>NC_138986.1:83128745-84328745 GCF_964341445.2 Mesoplodon mirus | reverse complement strand
AGGACTTTCAATACCATGTTGAATAAAATGCACAAGAATGGGCATTCTTGTCTTGTTCCTGAACTTGGAGGAAAAACTTCTAGCTTTCCAACTTTGAGTATGATGTTAGCTGTGGGTTTGTTATATATGGCTTTTATTATGTTGAGGTATGTTTCCTGGATACCCACTTTGTTGAGAGTTTTTTACAATAAAATGATGTTGAATTTTATCAAAAGATTTTTGTGTACCTATTGAAATAATCACATGATTTTTATTTTTTAGTTTGTTAATGTGGTGTATCATATTGACTGATTTGCTGATGTTGAACCATCCTTGGATTTCTGGGATAAACCCCACTTGATCACAGTGTATGATCCTTTTAATGTATTGTTGAATTCAGACTGCTAATATTTTGTTAAGTATTTTTACATCTATGTTCATCAGTGATATTGATCTGTCAATTTATTTTTTTGTGATATATTTTTCCAGCTTTAGTATCAGGTTGATGCTGGACTCTTAGAATTAGTTTGGAACTCTTCCTTCCTCTGCAAATTTTTGGAATATTTTGAAAAGGATAAGTGTTAAATATTCTCTAAATGTTTGGTAGAATTCACCTGTTAAACCAACTGGACTTTTGTTGGTTGGTAGTTTTATTGATTCTACTTTATTATTGGTGGTTGATCTGTTTATATATTTTATTTCTTCCTGATTCAGTTTTAGGAGATCATACACATCTAGCAATTTGCCCATTACTTCTAGATTGTTCATTTTATTGAATATAATTGTTTATAATAATCTCTTATGATCCTTTATATTTCTGTGGTGTCAATTGTAACTTCTTTTTTATATCTAATTTGATTCATTTGTGCTATATCTCTTTTTTTCCTGAGGAGTCTAGCTAAAGGTTTATCAAATTTTTTATCTTTTCAAAGAATCAGCTCTTAGTTTCATTGATCTTTTCAAACTTTTTTCATCTCTTTTTCACTTATTGATTATTTATGCTCTGATTTTTATCACCACTTTCCTTTGACTATCTTTGGGTTTTGTTTATTTTTCTAGTTCCTTTAGGTGTAAAGTTAGGTTGCTTATTTTAGATTTTTCTTGTTTCTTGGGGTAGGATTTTTATCACTGTAAATTTGCATCTTAGAACTGCTGTTACTTGTTACATAGATTTTGGATTGCTGTGTTTCATTTTCATTTGTCTCCACATATTTTTTTGATTTCCTATGTGATTTCTTTAGTGGCTCATTGGTTGTTTAGTGGCATATTGTTTAGCCTCCACATGTCTGTGTCCTTTTGTATTTTTCTTTTAGTTTATTTCTAGTTTCATAATGTTGTAGTCAGAAGACATACTTGATATGATTTTCAATTTTCTAAAAATTACTGAGTATTCTTTTTTGGCCTAGCATGGCATCTATACAGTAGAATGTAATCTGTTGTTTTGAGATGTAATGTTATATACATCTATTAAGTTTATCAGGTCTAATGTGTCACTTAAGGCCAATGTTTCCATATTGATTTTCTGTCTGGATGATCTGTCCATTGATGTAAATGTAGTTTTAAAGTCCCCTACTATTATTGTGTTGCTGTCAATTTCTCCCTCTATGCCTGTTAATACTTGCATTATGTATTTAAGTGCTCCTATGTTTTACATACATATAATATATATATATATATATATATATATATATATATATATATATATATATATATATATATATATCTTCTTGGATTTATCCTTTGATCATTATGTAATGTCCTTCTTTGTCTTTTGATGCAGCCTATGTTTCCAAGTCTATTTTGTCTGACATAAGCATTGCTCCCCCGGAATTTTTGTTTCCATTTGCATGGAATACATTTTCCTATTGCTTCATTTTCAATGTGTGTGTTTCTTTAGATCTGAAGTGAATTTTTGTAGGCAACATATTTATGTATCTTGTTTTTGTAACCATTTGGCTACTTGATGTTTTTCAATTGGAGAACCTAGTCCATTTACATTTAAAGTAATTATTGATAGCTATGTACTAATTGCCATTTTGTACATTGTTCTGTTTATTTTATAGTTATTTTTGTTCCTTTATTCTACTTTTGGTGTCTTCCTTTTTAATTAATTATTATTTTCAGTGTTATGTTTGGATGCCTTTTTCATTTTTTTGTGTGCATCTATAAGAGATTTTTGCTTTGCGGTAACCATGAAGTTTATGTATAGCAATCTATGTATGTATATAATTATTTTAAGTAGCTGATCTCTTAAGTTCAACCATGCATTAACAACACTGAATTTTTACTCTCACCTTACATTTACTGTTCTTCACGTCATATTTCATATCCTTTTGTTTTTGTATCCCTTAATTACTTATTGTGGATATAGATGATTTTACTACTTCTGGCTTTTAGCCTTCCTACTAGCTTTATAAAGAGTTGATCTAGTACCTTTACTGGGTATTTGCCCTTCCAATAATATATTTCCTTTCGTAATTTTTATATTTCTAGTTGTTGACCTTTTCTATTTAGAGAAGTTCTTTCAACATTTCTTGTTATGTTGGTTTTGTGGTGCTGAACTATTTTAGGTTTACTTGTCTGTAAAACTTTTGCTCTCTTTCAAATCTGGATGAAGTCCTTGCCAGGACAGTATTCTTGGTTATAGGTTTATTCCCTTCATCACTTTAAATATGTCATGCCACTCCCTTCTGACCTTCATAGTTTCTGCAGAAAAGTCAGCTCATAGCCTCATGGGCATTTCCTTGCATGTAACTTGTTGCTTTTCCCTTTTTGCTTTGAAGGTCTTCTCCTTAGTTCTTGTGTTTCTACAAGTGATAGATATGGTGTTGGGCAGCATGCACATTATCTCATTGGTTCCATCTTTAAGATACAGATAATTTAGGGGAAGTTCACTTTACTAATCTCTTTGTTTATTTTGGACAGTTAACCTACATCATTCTAATAACTTATTTGTTAATTTCTCTTAGAAAATGCTATATCATTTTTTCCATAATTATGACATCTCTTGTGGCATATTACTTAAACTTTTCTCAATATCTTCTCTTTATAAACTGTAGTCCTAAGCAGTGTCTTATAGAAAAATTCTTTGCTGTGACTATGTGATTTAGGGAAAGTCCACAATATATGTCTTTCTTAGAGACTCAAAATTGATATTTATATTTGGAAGAATCTCAGGGAAACTTTGTTTAAAAAAACAACGTATTTATTTATTTATTTTCCATAAATCTCTCTCATGTGCATCCCCTCCTTTTATTCTTTTATTTTTCACCAGTAAAATTTTAAAGTCTCTTCAAAATCACAAGCCTTGATATAAACTCCACAGTGTTTGTGAACAGAGGCATTCTCATATTTATTTCTAAGAAACTATTTTCTAACTCACAGCACAATAGATGCAGATACTTGAAAATTGGCAGTAATCCAAAGAAAAATGATGAAGAGTTTTGTTCCCTAAGTTTTAATTTTAATAACAGCTCATATCTACACATTATCATCACATTTCAAACAAGTCAGAATATAGTCTTTAGTTTTCACACTTATAAATGTGAAGTTTGCCATTGCATTCCACATGTAACTGACTTTTACACTGCATCTTCTGACAGAAATTTCTGGCATACAGTTTTGGCAAATGGATACTGTCATGTAGTCATCACTACAATCACAGAATAGAACAGTTCCATTAGTGCCCCAAATTCCCTTGCTTAAATTTGCAGTCACCCTTTCACCACACCAAGCCCATGGCAACTCTCCATCTATTTTCTGCCCCCATAATTTTGATGAATACAGAATGTTTATGAAAGGAATATACATATTTATGAAAATAATATCTATACATAAGTATAAATATATGTGCATTCTTACATCACTTTTTGAGCTTGTTTTTTCACTTTTAAACTGTCTTTTTGATTAATTCAAGTTGTTTTTTGTATTAATAACTTGTCACTTTCAGTTGTTGAGTAGTATTCCATTATGTGGATACATCAGTTTGTTTAACCATTCACTAGATTAAGATTAAGGACATTTGGGGTTTTTACAGTCTTTCATGATTATAAATAACATCACTAGAAATATTTGTATTAATGGATATACATTTTTGTTTCCAATTTAGAAAGAACTCCATCATTCATCATTAATTTTTATATTAGCCATAAAATTCATTGTAGATGTTCTTTATAATGTTAAGGAAGTTCCTGTCATTTCCTATTTTCCTCAGAGTTTTTTTTTTTTTATCATGAATGTTATTGAATTTTGTCAGCTATTTTATATGCCTCCCTTGAGATGCTCATATACTTTCTTTCTTTAGCCTGTTGGCATGATGTTTGATAGATTTTGAAATGTTTAATTAGCTTTAAATTCTCAGAATAATTCCCGTTTATTCTTGATATATTACCTCCTCATATATTCCAGGATCTGTTTGCTATAATTTGCTTGATTTTTGCATCTAAAGTGATGAGGGATATTAATCTTGCTGTTCTATTTCCTTACAATATTTTTGTTTCATTTTGATATCAATATAATACTGATCCCAAAAAATAAATTTGTGTAGGATTGTTATGTTCTTTCTTACAAATTTTGTGGAGTTCTTGGATGAAGTCATCTGAGCCACAAAATTTCTTTTCTGGAAAGCTTCATCTATGAATTCAATTTCTTTAATAAACTTAAAACAATTTAAGCTCTCTAGTTAGCTCACTCTTTCTCTTTTTTTCTGTCTTTTTTTTGTTTTAGTAAATATTCTTTCTTTCAAGGAATTAAACCATACTATCTAAATTATATAGTTTATTGGCATAAAATTGTTCGTATTATTTTCTGATTATCATTTTCCTATCTATGGTGTTTGTAGTAATACCCCATTTAATTTCTTAAACAGGTATTTTTGGAATAGTTTGGCTAGAAGATTATCAAATGTATGAATTTTCCTTTGGTTTCATTGATATTTTATTTTTTTCTGCCCTTATTTTTATTACTTCTTTCTTCTATTGATTTGGGTTTAATTCCCTTTCCTATTCTGGTGTCTCAAAGCAGAAATTATATAATTGATTTGAGATCATTCTTCTTTAATACCATAAACTTTACTTTAAGCACTAGATTGGCTACATCTCACATATTTTGATATGTTTTATTTTCATTTAATTCAAATATTGTGCAATTTCCCTTGAATCGTTATTTAATAGTATATAATTTAGTATATAGTTATTTAGGAACCTTTGAAGATATTTGTCTGCTACAAAATTCTATTTTATTTTTTAATTTTATTTAGTTTAATTCTAGTTAATTTGGCTTAATTTATTTATTTGTCAATTTTAACTTGCAATAAACATTTTATGCTTAGGATACGGCTTTTGTTGATGAATGCTCCAAGTGCATGTGAAATTAATATGCATGTTTCTCTTGTTGGGTGGAGTCTCCTATGAATGTTAATTATGTCATGTTAGTTAATAATGTTCTTCCAATCCTCTACACCCTTGCAAATTTTCTGCCTAATACATAATACTAAAAGGGGAACGTTGAAGCCTCCAAATAAAATTGTGTATTTGTATATTTCTTTTCTCAGTTATATGTTTGCTTTATATATTTTGATGCTTTAATATTATTCTGTTCATAAGCGTATTATGATCTCTTTGTGAACTAACACTTTTATGATTGTGTAATATTCTTTATTCCTGACAACATACCTTCTTATGAAGTCTAATTTTCTAATAATAATATAGGTATATTTAGAATATTTAGGTATATTTAGAATAATGCAGAATATTTCACTATTCTATTTTGTATATATTGGTACTTAGCTCTATTTCCTTAGATTGAATATTTTTAAGTCCTTGTTCTTGGAATTCTAATATCCATAACTCACATTTTCCATTTATTTTGAGTTATGATATTACTCTCTCAAGTAAAATTTTGAAGCTTTGCAACCACATGGATCCATTTACCCACCACCTTACATCAATTACCTTTATTTTATTTTTGCTATATACAATACATATACTATAAATCAAAAAACATGTTAGATTTTTAAAATTTATATATGTATTATGTATAAGTGAATGCATAAATTTATTTATTTTTCTTGCAACAGTCATACACATTTTATAAAATTTAAGGTACAAAATATTTTATACTTTCCTAGAGATTTATCATTTCTGTTGTTCAAGAACCAGATTTCCCTTTGGTATTATTTTCTTTCAACTAGAATTTTTAAAGATTTCTTTTAGAGCAAGTTTGCTGAAAACAAAGTCTCTCAGTTTTCCTGTACCTAGCAATGCCTTTAGTTTCACTTCAATTGAATACTATTTTTACTGGATATAAAATTCACATTTATATTACCATTTTTGTAATATTTTGAACATATTGTTCCAGTGTATTCTGACTTGCATGGATTTTATGAAATATGCCCAATCAATTAAATTATTGTTCTTATGTATTTAATATATTGCTTTTTTCCAGATACTTTGAATATTTTTAAAATTATATTTTCTTTTCATCAATTTGATTATCATATGTCTAGGCATAGTTTTATTTAAATTTAATTATGATTGGGGTTCACAGGGCTTCTTAAATGTCTAAACTTTTGCCTTTCACTGCATTTGGGAACACTTTGTTGATTGTGTCTTCAAGAGGTTTTTTTTGTTTGTTTGTTTTTCTTTTCCCCTTATTCCCTTTTCCTTTCTTTTGAAACTTCAGTTACATGAATGTTAGACCTTTTTAAATTATCCAAAAAATACTGGAAATTTTGCTCATCTTTTTTGATATTTGTTTCTATTTCTCATACCAGATATTTTTTAATTTTAATTTTTAAAATTGAAGAATAGGGCTTCCCTGGTGGCACAGTGGTTGAGAGTCCGCCTGCCAATGCAGGGTACATGGGCTCGTGTCCCAGTCAGGAAAGATCCCACATGCCACAGAGCAACTGGGCCTGTAAGCCATGGCCACTGAGCCTGTGCATCCAGAGCCTGTGCTCTGCAACGGGAGAGGCCACAACACTGAGAGGCCACGTACCACAAAAAAAAAAAAAAAAAAGAAGCATAGTAGATTTACAATATTTTGTTAGTTTCAAGTTTACAGCAAAGTGATTCAGTGATATCTATATATCTACATATCTATATCTCTCTCTATATATATATCTATATATACATATATATATATATATAATTAAATCTATATGTATATTTTTTCAGATTCTTTTCCATTATACTCTATTATAAAATATTGAATATAGTTCCTTGTGCTATACAGTAGGTCCTTGTTATTTATCTACTTTACATATAGTAGGATGTATCTGTTCATCCAAACAACAAATAAAACCCACAGCAAACAGAACACTCAAAGGTAAAAAGCTGACAGTCTTCCCGCTAAATTCTGGAACAAGACATACCAGATATTTTTTATTTATCTATCTTCAAGTTACCTGGCCTTTTCTCTGTGACCTCAGTTTTGCTATTGGGATCATCTAATATTTTTTTTCCAATATTGTACTTTTAATACTAAAATTAATAAGTGATTTTTTCGACATATTTTCTGTTGAGTTCTGTTGAGCATTTCAAAGTTTCCATTTTTTAAGTGCATTTTCCTTTACTATTTCAAGTCTAGTTCTAATATTTGCTTTATCATTTTTCTTCTGATAAATAGGTCATATAAACGTTGGCATCTGTTAGTTGTTTTTTGGTTAAATTTCCCTTGTTTGCTGTTGTTGAGTACTTTTGAATTGCGATCTTGAATATGGTGCATAGTCTCTAAGTTTTATTATAATCCTCTAGAGAAAATAAACTTTTATTGGTGTTATTGATGGTGTTTAGCAAGCAACCAACCTTGTTAGTATTAGACCATCATATCTGCCTCATCTTTTGTGGATGTTGGTTTAAATCACAGTTCACTTTTTAAAGCCTTTGCCATAAAACTTTGAGTTTGTCCTGTGCATGCTATTTCAGGGTTTGGTTTGAGATGTGGCTTACAGTTTTAATTATATTTATATCTCAAAGTCTCTGGTATGCTGACCTAGATCTTCCCCATATATGCATAACTTGGGATGAGTCCTTGTCTTCTACTTCAACCACTACACTCTCCTACTTCAGGGTTCCCCTTTTTAAGTTCTCTGGCTGACCATAAAAAAAAAATGAGAATTCTATCAGAGAATTAGTCATCCATCTCAGAGCTTTGTTCTCAGTTCTCAGACATAGGTCTGCTCTCCATGCAAAGTAATGAAGTAAAGGAGAAAAATACAAATAATAGTGAAATTCATCCCTTGGCAGGCATCTTCCAAGGTTTTGACACTTCAATAATTTCCTTTTTTTTTTCTTTTTCAAAGACCTTAAGTGATTGCTTCCTTTTGTTTATTTGTTCAAAGTCCTTAAGTAGTTGTTTTCTGTGATTAGTTGTAATTAATGGGACAGATAGGTTTATGGAGCTTATTTCACCATGATGAAAGCAGGCTACAGTTATTAATTTTTATGAAGTCAACTAATTTTTTTTGTTGTATTCATAGCTTTTGGTATTCCTGGGGTGCTTCTAAAAAGTCTTCAAAACATCCATAATTAAGCTCACTATTTTTAAAAAACATGTTAATGTTACCATATTACATTAATATACATGAAATGCCCTGTAAGTCAAAAAAATGTTTATGCATTATATCATCTATCTATCTACCTATCTATCTATCTATTTGGGGGGTATGCATTGTCTAGAAATTCATTTATATGGATATTTGAATTTGTAACAATTTTGAATTATTTTATTGATATGAAAAACTATAGTGTTTAACAAATACTTTTTAATTTCTTCATCATTATAATATAAAATATTTATATGTATAAAATGAATGTTTCAGATCATCTCCAGTATAAATTACTTGTCTCAAAGTTTTCTTTATTTTCCCTTAGATTTTTAATTGCAGATTCTAGGATAAGCCCCTGTTTCTTTTCCTATGTATGTTACATAATTCAATTAGATTCATACTAGAAAAGAGTTAAGAGTCATATTAAAATATTTTTGACATCTTTAGGTATCATAATTCTATATGTCCACATGTTAATTACATAATTACAGGCTGTCAGTATATGACTGCTGATACTTGTAATATTTGGTAATTACATAATTTGGCATGAGTAAAATTATAAAAAGAGTACATAGTAATTGACAAAAAATACTTTTTATCTTTTCTGAAGCACAAAATTGTGTTATAAATTAAGTCACGGAACAAAACATAATTAGAATAAAATGCATATGGATAGTGTATTATTCTTAAAACTGTGGGAAAATTAGATTTCTGTCTTTGTATAATATTTGTCAAAATTTATAACATTATATCTACCTGAGCCTATGTGTAATCTATTAAAATGTGTATAATATGATTGCTCAAAACTTTGCTTTATGGAGGGAACATGTTTACCTCCTTTGACTTTTTTTTTCACTAATTTGAAGTTATTTTGGCATCTTAGAGACACAAATAATCCAAAGTGGAAAAATGATAAAAGTGATGTTGCCATTAATAGCTGGATGTTTTGTATTCCTCTCATGAACCTCAAAGTCAACTAATAACAGGCATTAAGGTTTTCTGTATAAGTCCTATTTTACCTTTGGTCTATGTGTTTGATGAAGGGAATGGTATGGTTTTTAAATAATAGAAGTGAATTTTAAAATACATGTGGTATGAAAAGTCACGTGCATGATTCTGGCATTCAGCTTCAACAAATAATTATGAACACATTGGAAACAAACCAAAAATGCTTTGGCAATGAATGGAAAATTCTCTATAATGAGATAGAATATAGGAAGTTGAATTAAATAAAAAGTTTTAGAATGGAAGATATGAGATATTTTGGAGTGGGTTCAACAGCAGAAAATAGGCAATAGAGGAAAAATAAGTGAACTGACAGATGGAAGAATAGACATTATCCGATCTGAACAACAAAGAGAAAATAGACCAGAAAATTAAAAAAATGAACAGAACCTCAAGACCTATGGGACTATAATGAATTATATAATATTAAGTTTTATTTAAGTCCCAGAGACAGAGGAGGAAGAAGGTGAAAATTAAAAAGTACACAAAGAAATAGTGAATTAACCCTCCCTATATTTGGCAAAATACATAAACCTACATATTCAAGAAGTGATTGAATCCCAAACCCAAAGATAATCCATATCAAGACACCTCATAACTACCTACCTACCTACCTACATGACCTGAAAATAAGACAATAAAAATACTTGAAGAAAGAGAAAATGGCACCTTATGTATAGGGAAAAGAATCTGAATGAGAGCAAACTTCTCAGAAGAAACAATGGAAGCCAGAAGGAAGTGGCAAAACATTTTCAAGTGCTTAATGAAATGTCAGGACTTCCCTGGTGGAACAGTTGTTGAGGGTCCACCTTCCAATGAAGGGGACATGGGTTTGATCCCTGGTCGGGGAAGATCCCACATGCCATGGAGAAACTAAGCCCATGTGCCACAATTACTGAGCCTGCATTCCAGAGCCCATGAGCCATAACTACTGAGCCCATACACCACAACCGCTGGGACCTGCAAAATCTGGGGCCTGTGTGCTGCAGCTACTGGGCCTGCATGCTGCAGCTTCTGAGACCCATGCATATGGAGCCCATGCTCTACAATGGGAGGGACCAGCACAGTGAGAGGCTCCCGTGTGGGGAGTGGCACCCACTCACTGCAACTACAGAAGACCTGAGCACATTAATGAAGACCCAGTGCAGCAGGAAAAATAAAAGAAGAAGAAAAGAAATGTCAATCAAGAAACTAATATCCACTTAAAATATTCTTCTGAAATAAAGAGGGAAAACATATTTTCAAAAAAAGAAGATGAAGAGAATTTGTCATCAATAGAATTCACTCAAGAGCTGCTAAAGGGTGTTCCCCTAAACAAAAAAAATAAATAATAAAAAAGAACCATCAAGAGGGAAGAAATAAAACCATATTCAAGCAGACTTTTTGAGGTTTTAAATTTATATTTGAAAGCTAAAGTGAAAATTATTGCTTTTTAACATGGTTCCAAATATTTGTAGAGGAAATATTTGATAATTTTACACTGAGGAGGATAAATGCATGCAAGAGGCAGTACCATTTTTATACTTCACTGGAATTGAAAAAAGAATGACAACAGTTCATTGTGATTAAATAATATAAATGTAATATAATATCTAGCACCACAAATAAAAATGTTACACAAAGAAATACACTCACAGTGCTATAAGTATTTAAAATTAAAATTATAAAAAAAAATTCAAATAACCCACAGGAAGTTAGTAAGAATATGATGAAGAATCCAAAAACCATATAAAATTAAAAAAAATAAATTAGCAAAATTGAGCTTCCCTGGTGTTTCAGTGCTTGAGAGTCCACCTGTCGATGCAGGAGACATGGGTTCATGCCCCGGTCCTGGAGGACCCCACATGCCATGGAGTGGCTGGGCCCGTGAGCCATGGCCACTGAGCCTGTGCATCCAGAGCCTGTACTCCACAACGGGAGAGGCCACAGCAGTGAGAGGCCCTCATATCTACATATTGTAAAAAAAAAAAAAAAGCAAAATTTAAGCCTTATATAAGTGTCATAAATATGCTTCAAAATGCAGATTAACAGATTATATTAAAATGATATTACCCAACTATAACCTGTCTATAAGAAATTCACTTCAAATGTAAAATTAAAGGTAGCTTTAAAGTAAAAGCTTAAAAAAGTTATACCAAGTAAGATTAATCAAATGAAAACAAAAGTGTCTATATTAATAATCAAATAAAGCAGATTTTAGAGTAAAGAATGTTACCAGACATCAAGACGAATATTACATATGAGAAAATGATTTATCAAGAAAATCTGAATAGGTATTTTCCCACAGAAGACATGGCTAATACATGAAAAGATGCTCAACATCACTAATCATCTGAGAAATGCAAATTAAAACCACAATGATACATCACCTCACTCTTGTTAGGATATCTATTTAAAAAATGACAAGAAACAATGTACTGGTGAAGGTGTGGAGATAAGTTAAACTTTGTACACTGTTAGTGGGTTTGTAAATTGGAACAGCCATTGTGAAAAAAACAGTATGTCGTTTCCTCAAGAAATTAAAAATAAAACTATCATATGCTCCACCAATTCCACAACTAGGTATATATCCAGAGGAAATGAAATCACTACCTCAAATATCTGCATTAGTATGCTCATTGTAGCATTATTAACAGTAGCAAAGAAATGGAAACAACATAAATTTCCATTGACAGATAGATGAATGAAGAAAATGTGGCATATATATATGCCATTAAAATTATTAATTTATATATAATATATGTATATATAGACATATATATTAGCCATTAAAAAAAGCAGGAAATTCTACCACTTGTAACAACATGGATGAACCTGGAAAACATTATGTTAAATTAAGTAAACCAGAGAGGGAAAGACAAATACTATATGAATTCATTTGTCTGTGAAATCAAAAAAGTTAAACTCATAAACCTGAGTAGAGTGATGGTTACCAGGGTCTGGAGGGTAGGGAAAGGGGAAGATGTTTGTTAAAGGGAACAAACTTTCATATATAACATAATTAAGTACTGGGAATCTAATGTACAGCATAGTGGCCATAGCTAATAATAGTGTATTGCATGCTTGAAATTTGTTAAGAGAGTAGATTTTAAGTTTTCTCACTGCACTGGAAAAAAAAAAAAAGTAAAGTGGTGTCTGTGTTAACTTGATTTTGGTAATCATTTCACAATGAAAAAAAATGTATTCAACTCTCACAGTGAAAACTTTAAATATATGCAATTTTTATTTGGCAACTAAACCTCAATAAGGCTGGGGAAAAAAGAAGACCACAATTCTATTGTGCGTACACTAATATACAGAGGTTTAAATTATGAAAAGCAAAAAATTGATCAAAATAAGAGAAAAATAGACAAATTCACAACTACAGGAAAGAGGGTTTAATCCTCCCTCTCTGAACAACTGATAGAACAACTTGACAGAAAATTTATATAAGATTTCAATAACACCATCAACCAAAAGGATCTAATCAGCATTAATAGGAAAATCCCCAAATCCTTGGTAATTTAAACAGCAAAATTCTAAATAAACTATAAGTTAAACAAGAAATTTTGTGTATCATGAAACTAATATAACATTGTAACTTAACTATACATAAATTTTAAAAAAACAGTATATATATATATATATATATATATATATATATATGCATATATGTATTTGAATGGAAAATAAAATATAACATATCAAATTTGTGCGACACAACTAAAGTAGAGTTGAAAAGATCATTTATAGTACTAAATATATATATTGGGAAAGATGAAAATGTCAAATCAGTAACCTAACTTTCACTTCAAGAATCTAGAAAAGGAAGAACTAAAAAATCTAAAGCAAGCTGACAAAGGAAAAAAATAATAAAACAGAAATCAATAAAATTATAAACAAAAAACTGATAAAGAATATCAAGTAAACAAAGAACTTTGATCTTTGCAAAAATAAATAAAATTAACAAGCTTCTAGCTAGACTGACAAAGTAAAAAAGAAAGAATGCACTAATTACCACATATGAGGAATGACACAGGGCATATCACTACATACATTGCAGACACTAAAAGAATACGGAGTACTAAAAACAACTCTGCACACATAAATTGACAACCATGATGAAACAAATTCGTAGAAAAAATAAAAACTACCACACTTTACCTAATATGAACTAGAGCATTAGACTATCTCTATAACTATTAAGGAAATTAAATTCATGATTTAAAAAAACCCAGATGATTTCCCTGAAGAATTCTACCAAACGTTTAAAGGATTAACAGCAATTCAATGCAATCTCTTCCAGAAAACTGTAGAGGAGCTATAACTTCTCAATTAATTTTCTGAAGCTATTATTACCTCAAAACCAGATACAGGCAGTACAAAAGTGAAAAGTAAAGAAAAAAGAAAACTCAGATATCAATGCTCATAGTGAATAAGGACAAAAATCCTTAACAAAATATTAGCAGATAAAATTCAGCAATATATAAAAATAACTATTCACTATGAGAAAACGGGGTTTAGTCCAGAAATGCAAGATTGGTTCAATATTGAAAAATCGTTCAGTACAAACCTCCATATTAATAGGATAAAGAAGAAAAAATACATCATGTCAACTGATGTAGAAAATGCCTTTGACACAATTCATGATCCATTTATGATAAAATGTCTCAGTAAAACAAGAATAGAGGGAACTTCTTCAATTATACAAAAAGCAGCCTTTAAAAATATACCAGCAAACTTTATACCTAATCACTGAACATTGAATTCTTTTCCTCTAAGATTAAGAGCAAAGCAAGATTGTTCTCTCTTCTTCAGTGTATTACTGGAAGTTGCAGCAATACAATATGGCAGAAAAAAGAAATTAAAAAAACAAATACAGTTCTGAAATGAATAAATAAAACTGTCTGTTTACAGGTAATAATCAAAATCTCAGCAAGATTATTTGTAGATACAGATAAGATTACTCTAAAATTTATGTGAAATGTCAATGAAACTTGAACAGCTAAAATGATTTTGTAAAAGGCAAACTATAAAGTAAAAGAAAATGGTGTAACCAACTTCAAAGGATATTATAAAACTATAGTAATTAAGACTGTGGTATTGATGAAGGTATAGATACATAGGTCAGTGGAACAGAATAAAGAACACAGAAATAGATCCAGGCAAACATGTCCTACTGATTTGTTGCAAAGATGCAAAAACAATTCAATGGAGCAAAGGTGTCCTTTTCAACAAATTATGCTGAAACATCCATTAGCAAACAAAGAAATGAAACAAAACAAAAAATATTTGACATAAGTATTGAATTTTTAATCTAAATGTCTCACACCTTATCTCTGGGATCTACAGTTAGATGATTAAAAAATTAGACACCAAAAGCATGATCCAACAAAGAAAAAATAAATTGAACTACATCAAAGTTAAAAACCTCTGCTCTGTTAAAGATTTTGAAAATAAAATGACAAGACAATGTACAGACTGGAAGAAATTATTTATAAACAATATAGCCAACAAATGATTAGTTTATTGAATATATAAATGACTCTTGAAACTAAAGAGTAAAAAAATACAATTAAAAAATAAGAAATGACATGAACAGACATTTCAGTGAAAAGAAAATACAGATAGCGAATAAGCGCATGGAAATATGGTAAACATCACTAACCATCAGCAAAATGCAAATTTAAACCACAAGAGGGATATCAGTACACATGGCTGATATGAGAATGATGACTAAAATAAAAAAAAAGTGACAAAACTAAATACTGACAAGAGTGTAAATGAACAATAATATATAACTATATATTACTGCTAGGAATTTAAAATGGTACACTCACTCTGGAAAACTATTTGGTAGTTTTGTTTGTTTGGTTTTGTTTTATAATGCATACATGCATGCAAGCATACAAAAACACTCCTGGGCATTTATTCCAGAAAAAAAATGGAGAATTATAATCACATACATGAAATCTCATACATGAATGTTTATGCAGATTTATTCCTAGTAGCCACAAACTCGAAATAACACAAATGTCTTTCAGTAGGTGATTGGCTAAACAAACTGATGCATCCATGCTTTAGAATAATACTCAGCAATAAAGTGGAAAAATTATTGATATTCCCAACTTGTGTCAATCTCAAGTGAAAAAGTGAGTGAAAATCTAATCCAAAAGTTACATATTTTACAGTTTAATTTATATGAAATATTGAAATGACAAAATTATAGAAATGAAGATCAAATTCATGCTTGTCAGGATTTAAAGAGAGAATAGGAACAGGAGAGAACTGGGTATAGATATAAAAACACAAAATGAGGGATTCTTGTGGTGATGGAAATGCTCTGTTTAATCACTGTATCAATGTTCAAATCTTGACTGTGATATTGCATAAAATTTTGCAGGATGTTACCACTTGGGAAAACTGAGTAAAGAGTTTAAAGCACCTCTATATTAATTTACATAAGTGTATGTGAATCGATAATTATCAACAAATAAAAAATGTTATTCAATAAAAGGGTATGTTAAGTACTGTACTTCTAAATATGATTTTTATCCTAGGCAAGATTATATATTCACTTATTATAAAGCCTGACAATGATAAAATAGGAAGAGTAATATGATGAAAGATGACAACAGATTGTTGATGGGACAACATCTTCATTTAAATTAATTTTCTTTTCAATAAAATTTAAATATATGTGCATCATAAGCCAGTATTTGAATACTGTCTAAAGATATTTAGCATCTGTCAATAAATTCTAGATGACAAGATAGAGAAATGTCATCAGAATTATTCTATAACTAAGTATATTGATAATATTCTGATATACTCTGATTGAGTGCTATTTCTAGAGAGACTATTCCAACCCATATAAATATTTCAGATGTTTTTCTTCATTTTTTCTGGTAAAATGTTTTCAATTATTTGGATACAAATATTTAGGATACTTTCATTTCATTAAAAGAATGGGAGAAAAAAAGAATGTATTGAACATAATTTCATGGTCCCAAAAGACCTTAAAATGTTTAAATGATTAGTTAAGAAGCAAGATAAAATTAATAGGAAAAAACACAGGACATGTAAAGCACCATACATAGGAAAAAACATAATAGGAAAAAAAAATAATAGGTTTTTTATAGGACATGTAAAGAACCATAATAGGAAAAAACACAGGACATGTAAAGTACCATGTAAAGCACCATAAAAATAGAGAAGAAATGGTTAAGTAGCCATATATGTGAAAAAATTTTAAACTATTTTAGTCTTCTAAAAATATAAAGAAATCAATATATATGACGTTGCCCTTAAAAAATAAGGCAATTTTTTGCACCTTTAAATGAGGCAGTTGATCCAGAACAAAGGAAGTACTAATCCCAATTTAGTCTTCAAGGCTGTACTATTACTTAGAGTAATGCAATCATTTCTGGGACTTACACTTAATGAAAGTCAAGGGACACCAACCAACCAATCAACCAAGGAAACAAACATGTCTTAAAATCCTATGGCAAGGGGAATGATGAATAGAAGAGAGATACAAGAAGACTCAGAGAGAAAAGGACTTGAAGGACCATCATATAAATGCAGTTTAGACTTGTTCTTTACATCTCAGGAGAGTAGGATTGTAATCAATGAAGTTGAGATATAGCTAACAGATATATCAGTCGACCATAAGGAAGGACTCCTCCAACAGATAGGTATTTCCAAAGTTAGGTGATGTGGAATATCCAGAAATATATTCCATTCATTGTCACTAGAGGTTAGCACAAAAGTAAGTTGAGGATGAGACAATCAAGAAAGGTTTTTCTGAACTTGGATGCACATTTTCCAGTTGTTTTTTCAAAGGTTATCTAGTCACATAGCATTTCTAATTTTACTATTAAACACACACACCCCACACACACACACCTTCTCAGTCCATCTTTATTTCCTATATTCCTCTACCACATTTTCCCTTGTAAAATATAATCATCTGCTATACTATATATTTCACTTGTTTATCTTTAGATTGCCTGTCTCTCCTTAAAAAATGTAACCTCTTTAAAGGCAGGGAATTTTATCTGTTTTGTCCTCTACAGTGTCCCTAGAGATTAGAACAACATCTGACCCATATTTCTATTTTATTTATTTATTTTTTTATTTTTTAACATCTTTATTGGAATATAATTGCTTTACAATGGTGTGTTAGTTTCTACTTTATAACAAAGTGAATCAGTATATCCCCATATCTCCTCCCTCTTACATCTCTCTCTCACCCTCCCTATCCCACCCTCTATATGGTCACAAGGCACCGAGCTGAACACCCTGTGTTATGAGGCTGCTTATCACTAGCTATCCATTTTACATTTGGTAGTATATATATATATGTCCATGCCACTCTCTAACTTTGTTCCAGCTTACCCTTACCACTACCCGTGTCCTCAAGTCCATTCCCTATGTCTGTGTCTTTATTCCTGGCCTGCCCCTAGGTTCTTCAGAATCTTTTTTTTTTTTTAGATTCCATATATATGTGTTAGCATACGGTATTTGGTTTTCTCTTTCTGACTTACTTCACTCTGTATGACAGACTCTAGGTCCATCCACCTCACTACAAATAACCAATTTTGTTTCTGTTTATGAATGAGTAGTACTGCATTGTATATATGTGCAACATCTTTATCCATTCATCTGTTGATGGACACTTAGATTGCTTCCATAACCTGGCTATTGTAAAGAGAGCTGTAATGAACATTGTGGTACATGCCTCTTTTTGAATTATGGTTTTCTCAGTGTATATGCCCAGTAGTGGGATTGCTGGGTCATATGGTAGTTTTCTTTTTTAAAGAACCTCCATAATGTTCTCCATAGTGGCTGTATCAATTTACATTCCCACCAACCATGCAAGAGGGTTCCATTTTCTCCACACCCTCTCTAGCATTTATTGTTTGTCGAAATTTTGATGATGGCCATTCTGACTGGAGTTAGGTGATACCTCATTATAGTTTTGATTTGCATTTCTCTAATGATTAGTGATGTTGAGAATCCTTTCATGTGTTGGTTGGCAATCTGTGTATCTTCGTTGGGCAAATGTCTGTTTAGGTTTTCTGCCCATTTTTGGATTGGGTTATTTATTTTTTTGATATTGAGCTGCATGTGTTGCTTATAAATTTTGGAGACTAACCCTTTGTCAGTTGCTTCATTTGCAAATATTTTCTCCCATTCTGAGGGTTGTCTTTTCGTCTTATTTATGGTTTTTTTGCAATGGTAAATGGGAATGTTTCCTTAATTTCTCTTTCCGATTTTTTCATCATTAGTGTATAGGAATGCAATAAGTTTCTGTGCATTAATTTTGTATCTTGCAACCTTCCCAAATACATTGATTAGTTCTAGTAGTTTTCTAGTAGCATCTTTAAGTTTCCCTAAGTATAGTATCATGTCATCTGCAAACTGTGACAACTTTATTTCTTCTTTTCTGGTTTGGATTACTTTTATTTCTTTTCCTTCTCTAGTTACTGTGGCTAAAACTTCCAAAGCTATGTTGAATAATATTGGTGAGATTGGACAACCTTGTCTTGTTCCTGATCTTACTGGAAAAGTTTTCAGTTTCTCACCATTGAGAGTGATGTTGGCTGTGTGTTTTTCATATATGGCCTTTATTATATTGAAGTTAGTTTCCTCTATGTCCACTTTCTGGATAGTTTTTGTCATAAATGGATGTTGAATTTTGTTGAAAGCTTTTTCTGCATCTATTGAGATGACAATATTTTTCATTTTGAAAAAATGTAGGCATCCACAAAAGAATGGAAAATGAATAAATAAATAAATGGTTTAAAAAACATTAGGCTCAATTTTAGTTCTGAGATTCTTTGATATATTTATTTTTAATTATCTTTTAGATGAATCAGGGGATTGTTTTTTATTCATTGTCCATATATCAATATAAAGTCATGCTAGTTATATTTTCCAAAAGAGAAATACTTAGGAATAAACAATTAATTATGAATTTATATATATCTATATATATATATTTAAGAGAGAGTTTGTGAAATAGAACATAAACAAAACTACAAATAAAACACAGGTTCAATAAGTGATTATTTTTATTTAAAATCATATTAAATTAAATATTTATTAAACATTTATTTGTGCATTATATTCCTCTGTGACTTCAACAGTTTTTACTTTTATAAAGATTTTTCTACCTAGAAACAAATGACAATGGAGAAACGACGACCCAAAACCTATGGGACGCAGCAAAAGCAGTTCTAAGGGGGAAGTTTATAGCAATACAATCCTACCTTAAGAAACAGGAAACATCTCGAGCAAACAACCTGACCGTGCACCTAAAGCAATTAGAGAAAGAAGAACAAAAAACTCCCAAAGCTAGCAGAAGGAAAGAAATCATAAAGATCAGATCAGAAATAAATGAACAAGAAATGAAGGAAATGATAGCAAAGATCAATAAAACTAAAAGATGGTTCTTTGAGAAGATAAACAAAATAGACACACCATTAGCCAGACTCATCAAGAAAAAAAAGGGAGAAGACTCAAATCAATAGAATTAGAAATGAAAAAGGAGAAGTAAAAACTGACACTGCAGAAATACAAAAGATCATGAGAGATTACTATAAGCAACTCTATGCCAATAAAATGGACAACCTGGAAGAAATGGACAAATTCTTAGAAATGCACAACCTACCAAGACTGACTCAGGAAGAAATAGAAAATATGAATAGACCAATCACAAGCACTGAAATTGAAACTGTGATTAAAAGTCTTCCAACAAACAAAAGCCCAGGACCAGATGGCTTCACAGGCGAATTCTATCAAACATTTAGAGAAGAACTAACACCCATCCTTCTCAAACTCTTCCAAACAATTTCAGAGGAAGGAACACTCCCAAACTCATTCTATGAGGCCACCATCACCTTGATACCAAAACCAGACAAGGATGTCACAAAGAAAGAAAACTACAGGCCAATATCACTGATGAACATAGATGCAAAAATCCTCAACAAAATACTAGCAAACAGAATCCAACAGCACATTAAAAGGATCATACACCATGATCAAGTGGGGTTTATTCCAGGAATGCAAGGATTCTTCAATATACGCAAATCAATCAATGTGATACACCATATTAACAAGTTGAAGGAGAAAAACCATATGATCATTTCAATAGATGCAGAGAAAGCTTCCGACAAAATTCAACACCCATTTATGATAAAATCCCTGCAGAAGTAGGCATAGAGGGAACTTTCCTCAACATAATAAAGGCCATATATGAAAAACCCACAGCCAACATTGTCCTCAATGGTGAAAAATTGAAACCATTTCCACTAAGATCAGGAACAAGACAAGGCTGCCCACTCTCACCACTCTTATTCAGCTTAGTTTTGGAAGTTTTAGCCACAGCAATCAGAGAAGAAAAGGAAATAAAAGGAATCCAAATTGGAAAAGAAGAAGTAAAGCTGTCACTGTTTGCAGATGACATGATACTATACATAGAGAATCCTAAAGATGCTACCAGAAAACTACTAGAGCTAATCAATGAATTTGGTAAAGTAGCAGGATACAAAATTAATGCACAGAAATCTCTGGCATTCCTGTACACTAATGATGAAAAATCTGAAAATGAAATCAAGAAAACACTCCCATTTACCATTGCAACAAAAAGAATAAAATATCTAGGAATAAACCTGCCTAAGGAGACAAAAGACCTGTTTGCATAAAATTATGAGACACTGATGAAAGAAATTAAAGATGATACAAATAGATGGAGAGATATACCATGCTCCTGGATTGGAAGAATCAATATTGTCAAAATGACTCTACTACCCAAAGCAATCTACAGATTCAATGCAATCCCTATCAAGCTACCACTGGCATTTTTCACAGAACTAGAACAAAAGAATTCAAAATTTGTTTGGAAAAACAAAAGACCCCGAATAGCCAAAGCAATCTTGAGAACGAAAAACGGAGCTGGAGGAATCAGGCTCCCTGACTTCAGACTATACTACAAAGCTACAGTAATCAAGACAGTGTGGTACTGGCACAAAACCAGAAAGATAGATCAATGGAACAGGATAGAAAGCCCAGAGATAAACCCACGCACATATGGTCAACTTATCTTTGATAAAGGAGCAGGAATGTACAGTGGAGAAAGGACAGCCTCTTCAATAAATGGTGCTGGGAAAACTGGACAGGGACATGTAAAAGTATGAGATTAGATCACTCCCTAACACCATATGCAAAAATAAGCTCAAAATGGATTAAAGACCTAAACGTAAGGCCAGAAACTATCAAACTCTTAGAGGAAAACATAGGCAGAACACTCTATGACATAAATCACAGCAAGATCCTTTTGGACCCACCTCCTAGAGAAATGGAAATAAAAACAAAGATAAACAAATGAGACCTAATGAAACTTCAAAGCTTTTGCACAGCAAAGGAAACCATAAACAAGACCAAAAAAAAAAACCCTCAGAATGGGAGAAAATATTTGCAAATGAAGCAACTGACAAAGGATTAATCTCCAAAATTTATAAACAGCTCATGCAGCTCAATAGCAAAAAAACAAACAACCCAATCCAAAAATGGACAGAAGACTTAAATAGGCATTACTCTAAAGAAGATATACAGACTGCCAACAAACACATGAAAGCATGCTCAACATCATTAATCATTAGAGAAATGCAAATCAAAACTACAATGAGATATCATCTCACACCAGTCAGAATGGCCATCATCGAGAAATCTAGAAACAATAAATGCTGGAGAGGGTGTGGAGAAAAGGGAACACTCTTGCACTGCTGGTGGGAGTGTGAATTGGTACAGCCACTATGGAGAACAGTATGGAGGTTCCTTAAAAAACTACAAATAGAACTACCATATGACCCAGCAATCCCACTACTAGGCATATACCCTGAGAAAACCATAATTCAAAAAGAGACATGTACCAAAATGTTCATTGCAGCTCTATTCACAATAGCCCGGAGCTGGAAACAACCTAAGTGTCCATCATCGGATGAATGGGTAAAGAAGATGTGGCACATATATACAATGGAATATTACTCAGCCATCAAAAGAAACAAAACTGAGCTATTTGTAATGAGGTGGATAGACCTAGAGTCTGTCATACAGAGTGAAGTGAGTCAGAAAGAGAAAGACAAATACCATATGCTAACACATATATATGGAATTAAAAAAAATGTCATGAAGAACCTAGGGGTAAAACGGGAATAAAGACACAGACCTACTTGAGAATGGAATTGAGGATATGGAGAGGGGGAAGGTTAAGCTGTGACAAAGCGAAAGAGAGGCATGGACATATATACACTACCAAACATAAGGTAGATAGATAGTGGGAAGCAGCCGCAGAGCACAGGGAGATCAGCTCGGTGCTTTGTGACCACCTGGAGGGGTGGGATAGGGAAGGTGGGAGGGAGGGAGATGCATGAGGGAAGGGATGTGGGAACAGATGTATATGTATGACTGATTCACTTTGTTATAAAACAGAAACTAATAAAAAATAAAATAAAATAAAATAAAATCCCTAGACATGTGGGAAAAAAAAGATTTTTTCTTTATGTGGGCCATTTTTAAAGTCTTTATTGAGTTTGTTACAATATTGCTTTTGTCTTATGTTTTGGTTATTTGGCCACAGGGCGTGTGGGATCTTAGCTCCCTGAGCAGAGATCGAACCTGCCCCTCTTGCACTGGAAGGCAAAGTCTTAACCACATAGACATTCTTATACATATCTCCTGGTATACAGATTTTCTTTGGCATACTTTATTTTTGAATCTACATACCTGCCAGCATTCTTACCAATATGCTTAAATAGAATATTAAGGAATTATTTTATTTTATTAAATTCTGTGTTTTTAATCAACATTGATGTGAACACTTTATGCTTCTCAGATTAATAACCTGTTTGTGATATTCTGTTTATCTTCAATCTTGTTTTAGTTTCCTCTTTCTTCTCTCAGTTTCGTATCCACCCTGATGATCAGCTTAGGAGTGTTAAATTCTATACCAAGCACAAAGACTAAGAAGACAAATCGTATTTTAGAAGGATGTTCTTCAGAGTCTACAAAGTTCAGCCGAGGTATCAGTGTGCCCTGCTCAGCCGAGGATTAAGGCTGATTTTGTGTAGAAAGGAGCAGATGATGTAAGAAGAACCTACAAATGCAAAGTTCACAGAGTTTGAGAAGTAGGAAAGGTAAAGTACATATAATGTAGTTTTATGGAACAGAAAATTAAGGCTTAAAAAGAGCACATAATTTGTCCAAAGTAACACAAATAATAACTGTTGAAACTAGCATTCAAACTCATTTAGTACACATCTAAAACCTCCCAATAATTGCTCTCATATTCTGCCTCCTTATAATCAACTTGTTTCTAAACATTGTTTATTTTATCGATAAATAAATTATTTTTTAATGCATGCTTCTCTAAAATTCACAAAACTAAGTCAAGTCTGCATATATCACATTCTAATGGAGCTGTGATATATAACTACAACATGGAGGACTTTCATCTCAGAAAGAAAATATGGCAAAATAAAATGACTGAAAGTAGAAATATATAATACTACAGTAGCCACTTCTATTTGACTTGAAACTATTTTTTTTTATTTGTGAAACATAGCTAGACTGCTTTCACAACAACTAGGATGTAGTTTTCTGGTATTTATGTAGCAAACGTACTCTGTAAAATAGAATGATATAGATTTAGTAAGCTTTCAATTTCATAACATAGAGAATCCTAAATTTAGAAGGTTAATTGAGGGAGAAGTTTGACTAGGTCACTTTACATGCTTCAAGTTACACTTTTTCCATTACTTAATAGAGTGCAATTATTTTAAATAAATATGAAAGGTCCTAGGGAATTGTTACTTTCCTTCCTATTCAGTGACTGCAATTTGTACTTTTCAATTTCTTTAACGGTTTAGAAGGAAAATGCAATCAAGACTTACAAACATTTTACATTTACTTCCATATAACACAGTTGTAAAACTAAATATGTTGATCTACTTCATCACAATATATGCATATATACACAAGTAATAATCAGAAACATTTTTCCTATATTTATTTTGTGACTGATGAAGCTAGCAAAGGCATATAAACTTCTGTCCACATGTGAATATTATTCTATTTTTCCTACCATTTCTATAAAGTTTTAATCTAATAATATCATTTTAATTCTTCAGAGTATATTGTTTTACTATATGAACAACATACTACTGCTGCATAAATATATAAATAGTGGTAGATTAAGCATAATCCTTATTTATTATTTGTGAGACAGTTAATGCCATTCTAAAAATAGAGGTTTTACTCTATATCCATTGACAGGATAAGTTCAAGTGGTGATGTAGAAGGAAAGAAAAAAAAAAAGAACTTAAGATATGAGAATATACACATACACAAATAACATATTTGAGATGAAAATAATTAAAAGTTACATAGATTTGGAGATAATCACACTTAAGGAAGAAACCAATGCTTTTGGGCTAATACAGGAATTCTTCATGAAGTGATTATTCATAAGTTACATTTACAGGAAAAAACTTTATCCATTCTCTGCCCAGCCCACAGCCCATGATAGGTCACTTCCATCATTCTGCCATCATAACTATGGAATTTCTTTGCAGCTATATCTATTGTGGAAACTACCAACACTACATGAGACTTATCTTGGTCAAGGAGGGGAGCAGAGCAACATGTGATTTACTGGGTGATTGGACTCTACGCAATGGCTTGAGCTGGTTATGTGAGTCTATATGAGTCTGTTGCATCTGTCTCTGGTACAAGAAACTAAAATCCTCAAGAAAAGGGATCTGGAAGAGAAGATGGACCTGAAACAAGGCAAGCAACAATAACCTGGGGACTGTTAAGATGAGCTGTAAATCACTAGGATGGGGGTCTCCCCATGCCTCCACACCTCCATCTTTGATGATGGGGTTGTTCTGCAGAAGAAGTTAGTGATACTCATCATGGAGATGCTCATCAAGGCATAGCTGGTCTAGGAGTAGAAGATGCTTGAAGGAGGATTTGGCAGGATCTGAGGAAGCTGTGGTCCCAGATGTTACCCCATGCCAATAAGGGAACCAACACATAAGTGGTTATGTGTGTGGGCAGAAATAGGACCTCATGCCTTGCACAGACTTTCTGAGCTTTATATATATATATATATATATATATATATATATATATATATATATATATATATGGTTTCTAAACTTAACTAGGTCCCCATCGCCTTCTTTTTATCACTTGTCTCATTTATCCCTAAACAGACCCACGGAAGCTATTCTTTATAACTCATCAAATTCTACTTCCTTTTTTTCTCAACACCACTGCCCAGCCAAGAGCAGATGACTTTGTTATTTTCTAGAGGACAAACGGCAATCAGAAAGGAACTCAATTTCTTACACAGCACCTAAACATTTTGTCAGTATCTCTACATAGCACCACATAACCTTAAGAAAACACCCTTCTTCTCCCTATGTTGATCCCTTGTGGCCTGACTTCATATAACCCTCTGACATATGTTAGTACTTGTCTACTCTCAGGCCTGTGGTTTGGAAACACAGTGAAGCTCTTATATCTATTACTGCGCCAAGAGACTTAATAACTGAATTGCTTTGTGAGTTTTCCTACTTATTCTTTTCACATATCACTTTCTAGTTTTTCTAAAAAAAAAAAAAAAAACATGCAGTGTGTGGAATGTAATCTATATAATATTAGGCACCCCAAAGTTGACTTGAATTGCTACATTGCTCTTTCCAAAGTCAGTGTTTAAGCATGAGGAAGATGACTCTGCATGAGTAATAAACTATGAAAATTACTTTTGGGGAGTGGAGTAGGGGTTCTTCCTGTAGCCTTGGAATGCATGATATTAAGAACAGTCTGTGTGCCTTTGTTACACTTCAGGTGCTTTAATGTGGGAAAGCAGTGCTTCTATTGCATTGCTTCAGTGTAAAATTCAGTAGTAGAGAATGGTTAGAAACTGCTCAATATGTTTTATTTATCATTGTTGGATTTACAATAAGTTACTGAAGGGAAGGTTCAGTAACCTTTATTTGAAGGGAGCCCTTCCCAAGGCATCAGAGAGCCCTTGGTGGGATTACTATGGTTTAAAACTCCAGTTGCTCAAGATTATTGTCTCTTTCCACCCCAGTGTCCTCACTACATCATTCTTCCTTAGGACTAAAATGGATCAAACCTCTACAGTGATATGGTAAAGGGAAATTTAGTGTGGTTTTAGTAAGATGTCATTAACAGTTCACAATTACTTCTGCGAGTAGTTACTACTGGCTATCCATGTCCAGGTAGGGATGGCTCCCAGGATATCTTGACACTCAATGGGCCAACTCACCCAGCATCCTAATACAAAGGTAAAGAGTTGGTACAGGGATACCAACACACCCTAAACCTCATTATACGTATTTGTGAATTGGAGAAATACGGTCTGAAAGTATGTAGCCAATAAAGACCCTGTGGAAACTTTTCCAATCCTCAGACATATAAAGTTTCAAGCAGAAGATTAAGTTCTCAGCAAGACATGGTCAAGCTGAAAATCCTCTCCTGTCAGAAAAATACTCAGCAATAGAGCATAAACAATCAAAAACACACTGAATATTTTTCTCTGCCTTTTTATGGAGATTTCCTAAAGTAAAATTGATAGATGTCTCATGTTATCAGGGTGCATTTGAAGCCCTACTACATACAGCAAATATTTTGTTGTGTAAAGTTACATATTTTATACAACCCTAGGTATCTGCCTAGTTAGATATCATTAACACAGGGGTAAATTAGGGTATTACCTAGGAGAAATACCCTCCCCACACCTATGGTTCTAGGGGACAGTGGAAAGAAGATGAAAATCAAAAGTGAGGCAGTGAGTCCAAGGGGAGGTATACACCTGCACACCCAGAGTATATACCCTGAGAAACAAGTGAGAAAAAGAGAGGAAAACATGTTTTTGCCTGGATTCTCATTAGATTATCTGATAGGGAACTTTATTGAAGGCTGTCTTTTCCTAGCCTCAATTTGAGCCAACTGGATCCAAATACAATATCGTGGTATGTGTGTGTATGTGTGTGTGTGTGTGTGTGTGTGTGTGAGAGAGAGAGAGAGAGAGAGAGAGAGAGAGAGATAGAAAGAAAGAGAGAGAGAGAAAGAGAGAGGGAGATTATTCAAAATGGAGGAGATCTGGGAGAACTTGAGATTTGTTTTCCTTCATTTAACAAATGGAATAAAATATGTTCAAATTGTCTACCTGCTTAGAGGGACCAGGTTGAAAAGGTTTCAGGAGAATGGGTGGCCATGATAGGAGATTAGTGATCCTGCAGCCTAAGCCTCTTGAGTTGAACACTCAAGCCGAAAAAAAAAAAAAAAAAGATATAACCCATATTATGTCAGGATCAGTAAGAGCTAAAGAAGGTCCAACATGCATGATAGGACCATCAATGGATCACAGAAGGTCTGAGAAAGACAAGGCAAATATCAGAACTCACATTTACAGAATTCAGCAACAGGCACAGAAGAATCCATTGATAGAAGTCAGTATCAGACACCAGAAGAAAGCTCATGGGTGGAATCCAAGAAAATCACACAAGAGTCAACCAACCCAATAACTAGAACGCTAAGAACCATGGATCCTTTGAATTGTCCCCTTATTGGGCCACTACAAGCTGAGTATTTTAAAGGAAAAATACTGAGTTATCCAAGTGACCTCTTATATTTCTCACAGGGGAGTTGGAAGAGATAGACTAAAATTGTTGTTTGTTTTTTGTTTTGTTTGGTTTTCCCCAGTGGGACAGAGGTTCTGTAAAAATTTCACATTTAGTTATTGGAAATAAGAAGCTATGTTTACTTCATTAAGTTGACTAAATTATATATAATTTTCTGACTTCAGTATAAATTTTTTCTAAGTTGTAAAATGGAAAGCTATTAAAAAATTAAAAAATAAAACCTTCCCATAATAAGGAGGAAGTTATGAGCTATATATATATATATATATATATATATATATATATATATATATATATATATTTATTTGCCTGGATTTTTATTATTTTTTATTATAATCACCATTGTATTATAATTATTTGCTTATGTGGCTGAATGTGAACGTACAGATCTCTTCAAAAGCTTCTCTTACAGAGGTGCGAATTTCCAGTTATAAGATAAATAAATACTAGGAGTGTGATGTACAACAGTAGGACTATAGTTAAAACTGCTGGATGATATATAGGAAAGTAATTAAGAGAGTAAATTCTAACAGTTCTCATCACAAGGACAAAATTTTTTTCTTCTTTCCTTTTTATTTTATCTATACAAGATAATGGGTATTAGCTGAATGTTTTGTGATAATTATTTCACAAGATATGTAAATCAGACCATCATGCTGTCTTAAACTTATACATTAATTTATGTCAATAAAACTGGAAACATGTTTCTGATAAGTATATAAATCATGTACCAACCCCTTACTTCTACATTAGCAAAGTAAACTTTACAATAGAAAAAAATAATTGAATTGTTCATTAAAAATATCTCAAAAGTGTGTTATTACTGGTGAGAGATTTTTTAGGTGAGTATAAATTGTGTCCTAAGTAATTAGACATAGCCTCAGTTTATCAGAGCTAACCAAGTTTTAAAAATCCATTTTATCTAAACAAAACAAAGCAAAATGAAACAAAAAAATGATTAGAAATAATACTGAAGAGAATTTTCAAATCTTTTTCAAATTGCCTCCCAGTTATTCATCAAATAAAGGCAAATGGAAGTATACTTATTCATTTCTTATTAAATGGTTATATTTAAAGATTCTTAATTCAAAGTTGGAAGGACATAACATACTACAAAGGATGCCACTTAAGTAAGTGCACCCTGGGGAAGATAGAGAGCATGATTATTCTAACAAGCCATTAATCAGACCAAAACCAACTATTATTTCATTTTAAATGCCACTAACATCAAGTATTTATTAGAAAATTGAAGGAGCTATAAAGGGTATATTGATTTGTTTGGTATTTCTCAATATAAGTAATAATAGGTCATGGGCCTTTGAATAGAGGGCATTTGGTGAAAAGACCACACCTTTAATCCTTTAATTATTCTTTCTTCAGCAATCCTGACAGTCATAGAGTTCCCTGTAAACAATTCCATGTGATATCACGCTGCCTTATTCATTCATTTGTCCTGCTTCTGTCCTTGCCTCTCTCTTTCTTTTGTTCTTTCTTTCAAAAAATGATTACTGACCATCCTCTCTACTAGACTGAATAAAGTTAAAGACAAAATGAGTTTATACTTCCTTGTAGAATAGAAGATAAATAAATCAATAACATATTAAACCCATTCAAGAAAATGTGGAGGACCCAGAAGATAGAGGAGGAATAAGATGTGGAGATCACATTCCTCCCCATGAATACATCAAAAATAAATCTACATGTAGAACAATTCTTACAAAACACCTACTGAACACTGGCAGAAGACCTCAGACTTCCCAAAGGGAAAGAAACTCCCCACATACCTGTGTAGGGCAAAAATAAAAAAAATAAATAGAGACAAAAGAATGAGGATGGACCTGAACCCCTGGGAGGGAGCTGTGAAGGAGGAAAAGTTTCCACGCACTAGGAAACCCCTTCACTGGCAGAGACGGGAGGTGGCGGGGGGAAGCTTTGGAGCCACAGAGAAGAGTGCAGCAACAGGAGTGAAGAAGGCAAAGCAGAGATATTCACGCAGATGATTATTGCCAAATAGTACTCACCAGCCTGAGAGCCTTGTCTACTCACCTGCCAGGGCGGTTGGGGGTTGGGAGATGAGGCTCAGGCTTTGGAGGTCATTTCCCAGTGAGAAGACTGGGGTTGGCTGTGTGAACACAGCCTGAAGGGAGCTAGTGCCCCACAGCTAGCCAGGAAGGACTCCAGGAAAAAGTTTGGAACTGCCTAAGAGTCAAGAGAGCATTATTACAGGGTGTGCAAGGAGAGAAGATTCAGAACACTGCCTAAACGAGCTTCAGAGATGAGTGTGAGCCACAGCTATCAGTGCAGATGCCAGAGACAGGAATGAAATGCTAAGGATGCTGTTGCAGCCACCAAGAAGCTTGTGTGCAGGCACAGGTCACTATCCACACCTCCCCTCCCGGGAGCCTATGCAACCTGTCACTGCCAGGGTCCCATGATCCAGGGACAACTTCCTCGGGAGAACACATGACACTCCACAGGCTGTTGCAATATCAGGTTGGCCTCTGCTGTCCCATGCTGTAACCCTCCATCCCCCGGGAATGAGTGAGCCAGCCACTCACTTTAATCCCTAATGACACGCTCCTTAACCCCCTCTTGTCTGGGAGAAGAACAGATGCCAGAGGGCTACCTAATGCAGAGGCAGGGCCAAATCCAAAGCTGAACCACAAGAGTTGTGTGAACAAAGAAGAGAAGGGCAAATTTCTCCGTGAGGTCTCAGGAGCAGTGGAATAAATCTCCACAATAAGCTTGATGTACCCACCATCTGTGGAATACCTGAATACAAAATGAATCATCCCAAAATTGCAGCAGTGGACTTTGGGAGCAACAATAGACTTGGGGTTTGCTGTATGCGACTGACTATTTTCTGATTTTTATGTTTATATTAGTATACTTTTTAGCACTTGTTATCATTGGTGGATTTGCTTATTGCTTTGATTGCTCTCTTCTTTAATTACTTTTTTTATTTTAATAATTGTTTTATCTTTTATTTAATAACTTCATTTTATTTTATTTATTTTTTTATTTCTTTATTTTCATCATTTTCTTCTGAGCCTGGGGCCAACAGGGTGTTGATGTTCTGGCCGGGTGTCGGGCATGAGGCTCAGGTTGGAGAGCTGAGTTCAGGACATTGGAACAATAGAGAATTCCTAGCCCCATGTAATATCAATCGGCAAGAGATCTCCCAGAGATCTCCATCTCAACTCTAAGACCCAGCTCCTCTCAAGGACCAGCAAGCTCCAGTGCTGGACAGCCCATGCCAAACAACTAGCAAGAGAAGAATACAACCCCACCCATTAGCAGAAAGACACACCAAAACACACTACCAAATGCAGTCTTGCCCACCAGAAAGACAAGGTCCACCTTTATCCACCAGAACACAGGCACCAGTCCCCTCCACAAAGAAGCCTACACAAACCACAGAAACAACCTTAGCCACTGGGGCAGACACCAAAAACAACGGGAAGTACAAACCTGCAGCCTGCAAAAAGGAGACCCCAAACACAGTAAGTTAAGCAAAATGAGAAGACAGAGAAATATGCAACAGATGAAGAGACAAGGTAAAAACCCACCAGAACAAATAAATGAAGAGGAAACAGGCAGTCAACCTGAAAAAGAATTCAGAGCAATGATAGTAAAGATGATGCAAAATCTTATAAATAGAATGGAGAAAATGCAAGAAACGTTTAACAAGGACCTAGAAGAACTAAAGAACAAACAAACAATGATGAACAGTACAATAAATGAAATTTAAAATTCTGTAGAAGGAATCAATAGCAGAATAACTGAGGCAGAAGAATGGATAAGTGAGCTGGAAGATAAAATAGTGGAAATAACTGCTGCAGAGCAGAATAAAGAAAAAAAAAGAATGAAAAGAATTGAGAACAGTCTCAGAGACCTCTGGGAAAACATTCAGTGCACCATCAATCGAATTATAGGGTTCCCAGAAGAAGAAGAGAAAAAGAAATGGACTGAGAAAATGGTTGAAGGGATTATAGTTGAAAATGTCCCTAATATGGGAAAGAAAATAATCAATCAAGTCCAGGAAGCACAGAGAGTCCCATACAGGATAAATCCAAAGAGGAAAACACCAAGACGTGTATTAATCAAACTATCAGAAGTTAAATACAGAGAAAAAAATAGTAAAAGCGGCAAGGGAAAAGCAACAAATAACATACAAGGGAACCCCCATAAGGTTAACAGCTGATCTTTCAACAGAAACTTTTCAAGCCAGAAGGGAGTGGCAGGACATATTTAAAGTGATGAAAGGCAAAAAGCTACAACCAAGATTACTGTACCCAGCAAAGATCACATTCAGATTTGACAGAGAAATTAAAACATTTACAGAGAAGCAAAAGCTAACAGAATTCAACACTGCCAAGCCAGCTTTACAACAAATGCTAAGGAACTTCTGTAGGCAGAAAACACAGGAGAAGGAAATGACCTACAATAACAAACCCAAAATAATTAAGAAAATGGTAACAGAAAAATACATACTGGTGATTACCTTAAATGTAAATGGATTAAATACTCCAACCAAAAGACATAGCCTGGCTGAATGCATACAAAAACAAGACTCATATATATATATATATATATATATATATATATATATATATATATATATATATATATATATATATATATATATATATATATATATATTATATATATATATTTATATATTTATATATATATACTGTATACAAGAGGCCCACTTCAGACCTAGGGACACATACAGACTGAAAGTGAGGGGATGGAAAATATTATTCCATGGAAATGGAAATCAAAAGAAAGTTGGAGTAGCAATCCTCATACAGACAAAATAGACTTTAAAATAAACACTATTACAAGAGACAAAGAAGGACAGTACATAATGATAAAGGGATCAATCCAAGAAGAAGATATAACAACTGTAAATATTTATGCACCCTGAACCTCAATACATAAAACAAATGTTAACAGCCATAAAACGGGAAACCAACAGTGACACAATAATAGTCGGGGATTTAAACACCCCACTTTCACAAATGGACAGATCATCAAAAATGAAAATAAATATGGAAATGCAAGCTGTAAATGACACATTAAGCAAGATGGACTTAATTGATATTTATAGAACATTCCATCCAAAAATAACAGAACACACTTTCTTCTCGAGTGCTCATGGAACATTCTCCAGGATAGATCGTATCTTGTGTCACAAGTCAAGCCTTGGTAAATTTAAGAAAATTGAAATGATACCAAGTATATTTCCCACCACAACACTATGAGACTAGATATCAATTACAGGAAAAAGATTGTAAAAAGCACAAACACATGGAGGCTAAACAATATGCTACTAAATAACCAAGAGATCACTGAAGAAATCAAAGAAAAATTTTTTAAAAATACCTAGAAACAAAGGACAATGAAAACACAGTGACCCAAAACCTATGGGATGCAACAATTATAAGAGGGACGTTTGTAGTAATACAATCCTACTTCAAGAAACAAGAATATCTCAAATAAACAATCTAACCTTACATCTAAAGCAATTAGAAAGAAACAAACAGTAAACACCTAAAGCTAGCAGAAGGAAAGAATTCATAAAGATCAGATCAGAATAAAATGCAAAGAAATGAAGGAAACGATAACAAAGATCAATAAAACTAAAAGCTAGTTCTTAGAGAAGATGAACAAAATTGATAAACCCATAGCTAGACTCATCAAGTAAAAAATGGAGAAGACTTAAATCAACAGAATTAGAAATGAAAAATGAGAGGTAAAAACTGACACTGTAGAAATACAAAAGATCATGAGAGATTACTACAAGCAACTATATGCCAATAAAGTGGACAACCTGGAAGAAATGGACAAATTCTTAGAAAAGCACAAACTTCCAAGACTGAACTAGGAAGAAACAGAAAATAGAGACAAACCAATCACAAGCACTGAAGTTGAAACTGTGATTAAAAATCTTCCAACAAACAAAAGCCCAGGACCAGATGGCTTCACAGGATAATTCTGTCAAATATTTAGAGAGGGGCCAACACCTATCCTTCTCAAACTCTTCCAAGATAAAGCACATGGAGGACCACTCTCAAACTCATTCTACGAGGCCACCATCACCCTGATACTAAAACAAGAGAAAGATGGCACAAAATAAAGGAAAACTACACCCAATATCACTGATGAACATAGATGCAAAAATTCTCAATAAAATACTAGCAAACAGAATCCAACAGCACCTTAAAATGATCATACACCATGATCAAGTGGGGTTTATCCCAGGAATGCAAGGATTATCCAGTATATGTAGATCCATCAATGTGATACAACATGTTAACAAACTGAAGGATAAAAACCATATAATAATCTCAATACATGCAAAGAAACTTTTGACAAAATTCAACATCGATTTTTGGTAAAAACTCTCCAGAAAGTAGGCATAGAGGGAACCTACCTCAACATAATTAAGGTCATATATGACAAACCCACAGCCAACATCATTCTCAATGGGGAAAAACTGAAATCATTTCCTCTCAGATGAGGAACAAGACATGGTTTCCCAAGGTTGCCCACTCTCAACACAATTATGCAACACAGTTTTGGAAGTTCTAGCGATGGCAGTCAGAGAAGGAAAAGAAATAAAAGGAATCAAATTTGGAAAAGAAGAGGTAAAACTGTCACTGTTTGCAAATGACATGATACTATATATAGAGAATCCTAAAGATGACACCAGAAGACTACTAGAGTTAATCAATTAATTTGGTAGGGTAACATGATACAAAATTAATGCACAGAAATCTCTTACATTCCATAAACAAATGATGAAAAATCTGAAAGAGAAGTTAAGGAACACTCCCATTTACCATTGCAACAAAAAGAATAAAATACTTAGGAATAAACCTACTAAGGAGAAAAAAGACCTGTATGCAGAAAATTATAAGACACTAATGAAATAAATTAAAGATGATACAAACAGAGGGAGAGATATACCATGTTCTTGTACTGGAAGAATAAACATTGTGAAAATGACTATACTACTCAAAGCCATCTGCAGATTCAATGCAATCCTTATTAAACTACCAATGGCATTTTTCATAGAACTAGAACAAAAAGTTTCACAATTTGTATGGAAACACAAAAGACCCCTAATAGCCAAAGCAATCTTGAGAAAGAAAAATGGAGCTAGTGGAATTGGGCTCCCTGACTTCAGACTATACTACAAAGCTACAGTAATTAAGACAGTATGATACTGACACAGAAACAGAAATATAGATCAATGGAACAGGATAGAAGGCCCAGAGATAAACGCATTGACTTATGGTTACCTTATTTTTGATAAAGGGGGCAAGAATATACAATGGAGAAAAGACAGCCCCCCTTCAATAAGTGGTGCTGGGAAAACTGGACAGCTACATGTAAAAGAATGAAATTAGAACACTCCCTAACACCATACACAAAAATAAACTCCAAATCAATTAAAGATCTAAATGTAAGGAAAAACACTATAAAACTCTTAGATGATAACATAGGAAGAACACTCTTTGACATAAATTACAGCAAGATCCTTTTTAACCCACCTCCTGTAGAAATGGAAATGAAAACAAAAATAAACAAATGGGACCTACTGAAACTTAAAGACTTTTTCACAGCAAAGGAAACCATAAACAAGATGGAAAGACAACACTTAGAATGGGAGAAAATCTTTGCCAACGAAGAAACCGACAAAGGATTAATCTGCAAAATATACAAGCAGCTCATGCAGCTCAATATCAAATAAACAAGCAACCCAATCCAAAAATTGGCAGAAGACCTAAATAGACATTTCTCCAAAGAAGATATACAGATGGGCAACAAACACATGGAAGGATGCTTAATATCAATAATCGTTAGAGCAATGCAAATCAAAACTACAATAAGAGGGCTTCCCTTGTGGTGCAGTGGTTGAGAGTCCTCCTGCCGATGCAGGGGACACGGGTTTCTTCCCCAGTCTGGGAAGATCACACATGCCATGGAGCAGCTAGGCCTGTGAACCATGGCCACTGAGCCTGCACGTCCAGGGCCTGTGCTCTGCAACAGGAGAGGCCATAACAGTGAAGGAGACCTGCGTACCACAAAAAAAACAAAAACAAAAAAAACAATGAGGTATCACCTCACACCAGTCAGAATGGTCATCATCAAGAAATCTACAAACAACAAATGCTGGAGAGGGTGTGGAGAAAAGGGAACCCTCTTTCATGGTTGGTGGGAATGTAAATTGATACAGCCACTATGGAGAATATTATGGAAGTTCCTTTAAAGACTAAAAATAGAACTACCATATGACCCTGCCATTCTACGACCGGGCATATAACCTGAAAAAAACATAATTCAAAAAGAGTCATGCACCACAATGTTCATTGCAGCTCTATTAACAATAATGGATATGAAAGCAACCTAAGTGTCCATTAACAGATGAATGGATATAGAAGATGTGGCACATATATACAAAGGAATATTAACCATAAAAAGAAATGAAATTGAGTTATTTGTAGTGAGGTGGATGGATGTAGTGTGTCATACAGAGTGAAGTACGTCAGAAAGAGTAAAAGAAATACTGTATGCTAACACCTATATATGGAATCTATAAAAAAAAAAAGTTCTGCTGAGTCTAGGGGCAGGACAGGAATAAAGACACAGATGTAGAGAATGGACTTGAGAACATGGGGAGGGGGAAGGGTAAGCTGGGACGAAGTGAGACAGTGACATGGTCTTATAAATACTACCAAATGTGAAATAGATAGCTAGTGGGAAGTAACCACATAGCACAGGGAGATCAGCTCTGTGCTTTGTGACCACCTAGAGGGGTGGGATGGAGAGGGTGGGAGAGAGATGCAAGAGGGAGGGGATATGGGAATATATGTATATGTATAGCTGATTTACTTTGTTATACAGTAGAAACCAGCACAATATTATAAAGCAATTATACTCCAATAAATATGCTAAAAAAAAAAAGAGGAAACAATTGGACTTGCAGTGAACTCATCTCCAGGCTCTGCCAAGAGTTTCCCCACCACACTTAGTCTGTATTCTTTGCAGATATCTCTGGTGAGATATCTGCTCTATTCTGGGAACAGCCCTTTATCTAAACTATTTAGGCAGCTCAGAGAGGTAAAAATAAAATCTTCCTGAGTCTTCTGTTTCTTAAAAATAATCTGCCTAAATTAATCTTCGTGCCAAAGAGACACATTTTGGGGTGGCAAAATTTGCTCCCTACAGTTGTTTCCTTGTGAAGTGCCTGAGATTATGTGTATCTGTGAAGACTGTGCCTTGAAGGAAACCACAGTATATCACCCTAACATATGACTCTTTCACATAAAAACGTTTTTGAGCTGAGGGCAATTTAGAAGCTTGAAATGCAGGAAAAGCTCTCTCTACCCTCCCCCATTTCTGCCTAAAGACAAGATATAAATTGTACCTTACTGGAGACAACTCTAGATCCTTATCTCATAGATGACACCAAAGGAATCTGCAAATAAATTTTACTCCATTAGTTTCTTCCCACTGTTTGCCACCCTTGGATTCCTAAAACTGCTTTTCTTTATACTGCCATTTCTCTATAAATGTATGTTCTTTGTTGAAGATGCTATATAAGTTGGAGTTCTAAGCCACACTTTGAATTGCTCTTGTTAAGGTTTTCACATATGATATGTGCACACAATTTAATAAATTGTTTTTCTCCTGTTAAAATAAAAATTACATTAGAACTACTGTATAGTCCATCAATTCCACATCTGAATATATATTCAAAGTAATTGAAATCAAGATTTGAAGAAATATCTGTACTCTCATATCCACTGCAGCATTATTTACATTAGGCAGGATATAGAAGCAAGCTAAATGTGTGTCAAAAACTGAATGGATAAAGAAAATGTGGTATACACATACAGTGGAATATTATTCAGTCATAAAAAAGAAGAAAATCCTGCAATATGATACACTATAGATAAACATAGAAGACATTATGCTATGTGAAATAAGCCACATACAGCATCATGTACATCTTATGTTGTGTTCTCATCAGGAGTAATATTAATTATAATAGTAATAATAATAAGAAGGATGAAGGTAAACTTTTGGAGGTGATAGATTCATTTTATCAGATTGTGCTGATGGTTTCACAGATGTATACTTTTTAACAAATTAATTAAATTGTATACATTAAATATGTACACCTTCTTGTGTGTCAGTCTTACCTCAATAAAGTGGTAAAAGAAAAAAAGAGACTAAACCTTATAAACCCTCACAGACAAGAGACTCATTGTAACATGGTATCTTGTATGAGATTATGGAACACAAAATAAACATTAGATAAAAACTAAGTAAATCTGAATGAAGTATAGGCTTTAGTTAATAATAATGGATCAATACTGGTTCATTAACAAGTGTGTTAAACTCTTGTAAGAATAAATTATAGTAGAAACTAGTTGTGGATATATGGGAACACTATGATCTGTGCAAACTTTCTATAAATCTAAAATTAAAATATATATGTGTACTATATATATAATATATATACACACTGTAAATACACGCTATATATATATATATATATACACACACACACACACATATATATACACACACACACACACATATCTGTCTATCTATATACACTAGAGGAAGGGAGGATACAATTTGCAGGCTTCACTGTAGAACTTTCAGTTAGCATACTTCTATGGCATGCTGAAAAATTTTGAGTAATTATGAGAGTCAGAGATATTCTAATCCAATAAATAAGCCTAAATTTAAAGAAAAAAATAATAGAAATACAATTTCTGAAGCATTTTGGAATTTACTTCTCTGTCCCAGAGTTAGGAATAAGCTTAATTATTTTTGAAAATCCAAAACAATCAAAAGTTGACTGTGCCTACCACATAACACCCCCTGTTAAAATGAATATACCTATCACCCACAAAAGTTCATACAGCCATGAGCTTGAATGAACAAGGAGGAATGGAACATAGCCTGATTGGCTCACTCTGGCCTGATTCCTAGGAGAATGTGCTTCCTCAGGCTGCAAATTACTGACTTACATCAAGATAAGGGCAAATTTGGGCCTCCCTGGTGGCGCAGTGGTTGAGAGTCCGCCTGCCGATGCAGGGGATACGGGTTCGTGCCCCGGTCTGGGAGGATCCCATATGCCGCGGAGCGGCTGGGCCCGTGAGCCATGGCCGCTGGGCCTGCACATCCGGAGCCTGTGCTCCGCAACGGGAGAGGCCACAACAGTGAGAGGCCCGCATACCGCAAAAAGAAAAAAAAAAAAAAAAAAAAAAGATAAGGGCAAATTTAAAACAAGCAATTTAGTGCAATGTGTATTGGCTTGGACACCAGAACTACGTGAATTTGGGAGATGTATTCAACGTCTCTGTGTCTCAGTTTAAAATAATGCTTAACACATAGTAAGAAGCTGAGTGTTCACAATTATCTTATGACCTCAATAATATTCTTCCTCCCTTCTGCTACTTCTTCTACTATTGTATTTTTTGTTTAACTCTTATTTGTTAAATGCTTGTAATATGTCATGTCTGGCACTGTGCTAACCACTTTAAATATATTAGATTATTTAGCTTTCAGGAACTTGGGAGGGTGTGTACTATTGTCTACGTTAAGAAACCTAGGCAAACCCAAACTTATGAACTTGTAAACGCGCTATGCTATACTTGCATGTGAATTTGACAGGAACAACAATAAAGGAAATATTATTTTGTATTTAAAGAATCTATAATGTTTCAGAGTGAACTTAGGATAGAACATAAATATCCAGGATGTGGTGCCTAGAATCAGATATCTGCTTTAAAAACATGCTGTAATATAGTTAGTGAACTGGTGGTCTGAGACAAGTCAGTTTACCTCTCTGTGCCTCATATTTCTTATCTGAGAATAAAGCAAGATAGGTCTGTAGACATCTAGACCAAAGGATCAATATCTACAAAACAATAATAAAGTGCCTGGCACAGAGTAAGGTGGGTTATTATGATTCTTATAATTTTTCATTACAATTATTTCAAGATAAACTTAAGTGAAGAATCAATACACCTATTAGAAGATTGCTGAAAGAAAAATACTTTCTATAGTCCGTCTCACACTTTAAACATATTTTGTCAGTTTCCACTTGTATGGATTTCTGCCTGTAATGTCCACTAACTTTCTCTCTGCCTTTCTAAATACTGCCTTTGTAATTGTCAACTTCTTCCTCAAAGGCAAAGGCCACTGTATCCCATTGTCCTGAATCTATTAAATCCTTACAGCACATATGGTCTAAATCACTTCTCATATGATGCTTTTGAACTGTTCTTTGAATTGTTTACTGGTGTTAAAACTTTTTAATACATTTATTGTTTCCCCCTTAAAATTAAAGGAAGTCATCTGAAGTCAGAACTCTAACCCTTCACCTATACAAACTTTCAGTATTTTGCATGTGCAAATGGATTGGCTAAAATTTGGTGAGGAAATTCTTGAACTCAAATGGCTTAGATTTTTATATGTAGTCTAACTTATTGCAGCATTTATTACTTGTATGCCTATGAAATTATACTCTACTGAATGTAAAAAAAAAATTGTCTATGACAGTAACAATAGATTGTCGCAGAATAACTTTCCTGATGGCCCATGTAGAAAGCTTTCAGAAACTTTTATTAAAATAAAGGCTCTGCAGTACCCTACCATATTCATTCTTATGCCAATAACAAGCTCAGTGCCAGGTATATCATAGACATTTAGATCAATAAATTGTTTAATTGAGAATGATTAATAATTTATATATGTGCATATATATATATTATATGTGTGTGTAATTATACATAGATGTGTGTATATGTGTATGTTTCATTTTAGAACGAATATAGAAGTTGTGCATATATGTAGGCTTAATTTAGAATCATAATTATAAAAATGAAATATATCCAAAATACAGAAAGAAAAAAATATGTAACAGTGTGGTAGAATGAAAATAGAAAATTTTAGATAAAAAAATCATGCTTTTGTATGGCTATAAGTTTACACTAATCGACCAGTAAATCCTTAGACATCTAAATTCACTGAATTGTTTTCTCATGAACATGTTTCCCTGTCTATACCATGTTACCATATAGATTGTCTATGAGATCTCTTAAAAATGATCATCTGTTTCTCTTAAGAAAATTCTAATGCATTCTATCAAATCAGTATGTTTATTAATTTTATAAACTCATTTCTACATTTGGTGATAATCTGTTCCATATCATTGATAAAATAAAATGTTGAATGCATTGCTTAAGAAATTTTAGCCTGCTATAAAAAAGTCCTATAAAAACTGTATATTCTGTTGAAATTTTCAACTCAACTGGGTAATATCTTCTTATTGTGAAGAGAAAACTGCTTGTGATTCAAATAAAATGATGCATCATGCCTCTGGATTTTCTCTTGGCTGTGACCCACATCCTCAATATCCTAGCATGGGACTCTGCCCTGTCTCAAGTCCTACTGAATAAAACCTTTCAGAAAAATCCCCACATATTAACCTTGTTTTTTATATCAATTTATGGAAAACGAAAATAAAAATAAAACCACCTTCAGTAATTGCCTATAACACGTACAATACAGTATCAACTTAATTGAACATGTCATAATAACCTATTATAAAACCTGGAGCATAATTGAGGATAGTTCTGTCCTCAAACTATTTGGAAGATAAGTTACCCAAACTGGAGTTCATGGCTTCACTTGATACATCAAACTTCTTAGATTGCTGACTTTGACATGAAAATATACAGAACCTCTGACAAATATATCAATCTAAAATCTATATTTACGTATTTAAAAAAAATCATTATTTTAAAATATATAGTTCAAAATTTGTCAAGGACACTTTTTTTCTTGCTAGTTTATGTTCATTGTAAAGGCATCAATGTAAAGCATACCACGTATCTTTTGACGGCACGTAGCCTCACACAGAATGATTTATGTTTCACTTTCACATGGCTGATATTATACAAAGTGAAATTTGTCACTAAAGTGTGAAAATCTTAAGTGTATTCAGGGAATCATTGTCAATCTTAGCCTTAAGATATTAAGGACCCCACTAAGGACTGTGACATTTAAAAAACCCAAGCAGCTAAGTCGTGGTGGTGAGGAAACGAACTAAGCATATTTTCACACTGTGTTGTACTTGATGAAATGTCAAATGTATGATAAAGGCACTTAATGTTCACATATTTTCTGCCTTCACTGTGTCTCTTATATCAATACTGTGTAATTGAACTATCATCTTCACCCTCATCTCTACTTAAGACTTTAGTGTTGCTAAATTTTAGTTTGGAGTTCATTAGATTTCAGTAAACTGAAATAGAGATAACTTGGAATCATAGCAGCTGTCACCGCTGGAGCTGAGTTAAAACATACCTTTTCTAGCAAGATCTATTATTTTTATATGTATAGACTAAGGGTCTATATGTTGGTGTCTTCATCAAGGTATTACAAGGTCAAGGTAAGTTTCAATGGATGTAAAATTCTCAGTTTAACAGAACAGTTTGCAAAGTATCAAAATTTCTTTTGGTGCAGGCTGATCATCTTGAATAGACAAAATTTCTCAAGCACATACTGGAAAATCTGTATTACACAACACATTTAGAAGGAACTTAGTTTTTAATTTTTTAAATGGTGCAAAATTAAAATACATGGCAAATTTGTAGATTCAGAACATTAGTTCCACCTTTCATACACATACACAGGAAATCAGTCAGCTCAGATTAGTAACACAGGACGCTTTATTGCATGAAAAGCTTATAAAGAACATCCTAGATTCAGGAATAGTGCAGGCTCACATTTGTTCCCCTGGAGGCAGCACTTATTTTCTGGGTTCAAGCTGCAGCCTCAGAGCTGCCCCCAGACACTGGCTGAAGAACTCAGAGTCAACTGTAGGACTGGACTTGCCTGTCTTTGCAGCCTCCCATGAGCTTGCTGCAAAATTTCTTTTCAATTGGTAGGCTTCACAACTAGATGCTGTACCACCATATGGATCTAATTAGGCAACATTTATATATATATATATATATATATATATATATATATATATATATATATATATATAATTTATTTACATATTCAATTCAATATAATTCTAGCTAATTGGCTTTAGCTGTATAAAAGATGTATGAAACAAGGCATTTCCCAAAAGGGATCCATCATTTTGGTTAGTTCTCAAACCCTATGAGCTCTCTTCTTTACACAACTCAAAATTTTATGCTCTTGATGTGAACAAAGGGGTAAAAGGGCTCTGGGGTATTGGTTAGAGGAGCCCTTGTAAGCACTGAGATGAATAATGCAAATCCCCTGTATTAACACAGCTACCTGGTATTTCTTGGCTCTATGTTGAACTACGTTAATTGATTGAAGATAGGTTGTTGGTATAACAAAGTCAAATCACACATTAAAGGCAATATTTGATTAACTCTAACATAAATCTCCCAAGGAGAAATCTACCAAAGTAAACAGGCAATTATTTCTATCTCTTCAGGACAAAAAAGAATCATGAAGTAAGATATATCCAGACACCAACGGACTTCTAATTCTAGCTGCAGTGTTAGTTATACTATTTTGTATTTTTTCAAGGTCCCAACAATGTAAAAGTATATATCAAAATAAATGCAAGCTTTGCCTTAAACATTGATAATAAAATTATTTCAATTTGTATCATATTATATATGAATAAGTTGATTATATTAATATTTATGTTATATAGAATAAAGCATATATTTATATATAAATATTTATTATGGGTTAGACTCAGGGTATGATCCATCTTAAGGCAAAATTCTTCTCCATCTGTGGACCTGTCACACCATGAAACAAGTTCTCTGCTTCCAAATTACAACTGTGGGACAGGCATAGAATAGGTATTCCCATTCCAAAAGGAAAAGTTGGAAGGAGAAAAGGAATCATAGGTCCCGGGCAAGTCCAAAACCCAGCAGGGCAAATTCATTAGATTTTAATGTCTGAGATATTCCTCTGCAGCTTGGTGGTCTGTCATTTTGGCCCACTGGGTCAATGGCCCACCCTCTCAGCCCAAAGTGGTACCCTCAGCTCAGCCCTCTGAATCTGTTGCTCTGCCTCTACAGTGGGTCTTCTTTAATTTCATCCCATTTCCATCTCTTTCTGTCCAAGCTACCAGTGTTTAACCCTGTCAGTCTCTCATGCAATTCCTAGGAGTTCACACCATTAGACAAGACAGTCCTCTGCATATCTTTCCTGGGTTACTTCTTCTCTATCCCTGGCTTCTGCTCAGATGCTTGATCCTATCCATGAGTCACTCATCTAATAATTTTAACAAAAGATTTTCCAGCCACACACTTGGCCCTATTTCCAGACCATGCTCTCTGGATAGGCAAATGATTTTCCAAATCATTAGGTGCTGGTTCCTTTTTGCTTAACCATTCATTCCTCAACTTATCATTCATCTTGCAATTTACTCTAAGCAGCAAAGAGGAATCAGGTTGCACCTTCTACATTTTGCTTGGACATTTCCTCATTCAGACAATCTATTCATAATCATATATGTATTCTCTAAAATAATAAGAACATCCTCTACTATTCTTCCCTGTTCTTCCTGAGTCCTCACCAGAATTGCTTTTAACAAGTATTGTATATATCTACCAATAGCCTTTTAAAGAAATATTTTATTTAGTTAACAATTGTTATGTTCTTATAATAGCTGACATAGCAAAATGACCCTGGCTAGAGGAAAGGCAGAATTCTTTATTACTTACCATTCCAGGTGAGAAGGCTGTCACCTAAGACTACATGTTTGGGGGCGGGGAGGGGGTGAACCAGGGAAAGGGTTACAACAAGCTGCAATGGTAGGCTGCTTAGTGTGGCAAGTGAGGTGTGATTAGCTAGGTTTCAGAGGCTTCTTGTGGATGGAGTATTCTGAACGATTCCATAGACCCAAGGAAGAAGGAGCCATCTCTAGATGTTTGCCTCTGGCAGTTGAGTTGTATTGTTGCAATCCAGGAGTGCCAGAGTCTGATAAGGCAAAGAGTTGAGGTATGAATTCAGCAAACTGCCCATGAAGAGAATTGAGCATTGTTTAACCATGATCTTAAAACAGAGTCAAGAGAGCATTCATGAAATATTACAAGGCAATCTAGACTTTTTCTATCAAGGGCCTCAGAATCCTTCCAGACTCTATCCATCACCCAATTCCAAAGCCACTTTCACATTTTTAGTATTTGTTACAATACCTCTCTATTTCCCAGTTTCAAAATCTTTACTAGTTCCTGAGGGCTGCCATTACAATGTATCACAGATTGGGTAGCTTAAACAACAGATTATTTTTCTCTTAGTTCTGGAGGCTAGACTTCCAAATCAAGTTGTCTGTGGGGCCATGTTCTCTCTGAAGAACAAAAGAAGACTATATTCCATGACATTTTCTTAACTAATGATGGTGATCCTTGGCTTGTAGCTCTATTATGCTAATCTCTGCCTACATCTTTACATGACATTCTTTATGTGTCTCTGTCCTGTCTATTGTATTTTTATATCAACAGGAGTCATTTACTTAGGACCCACTGTAATAACCTCATCTTAATTTGATTGATATAAAGATATATTTCCAAATAAGACCACATTCTGAAGTTTTGGGGAGGGCATGGATTTGGGGGTTGGGGGAAACATCATCCAATCCAGTATATCTATAAATAGATATTTCTCCATGAAAATAATTTTCTTTGTTATTAGATATTGTCAAGAATGTAATTTGACTGAAATGTCTTAATGGCTCCAGACATATAGAATGGCTGATGTCTACCAACATGCAGTTTTCTTTTATTAAAAAGTAGAGAAACTCTCACCTTTCCTAATGTAATAAAAACACTATCTGATGTGATTAAAAATATATCATAGATAGAAATGAAATACTCAGGCAATTTTAAAGAATATAGTATAGTTTAGAGGTTAAAAATTCAAGCTGAAACTCCAGGACCTGGTTTTAAGTACTATGTCTTTCACCTGCTAATGATGTGATCTTAGGTAGCTCAACTACATTTTAGTTCCAACCCAGTTTCATTATTGTTGAAAGGAAAAAATGATATGTGATCTGAATAATGCATGTTTAATGCCTAATACAGAGTATGTGATCAATACTTTTTGGCTGCTACTTGTCACCCATTGGAGACTTTTAGATAATGTTCAGAAAGAAATATTTATGATTACTCTTAATTAATTTGAAATTGTATTATTTCTTACATATGTGTCTTTCTTAGATAATATTTATGTGTTTCTTTACTGCAGTGAAATTGTGGGTTAATCTTTAATATTATTAAAAATTCTAAGGAAATATTTATTGGCCCCTATAATGCACAAAGACATACACTCAAGCTTGAGAATATATAAAAATAAAATTAACTACTGAGGGCTTATGTTTCTGGATAGGATGTGGAAGAAGGTAGGAAAGAAAGTTATAAACCCCCATCATACCTTCTCTCAATACTGAGCAACCCAACACAGAAAAACACTGTCCCAGGAGAGAAGAATGAAGTGAACCACTTCAACACAAATGCCATGGCTGATCAGTCCTGACACCTGACTGACTCCTAAGGATTTAGGTGGTTCTCAGCAGGCTCCCTTAACCCAGGACCCTGGTGCAAACCAACCTCAGCTGGCTACCATGACTTTGAGTTGCTCCTAATTAGCATTTCTATATACTAACAATGAACTATCAGATATATAAATAAAGAAAATAATCATATTTACAATAACATCAAAAATAATAAAATACTTAGGAACAAATTTAACTAAGGAGGTGAAAGGTACGTACATTGAAAATTACATCATACTGACAAAAGAAGTTGAAGATACAAATAAATAGATATCCCATGTTCATGGATTAGAAGAATGCATATTGTTTAAATGTCTGTACTGCTCAAAGTAATCTACAGATTCGGTGCAATCCCTACCAGAATTCTAATGACATTTTTCAAGGAAATAGAAAAAAAAATCTACAATTCATGTAGAACCACAAAATACCTCAAATAGCCAAAACAATCCTGAGAAAGGAGAGCAAAACTGGAGAAACCAAACATCCTGATTTAAAACTTTATCATAAAGCTATACTAACCAAACGGTATAGTCTTGGGATAAAATCAGACACATTGAACAATGGAACAGAATCAAGGGCCCAGAAATAAACTCATGTTTATACATCAACTAATATTTGACAAGAGAGACAAAAATACTCAATGGTGTTGTGAAAACTGGATAATCATAAACAGAAGAATGAAATTGTACCCCTGTCTTATACCACTCACAAAAAAATAGCTCAAAACGTATTAAAAACTTAACTGTGAGACCTGAAACTGTAAAACTACTAGAAGAAATCAGAGGGAAAACTGTCCTTGATGTTGGTTTTGGCAACAAATATTTGGATATGACATCAAAAGCAAAGATAAACAAATGGGACTGCATCAAATGTAAAACTTATGCACAGCAAAAGAGATTAAAATGAAAGGCAACATAAGGAACTGGACAAAAGTTTTGCACACCATTTTTCTGATAAGAGGTTAATATCCAATATATATAAGGACCCAAACTATTCAATAGCATAAACAAAGAAGCAAAAACAAATTTAATTTAAAAAGAATGGTCAAAGAACTTGAATAGATATATTTTTTTTTGCAAATGGCCAAGTACATGAAAAGATGCTCAACATCACTAATTATCAGGAAAATGCAAATCAAAACCAACATGAGACACCACATTGTACCTGTGAGAATGGCTATTTTCAAAAAACAACAAGAGACAAGGGATTTTGAGTTTGATGAAGATGTGGAAAACTTGGAATTCTAGGGCATATTTGTGGGAACGCAAGTTGGTGCAGACACTATGGAAAACAGTATGGAGGTTTCTCAAAAAATTAAAAATAGAACTACTGTATGATCTAATACTTTCACTTCTGGATATATATTTGAAAGGAATGAACTCACTATAAGGAAGAGATATCTGCACCTCCATATTCATTGAGCATTTTTCAAAATAACCAAGATATGAAAACCATCTAAGTGTTCATGGATAAATGAAAGGATAAATAAATGTGATACACACACACACACACACACACACACATATATATATATGTATATATATGATAGTATCCATATGTATATTGAGAGCACTATGCTAAGTGAGATAAGTCAGATAGAGAAAGAAAAACACTTTTACATTCTCACTTATATATGGAATCAAAAAAGCTAAACTCAGAAATAGAGAGTAGAATGTAGTTGCCAATGGTGGGGAGCAGTAGGAAATGAGGACATAGTGGTCAAAGGGTATAAACTTACACCTATTAGATGATTAAGGAGATGGGATCAAGATGGTAGAGGATTAGGAAGCAGAGTTCACCATCTTCCACAGAAACATTGAAAAAATATATCTACAAGTGGAACGATTCATACAGAACAGATACTGAGCACTGACAGAAGAACTCAGACATCTGAAAAGACAAGAAAACCTCCATGTAACTGGGTTGGACAAAAGGAAAAAGAAAAAGAAGAAATCAGAACAGGGTCTGTGCCCCAGGGAGGAAGCTGTGAAGGAGGAAATGTTCCCGCACCTTAGGAAGGCTCCTCACCAGCAGAGAAATTAGACTAGATAGACAGGGTGTTTTGGAGACAAAACGGGGAAAGCAGCAACAAGTGTCTGGAAACGAAAACAGAAAGTAACCTGCACAGACGCTCTGCACCACCACCTTGTGTTCCACAACCTGAGACACTCCTCTGTCAGTGAGGGTGAGAGTTGTGTGCTGAAGCTCAGACTTCAGAGCTCAGACCCAGGGAGAGGACCAGGGTTAGGTGCAGAAACATCCTGAAGAGGTCAGGCCATGATAACTGAGAGTGTACTAGGAAGAAGCCTGGTCCTCCCAGAGAGGACCCATTATTGAGAGGCATACGAGCATAGGGGCAGGACCACCATAAGTACTTCTATCCCTGTGAGCACTCCCAGGCAACAGGAAACCGCCTACAGGAGCTCTGGGAGTGGTCGCAAGTTGCCACCACCATCTTGGGCTCCAGAGGCAGGCACTGGCCACCTCTTGCAAACAAATGGGCAGATTCCAGGCCCCACATCTGTTGACCCAGAAGGGTTCAGACAGATCCAGCCACTAACAATTCTGCCAGCAGGCCCCAGGACACACCCCTACTGATCCAAAAGGGCACAGATAGCTCTCGCTACCAGGAAACTCACCAGTGGGTGTCTAGCCCAGTCCTGCTGTCCTGGTTGTGTGAAGATAACTCCCCCCACAAGGAAAATCACCCAGAGGAGGGGCTGAAATCACAGCTGAGCCCCAGGAGCTATGTGACTTAGGAAGAAGAGATGAAATCTCTCCTTCCTCCTGCGTGAACTGCGGAGTTACACCTCTGCTGATGGCTTCCTAAATTCAGCACCTGCGAAACATCTGAAAGGACAACCAGTGCTCTTGTAACTGGGATGGGTCTGGCTTTAGGAGCTGTGGGCTCTGTGGGCACGTACACATGGAGGTGGGACCAGGCCAGAGTCTGAGCTGACTCCATAGCTCCCACGGCAGGTCCGGGTGCATGACTAATGCAGTTATGGGACCTGACCTCAGTGGACCTGCACCAGTGGCCTGGTGAAAACAATGCCTGAGAGTTACCAGGGCCAATTGTTGGCATACCCACAGTTATGGCAGGATCGAGAGCAGTGCCAACAACAGTGTACTTTGTAAGCCTGCACCATGGGTGAAAGGGGACACAACAGAGCACATTCACAGATGAACATCTCCAGAAGAGGAATACTCAGTGGCTTGTCTCCCAGTGGGAGTGATCCTATCCCTCCTACCTCACACCACAGATTAGAATCACAGCTAAGAAACAGATCTAGGGGACTCTAATCCAACAGCTAGGGAGCAGACCCAGTCCCTGACAGGGCAGTGACAACCACATAGCAAAGAGGAGGTCCAGCTCAATATTTGGGCATGATCTGTTCACCACCACACCAATCAAACCCCCTATCAAGGGAATAAAGGCACAAGCCTCTGGATCAACCTCACCCACCAGGGGGCAGACACCAGAAACAAGAGGAAAATTCAACACACATTTATAATAAAAGAATCTCAAGAAAGTGGTCATAGAGTGAACATAACTCAACATAATAAAGGCCATATATGACAAATGAACAACAAACATCATTCTCAGTTGTGAAAAATAGAAAGCATATCCTCTAAGATCAGGAAAAAGACAAGGATGTCCACTCTCACCACCATTATTCAACATAGTTTTGGAAGTCCTAGTCATGGCAATCAGAGGAAAAATAAATAAATAAATAAAAGGAATCCAAATTGGAAAAGAAGTAAAACCGTCAGTGTTTGCAGATTACATGATACTATACAAAGAAAATCCTAAAGAGGCTACCAGAAAACTATTAGACTGCATCAATGAATTTGGTAAATTTGCAGGGTACAAAATTAATACACAGAAATCACTTGCATTCCTATACACTAACAATGAAAGATCAGAAAGAGAAATTAATGAAACATTCCATTTACCATCACAATAAAAATAATAAAAGACCTAGGAATAAACCTATGTAAGGAGGCAAAACATCCATACTCAGAAAACTATAAAACATTGATGAAAGAAATCAAAGATGACACAAACAAATGGAGAAATATATGATGTTCTTGGATTGGAAGAATCTATATTTTGACAATGAGTACACTACCCAAAGCAATTTACAGATTCAATATAACCCCTATCAAATTACCAATGGCTTTTTTCACAGAATTAGAGCAAAATATTTTACAATTTATATGGAAAACAAAAGACCCCAAATAGCCAAAGCAATCTTGAGAGAGAAAAATGTAGCAGGAGAAATCATGCTCCCTGACTTCAGACTCTACTACAAAGCTAGTGTAATCAAGTCAGTATGGCACTGGAAGAACAACAGATATATAGATCAATGGAACAGAATAGAAATCCCAGAGATAAACCCACACATCTATGGTCAACTAATCTATGACAAAAGAGGCAAGAATATACAATGGAGAAAAGACAGTCTCTTCAATAAGTGGTGCTGGGAAAACTGGACAGCTACATGTAAAAGAATGAAATTAGAACACTCCCTAACACCGTACACAAAAATAAACTCAAAATGAATTAAAGACCTAAATGTAAGGCTGAATACTATAAAACTATTGAGGAAAACATGGGCAGACATTCTCTGACATAAATTACAGCAAGATCTTTTTTTATCCACCTCCTAGAGTAATGAAAATAGAAACAAAAATAAGTGGGACCGAATTAAACTTAAAAGCTTTTGCACAGCAAAGGAAACCATAAACAACATGAAAAGACAACCCTCAGAATGGGAGAAAATATTTGCAAATGAAGCAAGTGACAAGAGATTAATCTCCAAAATATACAAACGGCTCATGCAGCTGTTTGTGTCCAAAAAAAAAAAATAAAAATAAAACAATAAAAAAATGTGCAGACAATCTAAATTAACATTTCTCCAAAGAAGACATATAGTTGGTAAAAAAACACATGAAAAGTTGCCCAATATCACTAATTATTATAGAAATGTAAATCAAAACTACAATCACACCAGTCAGAAAGGCCATAATCAAAATATCTACAAACAATAAATGTTGGAGAGGGTGTGGAGAAAAGGGAACCCTCATGCACTGTTAGTGGGAATGTAAATTGATACAGCCACTATGGAGCAGAATATGTAGGTTCCTTAAAACACTAAAAATAGAAATAGGATAAGAGCCAGCAATCCCAACCCTAAGCCTATACCCAGAGAAAACCATAATTCAAAAAGATACATGCACCCCAATGTTTATTGCAGCACTATTCACAATAGCCAGGAAATGGAAGCAACATAAAAATCCGTCAACAGAGGAATGGTTAAAGAAGATGTGGTACATATATACAATTGAATATTACTCAGCCATAAAATAATAATAATAATAATGTCATTTGCAGGAACATGGATGGACACAGAGATTGTCATCATGAGTGAAGTAAATCAGACACACAGACACATAAAGCAAAATAGCATATGACATGGCTTATATGACGAATTAAAAAAAATGGTACAAATGCACTTGTTTACAGAACAGAAGCAGAATACAGATGTAGAATACAAACTTATGATTGCCAGGGGATGGGGGGGAGGGATAAACTGGGGCATTGGGATTGATATATAGACACTATTATATATAAAATAGTTAACTGTTAAGGACCTACTTGTCCTTAGCACAGGGAAATCTATTCAGTACTCTGTAATGGCCTACATGGGAAAATAATCTAAAAAAAAAGTGTATATATGTATATGTATAATTCATTCAATTTACTGTACACTTGAAATTAATACAACATTGTAAATCAACTATACTCCAATAAAAATTTTTAAAAACTGATTAAGTTCTGGGCATCTAATGAATAGTGTGGTCACTATAAAAATACTCTATTATATATAATACTTGAAAGTTTTTAAGAGAGTAGATCATAAATATTATCACCACACACACACAAAATGGTCATTATGTGAGGGGACGGAGGTGTTAACTAGCTTTATTGTGGTAATATTTCTCAATATATACATGTATCAAATCATCACCTTGTATGCCTTAGACTTACATAGGTTATATGTCAATAAGATCTCAATAAAGCTGGAAAAATAAATGCACTGAGGTGATATACTTAATTGTATGCTCATTCAATGATAAGGTAAATATTAACTGCTTCTTGCCTTCCAGTTTATACATGTACAGTATTATAGTGACTATAGACTTTTCTTTAATTGAATGGAGCCTTCCCATGAAGATCTAATTGTACAGTATGAAAGCTCTCCTGGGCTTCTTCAATGTGCTGACTTGTGTCTTGTTGCTTTAATTGTTTCTTATGAACTATTGACTTAGTATTATTTTCATTACTGTAAAATTTATAATTGTTTAATTCTTTCATTTTTGCTTTATTCTTCTTACCCTTTTTGAAAAGAAAATGTTGGTGCCCAGAAACAAAGATCCTTTGTTAAGACTTGATATTATCAAGGTATAACCATAAATAAAAGAACTATCAGGTATATTTTGCCTAATGTAATTACATTTAGTTTGTACTACTTTATATATTTTAAATATAAAAAGTTTTAATACAAACTTATTTCTGTATAAACTGGAAAATAGAGAAGAATATAAGTGCATTTGAGAAAGGCATCATTAAGTGTTTCATTTGCTGTGCTATCTTATGGGCAATCTTTTTTTACACAAATTTTCTTTTTTTAATAAATTTTTAAATAACTTACCGAGGGCAAGTACTACTTGATAAAAACAAGGCAAATAAAATAAGATTTATCATAATGAACACATGCAATAGCACATAGTACAAATATTATATGATTTATATTTTGGATAAGACAAGTATTCTTAAATTATGAATTGCTGTAGCTAAATGTAGACAATTATAAATGAATAGGTATTGGGATTATCTATGCTATGAACCTATCAACAGAGTACCAACCCCTTTGTGTCAAGAATTGTTAACAACCTAAAAATCGAACTTTACTTTGTTCTTGTTCTTTGTCCTTAGAAAGTGAGATGGTTTCATTGATGATGAAGATTCTTATGAGGCATTTCAAAATGAGATCAAGATTATACTAGTAATAAATAAAAAATATCAAGATATACTTTGCTCCAAATACTGTCAAAGTTTTGAATACAGTAAATGGTAACCAAACTTAATCACTGTTTTGTTTAGTTTAGTTTTGTATTTTTGAAGTTGAGGCCTATGTTTATTACCATGATTGTGGTGATTGTTTCACGAGTGTTTCATATGTACTAACTCACCAAATTATACGTATTAAATATCTTCAGTTTTTTTATATACCAATTACAGCCCAATGAAGTTGTTAAAATTAAAAATAAATATTTTTAAAAGGATTGGGTTATATAATTTCTAAGATTAATTCCATTTGCAAAATTCACTTAACCTGTGATTCTGTGATTTTATTTCTGTTCCAATATGCATATGCAAGATTTTCCGCAGATTCCACAAAGCCTATCTACCTCTCTGCCATGATAATTATTAAAGGTTAGTTGTTTTCAGAACTGATTAATTCCCCAAAAAGTGTATTGACACTCTTGAACACTTCCCAGTCCTCCCACCATATCATACCAATACCTTTCCCTAATCTTCATCACTAATTGCAACTGCCTTTAATCATTTTTAGGAAACCTTTCCAGAGGGCACAAAGGCAGATGGATATTTATTCATTTCTTTGTGTACTTGTTTATTTATTTGTTTTTCAGTTTTATTGAGACATAACTGATGTACAGCACCGTATAAGTTTAAGGTGTACAGCATAATGATTTGACTTACATACATCATGAAATCATTCTCACAATAAGCTTAGTTAACATCCATCATCTCATACAGATACAAAATTAAAGAAATAGAAAAACAACTTCTTTGTGATAAGAACTCTTAGGATTTACTCTCTTAAGAACTTTCACATATAGCATACATCAATGTTAATTACATTTATCATGTTGTACATTATACTCCTAGTGTTATTTATGTTGTAACTGGAAGTTTGTACCTTTTGACTGTCTTCATCCAGTCCCCCCTCTCCACACTCCCTGAATCTGGTGACCACAAATCTGATCTCTTTTCTTATGAGCTTGTTTGTTTGTTTTTGAAGTATAGTTGACCTACAATACTATGTTAGTTCCCTGTACATAGCATAGTGATTAGATATTTCTGTACATCTCAAAATGATCACCAAGATAAAGTTAGTAATCATCTGTCACCATACAAAGATACTACATAGTTATTGACTATATTCCCCACACTGTACACTTCATATTCCTGACCCATTTGTTAAGTCTGTACCTCTTCATCTCCCACACCTATTTCTCTCCCACCGCATCCCCGCCTCTGGCAACCACATATTTGTTCTTGGAATCTAACTATGTTTCTATTTTGTTAGGTTGAATCCTTTTTTATATAATAATAAATCATTACCATGTATTGCAGCATAAAGGAAATGGGAATGCACGTTTATGATTAATATTTATTTTTCTTTTTTTGGTTCCAATCTATACAATGAATAATTCAGTTTGTTAGTCTGTTCTACAATGTTTTTTTTTCTTTTTCTTTTTTAAATGCTGGTTCAAGCTGTGTGTGTAATGTGTGTATAAAAACATTTTGCTTGAATGACTATCTGATGGACAAATCAACTCTTTAGACTTTACTCTTTAAATTACCTTTCCAATCCATTATCCAGTTTATAAAACTAGAGAATGAATGTTGAGGCATAAGTACATAGTCAAATAGTGCTTTCCGTCCTTAAACTAAAAGCCTTGTATTTTGCAGGGTTATTTCTTACAAGTAAACAAACATATTCTATCACATTAATTTCTTAAGAATGATTTTGAGGCTAGAATAAGAGTTATATTTTTGGAAAGAGTGAAAAGAAAAGGTAATCCTTTAGCAGTGCTAAAATAGATACTGAAACATCAGGATGGAGAAGATAACAGTTGGTCCGCTGAGCCCATCTTTAAGCCCACCCTGGAAACAGAAGTATTCCCTTCTCCTGTTTTCCACTGGGAAGTGGGTATGTGAGCTGAGGAGACCAGACATTTTTGTAGAAACTCTGACAAAATATACAGAAGATTGGGATTTTGAGGAGGATGTTTCTTCAATTTAAGTATCTGCCTACCACAGAAAAAAACATTCTATTGTTTTGATTATCACTTTTCTGCTTTATTTTTCCAAGCTCTGGTAGCAGGAAAGAGCAAGAGAAAGACTCAGGATGATACCTTGTCAACTGGTTATATTTATTCCCACCTAAAATTATTTCATGATTCACAAAAGACCAAATGATTCTAGAGTGAGGAATCTCAGTTTTTCAAAAATGTTGAGATAAAATATTAAATGGGATAAATTTTCTCAACTACATTAAGTTACATGTCTAAATTTATATTAGAACTTTTCTACTAAATTTTTATTCTCTACACTATTTTACCATTCATACTGTTGATTTAATCCTGGAATTATCATAAATGTATGAGCATGGTAAGAAATTAAAAATATAAAAAAACCCAGAAAATATCCCGTTTGTCTTTAGTGTTTACCAATGAAATACTGCCTGAGGATTCCAGGAAGAATTTTATTACAGCAAGTCCCCTACATATGAACAAGTTCCAATCCAAGAGTGTGTTTGTAAGTCCAATTTGCTTGTAAGTCTAACAAAGTCAGGCGAGGCAGCCAACTAACAAAATTGGCTATATAGTACTGTAATGTAATAAGTTTATAATACATTTTACAAAAATAAAACATAAAAAAAACAAATAAAAAAAGAATATAATATCTAGGAATAAACCTACCTATGGAGAAAGAAGACCTGTATGCAGAAAATTATAAGACACTGATGAAATAAATTAAAGATGATACAAATAGATGGAAAGATATACCATGTTATTGGATTGGAAGAATCAACATTGGGAAAATGACTCTACTACCCAAAGCAATCTACAGATTCAATGCAATCCCTATTAAAATACCACTGGCATTTTTCACAGAACTAAAACAAAAATTTTCACAACTTGTATGGAAACACAAAAGACCCCCGAATAGACAAAACAACCATGAGGAAAAAAAAAAATGGAGCGGGAGGAATAAGGCTCCCTGACTTCAGACTATACAACAAAGCTACAGTAATCAAGAGAGTATGGTACTGGCACAAAAACAGAAAGATAGATCAATGGAACAGGACAGAAAGCCCAGAGGTCAACCCACGAACATATGGTCACCTTATCTTTGATAAAGGAGGCAGGAATATACAGTGGAGAAAGGACAGCCTCTTCAATAAAGGTGCTGGGAAAACTAGACAGGGACATGTAAAAGTATGAGATTAGATCATTCCCTAACACCATACACAAAAGTAAGCTCAAAATGGATTAAAGACCTAAATGTAAGGCCAGAAACTATCAAACTCTTAGAGGAAAACATAGGCAGAACACTCTATGACATAAATCACAGCAAGATCCTTTTGGACCCACCTCCTAGAGAAATGGAAATAAAAACAAAGATAAACACATGGGACCTAATGAAACTTCAAAGCTTTTGCACAGCAAAGGAAACCATAAACAAGAGCAAAAGACAACCCTCAGAATGGGAGAAAATATTTGCAAATGAAGCAACTGACAAAGGATTAATCTCCAAAATTTATAAGCAGCTCATGCAGCTCAATAACAAAAAAGCAAATAATCCCATCCAAAAATGGGCAGAAGACCTAAATAGATATTTCTCCAAAGAAGATATACAGACTGCCAACTAACACATGAAAGAATGCTCAACATCATTAATCATTAGAGAAATGCAAATCAAAACTACAATGAGATATCATCTCACACCAGTCAGAATGGCCATCATCAAAAAATCTAGAAACAATAAACCCTGGAGAGTGTATGGAGAAAAGGGAACACTCTTGCACTGCTCGTGGCAACGTGAATTGGTACAGCCACTATGGAGAACAGTATGGAAGTTCCTTAAAAAACCACAAATAGAACTACCATATGACCCAGCAATCCCACTACTGGGCATATACCCTGAGAAAACCATAATTCAAAAAGAGTCATTTACCAAAATGTTCATTGCAACTCTATTAACGATAGCCTGGAGATGGAAACAACCTAAGTGTCCATCATTGGATGAATGGATAAAGAAGATGTGGCACATATATACAATGGAATATTACTCAGCAATAAAAAGAAACGAAACTGTGCTATTTGTAATGAGGTGGATAGACCTAGAGTCTGTCATACTGAGTGAAGTAAGTCAGAAAGAGAAAGACAAATACCATATGCTAACACATATATATGGAATTTATGGGAAAAAAAAGGTCATGAAGAACCTAGGGGTAAAACAGGAATAAAGACACAGATGTACTTGAGAATGGACTTGAGGATATGGGGAGGGGGAAGGGTAAACTGTGACAAAGCGAGAGAGAGGCATGGACATATGTACACTTCCAAACTTGGGGTGGATAGCTGGTGGGAGGCAGCCGCATAGCACAGGGAGATCAGCTTGGTGCTTTGTGACCACCTGGAGGGGTGGGATAGGGAGGGTGGGAGAGAAGGAGATGCAAGAGGGAAGAGATATGGAAATATATGCATATGTATAACTGATTCATTTTGTTATAAAACAGAAACTAACACACCATTGTTAAGCAATTATACTCCAATAAAGATGTAAAAAAAAAAGCAAACACAAAAAATAAAGAAAACATGTTTAATCTTACAGTACAATACCTTGAAAAGTACAGTTGTACAGTGCAACGGCTGGCACACAGGTGCTGGCATCGCATGAACAGGCCAGAAGAGTTATTGATTGGAGGAGGTGGGAGATGTTAGAGATGATGGATCGTCAGCAATAGGAGATAGAGGACAAGCTGTAATGTCACTCATGCCTGACGTTGATGACACAGGTTCTGGTTACTTGCTCGATTCAGTTCTATCTACCCTCTTGAAAAAATGATCTAGTTGTGTCTGGGTAGCAGCTCTTTTCCCATCATAGAAGACACGGTAGCACTGGATTGCATTCTGAATGGCTGCTGCAACCTTCGTGTACAGTTCTACATTTGGGTCCTATGCCTCAAAATCTAACAGTGTCTACTCAAATAAAGAAAATCCCCTTGCCTTTTCCTGTGTCATGAATCTCTTCAGTTATTCAGTTACTTCTTCCTCTTGTCTCTCATTGTCCTTTCTTTGAGCCTCCAATTCTTGGTGCTTCTTAGCAGTACCATCTACATCACTGCTGATTTTATGCTTGCTTTTGGACATCCTGGGCTTGAAATAAAGATACTGTACTACTGTACTCTATACATCTGTACAGAAAAGTACACAAAAGGACAACCACTTGTAGAGGATGCATGCATGTGACAATGTACACCAGACTCACGTGAACTAACTTACATGGTTGGACATGTGCACACAGGTTCATGTCTTTGAAAATTCACAACTTGAGGGTTCCTATGTAGGGAACTTACTGTATTTGTTTCATATGTAATTTCCTCCCCTGACACCTTGGGGGCTGTGAGATGTCTAGTGTGTATTTGTCTGTACAGGTATGCATGTATATCCAACTGACAACAGTCTGGATCTGACACAAGGATAATTGACAATCATTTTCTTTTTTTTTTTTTTTTTTTGTGGTATGTGGGCCTCTCACTGTTGTGGCCTCTCCCGTTGTGGAGCACAGGCTCCGGATGCACAGGCCCAGTGGCCATGGCTCACGGGCCCAGCCACTCTGCGGCATGTGGGATCTTCCCAGACCGGGGCATGAACCCGTTTCCCCTGCATCGGCAGGCGGACTCTCAACCACTGTGCCACCAGGGAAGCCTGACAATCATTTTCTAATCAATGTTATAATGAAAAGAAGGATTAACTTAGGTCAAAGATAATAAGCATAGATTGAGAAGCTCACACTACAAAATATTTGCTTAAGTCAGATGAAAATTTGGTTACTACTTTGTATGTTTTCTTTGTTGCTCAAGAAAAAGGAAAGCTGCTGTGCTAGTGACTTTATAATTATAATAAATTTCCAAATCAGTTATGTATAAGTGAGCAATATAACCATATGATAAAGAGTAAAAATGTAGATATATCTCTCCATGTATCTATACATATACTCATATAACTACAATACAAATACTTGATAATGTACATACACAGGTTTGTTTATTATTTTGATTTGAACTATGGGGGACAGGTCTTAATAATGATACAAAATACAAATTCTACTCAACTGTGGGAGTCCTGATTGAGTCTCTAGGGAAGAATGCTGGTCTTTGCTTTTTTCTCCTGCCTTGTGGGAAAAAAAAATAATGAAGTGGTTAAATTCTGTGGGATACAACCTGATATCCTCAAATGGTAAGTATTATCATAAAACATAAAAAGTTTTTAAGGACTTTGAAATCCGAACTCAATTCACTTTTGCTATAACACCTTCTTGTGTATGTGCTTGCCATAACGGTCTTTCATAATTTCATGATTATCCAATTATCTTGAATGTCTTACTTTGATCTCAAATTTTACAGTGAATTATATTTTGTCATTTGATAATACCTTATCTAGAAACACATATCTTTTTAAATCATTTTAAATTAATTAATTGATCATATTTTAAGTATTTTTTTAGAGCACTCATAGGCTCACAGTAAAATTTAGAGACAGGGAGAGAGGTCCCATGTACTCCCTGCTTATAGTTGAGTAGCCTCCCTCTTATCAACATGCCCCACCAGAGTGATACATTTGTTGGAATTGATAAACCTACAGTGACACATCATTATCACCCAAATTCCATAGTTTACATTAGGGCTCACTCTTGCTGTTGTGTCCTTTAATGGGTTTGGACAAATGTATACCAACATAAGTCCGCCAATAGTACCACACATAGTATTTTCACGGTCCTGTAAGCCTAAGTGCTCACCCTATTCATCCCTCCCTCCCACCTAAACCCTGGCAACCACTGACCCTTTTACTGTCTCCATACTTTTATCTTTTCCAGAATTTCGTATAGTTGGAATCTTATAGTACATAACATTTCAGATTGTTTTTGTCATTTAGTAATAAGCATTTTGGTTTTCTCTGTGTTTTTTTTCTTTTCAGTACTGAATAATATTCTATTGTTGGATGTATCACAGTTTATTTTACATTCACTTACTGAAGGGCAATGTGATCGCTTCTAAGTTTTGGCAATTTTGAATAAAGCTGTTATAAATGTCATGTGCACGTTTTCGAGTGGACTTAAATTTGTCAACGTTTTTGGGTAAATATTGTGAAAAACTAATAAACAGAAACCTCCATTAGAAAGAGTTAGGAGACTGGAAGTGGGAGCTCTCACACCCTGCAATGATGGAAGAGCCCAGTGGGAAGAAGGAAGACTTCCTCTTCTTTCCTGGCAAGAATTCAACTAATGAAAGACTGTCATAACTCAGCCAATGAAAATCTATTAACTTTTTGATAACTGTGGCCATCCCACTTCCTTTCTCCCTCCATAAAAATGTTCTCCTCTGCTTGGGATTAGCATGTGGCTCACAGCAATGGCAGACCTCACATGACAATTATTTGCTGATCCCAAATAAACCCATTATTGCTGGGGAATAGCTGTCAGTCTGTTTGTTTTCAGTCAACATTTTGGTGATCAGTACGGGAATCCAGAGATGACTCCTAGCGACTCTGAGGCTGGTGAGCAAATAAAGGCAGTAACCACACTGAGCTCTCTGTTGCTCCCTGCTTTTCTCACTGACCCTGGAACTTGAGGGTATGTTTTTTCTTGAAACAAACTTCCACCCTCTTTGCATTAGGAAGCTCTCCAAGCTGTATTTGTACTTGGGATCTATTTTATGGTTTTGTCTTTTCTAGTTAAGGCTTGTTCTGTGTGTGAGTACTCATTTGGCACTTTGGCCTGATTTTGAAATCAGACTTTTCCATTTGGAACTGACTAGGCTTCGGGCCATTCCTCGTGGAAGAGGGGCTGTTTCTTTAGAACTGTGCTGAGCACAACCTTCAGCCTGCCTCTTCGTAAACCAGACTATCCCCTTAGAACTTGTTGGTATAAAGCCTGCAGACTGTTTGGATTGCTTAAGTTGTTTAAGCTGTCTGAGCTCTTTAGACTGTTTGAAAATTATTCTCTTACTCTGGATAATAAAACAAAAAAAAAATCTCTGAGAACTAGTTATCTAAATATCTTGAAAGTGTCCCCTTTACAGGAACCCCAGCTGATTTTACGATTGAAAACCATGGTCCTTCCTCATGGACATTTCTAACTAAATAAACCAAACTAATCAAACACAATTTAGAAAATCAATGGCCATTATGGGGAACTATTGAAATCCTCAAATTTACTTGTGTTACAATCTAATTGGACAATCATAGTTCTAAAATCTCCCAAACTGAATAGAACACTTATTTCCATTGGTATTTTGAGGCTTCCAAATGTTATCAGAAGCCACAATTACCTCTCTGCAAAATAAGATTTTAAGATTAACTGAGGCAAGCTAACAAAGAAAGGAAGATGAAATGTCTTCTGAAGCTCCAGGCTCTTCTCCCTTCTTTACCTCAGGTTCTGCCTTCAGGCCCACTTTCCTCCTTCCCTTCTAAACTACCTAAACCTCCTCTAGGTCCTCAGTTCCAACATACTAATTCTTTCAATGAACTTCTCATTTTCTCTGAAACTCTCCCCACTCCCTTTTCCTCTGAACTTATCAGGACATGTCATTTAAAATTAAGTCGCCTGAGGATCCAGAAGATAAACCCTTAATTTTTTTTATATTCCCTGGACTAAACTTAAACTGTGAGCCATAGTCAAAGATTTTCCCAAAGTACCAAAGATCCTCACAGATTTGCTGAGGAATTTAATACAGTCGTTCAAACATATCAACCTGATTTCTCTGACGTGTATCAGCTATCTCATACACTTGTCAGTGAGGGTCAGACCCAGAATTGGATAAAAACTGCTAATTGGGAAAATCCTGAAAGCTCTCTAGAATTACGACCTGGAGACCAGTTTGATAGCTTATTACATGGTCATGTTCAGACAATTGCTAGGCAACTTTTTAGAGATATTCCTAGGGTTTTTCTAAAGCTTGCTGATTCGAACAAAATTTAAGCTTACACACTGTTGACTAGGTTCATGACTATTACAATATACTTCAGATTGCTTTTAAGGCAAATTCTGTCTTCCTTCAGATACTGTTTCCACACAGGCAGCCTTTAACTGTGTTTTTATGAATAGCTTGAATCAGGACCTTTCCCTTCTAGTAAAAAGGACTGGGATAGACTGGAAAACTGTGTCCATACAGATTTAGTTTATCTGGCAAACCACCTCTCTCCTACTTTAGATCAAAGGACCACCAAAACCCTTTATCTTCAACTTCAGCAAATGAAGGTCCCTTAGTGAAATCAAAACCCTCCTAGTTTTTGCTACTATTGCAAAAATCCAGGACATAGGAAAATAGATTGTTACAAATTTAAGTGCTTCAGATGCCTTCAGCCCTCTAACAAGCCTTTCCAATGTTCTCCCAATTCTCAGTGACAAGGCTCTGAGGAAGTGTAGGGGCTCTTCGAAAAGCTCCATCTTAATTAATTTGGAGAAACATTTCTCCAGATTGGGTCTGAATGTTTTCCACTCCCAGTTGACACCAGAGCCACACTCTCAGTGCTTAACCTTATTATTATAAAGAAGTCCCTGACTCAGAGTACTAAAATAGTTCAAATAGTGTGGACCCCTGATGAACTTCAAGATGTTCCCATCTCTGAACCTATTCCCTTTTGTTTAGACCCTTTGAGAAATACACACCCTTTTCTCCTTAGTTCATCTACCCTACCCATTTATTAGAGTGAGACTTCTTAAAGAAGTATCATGCTGGAATTTCTTTCTTCCAAGGGAAAAAATAATTCTAGAACTTGACAGCAGTCATTAAAGTAACCAATCAGATGAATTAAAAGTCCTGTAAGAATTTATATCCTCCGTCTCCTGATGGTACTAGAGCTGATTCTGGAAACAGTGATCATTTGTCCCTATTGAATCAGCTACCATGATACTTATGGACAAATTCTCCAACTGATATTGGCAAAATTTACAGCACGCCTCCCATCAAGATTTAAGTAGATTCCTCAAAATCTCTTCCCAGAATTATCAATATCCTATAAGTGAAGAAGCCCTTTAAGGCATAAAACCCATAATAGAAGAGTATAAGGCTCAAGGCCTCTTTATCCCTTGTATTATTCCCTGTAATACTCCTATTTTGCCACTTAAAAAAAATGAGGGCCAAGGGTTGAGGTTTCGTCCAGAACCTCTAAGCAATCCAGTTTCTTATCCCTGGACACCCTCTTGTTCCAAATCCTCACATATCACTAACATCCATTTCCATCCTAAGGATATCCTCTACTGTAATTGATTATGCAGTACATTCTTTAGTATCCTAGTTGACGAAGCTAACCAATATATTTCTGCCTTCATTTGGGGAAAATATTCACCTGCACAGTAATGCTTCAGTGTTTTACTAAGAGTCCTTTGTATTTCTCACAAATCCTGAAGGTTTGTCTAGATGATATAATGTTCCCTAGAGGTTCTACTTAGTTGCAATAAGTGGAACAGTTTCTTCTTTGCTCTCCTTCTCAAGGTTCCTCAGGGGAAGACAGCATCAACTTGCTAAATCTTTTAGCTTTAAAGGGACATAGGGTCACCAAAGAAAAATTACAGTTTACCGGAACCCAGGTTTGATATTTAGGGCATCTTATATTAGAACAAGTGCTACACCCAGATACAGATAAACTTCATTGTGTCCTACATTTCCCAAAACACCAAACATGAAATGTGAGGTTTTGCTGGGCTATAGATCGTTGCTAAAATTGGATTCCAAACTTCTCTCTTATGACCAAACCTTAATATGTTTACAAAACAACAAAAACAACCTTGATGCAACTTTATGGGAAAAAACATTTGACATAGATTTTAAAGTCTTACAGGAGAGTCTTATGAACCTACCTGCTCTTGGGCTTCACAATTATCAGATTACATTTTTCCTTTTTGTATACAAAAAGGAAGGGAATGACTTTGGTATGCTTACCCCAAAACACAGGGACCATTATAGACAAATAGTTTATTATAGCCAGCAACTGGACCATGTGGTCCTGTGATATTCCCCTTGCCTTAGTGACGTTGTAGCCACTGCCCGTTTGGTTAAGGCCAACAAGAAAACCCTTGTGGGATTCCCTTTAACTTATTTTGTATCTTATGAAGTAAAAGCTCTCCTGAATTCTCAATCCCACTTAACATTTCTCAGCCAGCTCCCTCACCTCCTATGAAATCTTTTTGTTGACTGCTCCTCACATAACTCTTTTGCATTATAGTGGCCTTAACCCAACTACTCACCTCTCCTCCATCACCAAAGAAGTCCCTCACAACTGCATAATGCTGATGGATCGCATCCTGACTTTTTGTCAAGATCTACAGGAAATTCAGTTGGGTAATGCTGACTTTTCATGGTTCGCTAATGGTTCTTATTTAAAAGGTGACAATGCCAAATATTGTGCTGGGTATGCCATTGCAGATCTTTTGATGTTGCTGATACAGCATCTTTACCTGTGGTTATTGTAAGAGTCTGAACTATAGACTCTTACACAGGCTTATAGTTAAGCCAGTGGCAAAACCGTCAATATTTATATTTATAATGGATATGCTTTCAAAGTAACTCATGATTTTGGAATGCTGTGGAAGCAACATGGCTCTCTTACTTCCAGCAAAACAAAAACAAAAACAAAAACAAAAACAAAACTATGTTCAGAATTGTTCAGAATTATTGTATGCAACACTGTTGCCTGCTGCTTTAGCTATTAATACGATTCTGGGGCATTTTAAACTTGACTCTCTGTTAACTAGGGGAAATCACATTGCTGGTATTTCCACAAGGACTCCTGTCCCTAAAGGAAACAGCCACAGCCAAAGCCCTATCGTTGGTTATTTCTCCAAGTGATAACTTAGAAAAACTGGCTAAAAAGTCCAGTTTGGGTCTCTAAGAAGGAAAAACAAGATTGGAAGTTTAACAATTGTTGGTTTGTTAAAAAAAGGAAAGCTCTGGTTTGGATCAAATAACAATCCAGTTCTATTGGAGACTCTAAAATCCCCACTCCTCACCATTGTACATGCATTAAAATATTGATCTACTGACAAAATAATAGTCTTCATGAATTAATATTGGTGGGAAAATGTTAACAAGGCCATGAAAAGTGTCCTACCTCACTTGTCACACTTGTCTGAAATACAGACAGGGAAAGCCTCTTTGCCCAGACATTTTAAATTGCATAGTGAATAATTTTGGGTCTGGAAAATGGATTTCATATGTCTTCCTCTGTCCCATGGATATAAATGTGTTTTAGTCATGGTCTATATATTTTTTAAATGGACTGAGGCTTTCCCTTGAAGGCAAGATTCTGCCTCTTTGTGACTAAAGTCCTTTTGGAAGAGTTCATCCCTAGCTGGTGAATTCAGTCTCCAACTTTATAGTGATTGAGGAAACCATTTTACTGGCCAGGTACTTCAACAAGTCTGTGCTCTTTCACTGGTTTGATAACACTTTCACTGTGTTTACCATCCTCTAGTTTAGTTGAACACACCAATAAAATTATTAAGACTTAGTTGGAAGAATTTGTAGGGGCCCTCTAAATACCTTGACCAAAATTATTGCCATTGGTCTTTCTATATCTCAGATCTACCCTTTTGGAATTCATAAAGTGCTCCATTTTGAGATAGTCACAGGATGCCCAATGTACTTTCCTCCTCACTCATTTGACCCACAACTGATAAAAGGAGAGATACTCCAATATTGCAAAAGTCTAATTGCTTCTGTAAAATATAAATATGTGTTGATAGAGCAATCTTTTCACAGCATTCTTTCTGGAGACAAAGATCTTAAGCATCACACTTGCAACCTGGAGTTTTGGTCTGTTGAAAAAGACACCTCCAGAAAGACATTTTAATCTTGTTGGAAAGATGTCTATTATGTACCACTAACCAACCCCTATGCTGTCGAATTCAAAGGAATACACTTTAATTCACATGGCCCACTTTAAGAAGTCAGTAAACTTTGACTGAACCTGCACATCATCCAGTGACCTGAAAGTAAAAATTTCCTGGAATTGAAGAAGATGGTATCTAAAGAGACAGCTTTCCCAGAATTTAGTTCAGATGATCTCCAATGGCCAAGATCTTGATAACATGTGGACTTTATTTTTTTTTTTATTTTTATTTTTTTTTGCGGTATGCGGGCCTCTCACTGTTGTGGCCTCTCCCGTTGCGGAGCACAGGCTCCGGATGCGCAGGCCCAGCGGCCATGGCTCACGGGCCCAGCCGCTCCGCGGCATATGGGATCCTCCCAGACCGGGGCACGAACCCGTATCCCCTGCATCAGCAGGCGGACTCTCAACCACTGCGCCACCAGGGAGGCCCAACATGTGGACTTTAAATAAAAGGTTCCTGAGTGTTATCTCTAGTTATTTGAATGTGACCTCGGTAGATATACAATCTGCATTTTCCCTCCAACATGAGACACTAGACCCAGGAAAGATCCTTCCTGTCGTTGAAGGACAAAATGCTGTTGAAACCAGAAAACCTGACTCTTGATAACTGATTAATAACTGAGTGTTCTGACACATTTCAAAATGGTTGTCTTTCTCTTCTCCTTGAATGAGTGGATTTTACCTTGATATTCACTCTTGGAACCTGGTTGAGCCCCTGAAGGTAAATCTCACAATATTATGGTGGCTCCTAATGACTGGGTAACTGGAGTTTTTAACTCTTGGACTTGTTGACATCTAGCCTCCAGCCATCTGTCAATTCCATTTCAGGATTTCCTACTCCACCGCTAGTGTCCATGGAGATTTTTGCTCTAGTACTTTGTTTTCTTATAATGCCTGTCTGTCTCTCCAATTTGGGGGTCAGTGACTTGCCCTATGACCTCACTTCTCTTATGGATCTAAAAAGAGTTGTTACTTTTTCAGTTTGTTCAGGTTTTTACCTATTAGGATGGAATGATAACTTCCAAGCTCTGTACATGTGAAAGCAGAAAACACCTTTATATCATTTTTATTAAGATGTAACCTTCATAACATACTTGCAAACTACAATTAATTTATTTATTTTAACTATTTGAATAAAATAATTCATTTGAAAACTATATATATATATATATATATATATATATATATATATATATATATATATATATATATATATATATATATTAGTATTCCACAATAAAGAACTTAACTAAAAAACTTATCAAATGGGATGGTGTATTTGTTTTTTACTGCTTCTATAACAAATTACCATAAATTTAGCAGCTTAAAACATCTTTTTTATTATTTCACAGTCATATAAGTCAAAACCCCAGATTTTTTCTTAAGTAGCACTCTGCTCTATTTTTTACAAGGTGGAGATCAGATGTCAGTAGTGTTTTGCTTCTCTCTGGAGGTGCTGGTAATAATTCTACTCCCAGGTTTATTCATGGTATTAGCACTATTGAGCTCTGTTACAGCTCTATGATTGGGATTCTTCTTTGTTTAGTGATCATTGGTTACAGTCATTCCCAGCTTCCAGGGGCCAGATGCATTTTCATAACTCATGGCCCTTTTACTTCAGCTTCAATGACAGCAGTGACTAGTCAACGCCTTCTTATGCTTTGAACATCTCTGATCTCCTCGTCTACCTTAGGTCTCTTCTGCCGTCCTCTTTTTGTCTCTCTGATGGGTTTGTCTATCTCTTCTGTTTTTAGTGCTCCTGTATCACACCTGGATATTCCAGCATAATCTCACTTTTTTAAGGCCTGCCGACTAGTAAATCTGCCCTTCACACATCTGCCTTTCACAGCAGAACCTAGATTAGTGCTTGTACTGAATAATCCTAAGGATAGAAACTTTGTGAGAGGACAAAACATATTAGGAATCTTGCCTACCACAAATGACAAGTCGTTTAATTTTATTCTTTACATTAAAATATCAGTGAACAATGTAGTAAGCCATTCTGACTGTGAATACAAAGAAAACTGATAGGTTGTGTCAAATTTCACAGGATTTTTGCAAATGATCTCAATAAATAGTGGTGGTTGCAATTCGACATATTTTGACTTTGTAATTACAATATGTGGCATTAATTAACTAATTCCATTTTTCAGAGTTCAGCTTTATGTACTTCCATGAAGCAACTGGGAAATTTGTAATATAATTAAAATTTGCATGTTTCATTTTACAAATATAAAGTCCCATATTCTGCCTATATTTCTATAAGAAAAATGGTATTTTTCAGGATTAATCTTATAAAGCTATTGTTAAGGTTGTTCTAAAATTGTTAATATTTAATTAGTACTGTTAACTTAGTATGAAATCCAGCCTCCATCTTACTTTTCAAAATAAGTCTGTTCACCTGAAGAATCAGTTGACTTCTCCAAAATCATACATTAAGTCAATGAAGAAAGGGAGATGATGTTTCTTTATATTGATGTCCCCTTCTTTTTATTCCAGCATATAGTCTACATTAAGACAATTACATTTTAAAATACTCTCATTAACTGAGTTCTCAAGTACTATACAGACAACTATAATAGAGAAGACATTTTTCAGAAAGATGATGTAAACTAATAAATAAATAAAAATGCTATTTGATTTCATTATTCCCTGCCTGGAAGAGGAAGTTGTGATGTCCAAATGACTTTAAAGTTCTCACAGCATTTCACAGATATTAGGGTTTCTTACACATCAAAGAGCTACTAAGAGCATCAATTTTACAATATAAAGCAGAAAATAATAAAAATGATCAATTTCTCATTGATTTTAGGAATGAATAAAATATTCTAGAAAACATTCTTAAATAGTCATTTAAAAATAATTCAACATATTAACAAACTAAAATAAGCAGAAGGATTTAAATTTTCACTACAGATTTTTTTAACATCTTTATTGGAGTATAATTGCTTTAAAATGGTGTGTTAGTTTCTGCTTTATAACACAGTGAATCAGCTATATATATGCATATATCCCCATATCCCCTCCCTCTTGCGTCTCCCTCCCACCCTCCCTATCCCAACACTCTAGGTGGTCACAAAGTACCAAGCTGATCTCACTGTGTATGCGGCTGCTTCCCACTAGCTATCCATTTTACATTTGGTAGTGTATATATGTCCATGCCACTTTCTCACTTTGTCCCAGCTTACACTTCCCTTTCCCCATGTCCTCAACTCCATTCTCTATATCTGTATCTTTATTCCTGTCCTGCACCTAGGTTCTTCAGAAACTTTTTTTTTTTTAGATTCCATATATATATGTTAGTATACAGCATTTGTTTTCCTGTTTCTGACTTACTTCACGCTGTATGACATATTCCAGGTCCATCCACCTCACTACAAATAACTGAATTTTGTTTCTTTTTATAGCTGAGTACTATTGCATTGTACATATGTGCTATATCTTCTTTATCCATTCATCTGTCAATGGACACCTAGGTTGCTTCCATGTCCTGGCTATTGTAAATAGTGCTGCAATGAACATTTTGGTACATGACTCATTGAATTATAGTGTTCTCAGGGTATATGCCCTGTAGTGAGGTTGCTGGGTCGTATGGTAGTTCTATTTTTAGTTTTTAAGGAACTTTCATACTGTTCTCCATAGTGACTATCAATTTACCTTCTCACCAATGGTGCAACGAGGGTTCCATTTTCGCCATACCCTCTCCAGCATTTATTGTTTGTAGAATTTTTGATGATGGCCATTCTGACTGGTGTGAGGTGATATCTCATTGTGGTTTTGACTTGAATTTCTCTAATGATTAATGATGTTGAGCATTCTTTCATGTGTTTGTTGGCAATCTGTATATCTTCTTTGGAGAAATGTTTATTTAGGTCTTCAGCCCACTTTTGGACTGGGCTTTTTTTTTTTATATATATATTGAGCTACATGAGCTGCTTATACATTTTGGAAATTAATCCTTTGTCAGTTGCTTCATTTGCATGTATTTTCACCCATTGTAAAGGTTGGCTTTTCGTCTTGTTTATGGTTTCATTTGCTTTGCAAAGGGTTTTAAGTTTTGGTAGGTCCCGCTTCTTTATTTTTGTGTCTGTTTCCATTTCTCTAGGAGGTGGGTCAAAAAGGGTCTTTTTGTGATTTATGTCACAGAGTGTTCGGCCTAAGTTTTCTTCTAAGAGATTTATAGTATCTGGACTTACATTTAGGTCTTTAATCCATTTTGAGTTTATTTTTGTGTATGGTGTTATGTAGTGTTCTAATTTAATTCTTTTACATGTAGTATAGTAGTCCAGTTTTCCCAGCACAACTTATTGAATAGGCTGTCTTTTCTCCATTGTATAATCTTGCTTCCTTTATCACAGATAGGATGACCATATGTATGTGGGTTTATCTCTGGGCTTTCTATCCTTTTCCACTCATCTATATTTCTGTTTTTGTGCAAGTACCATACTGTAGCTTTTTAGTATAGTCTGAAGTCAGGGAGGCTGATTCCTCCAGCTCCGTTTTTATTTCTCAAAATTGCTTTGGCTATTCAGGGTCTTTTGTGTTTCCATACAAATTGTGAAATTTTTTGTTCTAGTTCTGTGAAAAATGTCATTGGTAGTCTGATAGGGATTGGATTGAATCTGTAGGTTGCTTTGGGTAGTATTGTCATTTTCACAGTATTGATTCTTCTAATCCAAGAGCATGCTATATCTCTCCATCTGTTTGTATCATCTTTAATTTTTTTCATCAGTGTCTTATAGTTTTCTGCATACAGGTGTTTTGCCTCCCTATGTAGGGTTTATTCTTAGGTAGTTTATTCCTTTTGTTGCAATGGTAAATGGGAGTGTTTCCTTAATTTCTCTTTCAGATATTTCATCATTAATATATAGGAATGCAAGTGATTTCTGTGCATTAATTTTGTATCCTGATATTTTACCAAATTCATTGATTAGTTCTACTAGTTTTCTGGTAGCATCTTTAGGATTCTCTGTGTAGAGTATCCTGTCATCTGCAAACTGTGACAGCTTTACTTCTTGTTTTCTGATTTGGATTCCTTTTATTCATTTTTCTTCTCTAATTGCTGTGGCTAAAACTTCCAAAACTATGTTGTATAATAGTGGTGAGAGAGGGTAAACGTGCCTTTTTTCTGATCTTAGTGGAAATGGTTTCAGTTTTCACAAATGACAAAGATGTTGGCTGTGGGTTTTTCATATATGGCCATTATTTTGTTGAGGTTAAGTTCCCCCTATGCGTAGTTCCTGGGGAGTTTTTATCATAAGTGGATGTGAATTTTGTCAAAAGATTTTACAGCATCTATTGAGATTATCATATGTTTTTTTCTTCTTCGATTTGTTAATATAGTGTATCACATTGATTGATTTGTGTATATGGAACAATACTTGCATTCCTGGGATAAATCCCACTTGTTCATGGTGTATGATCATTCCAAGGTGCTGCAGGATTCTGTTTGCTAGTATTTTGTTGAGGATTTTTGCATCAATATTCATCAGAGATATTTGCCTATTGTTTTCTTTTCTTGTGACATCTTTGTCTGGTTTTGGTGTCATGGTGATGTGGCCTCCTAGAATGAGTTTAGGTGTGTTCCTCCCTCTGCTATATTTTGGAAGAGTTTGAAAAGGATAGGTGTTAGCTCTTCTGTAAATATTTGATAGAATTAGCCTGTGAAGATATCTGGTCCTGGGTTTTTGTTTTCTGGAAGATTTTTAATCACAGTTTCAATTTTCATTCATGTGATTGGTCTGTTTCTATTTTCTATTTCTTCCTGGTTCAGTCTCTGAAGGTTGTGTTTTTCTAATAATTTGTCCATTCCTTCCAGGTTGTCTATTGTATTGGCATATAGTTGCTTGTAGTAATCGCTCATGATCCTGTGTATTTCTGCAGTGTCAGTTGTTACTTCTCCGTTTTCATTTCTAAATCTGTTGATTTGAGTCTTCATCCTTTTTTTCTTGATAAGTCTGGCTAATGGTTTATCCATTTTGTTAATCTTCTCAAAGAACCAGCTTTTAGTTTTATTGATCTTTTCTATTGTTTCCTTCATTTCTTTTTCATTTATTTCTGTTGTGATCTTTATGATTTCTTTCCTTCAGCTAACTTTTGGGGTTTTGTTCTTCTTTCTCCAATTGCTTTAGGTGTAGGGTTAGGTTGCTTATTTGAGATTTTTCTTGTTTCTCTAGGTAGGATTGCATTCCTATAATCTTCCCTCTTAAAACTCTTTTTGCTGCAACTCATAGGTTTTGGAATATTATGTTTTCATTATCATTTGTTTCTAGGTATTTCTTGATTTCCTCTTTGATTTCTTCAGTGATCTGTTTGGTATTTAGTAGAGTATTGTTTAACCTCCATGTGTTTGTATTATTTACAGGGTTTTTTTTTTCTTTCTTTCCTTTAATGATATCTACTCTCATTGCATTGCGGTCAAAACAATACTTGATATGATTTAAATTTTCTTAAATGTACCAAGGTTTGGTTTCTGACCCAATATATGATGTATTCTGGAGAATGTTCCATGAGCACTTGAGAAGAAAGTTTATACTGCTATTTTTGGATGGAATGTCCTATAAATATTAAATAAGTCCATCTTGTTTAATGTATCATTTACAGCTTATGTTTTCTTATTTATTTTCCTTTTGGATGATCTGTCCATTGGCGAAAGTGGGGTGTTTAAGTCCCCTACTATTATTGTGTTACTGTCAATATCCCCTTCTATGGCTGTTAGCATTTGCCTTATGTATTGAGGTGTTCTTATGTTGGGTGCATAAATATTTACTATTGTTATATCTTCTTGAATTGATCCATCGATCATTATATAGCGTGCTTCTTTGCCTTTTGCAATAGTGTTTAGTTTAAAGTCTATTTTGTCTGATATGAGAATTGCTACTCCAGCTTTTTTTTTTCCCCCTTGGTATGGAATATCTCTTTCCATCCCCTCACTTTCAGTATGTATGTGTCCCTGGGTCTGAAGTGGGTTTCTTGAAGACAGCATATATACAGGTCTTGTTTTTCTATCCATTCAGCCACTGTATGTCTTTTGGTTGGATAATTTAATACACTTACATTTAAGGGAATTATCGATATGTATGTACCTATTACCATTCTCTTAATTGTTTTGGGTTTGTTAATGTAGGTATTTTCCTTCCCTTGTGTTTCCTGCCTAACGAAGTTCTTTTAGCCTTTGTTTTAAAGCTGGTTTGGCATTGCTGAATTCTCTTAGCTTTTGCTTGTCTGTAGATGTTTTAATTTCTCTGTCGAACCTGAATGAGATCCTTGCTGGATAGAGTAATCTTGGTTGTAACTATTTCTCTTTCATCACTTTATATATGTCCTGCTCCTCTCTTCTGGCTTGCAGAGTTTCCGTTGAAAGATCAGCTGTTAACCTTATGGTGATTCCCTTGTATGTTATTTGTTGTTTTTCCTTTGCTGTTTTTAATACTTTTCTTTGTATTTAATTTTTGATATTTTGATTTATATGTGTCTTGGCATGTTTCTCCTTGGATTTATCCTTTATGCGACTCTCTGTGCTTCCTGTACTTGATTAAATATTTCCTTTCCCATATTAGGGAAGTTTTCATCTATAATCTCTTCAATTATTTTTCATTTCCTTTCTTTTCCTCTTCTTCATCTGGGACCCCGATAATTTGAATGTTGGTGCATTTAATGTTGTCCCAGAAGTCTCTGAGACTGTCCTCAATTTTTTTTTTTTAATTCTGCTCTGTGGCAGTTATTTCCACCATTTTATCTTCCAGGTCACTTATCCATTCTTCTGCTTCAGTTATTCTGCTACTGATTCCTTTTAGACTTTTTAATTTCATTTATTTTGTTGGTCATCATTGTTTGCTCTTTAGTTCTTCAAGGTCCTTGTTAAACGTTTCTTGTATTTTTTCCATTCTATTTTCAATATCTTGTGTCATCTTTACTATCATTTCTCTGAATTATTTTTCAGGTAGACTGCCTATTTCCTCTTCATTTGTTTGGTCTCGTGTTTTTATCTTGCTCCTTCATCTGTTGTGTTTTTATCTGTCTTCTCATTTTGCTTAACTTACTGTGTTTGCAGTCTCTTTTTCACAGGCTGCAGGTTGTAGTTCCTGTTGTTTTTGGTGTATTCCCCCAGTGAATAATGTTGGTTCAGTGGGTTGTGTTGGCTTCCTGGTGAAGGGAACTGGTGCCTGTGTCCTGGTGGATGAGGCTGCATCTTGTCTTTCTGGTGGGCAGACCTGCGTCCAGTGGTGTATTTTGGGGTGTCTGTGACCTTAGTATGATTTTAGGCAGTCTCTCTGCTAATGGGTGGAGTTGTATTCCTGTCTTGCTAGTTGTTTGGCTTGGGGTGTCCAGGAGTGCAGCTTGCTGGTCATCGAGTGGAACTGCATCTTAGAGCTGAGACGGAAATCTCTGGAAGAGCTATTGCCTGGTGATATTACATGGACCTGGGAGGTCTCTGGTGGTCAAATGTCCTGAAATCGGCTCTCCCACCTCCAAGGCTCAGGTCTGACGCCCGACCAGAGCACCAAGATCCTGTGAGCCACATGGCCAGGTATTTGGGGAATTTCTTGCTGTTTGCAAAGTCTGTGCCACCAGGTAAGCCCTGCCCTCTGATGTTTGTTATTTCCTTCCTTCTACTAATTTGGGCTTAGTTTGTTCTTATTTTCTAATTTCTTGAGGTGTTTATTTTGGTGGTCTATTTGAGATCTTTCTTTTTTCTTAATGTAGACATTTATCACTATAACTTCTCTCTTAGGACAGACAGATCTTTAGCAAAGGAGATAAGAGATTGCTGTCTCTTCAATAAATGGTGCTGAAACAATGACATCCATATGCAAAAAAAAAAAAAAAGAATCTAGACCCAAATCTTACAAACTTCATACAAATTAACTCAAAATTGATCAGAGATCTAATTGTAAAATGCAAAACTATAAAACTGGTAGAAGATAACATAGGAGAAATCCTAGATGACCTAAAGTATGGTGATGCCATTTTAATTTTAATTTAATTTATTTTTTATACATCTTTATTGGAGTTTAATTGCTTCACATTGCTGTGTTACTTTCTTTTGTACAAAAAAGTGAATCAGGGCTTCCCCAGTGGCACAGTGGTTGAGAGTCCACCTGCCTGTGCAAGGGACATGGGTTCATTCCCTGGTCCAGGAAGATCCCACATGCCGCGGAATGGCTGGGCCTGTGAGCCATGGCCTCTGAGCCTGCACGTCCAGAGCCTGTGCCCCGCAATGGGAGAGGCCACAACAGTGAGAAGCCAGTGTACCACAAAAAAAAAAGAAAAAAAAGAAAAAAAAAAGTGAATCAGCCATATGAGACATTTTTAGATAAAATATCAAATACATAACCCATGAAAGAAATAACTGATAAGCTAAACTTCAGTACAATTAAAACTTCCTGATGTGCAAAAGGCAATATCAAGAAAACAGAAAGACAAGCCACAGACTACAAGAAAATATTTGCAAAAGACACACTGAATAAAGAATGTTATCCAATATATATAAAGAACACTTAAAAGTCAACAACAAGAAAACAAACAACTTAATTTAAAAACCTGAACAGAAATCTCACCAAATAAAATGGGCAGGTGACAAATAAGCATAGAAAACATGTTCCACATTGTACATTGTCAGGGAAATGCAAATTAAGACAATGAGACACCAATACACCCCTATTTGAAAGGCTAAAATACAGAACACTGACAACACCAAATGCTGCCAAGGATGTGGAGCAGCAGGGACTCTCATACATTTATGATAGATATTTAAACTGGCACAGATGCTTTGGAAGACAGTTTGGTATTTGGCAAAACTAGATGTACTCTTACAATATGATCCAGCAATAATCCTTCTTGGTGTTTAACCCCAAAAGTTGAAAACATATGTCTACACAAAAACCTACACACAGATGCTTACGACAGCTTTACTTTTAATTGACAAAACTTGTAAGCAGTTAAGATGTTCTTCAGGTGATACTATATAAATAAACTGTGGTACATCCAGACAATGGAATATTATTCAGTGTTAAAAAAAAATGAGATATCAAGCCGTGAAAAGACATGGAGGAAACAAATTCTACAGGACTGAGTGTCAAATAAATGTTAATAAATTAAAAGAGACCTGATAAATATATCCATCAATTCTGGACTTTGTTTGGAGCCTAATTCAAACAACCTACCTAGCACAAATAATTAGATGATAGAGAGATAAATAGATACATAGATAGATAGACAACTAATTAATTAATTAATTTCCCTGAGACAATCTGAGAAACCTGAACAATAACGACATTTCATGATGTTAAGGAATAAGTTGTTTTGAATATTTTGGGTAATGGTTTTCTTCATCACCTCTGTGCACTCTTGCAAATACCATAGCTCTCACTCCATATTGATGTGGTGACCAGTTCCATGTAGACATCAGAAGGGTCCTACTCACAGGACATTACATCAGGCTTCAATTTTGAGCAAATCCAGTTAAAGATACGATAATGTGATTATGTTTAAAAAGGGACTCAGTGAATCCCTATATTGTAGAATTCTCTGAGGTCTTTGTGGAAGAAATAATAAGAATGTTTAGGATCTGCTTTTACAGTAATTCACAAAAGGAAAACAGGCCAGTGGAGGAGTAGATGAAACAAGATTGGCCATATGTTAACAATAGTTGAAATTGGGTAATGGATGCATGTGGACTGATACTGTTCTTCCCGCTTTTGTAGATGTTTGAATAATAAAAAATAAAATTTAAAGATTTTAAAAGTCATATGTATGTGTATATAAATATGAGTAAATATATATATATATACACATATATAAATATATGTGTGTATATATATACATATACATATATATATATAATATATATATATACACACACACATATATGTATATACTTGTTCTTTATCTGTAGTCTGACATTTTCCTTAGCATAGAATAATAGTTCTCAATTGGAGGTGACTTTCACATAGGGCACATTTGTCAATGAGTGGAGACATTTTTGATAGTCACAACTAAGGTATGTGTGTGCTATGTGCTATTGACATTATTTGGATAGAAACCATGAATGTTCCTAATTGTCCTAGGAGACACAGGGCAACTCCCAGACACAAATATCAACAGTACCAAGAGTGAGTTATTCAGGTAGCATCATCAGGCAAACCAATGGCTGGTGGTAAATATAGCCCTCATTATTTCTTTTCAGGTTTAATCATCTTCTCCTCAAATTGCTCCATTTATTGTTCAAATGAGTTATAGAATCCCTTTGTAATTATTGGCCCTTTTCATTGGGGAGAAAATAAAATCAATACCGGTATTCTTTAGGGAAAATTTAAAAAGCAAAGTATTTAATTTTTTATCAAGGGCAACTTTAATGTCCTTATTTTTAAAAACCATTTAATGTTAGGACATTTGAGGGTGGCATAGTTTCCTTTAACTCTGTATTGTGGTGTACTATTCAAAATATTTTTGAAACTAACACACATGACCAAAATAAAACAGAAGATAGGGAGACTTTAAATAGACAAAGATTCCAGTATTATTAAAGAGGTAGTAAATATTGTTTTATTAAAAAATAATAACTCCACATGTTTTAATATCTAATGTAACCAATAATAGAAAGATAAAAGGGTTTACCACCATAACTTAAGAGAAGGGAAATGGAATGATTATAATAAACCAAACTTGAATTCTTAGAGCGCAAACAATTTTTGTCTACTCCTAAGTGTATAGTTGTAAATGTATGAGTGGTGATGGGTATGTGTGTGTGTGTTTGTGTGTACACACATGCATATGATTCTAGTCTTAAGATCCAGATAATGAAAGTTCAATAAAATGTAATTAGTAGTATTCCATTGTTTCCTATCATGCTTATGCTGTATAGTAGTAATCAGAATGTAATCAGGAATAAAAAAAAAAGTATCAAGCGGTGGGGGAATAATTCCAGGAAGGTTAAGTCTTGTCATATCTTGCAGGAAGTTTTGAATAGAAATCTTTTTGCAAAGCACAGTTAATTTAATTTAAATTTAAAATCTTGACTCTTTATTGACCCCCTTACTCTAAAACAGATTAACTAAAGACTTAATGGATTCTTTAAAGTTAATTAGAATCTTTTAAACTGCACAACCACTCCCACAAGGTAACCTTTTACAGGTGTAACAGATGAATTACTATTAAATATTTTATAACATAGGAATTTCTTACATATTGTGAATATGTATAACAGGTCAGGTTTCTTGCTCTTACTCCATTTGTCAAACTAGGAGATGTAAATCACTTCAATCAATCAGTTTGGCATGAAAAATCTTTAGCCAAACATCTGTAGAATATGAGACAATACACTGGAAAATGATATCTATAAAAATAATCCAAGATTCACAAGGAATCTTTGAATTTATCAAGTCTAAATATCACCTGAAACACAAATTTCCTATAATAATGCCTGAGAAGACAATATTTTGTATTAATATATTGAGGCAGCAAATTATAGTTTGCAGCTGTTCTAAATTGTTAGATATTAGGAATATTGTGCAGTTCTAAAATGTTCTTTTGGATACTTTTTTTTTTCTTTTTCCATCCCAAACATAACATCTGTTTCATCTTCCACATGACAGCTCCATCACACATTGCCTAATAGTAAGTATTTACTAAATGTCAGGCATAATTCTGAGGACTTTATTTCAACCCATTCAAGTATTTATATCTTATTAGCAGGCGCTGATTTTAGGAGAAATTAAAAAATAATAAATAAAAAAAGGCCCAGAGAAACTAAGTTGTCCATGATCTTAATCACTAGTAAATTCTGGAGTCATATTTATATTCACAATGTGGTTCCCGGGTCTGAGCTTTTAAGTATTATACTACATGTGTCTCTTCCCAATAATTCATCTCCTATAGGGATTTATTTTACACCTCTCTAGAAAATCATATGCTTTTATTTCTAGTTTAACCATTTCTTAGTTTTAGGCAAGAATATTTGACTTATTTATTAATGCCCTAAAAAAGTTACACTTTGATTTTCCCCAAGTATTCTTTTTTCCCAGATTTATTGAGATATAAATGACATACATCCCTACATACATTTAAGGTGTTCAGCATAGTGGTTTGACTTACATATATTGTGAAATGATTACTGAAATAAATTTAATTCATATCCATCATCTCATATAGATACAAAAAAAGGTAAAGCAAAAAAAATTTTTCAGTCAAACAAAATTGTAGAATACACTAATATGCTGCAGGAAGGAGGTTAATTATATTATAAAAAAATATTGGGAATCCCATTCAAAGTCCTACTTTGTGGTACATTTTCATTGTGAGTCCCTTTTCTCTTTCCTCTTCTTCAAAGTACCCAACTTCGATCATTGAACTTATGTCTAGCCATACAGGAGGACACCCTCCTCTTATTAACTGAATGCTCTCTTGAGCCTTGATGGTGTAGAATTTATAGCCAAAATTTGCTTCAATATGATGAAATTAAAGGGTTTATTTTGTACATCATTATTGAGATATTTCAAAGGTTGTGAAACTCATCCACATAAAATATACAATTCAATGATTTTTAATACATTCACAGACGTGCAACAGTCATCTTGTTCTCATTACCTTAAAAAAAAACTGATAACCATTAGCTATCAGCCCCTTACCTTCCCACCAGACTCCAAAACTGTAAGCAACCACTAATCTATATAGATTTCCATATTTGGGGCATTTCATATGAATGAAATATAATATGTGGTCTTATGTAATGAGCTTTTTTCACTTAACATATTTTTAAAGTTAATCTGTGTTGTAGCATGTATTAGTACTTCATTGCTTTTTATGGCTAAAAAATATGCCATTGTATTATGGAGAAAACACAGTCTCTTCAATAAGTGGTGTTGGGAAAACTGGACAGCTACATGTAAAAGAATGAAATTAGAACACTTCCTAACACCATAAACAAAAATAAACTCAAAGTAGATTAAAGACCTAAATGTAAGAAAGGACACTATAAAACTCTAGAGGAAAACATAGGAAGAACACTCTTTGACATAAATCACAGGAAGGTCTTTTTTGACCCACCTCCTAGAGTAATGGAAATAAAAACAAAAATAAACAAATGGGACCTAATGAAACTTAAAAGCTTTTGCACATCAAAAAACACTATAAACAAGACAAAAAGACAGCCCTCAAAATGGGAGAAAATATTTGCAAACAAAACAACGGACAAAGGATTAATCTGCAAAATATATAAATAGCTCATGCAGCTCATTATTAAAAAAACAAACAACCCAATCAAGAAATGGACAGAAGGGGCCTCCCTGGTGGCGCAGTGGTTGAGAGTCCGCCTGCCGATGCAGGGGATATGGGTTTGTGCCCCGGTCTGGGAGGATCCCATATGCCGCGGAGCGGCTGGGCCCGTGAGCCATGGCCGCTGGGCCTGAGCATCCGGAGCCTGTGCTCCACAACGGGAGAGGCCACAACAGTGAGAGGCCCACATACCGCAAAAAAAAAAAAAAAAAAAAAAAAGAAATGGAAAGAAGACCTAAATAGATATTTCTCCAAAGAAGACAAACAGAAGGCCAAGAGGCACATGAAAACCTTCTCAACATCACTAATTATTACAGGAATGCAAATCAAAACTACAATGAGATATCAGCTCACACTTGTCAGAATGGCCATCATCCAAAAATCCACAAACATCAAATGCTGGAGAGGGTGTGGAGCAAAGGGAACCCTCTTGCACTGTTGGTGGGAATGTAAATTGATACAGCCACTATGGAAAACAGTATGGAGATTCCTTAAAAAACTAAAAATAGAATTACCATATGGCCCAGCAATCCCACTAATGAGCATATTCCCAGAATAAAACAATAATTAAAAAAAAACCCACATGCACTCCAATGTTCACTGCAGCACTATTTGCAATTACCAGGTCATGGAACAACATAAATACCTATCAACAGACAAATGGATAAAGAAGATGTGGTACATATATACAATGGAATATTACTCAGCCATAAAAAGGAATGAATTTGGGTAATTTTTAGAGATGTGGATGGACCTAGAGACTGTCATACAGAGTGAAATAAGTCAGAAAGAGAAAAACAAATCTCATATATTAACACATATACATGGAATCTAGAAAAATGGTACAGATGAACTGGTTTGCAAGGCAGAAATATAGACACAGATGTAGAGAAAAAAACGTTTGGACACCAAGATGGGAAAGTTGGGAGGAGGGTGTTGGTGGTGGTGGGATGAATTTACAGATTGGGATTGACATATATACACTAATATGTATAAAATAGGTAAGTAATAAGAACCTGCTGTATAAAAACTAAATTTCAATAAATAAATTAATTAATTAATGGGGATAAAATTAATGGGGATAAAAATTATACCTATGTCATAGGTTTGTGAGGACTTAATTAGGAAATATATGTACAGAGTTAGCATAGTACATGGCACATAGTCAGTAAAGATTAGCTATTGTTACTTATGATCATTATTATCACCATGCTCACCATTACCATCACCATCCTCACCATCACGATCATCATCATCACCACCATCACTATCACCATCATCATCATCAGCAGCAGCATGATCATCATCATCACCATCATGATCACTGTTATCCTCATCATGATCACCATCATCATCCCCATCATCTTCATCACCCCCATCACCATCATCATCATCATCATCGTCATCATGATCACCATTATCCTCATCATGATCACGATCATCATCATCATTATCATCATCACCATCATCATCATCACCACCATCATCATTTTCTTGCCTGTCCTAGTTGGATTTGGATTGCCTAAATAATTCAGAATGTGAACAAAAGGGATGACTAACAAACATAAATCATGCTGAAAAAAAAATATGTGTAGACCTATCATGTCTCCTGGGTGGGTAATCTTCCTGGTCTTTGATCAAAGGTCAAGAAGTTTAGATGGGAGGTCTAGTCAATGCCTTGTGAACTCAGGAAGCTTGCCTTGTCTCCTTAAACTTGATGCTTCTCTGGAAAAGAACATTATTGCCCTCTTGTTATATCATACAAGCTTTCCCATTTCACTCATTTTAGGATTTGTTTTCCTGACACATTTGAGGGGTATTTCACAACTGTAAATATTTAAAATGTAATGTCATTTTAGGTTTTCAGTTTTTATTCTCTAACAGTGAACGTATTTTTGTTTTTGTTTTTGTGAGTTTTTTGGGTGGGTGTCATATGAAATAATAGATGGGAGGCTTTAATTAAAAGTTTTTTCAGTCACAAGTCACAAGTCAAAGGTTATTTTCAGTCACAGCAAAATGAATGCTAAGAAGCATGTACCAAAAGGACAAAAGATGCCAACAACATTGAAGATCAATCAGAAAAATCTATTTTTTCCTTCTAAAATGATGTTCTTTCTGGCTTTGTCTCAGAAAGAAAGGCTTTCTTTATGTAAGAAGACAGAGAGAATGTGCAGGCCTGTCCTACTTCCACAAAACTCTTAAATCAAATTAGGCCCAAATGCTTGCCTTATTGTATAAAATATCTCCTTGACTTTGCATTATTTTGAATAAAGGCCCTAATTAAAGCTTAAAAACAACTTAAAAAATAATATAAAATATATGCCATTGTATTGATGGCATTTCATTATCCACTTATTAGTTTATGGACATTTAGGTTGTTTCCACTATTTAACTGTTATAAATAATGTTGCTATAAATATTTGTGTGCATGTTTTTGTGTAGACATATGTTTTCATTTCTCTTGAATATATACCTAGAAGTGGGTTTTATGAGTCATATGGTAACTCTTGTTTAGTAGCTGAGAATTATCACACTGTTTTTGAAAGTGATGGCACTGCTATAATTCCCACCAGCAGTGCATGAGTTCCAATTTTTCCATGTCTTTGCCAACATTTGTTATAATTTGATTTTTGATTTGACATTTTGATACCTAAACATATGTGGTAATCTTTCATGGCCTTGGATTTGGCAAATGATTCTTAGATATGACACCAAAAGCATAAACAACAAAAGAATAAAATAGACAGATTGGACTTCATCAAAAGTAAAAGCTTTTTATTCTTTTATATATATATATATATATATATATATATATATATATATATATATATATTAATAGAGCTTTATTGGACCATAATTGCTTTTTAAATTAGTTAAGAGAAGAAAATATGCATTTATACTGCCTTTTATATTTACATATTTACATTTGCTGGCGGGGTGTGTGTGTGTGTGTGTGTTTGTGTGTGTAGAATTAAATTACAATCTGTATTCACTTGCTTTCATCCTAAAAACGTACTGTAGTATTCCATGCAACATGAGCTTGAAAGCAACGAATTCTTTCAGTTTGGTTTACTTTGAAAAGTTTATTTCATCCTAATTTTTAAAGATAATATTTTTGTATTTAAGTTTCTTGGTTGCTCTGCTGTTGTTCTGTTATTGTTTTTCCTTTGAACATTTTGACTATGTTATCCCACTGCTTATGACTCCCATTAAGTCTGCTGTTAATCATATTGGGGTTCTCTTTTAAGTGGAGAGTAAATTTTCTATCACCTCTTTTAGAATATTCTTTTTGTTTTGGACATTCAGAATTCTTAATATGATGTGTCTGTAGATTTTTTTGCATTTATGCTAATTGGATTTCATTAAGTTACTGGATATGTAGGTTTTTGTTTGTTTTTCAGTAAACTTGGGAAATTTTAGTCATTATTTCTCAAATATTTTTTTCTGCTTTTTTCTCTCTTTCTGGTACTTCTATCAATATTATGAATGTGTTTCTGTTTTTATTATGAATGAATGTTTTCTGCTCTTTTCTCTCTTTCTGTTACTTCTATGATGAATGTGTTTCTGGTATTTGTATTGTGAATGTGTTTGTGTTTGTGCTTAATGATGTCCTATATTTCTCAGAAGCTAAGTTTATTTTCCTTCATTCCTTTTTCATTTTACTCAGCTTGCATGATCTCTATTTATCTATCTTCATGTTCATTAATTCTTTATTCTACCAGTTAAAATCTGCTGTTAAGCCCCTTTAGTGAATTTAAAATTTTCAGTTACTGTACTTACTTTTCCACTCCAGAATTTCCATTTGCTTTTATTTATTTATTTATTTTTTGTGGTATGCGGGCCTCTCACTGTTGTGGCCTCTCCCATTGTAGAGCACAGGCTCTGGACGTGCAGGCTCAGCAGCCATGGCTCACAGGCCTAGCTGCTCCATGGCATGTGGGACCTTCCTGGACCAGGGCATGAACCCATGTCCCCTGCCTTGACAGGCAGACTCTCAACCACTGCCCCACCAGGGTAGCCCTGCTTCTTTGTTATACATAGGTTTTTTTCTTAGTTGATACATTCTCCTTGAAGTGCCAATGTTATCATACCTTTTTTTTAACTTTTAAAATCACCCATTCATTCTATGAACATATTTATAACATATACTTTGAAGATTTTATTTGATAAATTCAGCCTGTTTTCTGTAGGGTCTTTTTTGTATGTCATACTTTTTTGTTTCTTTGTGTACTTTGCAATTTTTTTTGAAAGCTAGACATTTTGAATAATATATTTTATCTAATATATATATGTATATATATACATATATATATATATATATATATATATATATATATATATATATATATATATATATGCCATCTCTCAGGGGGCTTGTTATGTTATTTGCTTACTGGTTTAGTGACTGGCTGGATCATTTCAGTGAGGTCTATTTACTTCCACAGTATTAAGCCTTTGATATTGTTCCTTAGGGAGCTGCAGCATTGGGTATGCTCATGACACCCCTGGAATGACACTGTTTTGGGTAGGATCCCTTCCTCTTCTTTCCTGATTGCCACCTGCTGTTAAACTTCACTAATGGCTAAGTGATTGCTCTATTGTTTTCAACATTCCCTGGGGCATAAATTGTTGTACAAATGAATCCAATTAAAGTCTGTGTCCTTAAAACAAATAGTTTCTGAGATCAGTGTTTAATTTTCTTTATAAACCCAGGAGTGTTTCTTACAAATGACTTATTCCCTGTTTCCTCTTGCAAACCAGCCAGCCTTCAGTCTAAGTTGTATATCATTGAATCCACTAATTTCCTCCCTATTGCATTTCTCCACAACCTCCAATTATCTAGGGAACACTTTTAAGCTCGAGTTTATCCATTCTCTGTTGAAAATGAAGTCCATTCCTTTGGGAAGAGGTAAATAGCTACCTGTTTTAAAGCATATTTTTCCTACAGGTCAAATATCTGAGCCAGGGCTCTAGAGTTGGGGGTGAGGACATTGGCAAGTTTATCTCCAAGTGACATGCCTACTCTAATTTCTGAGCACTTGGAGGAGGTGGACAGAGCCTGAGTCCACTCAGCTTGCCTTTCCTTACATAGGACCACCACTTCACAATCTGGAGCAATGACAATTAAGAACCCAGTGTTCTCAGATTGTTGTGCCCAATGTAGAGCCTCCATTCCATGAGTGGAGGTTAGTAGGAAGAGGAAAGCCTTATCTCTGTACCACACATTCCCAGAACAGCCTTAGCAAGAGGTAGCTGGGGATTGAATGAGAAATGATGATGTCCTATTCTTCCCAGGAAGAAAGCTCTCTGACTAGGATGTCAATGTGCTGTGAGACTTATGCTCTTAGCTGCATCAGTTTGGAGTGGAGTCTTTTCCTCACTGAGCTGGGAGGAGGAAAAGAGGGAGTGGTCTTTGATCAAATGCCATACATTCTTGCTTTCCTTATCAAATTTACACAGATTTTCTTAAATAGTTGTTTCTTCATTTGCTATTTAATTTAAGGACTATTTCCAGAGAGTTTATATGTTTTTTGTTTGTTTGTTTGTTTGTTTGTTTGTTATAAGTTTCACCAGTTTCACTGGAAGATATAGCTACCTCAGAACAGGTGATTGGTGAATATAATGAGGAGGAGGGAAAAAGTTTACTTGCTCTAGTAAGAGAAAGAGATAAAGCACGTTTACTTCTGGAAAATAGAAAATAAGCTAATTTACAGATGATAGTTCCTAGGACTAAAATCATCTTTGAAACAAGAGGTTAACTGTGTCTATAAAAATTTTCATGAAAGGTTGAGTAGACAACTTAATCCTTTTTTAGATACAATACTTTGTTTCTTATTATGTAGAATATTTTATATAGCCAATTCATTCAAACAATACATAGGATTTATTCAAAGTTAATGCAGGTTTCCAGTTTTGCTTGATTCAGAAGTTCAGTCCTTTGATGAAGTACTTGGTTACATTGAATGTCCTCCTGAGATTTTCTATAATGCCATCTTAGTTCTAAGTTCAGCTTCCCTCTTTTCTCTTGGTGGTAACTTGACTCTATTAATTCCATACTTAACAAAAACACATCAAGTCATAAATAAGAGAGATAGAGAGACAGAGACATAGAGAGTTCCTCCTCAAGAATTCTCCAGCAAATGTATTTTTTTTCTTTCTCATTAATATGAATCAGATTAAAATCTCTTCCAGAACTATTTCCCCTTTTCCATTGCAACCTAGCTCTATTTTATGATTTATACCATATATGTCTTTGACATAGCTGTTTTGAGTGTTGAAATTTTGCAAAACTGGGAACATATGTTTTTCTCTATATTTTAACACCCATTAACCAAAAGTTGAGAGATAAATTTTCTATTAGCATAATATTCCAGAATCTTTTCTAGAAATTTAAAATTAGATTCATTACCTTGTACACAAGAATGTTAAAGATTATCAAGATACCAATACAACATAAAATAAAAAAAAGTATTAAGAAAAATAGTTTTGATGTCAGAAATGTATTAACTTAATCATCATCATTATCATCTATGTATTCTGTAAACTTTACAGTAAATTGAAATATATTACTTAATTTGTCCTCAAGTAAAATATATAATGAGATACTGGCATATACTCTCTCTTGAAGTGAATTTAATTTTCAGAAAGATGATGATTGTTGCAAAGCCAAATATATATAATTTAGGTCAGTCAAAAATAGAGCCAAAATTTCCAAATTCTTCCTATAAGAAATAACATAAGCCAGTTGTGTGGTCTTAGTTAAGCTATTAAGCTCTCTGTGGAGGGTTTTCCTCATCAGAAAAACCCAATTTTCTTCTTCACTGAGTTGTTAAGAGAATTGAAAATTATTATGCTCATGAAAATATATGAAGGCTTTTAAAAGATTGGTTGCTAGTATTTTACTATTTTTCCATTGTATAATGATAGAAACAATTTATGATCCTGTGCTTTAAAATAATATAAATTCAAAATTAGTTTTACACTGTATACAGTAACTCCCCTACACATGAACAAGTTCCATTCCGAGAGTGCATTCGTTAAGTCCAATTTATTCATAAGTCCAACAAAGTTAGCCTCGGTACCCCACCAACATGACTGGCTATATAGTACTGTACTGTAATAGGTTTAGAATACTTTTCACACAAATAATACATAAAAAACAAACAAACACAAATAATAAAGAAAACATTTTTAATCTTACAGTACAGTACCTTGAAAAGTATAGTACAGTGCCACCTACATCACTGCTGCTTTTATGCTTACTTCCAGATATCCCAGGCTTGAAATAAAGATACTGTGCTACTGTACTCTACATAGTATTGTACAGTAAAGTACACAAAAGCACAACCACTTGTAGTGGATGCATGCATGTTACCGTGTATGCCAGAAACGTGAACTAACTTACGTGATTGGACATGAGAACACACGTTTGCATCTTTGAAGGTTTGCAACTTAAAGTTTCATACGTAGGGGACTTACTGTATTATAAATAATATTATGATGCAAAATACTGATGTAAGTATTGTTATGAGGATATATATTTAAATGTCCCCAAAAGGAAAAATATTTGCTTAAAAAGGTTGACTCCATGCAATATGCACATATTCAATGAACTTAGTACATATTTGTTTTAGTTATTAGTTAATGAAGAACCACCTGTAGTTCCAACACTACATCATATTAATATCAAGTATAAATTAAAGATGTGTAAGAGTCATTAATCTTTTGTTTAGTTTTGAAAGGTATTTATATGTAAAAACTTGACAAGGTTTTATACTGGAGTCATAAAAAGTGAGGTATTTAATTATTGAAAAGGGACAAAAATACAAGATACTATATACTATCATCAGTGTAAATGTCTGTTTCTAAAAATTTGAAAAAAAAAACTTGCAAGTTATTAACGCCAAATAAAACATATCTCATTTTGCCTACTTAATTTATTTAAGGTATTATTTTTATTTTCAGAAAATAATTTAAATGATCTAAGATATAAGTGCATGTTACAGATCCATAGTGACCTTTAAAGCAGATCTGTCAGTAACATTTATTCACTTTTTTTCATCTTAAAGCCAACTGTTTTTATGGCAGCACAGTTGGCATTGGCTCAAAGTTATTAGTCTCTCTGTTGGGACACTGTGTTGACAACATTCTCCTGTTGCGTGTCCATTTGCTTTGTTTGGCACAACTCCAGGTTCATTTTAAACAAATACTAACAATAGGATTTAAATGTTATGAAGATTCTCATAAAATTGTCTGAGGATAAATTAACTTAAACCAGAAAAGAGTGACAAAGTGAGCAGTTCATTATAAGTACTCAAGGATTATTCCTACATGAGCGATGGAAATCACTTTCAGATTTTTGTGTCTGGTGTATTTGGAAATCGTTCCTTTCAGTAATTCCTTCCACATACAATCAGAGTCTTGTGACTGAAAATCATAGGACTACTGAACTGGGGGATACATAGGGAATACCAAGTGGTCCCTATTGAGAAACCACACTGTACACTTCTCTTCCAGAAGTTGAGTTTAAAATTTCAAATCATAATACTTTGTGCTTACAGAGTATGACTTCCATGAAACCGTCAAAGTTAGGAAATTCGGTCATTCATTCCTCAGCACACTGAAGCTTGCCAAGTGCCTGGGGCTATAAATACAAAGATGATGCTGGACGTTAAATATATCACAGCACACTAACATAAATGTATTTGGAGCAAATATACCTTTGTGACATCACATTACATGTCAAAATAGTGACTTCATTTACACACAATTTTTCTCAGCTTTTATCTTCTCTGCTGTACATTGAGATGAAAAACCTATGTTATTAGGCCAGTAAAAGGTTACAGCATTGTTGGAACAAATATATTAAATAGCATTATTTAATAAATAATCTAATATTTTAAAAATAATACTGTCAATGAAAACATCGCTTTGGATCTGTGAAACTGTATTTTTTCTCCTATTTAGAAATTTGGATTAAAAAATTCACATACTTTAAAACAATTTGCATACAAGAGTAATTTGTTTTCCTAGTTTTCTTCTTTGGTAAGTTTGTATTACATGTAGACGAGTTTCAAAATATTTATATTTAAAAACTTTACCACCATCTGATTCATAGGAAGATACAGGAAAATATTTCTGAAAGTACAGAAAAAGCCCCATATGTCAAATATTTCCCCCTCCTTCTTCAGAAGAATATACTGGAGTATTGAGCAAAATGTATATTAAAAATATCCTACACAGCCTCTATTTCTCATATAATATATAAAATGATTGTTCAATATATTTTCCTTTTGTAGTCCCGCAATATAATGATCCCATGATGTTAAACAACATTATACAGCCCAATGTCTGCAATGATTGGCTGATTCAATGTTTTTAAAACTTGGTTTAACATATATAGATATGGTAGATTCAGGTGTGTGACAGCAAAGTAAGAAAGTAACATTTATTAACAACTTAAAAAATACTAGGTATTTTTAAAGTCAATTGAAAACACTGGGTAAGTTCTATAACAGCTTGTCAGTAATACATGGGAAATAACCATTCTAGTATTTTAAATATTGAAAATAAAATACAAGGCTATAATACAGCAAAGGAAGGAAATAGCAAAAATGTGGAATTAAATAATAAAATCAAAGTTAGACGTCTATTTTAGATGATTATATACATTATAAATTCATCTACTAAAAACAAGTGTAGTTTAGAATTAAAATAAGTAAATTAAGGTAGGGGAGAATACAAAGAAAAATGAAGTAGTATATTTCTGACAAACATCCCAAATAACATGGCTTGGAAAAATTGTAAGCACGAATGTATGTTAAGGTAAATCAGTTAAAGTTATACAAATATAAAGCAAAGTTTATAGTATTTATACTATACTCTAAGTATAAAAGGAAAAATTATTCAATTGTAAATTTTGCTTTGTGATCTATTTTTACAAATTATGAGTTTTCCTGATATAACTCAACTAGATCTTAAATAAACAAATAATCAAAACAAAAGAAAAACAAACCTCTCTTGTGCCCCAAAACACACCCAAAATAGAAAATAAGTTTAAAAAAACATGTAGCTTTAAATATATTATTAGAGTAAAAAAAAATAAGGAAAATATATATCTGAGATCAAATAAATCAAGAAAAATCAACTGAAACCTGGGCAAGGTAAGTGAAATATGCAATGTTAAAGGTAAACTTGTTCTCTAGGCAAATGCAAACTGAGAATGTGGAGATCAAAACTTTTGTTTTCAAATAGTAAGTAAAGGGTATTGCATACTAGAAGTAATAACTAAGGAGTAAATATAAAGGCTTTTTTGACTTATTGTTTGAATCTGTTTAAAAGTTATTGTCTCTTAAAGGAATAATGAAAACAAAGTCTTGTGAGTTTAAAATATATTTAGCTGTAAAATATGTGACACTCTTAGCACAAAAGCAGGATGGAAGAGTAATAAGTATAATGTTGTATGAATCTCAAACTATAGTTAAAGGGATATTATATGGTTTACAACAGACTGATATATTACAGAGGTATATGATGAATTCTAAAACAACTACTTAAATAACAGTTACAGCTAATTTGTCAACAAATGCGATGATATAGAATACTAAAAGTATGCAATTAATCCAAAAGTACACAGTAAGAAAAGGAAGAAAAGACAAAAATAATGGAAAGGACAAATAGAAAACATATAACAAGATGCATGATATAACCCCGGCCATAATTAAAAAACACATTAACTTTAAATTGGTTAAGTAACTCATTGAAAACGCAGAAATTGTCAGATGTAAATTAATATAGAGATATAGCATATTCATAAAATAGTTATTGTCATTTCTTCCAAAACCAATTACAGATTTGACAAAATATCAATCAAAATCTCAAAGGCCTTTTTTAACAGAAAGTAACAAGCTGATTTTAAAATTCATATAAAATGTAAAGGCTTAGAATATCTAAAATAAATTTGATAATGAAGAATAAACTTGAAGGATTTATACTACTGTATTTTAAACGTTTTTATAAAGCTACAGTAATCAATAGAGTGTGCTAGTGGAACCAGGATACAAAAATCAATGGAAAGCCTAGAAGTGTCCAGAAATATACTCACACATGTATAAGTAGTTGATTTATGATAAAGGTATGACAAACAGTAATTCAGTGGATAAAAATAACCTTTGTAAAAAATGTTTCTGGAATAAATATCTATATGCTGAAAAAAAGGACCCTCAACCAGTATGTCACAGCAAAACAAAAATTATCTGAAAAGGGATCAGAGATCTAAACTTAAATGATTAAAAAACTACTTACAAAACATATCTTTGTGACCTTGGCAAAGATTTAAATCCAACCTCAAAAGCATGATCAGTATTTTTTTTAAAAGGTAAATTATTAAAATTAAGATATTAGGTTATTCAACAGGCATTGTTAAGAGAATGAAAATACAAGTCACAGACTGGGAGATATATCTTAAACAGTACTTCTATCAAGAAAACATAATAAATTCTCAAAACTCAATAGTAAGAAAACAAACAAAAAAACCCATGAAAATCATGGGCAGATTTCAGAGGACGTCTTTCAAAATATATATACAAATGGCAAATAAATGCATGAAAGATGCTAAATATCATTAGGGAAATGCAAATTTAAACTACAATGAATTACAACCACATTATCTATTAATATGTTTAAAATTAAAAAAAAAATAGACAATTGACAAGATTGTGGAGCAACTGGAACTCTGTATTACCTTCCTGGTGGGAATGTGAAATAGTGCCACCTCTCTGGGAATTGTCAGTTTCTTAAAATGTTAAATGCACACCTGCCATTCGCTCTCCTCTCTCACTGTCTCTCTGGTCTCTCTCTCCACTTTCTGTCTATGTGTCCATCTCTCTCTGTTCTCTCTCTTTCTCTCTCTCTCACTTTTCCCCACTCCCATCTCTCTCTGATATACATGATTAGAGAAGTTCTAGGATACAGTTTTAAGTCAGGAATGAACCCTACGTTTTTAGTGTGAGTGAGGTGCTTGTTGATCATGTGTTTTCCTTCCTGCAGAATCCAGGAAGCTCAAGGATGTTGATTGAATTGTCCGTTATCTCAGTAAATAAGGGGTAGGGTTAGGAATCAGACAGGAATCACTTCTTCATGCTTATTATTACAGATCAACTTTATTGTTCATAAGTATGCATACTAGCAAAATTATTTAGTTGATATTAACACAGTTGAACAAATTTTATATTATGGAGGTTTTATATGTTATGGAATATGAAAGTATGTCTTTCACATCTTTCTAATATTAGAAAAAATAAAACTTTTTCTTACTGTTCTAATTATTCATAACTTTTAAATGTCTATGTCTGTTTTGTGTTTGAAGCAATGAAATGTTTAAAGCATTTTGAAACAAAGTAGCTTCCCATTTTCGTAGTATGTATTATAAATAATTTAGGTGTATCTGGAAATTTATTTTAAATATAATTATGGTCAGCTCTCAAAAATATTCAGTAATACTTAGAGTATATCTATAAATAATTCTAAGTGATATTATTTCTAAAATTTTATAATTGCCTCTTGAATAAGTCTTAGAATATCTGTTTGGTATGAGAAACACTGATACTTGGGCAATTCAAGGCCAAAAAGAGCAATGGAGCCCAACAGTTTGCCTTAGGAGTCATTCAGTATCACCCGGATTTCCCATCTTAAATGTAGCCTAAATTTTCCTGCAACATTCTCCATGTTCTGTTAATGCCTCAGTGTTAGATAATCTGTTACCTTCATGCAAACTTTCCTTAAACTGAAGAGAATAAGTCTACATGAAAGCTACCAAAAAAGGAGTGTATGTCATAGACATACGGCATTTGGAAAGTACTATAGAATGATTCTCATGATTTTTTTCACAGTTATTACTGAAAACCACAAAGAGCAAGTAAAATACTGATTTTTTTTTTAGTAGATGAATGCTATCTTACAAATAATGGCATTTGTAGTACACAAACTTCATATATTTTACCCACTTTGTAGTATATAACAGTGTCAGTTATCCCAAGATGTTGCTTTTTACAAGGAATAGTAGTTATGGGAACATTATCTTTGCCAGTGCTTAGTTTAATAAAATTATCCTGAGACGACTACTTGTTCATCATGTACATTTATGTAGGAAATTTTCCACAAATTATATGATTAAAAATTATATCAAAATATAAAATCTACTTTAAAGATAACTATATAATAACTAAAACATTTCAAAATAAAAACATAGACAGAAGTTGATTTTTAAAATATATCCATGCTATATCTAAATTATATAAGATATTATGTTGCTCTGAACAACTTAACATACCTCATTACAAATTCTTGCTGAATTTGTCACCATATGCTCATCTTTAAAGTAATATTAATTATGGTAATTCCATTTTTTTAATTTAAAGAAACTATCCAAACTTCAACAATTAAAAAAAAACAGATAAAAAGAAAAGAACAAAATAATGATTATATATTCTATATGTGCATGAGTGAGTGTGTATGTGCATGTAATTTCTGGTATTTTCTATTGGCTATGTTTCTATAAGCCTATAAAGTGAGAATTGCTATCATAATATTTACTAAGGCCAATTACTGTAATAATAGTTTCTTTCATATCATAGTTCCTCCTCTCCATATTATGAGATTAATAATAGCTCTGTAGAAATAAGAAAGATTAAAGTTCAAATGAAACAAAAACTAAATAAACCTACTTATACATTTCAGGTGTCAAACTTTTATATCCCTGTTTATTTTGGAAAACAAATGATATAATATATATATACATATATATATATATATATATATATATATATATATATATATGTATAAATTTTGACCTGAGAGTTCTAAAGTCAAAGTATTTAGGTTTTTGAAACAACATTTGAGTCTGCCTATGAATCTGCTTACTATCTAAATGCTAGGAGCTAAGCAATTGTTTTTGTAAGATAAGTTTTATCTTTAGGCATAAATATTCCTGATAATACATATTAATAAAGTAAACAATTTAGCATATCAAGAAGAAAGAAATACCATTCTCAAAAGACAAATGATATTATGAATTAGAAATTAGTAGAAAAGGAAATCCCAAAGACTTATAAATGTAGAGAGAAGTTCTCAGTCATTAATTTAAAATGCAAATTTAAACAATATAAAGCAACACTCTACATCTTTTGCCCTTGCAGACATCCAAAAACCTGATAATTCCAAGTTTTTATGAGGATACAGGATATAGAAGTGTTCATGCACTGTTGGTGGCAGTGCTGCCTGATATGACATTCTGGAGGGCAATCTGGCAATAACTTTGCTTTGGTGTATATTATTAAAAATAAATCTCTCAGATGTCCATAAAGAGAGCAGTTAATAGATATTCAATGGAGTAATATTTCTAAGAATTTTTTAAATTAGTTTCTGCTTTATAACAAAGTGAATCAGTCATACATATACATCTGTTCCCACATCCCTTCCCTCATGCATCTCCCTCTAAGAATTTTTAATTGATGACAGTCAAAAGGAGTAGTATAAGTTCAAGGCAGTGTATATGTAAAGCATGTCATAAACTACTATAAAGTAGCTGAAAGAAGTATTTTAGGTGTACCTCACATATGAGCAAAAGAAAGCAGAGTGCTTCCTGAAAGATAAAAGAATAAGGCTATATAATATAATACAATTTACATAAATGAAGATACCATACACAGATTGTATCTATGTGTAACTGTGACAAGAACACATACAAAAATATTATGCATGATAAAGTTTTCTTTTTCTAGAGAGAGAAGAGAATGTGAGTACAGAATGTAGATAAAAAGGGATAAATAAAACAAGAGAAAACAAGAAAGAGGCCTTATATGAACCAAAGATAATAATGAATGTTGAATTGATGGGTATGATTATTTCAGTGCTCTGACCTTTGCTGGGGTGAAGAATGTCAATAAATGAATAAATGAATATGATTGATTGGGACTTTGCATAATTGATTAATGACATAAATGTTAAGATTCAGAAAGTCAAACTTCTCTCAATTAGGTTAAATAAAAAGAAACTTGCTTATGAATATTGTAGTGAAAGTGAAGGCCATTAAAGAAAAACAAAGATTTCAAAAGCAAAGTATGGAAATCATACATTTTAACAAATGTCAATAAGACTAACAGTAGGCCTCTGAGCAATAGGGCAGAGGAATGATATTTTCAAGAAGATGAGAGAAAACAACTCCAAACTAGAATGGAATAGCCAGCTAAACAATAAGTTGCTGCCACCTCCAATTACCTTATGTCTTGCATTCATACCTCCTCCACATGCATACTAGTTCAAAATCATTTCCAATTTTATTTTTTTTTCCAAAACATATCAGTCACAGACCAGTTCTTAAAATAGAAACCACTGGAGGGATTTTTCTTTAAACAGATGTGTTATTTAAAGGATGGAAGAACTGGGCAGCCACATGGGGCAGTGAAGCAGACTATAGTGGAGCAAGAAGCCTCTGCCCTGTCCCCATCCAAAGGGTGGGGGCAAAATGAGGGGAGCTGTCACCAGAAGCCAGAGACCTGAGCCACTCCCAAGCAAACTGGAAAATCAGCTGACAAGCCTGACTGAATCAGATAAGTAAGGACTTTCAGACAGAATCTGAAACCATCATTTGTACATAAAAAGCCAAGAAATAGTTCAGCATGCTTTTTTAATTATTATTTTTAATATGTCTTATTCACAATGAATACTGTTTACTCTGTGAATATGTATTAATATTGATTATCTAAGTATTTAAAATTGATAGATATTTTTATGTGTGAAACCATAGTCAGTCCATGTTTATATTTTTTTTTCAAAATTGGTTTAAATAAAATGTGTAAATCTATCTCTGCTTTTACAAAATTACATACCCAGTAGAGTCATGTACTTCCTTTACACTGTGCAGGTTAGCAAACAATTTCTGTAAAGGGACAAACAGCAAATGTTTGGCTTTGTGGGCTGAGTCTATTGCTACTACTCAGCCCTGTGGTGTAGGATAAAAACAGTCATAGACAATAAGTAAATGAGTGATCATAGCTAGATTTACCCTGCAAAGGGTCTTATTTGGCCTGTGACCCTCAGTGTGCCCACCCCTGCTTTAGAATAAAACTTCATACTAATTATGGTTTCAAATGTTGACTAGTAATTTAAAAAAATAAAATCAATCTACTTTATAAATATGTGGAATTTTAAAGGTAACCATTTATTTCTTTGGAATGATAACATTTTTAAAACAATTAGAAGGCTTATCAGCAGGTGAATATCTCACATTCTTACTTGATTTTTACAAATATCTAAATAAATATGGAAACATTTTAAAGATTATAATCAACTTTCAAATAGAGAAAGACAGACTGAACAATTAGCAATTATTAAATTAAAAACTCTATAAGAATCTTTGATTTGAAATGAATGTATATGTTTCCAATTAGCTGTCAATTTGATAATCTGGAAATTAGTTGAGCCAGAAAGGAAAATAGGAAGGAAAGGGAGGAGGAGGGTGATAATAAAGCTCTTAGGTAAAGATTTGATTCAGGAGGTTTCAGAATTTTTGTGTCCTGCCTTAACTTTTGATCAGTTATCCTCATTATCTTCTCCATGCCGAAGTGAATGATTTTTACCTAGTCTCATGAGCATTTCCTAACTCAAAACGTTTTGAAGCAAAGGAGAGAAAATGGGGCAAATTGATATGATATATGTACATGTTTATGAAACTATATCTATCTGTCTCTCTCTATATATACAGATATATGTATATGTATATGTATATGTATATGTATATATGAAATAAATGCAGAGAGAAAGATTGTTTTGTGAAAGACCTAAAGGAGAAAGTTTCATCACTGAAAGACTGTAGGAGACTTAAATAAATTGACAGCTGTAAAGTTCTTATCAGTTTGGAAGAATAAATATCATGAAGATGTGAGCTACCTTTAAATTAATTTTGAAATTTGATTCAATTTAAATATAAATCTCAACAGAGTTCTTCACAAAACTTCACATTTCGATTTTAGTTTCTATACAGAAGAATAAATGACAAAATTATCAGGGAACTTTTAAAAAGGAGCAAAGTGGAAGGACCACTCTACCATATATCAAGTCATTATAAAGCTATAATAAATAGCAGCACATAGGATTAGGTGAGGATAAACAAATGATCAATAAAAGACCATTAAGTGCTCCATAGAGGATGCACATGTCCTTATCAGAGGTGATATTTTATGAAAATCACTGATGCATGGTGAACAGATCAATAGCCAACTCAAATGTAGAAACTGGTCAGTCAAATGGAGAAACGAAATGTAACACTTAACACACAGCTGTACATAAAAAGTATGTTTGAAACTAGCTAAAAAGTGAGATGTGAAAAGCAAAATTTTAAATATTTTAGAAGCAAATATAGTGGAATGCGGTTATGTCAATAGATTAGAGATACATTTTTAAAATAAAACACAAGGGTATGACTTTGGCTCCACATGTAAAGAGCTTAGAAATTGCCACTCTTTCTTAACAATAAGTAAAAAACTGACAAAACTGAGAAATCAATAATTCTTTATAGATCCATAAGGGAAGTGAAGTTATAGGGTAAACTGCTGTCCCCCAAACTGGAGAGAAAAGTAGACAGATACAGAGAGTAACTATACATCAGAACAGAAACCCCTCTGCTGGAATCAGTCCTCATATAGGAAAACCTGAACTCTTATTAATGAATTCCTGGAGGCTGGATGTGGACACGTCTGAGAGTTAAAAACTACAGGGAGGACACAGACATAGGGAAACCCTGCACTTTTGTAGGTTTCACCTCCAGGCACTTGACCAGGTTCACACAGTAAATGACAGGGGAAGAAAAGAACCATTTTGAAATAAAGTTGACCCTTGAACAATGTGGAGACTAGGGGTGCTGTCTTCTGTACAATTGAAAATCCACATATAACTTAATGTTGGTGTTGTTCAAGGGCCAATTGTATATCAAAGCACTCTGTTCTTAACATGGTCTGTCCTCAGGAGAAACTAGTTAATGATATCCTAACCTACTAGGGATTTATCAGAGTCTAAGTGAACTGAAAGGAGGGAAATATGTAACTCCAGTCATCTTTAGCCTTCTAAATGGAAGAAAAGAAATACCCAACTTAGCCAACTCTGGTCATCCTGTCTCACCTAAGGCAGGAGGAGCGACTGAAGAACAGTTGTGAAGTGCACAGTCAAGAGTCATAAGCTCACTAAAAGACTGAGACCTAACCATAGAATTAGGTTCCCCCTCCCAACACCCCACACACTTCACCACCACATCACTAAAGACTTATTTACAACAACTTCTTTTACCCAGTGCATCATATTTGGCAATAAAGGAAATAAAATTACAAGGTTTACTAAAAGGCAAAAACACAGTTTGAAAAGATAGAGCAAGCATCAGAACCAGACATAGCAGGAATGTTGAAATTATCAGACTATCAGACCAAGAATGTAAAGCAATGCTATAATTAATGTGGTAAGGTAGACAGCATGTAAGAACAGATGAGCAATGTAAGCAAGGAGATGGAAATCCTAAGAAAGAACCAAAAATGAAATACTAGAGATAAAAACACTCTAACAGAAATGAAGAATGTATTTTATGGACTAATTAGTAGACTGGACAAAGCTAAGAAAATAATATCTAAGCTTGAGGATATATCAATAGAAACCTTCAAAACTAAAAAGCAAAGAGAACAAACTGGAGAAAAACAAAACCAAAAACAGAACAGAATACCTAAGAACTGTGGACAGTTACAAAAGATGTAACATACATGTAATAGGAATATGAAGAGGAGAAGAAAGAAAGAAACTGAAGAAATATACAAAACAATAATGGCTGAGAGCTTCCCCAAATTAAGGTCAGACACAAAACCTCAGGTCTCGCAAGGTCTGAGACTGCCACCCAAGATAAATGTCAAAGCAACTACATGTGACCATATAATTTTTAACTGCAGAAAATCAAATATAAGGAAAAAATCCTGAAAGAAGCCAGAAGAAACAACTTACCTGTAGAGAAGCAAAGATATATTTTACGTTGGACATCTCCTCAGAAATAAACCACACAAACAAGAAGAGAATGGTGTGGAATATTTAAGTGTTGAGAGAAAATAAGTACCAGCCTAGAATTCTGCAGCTTGCAAAATTGTCCATCTGAAGTGAAGGAGATATAAGTCTTTCTCAGATTAAAAAAAAAAAAAATTGAGGAAATTTGTCTCCAATAACTGCCTATGTATGCTTATAAAATTGAAACAACTGACAGTGATGATACAAGGAACAGGAGGGAGGAATTAGGATTATTTTATTACTATAAGGTACTCACACTACCCGTCAAATAGTGTAGTGTTATTTTAAAGTAGACTTGGATAACCTAGCTGTACATGTACATTGCAAAAAAAAAAGTATAATTCATATGCTGAACAAAGGAGTAAAAATAGAACCATATAAAACCCTCAATTAAAACCACATAGGACAGAAAATGAGTGGAAGGGAAAAATGGGAGAAAAGAACAAGGGCAACAAATATAAAATAGTAATGAATATGATTCATTTTATAGTAAGTCTTAAAGTTCGTTAGTGTAAGTCTTCCAACTTTGCAATTCTTTGATATTTTGTAGGCAATTCTGGGTCTTTTGTTCCTCCATATAAATTTTAGAATCAGTTTGCTGATATCTACAAAATATCTTGCTGAAATTTCTATTGAGATTGCATTGAACCTATTGATCAATTGGGAAGAAATAAGATCATGACAATATTGTCTTCCAAGCCACAAACATGGAATATCTCTCAGTTTACTTAGTTCTTCTTTGATTTTTTTCAACAGAGCTTTGTAGTTGTATTCAAACAGATTTTGTACATATTTTGTTAGACTTATAGTTAAGCACTTTATTTCTTGAGGTGCTAATGAAAGTGGCATTGTGTTTTTAATTTTAATTTCCTCTTTTTCATTGCTGACATATGGGAAAGTAATTAACTTTTGTATATTAACCTAGTATTCTGTAACCTTGCTATAATTGTTTGTTACTAACTGTTGTTTCTTTGTCACATCTTTTAGATTTTCTACACAGAGGATCATGTCGTCTGTGAAAAGAGACTTTTTTTCTTCCTAAATTGTATGCTTCTTCTTCATTTCTTTTTCTTTTCTTTTCTTTCTCTTTCCTTCTAACCTTTCTTTCTTTCCTTCCTTCCTTCCTCCCCTTTCTTTCTTTTTCTTTCTTTCTTTCTTTCTTTTTCTTTCTGCCTTTCTCTTTCTCTCTCTCTCTTTCTTTTTCTTTCTTTCTTTCTTTCTTTCTTTCTTTCTTTCTTTCTTTCTTTCTTTCTTCCTTCATTCCTTCCTTCCTTCCTTCCTTCCTTCCTTCCTTCCTTCCTTTCTTTCTTTCTTTCTTTCTTTCTTTCTTTCTTTCTTTCTTTCTTTCTTTCTTTCTTTCTTTCTTTCTTTCTTTTATTGCATTAGCAAGTATTTCCAGTAAAATGTTGAATAGGAGTCATGAGAGAGGGCATACTTACTTTGTTCCAGATCTTAGTGGGAAAGCTTTTAGTTTCTCACCATTAAGTATGATGTTACCTGTAGGTTTTTTGTAGATATTCTTTATCAGGTTGAGGACCTTCCAGTCTGTTCTTAGCTTACAGAGAGTCGTTATCATGAATAGGTGTTGTTTTGTTTTGTTTTGTTTTGTTTCAATATTTTCTGCATGTATTGATACACTCATGAGAATTTTCTTCTTTTCCTTGTGGATATATTGGATTACATTAATTGATTCTTAAATGAACGAGCCTTGCCTAGCTGGGATCAATACCACTCATTGATAATGGTGTACAATACTTTTTATATATTCTTGGAACTGATTTGCTAGGCTCTTGAGAATTTTGCATCTACATTCATAAGAGATAGTCTGTAGTGTTCTTTTCTTATAATGTCTTTGGTTTTGGTAATAGGGTGATGCTGGACTCATAAAATGAGTTAGGAAGTATTCCCTCTGTTTCTATCTTCTGAAATAAACTCTACAGAATTAGTAAAAATTTATTCCATGTAGGTTTGTTATAATTCACCAGTGACCCAGTCTTTGCTTGGTGACTTCTGTTTGGGAAGATTATTAATTATCTATTGAATTTCATTAAATATAGGCCTAATGAGATTGTCTGTTTCTTCTAGAGAGAGTTTGGCAATTATGTCTTTCAAGAAATTGGTACATTTCATCTAGGTTATCAAGTTTGGTGGCTTTATGTTATTTGTAGTATTCTTTTACCCTTTTAACTTGCATTGGATGTGTAATGATATCCTCTCTTTTATTTCCAATATTACTAATTTTTGTTCTCTCTCTCTCTTTGTTTTTAGTTAGCCTGATCAGAAACTTATTGATATTCTTGATCTTTGATCTTGGATCTATTGATTTTCTCTATACATTTCCTGTCTTCAATTTCATTGTTATTGTCTCTAATTCTTACTATTATTTTTAAAAATTAATTTTTATTGGAGTATAGTTGATTTACAATATTCTGTTAGTTTCTGCTGTACAGAAAAGTGAATCTGTTGTACATATACTTATCAATTCTTTTTTAAATTATTTTCCCATATAGGTCATTACAGAGCATTGAGTAGAGTTCCTTGTGCTATACAGTAGGTTTTATTAGTTGTCTATTTTATATATAGGGGTGTGTATATGTCATCCCCTATCTCCCAATTTATCCTTCCCCCACAATTCCCTCTGGTAACTATGTTTGTTTTCTCCATCTGTGACTCTATTTCTGTTTTGTAAATAAGTTAATTTTTACCATATTTTTGAGATCCAACATATAATTGATATCATATGATATTTGTCTTTGTCTGACTTACTGTCTGACTTACTTCACTCAGCATGACAATCTCTAGGTCCACCCATGTCACTGAAAATGGCATTATTTCATTCTTTTTGTGGCTAAGTAATATTCCACTGTATATATGTACTACATCTTCTTTATCCATTCACATGTTGATAGACATTTAGGTTGCTTTCTTGTCCTGGCTACTGTAAACAGCACTGCAGTAAACATTAGGGTGCATGTATCATTTGGAATTATGGTTTTCTCCAGGCATTTGTCCAGGAACGGGATTGCTGGATCATATGGTAGCTCTATTTTCAACTTTTTAAGGAACATCCATAGCGTTCTCCATAGTGGCTGTACCAATTTACATTCCCATCAACAGTTTAGGAGAGTTTCCTTTACTCCACACCCTCTCCAGCATTTCTCATTTGTAGATTTTTTGATGATGGTCATTCTGACCAGTGTGAGATGATACATCATTGTAGTTTTGATTTGCATTTCACTAATAATTAGTGATGTTGAGCATCTTTTCATGTGCTTTTTGGCCATCTGTATGTCTTTTTTGGAAAAATGTCTATTTAGATCTCCCACCCATTTTTTCATTGTAGTGCCTGTTTTTTTGCTATTGAGCTGCATGAGCTGTTTGTATATTTTGGAGATTAATTCCTTGTCAGTCACATCATTTCCAAATATTTTCTCCCATGCTCTGGATTATCTTTTAATTTTGTTTATGATTTTCTTTGCTGTGCAAAAGCTTTTAAGTTTATTTAAGTCCCATTTGTTAATTTTTCTTTTTATTTTCATTACCCTAGGAGGTGGATCAAAAAAGATCTTGCTGTGATTTATGTCAGAGAGTGTTCTGCCTACGTTTTCCTCTAAGAGTTTTATACTATCCGGTCTAACATTTAGGTCTGTAATTCATTTTCAGTTTATTTTTGTGTATGGTGTTAGATAATGTTCTAATTATTATTTTTCTCCTTCTTACTTCATATCTAATTTACTCTACTTTTTCTAGTTTCCTAAAATGGAAGCTTATTTTGTATCTTTCTTCTTTTCTATTATATATATTCAATGTTATCAATTACCTCTAAGTCTTCTTTTGCTTTACACCACAAGTGTGATAAGTTGTGTTTTCACTTTCACTTAGTTCAAGATATTTTAAAATTTCTCTCAATATTTAATTGGCCCACAGGTTATTGAAATATGTGTTGCTTGATTTCCACATTTTATAGGATTTTATAATTATCTATCAGTTATTGATTTCTAGTTTAATTCTGTTGTGGTCTGAGATAGACATTGTATGATTTCTATTATTTTTAAATGTTTAAGTTTTGTTCATGGTCCACAATGTGCTCTACCTTGATGTATGTTGCAGTGAACTTCACAGGGTGTTTTTTGTTGAATGAAGGAATCTATAGGTGTTGATTATATCCAGTTGATACTGTTGTTGAATTCAACTATGTCTTTTCTGATTTTATGTCTGTTGGCTATGTCCATTTCTTGTAGTAAGGTGTTGAAGTCTTGAACTATGATAGTGGAGTTATCCACAGGCATACCTCATTTTATTACATTTCACAGATATGTATTTTTTACAAATTGAATGTTTGTGCAACTGTGCATATAACAAGACTATAAGCACCATTTTTCCAGCAGCATTTGCTCACTTCATGTCTCTGTGTCACATAATTCTCACAATATTTCAAACTCTTTCATTATTACTATATTTGTTATGAGGATCTCTGATCAGTGATCCTCATGTTATTGTTGTAATTGTCTTAAAGCTCCACAAACCACACCCATAAAATACTGTGAATTTAATCAATAAATGTTGTGTGTCCTGACTCTTCTACCAACAGGCTGTTCTGTGGCAGTTAGTTCCACCACTCTGTACTCCAGCTCACTTATCTTTTCTTCTGTCTCAGTTATTCTGCTATTGATTCCTTCTACTGTATTTTTCATTTCAGTTATTGTATTGTTCATCTCTGTGTGTTTGTTCTTTCATTCTTCTAGGTTTTTGTTAAACATTTCCTTTATCTTCTCGATCTGTGCCCCCTTCCCTTTTTTGAGATCTGGAATATCTTTACTATACTATCTCACTCTGAATTCTTTATCAGGTAGGTTGCCTATCTCCACTTCACTTAGTTGTTCTGGGATTTTATCTTGTTCCTTCATCTGGGACATATTCTTTTACTGTCTCATTTTGTCTAACTTTCTGTGATTGTGGTTTCCATTCTTCAGACTGCAGGATTGTATTTCTTCTTGCTTCTGCTGTCTGCCCCCAGTGGATGAGGCTATCTAAGAGACTTGTGCTGGCTTCCTTGTGGGAAAGACTTGTGCCTGCCCACTGGTGGGTGGAGCTGGGTCTTGTCCCTCTTGTACATGCAGGGCTGTGTCAAGGTTGTGTTTAATAGGAAGCTGTGTGCTCAGGAAGACTATAAGCAACGTGTCTGTTGACGGTTTGGGGTTATGTTCCCACACCGTTGTTTGTTTGGCCTGAGGCATCCCAGCACTGGATCCTACAAGCTGTTTGGTGGGGCCTGTTCTTGGTGACAAAATGACAGTCTCCAGGAGGGCTCACACCAATGAATATTTCATGGAAGTACTGCTGCCAGTGTCTTTGTCCCAACAGTGAGCCACCACTGCCCCACACCTCTTCAGGAGACCATCCAATCCTAGCAGGTAAGTCTAACACAGGTCACTGCTTTTTCCCTGGGTCCTGGTGTGCACTACACCTTGTGTACTCCCTCCAAAAGTGGAGTTTCTGTTTCCCCCAGTCCTGTGGAATTCCTGCAATCAAACCCTGCTTGCCTTCAAAGCCAGATTCTCTGTGGGTTCCTCCTTCCATTGTCAGATTCCAGGCTGGGGAACATGACATGGGGTTCAGAACTTTCAATCCTGTGTGAGAACTTCTGTGATATAATTATTTTCCAGTTTGTGGGTGCCCACCTGGCAGGTATGAGGTTTGATTTTATTGCAGTTCTTCCCTTCCTACCATCTCATGGCTTCTTCTTTGTCTTTGAATGTAGGGTATCTTTCTTGGTAGGTTCCATTTTTTTTTTTTTTGGTCAAAGATTGTTCAGCAGTTATTTGTGATTTTAGTGTTATTGTACAAAAAAGTGAGCTCACATCCTTCTACTATGCCATCCTGTCCATCCCCGTCCATTCATTTACTTTTTTTTTTTTTTTTGTGGTACATGGGCCTCTCCCACTGTGGAGCACAGGCTCTGGACACACAAGATCAGTGGCCATGGCTCATGGGCCTAGCCACTCTGCGGCATATGGGATCCTCCCAGACCGGGGCACAAACCATGTCCCCTGCATCGGCAGGTGGACTCTCAACCACTGTGCCACCAGGGAAGTCCCATTCATTTACTTTTAAGTTTTGTGTTAATTTATTTTTAAAATAGGTTTCTTGTAGACAATAAATAGTTATGTCTTGTTTTGTTATTCACTCTGCAAATCTCTGTCTTTTAATAAATGTATTTAGACTGTGATGTTCAAACTTATTATTCATAAAGCTGCATTAAAAGAGCAAAAGAAATACAGTAAAACACAGATAGTATTTTCGACAAATGATGCTGGAAAATCTAGATATTCATATACAAAAACATGAATCTATACACAGATATTATATGCTTTACAAAAATTAACACTAAATGGATAACGGATGTAAATGTAAAATACAATTATATGAAATTTCTACAAGATAACATAGAATAAAATCTACATGACTTTGGGTTTGTCAATGACTTTTTAGGTGTAACATGAAAGACACAATCCATGAAAGGAATATTGATAAGCTGGACTTCATTAAAATTAAAACTGTCTGCTCTGCAAAAGACACTATCAAAATAATAAAAAGACAAGCCACCGACTGGAATAATATATTGGAAAAACATATCTGATAAAGGACTATTTTCCAAAATGTACAGAGAACTCTTAAAACTCAACAATAAGAAAGCAAACAACCTAATTTTAAAATCAGACAAATACCTTAATATCTACCTAACCAAAACAGACATACAGATGACAAATAAGCATATGAAAGGATGTTCCATACCATATGTCATTAGGGAGGTGCAAATGAGTTACCACTATGCTCTTACTTGAATGGCCAAAATTCAGAACATTGAAAATACCAAAAGCATGAGGAGCAACAGTAACTCTCATTCACTGCTAGTGGGAATGCAAAATGGTAGACCCACTTTTAAGAAAGTTTGGCAGTTTCTTACAAAAGTAAACATAGAGTGAACATATAATCCAGCAATTACTATCCTTGGTATTTGTTAAAAGACTTTGAAAGCTTATGCCTAATAAAACTTGCACATGGATTTTAATTACAGCTTTATTCATAACTGCCAAAACTTGGAAGCAACCATAATGTCTTTCAGTAGGTGCATAGATTAATAAACTGGTACATCGAGACAATGGCATGTTATTCAGTGCTAAAAAGAAGTAAGGTATCAAACCATGAAAAGGCATGGAGAAAACTCAAATACCTACTACTAAATGACAGAAGCCATTCTGAAAAGCTACATACTATGTGATTCCAACTATATGAAATTCTGTAAAAGGCAAATATATGGAGAGAGTAAAAGATCAATGCTTGAAAGGGTTTAGGTGGGAGGAAGGGATGAATAGAGGTAGCACCTAGAATTTTTAGGGCAGTTAAAATACTTCATATGATACTATAATGATGGATAGATGCCACTATACATATAGGATATATAATACCAGAGTGAACCCTATGTAACTACATGTTTTGGGTGATAATGGTGTGTGAATGTAGCTTTATCAACTGTAACAAATGTACCATGCTAGTGGTGATGTTGATAATGGGAAGCTATTCATTTGTAGGGGCAGGGGATATATGGGATATTTCTACACTTTCCTCTCAATTTTACCGTGAACCTAAAATTGCTCTAAAAATAACGTCTTACAATAATACACAAGAATGCAGGTGTGAATGCATAAAAATATTTATATCTTTGATTACATTAAAATAATCTCATTGTCCACATACTAAATAATTAAAAGTCTATTATGTAGACTAAATACATAAAGCTATTCCAAATGTTTACATAAAGAAGCAGGCTAAAATGAATAAACCACATATCATTCATTTGAAGAATACAAATAAATGCTAATAATTATTATTTTTTTAATGCTCAAGCTTACAATCATCAGAGAAATATAAATTGCATCCATGGAATTGGTTAAAATGTATAATTTCTGGCAACACAGTCAGGGAAGATGAGGACTAACAGGAACTCTTAAACACTGCTGGCTGAGATGTATATTGGTACAATCACTTTTGGGAGATATTTGTCACTTAGATGTGAATTTGAAAATGAAGACACATATACCAGGTAGACATAATGGTTTCTATTCATAATCCTTGAGTAACACCTGCAAAAAAAGTTCATGAAACATAGTCTATATTAGTAAAAACCAGGAGAGAACCCAAAGTCCATTGATATGGATAATGATTTATTTTAGACAATGGAATACTATCCAGCATTGAAAATCAATACATGCTATCTATGTATATCAACCTGGGTGAATCCCAGAACCTAATGAATATAAAAATAAACAAATAAATACAGAGAGTAGAATATTCTTTCTATAAATGGAATTTATGCAAAATATTTCTGCCTATTTTTATCTATGTTAAAGTATAAATATGGTAAAGTATACACACAATAATAAGCTAGATGTTATGACTATTAGTGTTGGTTATACATTGTTTTTGATGTATTCCATGTGGATTTCTAAGTCTTTAAAATTTAAAAAATAAATTTTATTTCAGTCACTTCCTCTCCTTAATATCCACAGTATAAACCCTCTCTCATGCTTCAGAAAACATATGCATTCTCCATTTCTTTTTGCCAAGCACTTCTCTTTTATGTGGCAATAACATCTGCTTTCAGTGTGTCAGCTTTTAACTCTATGAAAATATCTTTCAAATCTACATCTTCAATCTAAACCACTCCCTCACTAATTGCATTTCCAATTTCCTGTTGTTTACTGGCAACTTCAAGAGGAGTATTTTATTGCATGAGGATCAAACAAGGTTTAGTGACAGCTCATTGAGCATGACTACAATTAGGAAACAAAGATATGTAGCTTTGCTATGTGCACTGATTTCTCCTATAATTGTAGTGATTTATGAAGCTTTTTGTGATATATAATATATGATGGATCATATATTATAAATATGTATTTCATATGTTTATTATTGTGTTTACAAAGCCTTTACCAGAATCCAAGATAAAGGGGTCTCTCATTCTTAAGGGGTAAAATTCTCATTTTAAATGGAATAAAATAGGATCATATTCCAAATGACCTGAAACTATTTTCAAGCTTGTTAAATGTGTTTGCTTCTTCAGAAGAATAAAAAGGGTAAACTATTCCTTTAACTTATTGTATCTTGACTTGAATATCACCAACCAAGAAGAAGTTGAACATATTTCTTTCCTCTGGTCTCCCGTGAGACTTTGTCCCTTTGGATCCTCAGTCTTTCAGACTTAACCCCTAGCCAAATAAAAATAAAAACATGAGCAAAGTTCTTCATTTCATCTTGCTTCTGTAGCACACTAATGCCCATCTCTTTTCATCCCATACTTCTCTTAATCACTTACAGCTTCTACCAACTATTAAAATATTTATTCCTTAACTCATTGAATTTTGTTTCAACTATATACATAAAATGGTCTTTTAAGTCTGTAATAAACTCTGAACTAAAAATTCAGTAGTTTCTTTTTAATATGCCTCTTATTCAGTTGGTCAGATATACCAATAACTAAACCTTTCTTCAAAACTCTCTGTTTTACTTAATTGTTTTTCTTTGTGTTTATTATTCTTTTCTTCTATAAATACTATTAATCAGTGTATTTTTCTGATTCTCTTATTCTTCCAGTTTCTAAAATATAATCTCCCAGATTGAATTTAAGGGGATTTTTATTTATTGATTTATTTATTTATTTATTTATTTTTCTGGGAAATGATATAACTAATAATGGCAATACCTTACATTTGTTTGGCTTGGGGAACCAAGTATAAATTTAAAATAATAATAATAATTGAAGTATATTTTAGACAGCTTAACATTTTGCATAAAAATCAACATAAAACTGAACCTGAGACAGAAGAATGGAATGTATGTCACCAAAATTAAGAGTCCTAGGTCTTCTGAGGGTGCTTTATGTTTGGTACCTTGTTTTGGAAGTCTTTCCCTTTCCACTCTCTTCCCCTAATCATCTCACCGTATTAATTCTGTTTTCTGGAATTGCACCCCCTCACTCCTTGTAGTGGAAGCTGCTACATCCACTAAAAGGAATTGGAATCTCACTCTCTTGGCATCTTTCATGTGAGAACTTGTATAGTCAGCAGCATCTGCTGAATGTCTATAGCTTTCTCCTTCACCTAGTTTACTGTGATCTCAAAGAGAAGAAGTGAAGAATCTGGTTTGTTTTGTGACAAAAGAAAGTGGGACATCATTTTGTACTATGATTGAGATGCTGCCATAACAAAATCCTGAAACATGTGATGCTGACATTCTGATCATGCAGCAGGCAGAAACCTGATGAGTCTCAATAAGAAGAAGCTTTGAAGGAAAATAAGAAAAAAATGATATTGGAAGCTGGGATTAGAGCTACATTTCTTATGTAGTAGCAGAAAGTTTGACAGTAGTGTCATTGATGGTAATGTGGAAGATAGAAAATGTACCAAATAAACTCAGTGGTCAGCTATGAAGATTTCCTGGTTTCTGCTTACTGCTCATGATAAAATTTGGGAAGAGACAGATAATTTAAAGAAAAAAAAATACTTCTTATTTTCAGTTAGAATTTTCCATAAATATATAGGGCTAGGGCAGTCTCCAGCTAGGGAGATATTTCCAAAGTAATAAATAGTCTCAGGACAAATATCAAATAAATCGAAAATACCGCCAGAAAACTTGCTCCTGGGGAATCCAGACTATGGCTGGAAGGTCCTTCGTTAAGAACTCAGAAAGATTTAGAGCAAATCTCAAAAGGCTTCTCAGTTTAACAAAAAAGACACTAAGAATCTAAGAGCATGCCCCATTGATGCACTTGGCTAGAAAACAGTGCTTCTAAACTCTTAAACGCATTGTCCTATGACTTCCTTACAGGAGAGCCCAAGGTGGAGAAGGCTTGTCTTCAAGATATTTGTGGGTGTAGATTCTAATAGCATGAAGCATATCATGGCAAATAAGAAATGCACAAAGTTTTTAAAGGAATAATATCAGCTTTAATGGGAAGGGACAGAGAAAAGTCAAAGTGAAAAATGTCTTTGAATCTCTAAATTCCTGCACACAGAAAACAGTCTAAAAATTATCTAGTTCCATACAGGAGCTACCTCTGATAGAAACAGAAATATGAATCAGTGGGAAAAACTAAGAACACAGAAGGCAGAATTTAGAGACAAGGAGAATTATCGCCAGGGACTGGGCCCTAATCAAGAAATTGGCAACACATGCTCAGCTGCATTTTGGAATTGCTAAGGGCTAGTCATTGACCGTATGCTTCCCTGCCACCCTTTATGGGAGAAGAAATGTTGTCTATTACAGTTATCTTACCCAGACCACCATCATATGTTGAATGCATGTTGGGCAGATAAGTTGCCTTTTTGTTTATAGGAACAAGAATAAACACATCCAAGTATGTGAAGCAAAGATGAATATCTCTACCATCACCCTCTATGATATTTGGACCCTTGAGTCTATGAACATAAGCAAATAATTTTTGTTATATGTCACTAAGTTCTCAGCATGTCTCTTATGAAGCAATTGTTACAAGGCCACTAGATTCTTAGCGCCTTTTTTGTTAAACTGAGAAGACTTTTGTGATTTGCTCTAAATCTTTCTGAGGACTTAACAAAGGACTTTCCAGCCATAGTCTGGATTCCCAGGGACCAAGTTTTCTGTTGGTACTTTGGATTTATTTGATTTGTCCTGAAACTATTCTACTTTCAGCTGCATTATTTGTGTCAGTCACATTCCAGAGTGGTAAACCAGACCAGAAGCAAAGAATGAGTTATGTGGGAAAGTAAATCATATTTTTTCTAGTATATACCAAATGTGGGTTCCTTATATAACTCACCATTAATCAAGATAACAGCTCTGAGAAATAGACATTAAGTTTCCCTTTATAGATAAAATAACAAAGATTTTTAGAAATGGCAAAGTCAAATTTCTAGTCCAGGTACATTTGACTAGAAACCTTTGACTATTCTACTTCACCAAAATATCAATGTTCAGGCAGCAGCTTCCCTAAGACATCACTGAGTCTATGGGAATTCTGTGTCAGGAAGAAAACTGAGCCTCCTAGAAAAAAATCTCTCCTACCTGTCAACATGGAGAGGTAGCCTTAGGGACAAGAAAATTAAGGATAAGAAATGTGGAACTTTCTGCACTTTCAGACACATGGTTCCCAGAGGACTTTATATACAAAGGGCAGAAGCAAGAGATAATGCAAAATTATATTATCTCTTTAATTCTATTGATTCTATTCTCGAGATAGTAAGATTGGATCACTTCTCATTGTCACTGATTTCTTATCCCTCAAAATTTAATTCAGTATTTAATAAAGTGCTCACTTAGAGGCTATTGTTGGTTTTATTTCACAGGGATAAGTTCTTGGGCCCATCTTTCATTAGTTTTCCTTAATTGTGTAGTAATGATTATGCTATATTTTCTTATAATTATAAAATATAAAATGCTTTCCAAAGAGCGCATGTTTGTAGTGGTATGTATGTGCCATGTGGTCTGAAGCACAATGATAGCAAGAATATTAACGGGCATGAATTCATCCTTCAAACTTAATAATGAAATAAATCTCCATCTTCACTGATAAATAGGGTTAATTTTAAATTAAAAAAACATATTTCAAATGATCATAGAAAATTAAACAAAATTTCCTACAAAATATGATGGATCTCAAGGTTTTACAAATACCACTAAAAGTATAGAAGTTGAAAATAACTCATTTCTGTGCTTCCAGAAAAGGCAAAAGACCATATTACAACATGATTTATCCATATTTTTCTCACTTTTCTCTTGTGCTTACTCTATCAGAGCTCTAAACTAGGTTACCTTATGTGATCTTCATTACTCTTGCAGGTTGGGTTCACTGGGAAGAAGTCTCTGAGAAAAAAAGATTGGGGTGCAAGTGGTTTATTTGCAAGAACTCCGGTGTCAGCACTGGTTTGGGGTCTGGAGGAATGGGATTGGGTTTAGAAAGAGGTCAAGGTTTTGTGTGGGCACCTCTGCAAACCTCAGATGATGCTATGGAGAGCTCAAGAATTAAAACAGCCCATCAGGTGGCTTCCTTGGTGGCGCAGTGGTTGAGAATCTGCCTGCTAATGTAGGGGACACGGGTTCGAGCCCTGGTCTGGGAGAATCCCACATGCCACAGAGCAACTAAGCCCGTGAGCCATGGCTGCTGAGCCTGCGCATCTGGAGCCTGTGCTCCACAACAAGAGAGGCTACGATAGTGAGAGGCCCGCACACTGCGATGAAGAGTGGCCCCCGCTTGCCACAACTAGAGAAAGCCCTCGCACAGAAATGAAGACCCAACACAGCAAAAATAAATAAATAAATAAATAAACTCCTACCCCCAACATCTTCTTAAAAAAACAAAACAAAACAAACAAAAAAACACAGCCCATCAGATGCATTCCATGTGGGATGCAATTGCAAAGATGAGGCCTTTCTTCTCCCTCTGCCTGTCTGTGGATGTGAGTCCCCCCAAGGAGGGTGACTCTAAGCAGAGTTTCCCTCCTTATTTGAGGAAATTTCTGAAGGTCAGAGGAAGTTTGTTTGATGATTTGTGTTCTTCCTTGAAGGACGTGTGGCATAAGTGACTCGGGGTAGGAAAAGCTTCTTTTGCCAGTGCCGTAGATGAGGGATGATTTGGAAAATGTAACATGGATATCAGTAGAATCTGGGATAAACACCCATTCTTCTGAACTTTCTGAATCTTTCCTACTCCCATGCACAGTAACTTATTTGTGGTAGAGACAGGTCCAGGCCCAAAAGTTTGTTTGTAATATTGCAAAGCAGGTCTTCTTGCTTTGCTTATAAACATGTCATGTGTCTTATTTCTGAGTTTTAAATTAAAAACATATCTGTCATTTTGCTTTATCTTTTATTGGGTTTCCAGATAGTTTAATTAAGTTTTGTTAAAATGGACAATACATTTCTGGACCTATTAAAAGCCCCTAGACCTAAAAGAGATTTTTATCATGATGGGGCTGTCCATATTGAAGCAATCATAGAAGAGTCAGCTCTATCAATTCTTATACAAGAGACTTATAGTTAAAGAAGGCAGAGCAGGAGAGCCTGTGAAGCTGATTTAAGTCTATCCACTTTGCCAGTGGAGACATGGCCTTTTTGTGTAGAGTGAATGACAGGTAATAATGAACTCAAATTGTAATTATATACTCACCCATACTACTCAAAGCCCTTGTTACATAGGATCTGAAATGATACATAAGGCATTTAAAATAACATAATAACTTACACAGTTTGGTCTCAACATTCATTACAGGGCATATAATGACAATTTTTAAAAATATATTGCTCCACAGATGTTAAACGATTAAGTGAATAAAAACTCTTAAACAATATGGTGATAGTTACCTTCTTATGAAATGGTCTTATTTTGTATGACATTACCTAATGCTAAAGAAAAATGAATGCAGTCATATAAATTTGAAATAACATTAATTTTGTTCCCAATGAGATTTCACAAGATATTCCTAGTTAACAACGCAACAATTCTCAGAGAATACAAAAGTAATGTAAATATTGGCATTGGCAATAGGTCCACAACAAAAGAGTCTGTGCACATATTGATATATGGACAGGTGTGTGTGAGTGTGTCTGTGTAGATAAGGGTGTGGTGATCACTGGTGACTGTCACTAGGTAGTCAGGTTCCCACCATTGAGGGTACTTGGTAGGACTGTACTTCCTGACTGGATCTGACCAGTGAGATACAATGTGTCACTTCCAGCCCCAGGATGTTGTAGCCATTGTGAGGTGCTCTGAGATGAGGCCTCTTTTCTCTCCGTGATGGTAACAGGAAATGTTGGTTATGGTGACTGCTCTATCAGCCAGCCTGTGTCCCTGTGTTGCTGCAGCGAGACTTGTCCTGTGGGCCTGTTACAAGCATGAGGATCAGTAACGGGATATCGGCCTCTGCTTCAGTGAGCCATTGGTATTTTGTGGTTATTATCTACTGCAGCATAACCTAATATGTATGCCCTGACTCTAGCACTGGGCAAAGGTCTTGGAAGAGAGGTGAAATTAAGAAGTAGAGAAAAAGTGGCTCACTAGCACAAACAGGAGTGGAAAATACTAGGCTGCAGTTACATTATACAAAAATGAAAGTATCCTTTTGTGAGAGAGATTTGGAGAAGGTTGTATCACAGGCTGTGAACAAAGATATGAGTGTGCAGAATGTTATGTGTGGGTAAAGTAGGTGTCCTGAGCCTCACTGACTTGTGAAGCTCATGTATTTCACATTGTCTCAACTTCACTGCTTGGAAGCAACTCCACAAACAGTCAAGCAAGGACTGGAGAAAGTTTCCATCTCCCTCTCCTCACAGGAATCAGCCACTGGATGAAGGACTCCACAGGGCTGGGCCATTAGGGACGGGGAGGTTACAGCTGGGCCCATGGGAAATGAGTCCCCATGTGAAACATCCATATAACTAAAGTCATTCATAGAACTCGTTTACTTTGCTGGAAGAGTCCAGTAGAGCCATTCTTTTTCTCATATTTCATAGTGTAAGCTACTAAAATATGATAAAATTATTATTGAGGTATCTTCATATGCATTTCAATTTTTTTCAGTTATTTTTATTTTGCAGTTCTGTAGACATAATTCTCCTCAATCATTACCTATATGCATGTTTTGTCTAGCTTTTCTAAAGAAGTTGCTGAAATAGTCAGATATGATAAGGATTTACATCTGCTCACATGTTGGTATGGCTAGAACCATTACTGTCTTCTAGAAAAGTATGCATTTCCCCCACCACTCATGAACAAATCAGTGGGGATTTTACTCTCTGTGACATTTGCTAAATGCGGATGCTTGAAACTTAATTCCTGCTTGAACACACTCCATGTAAATTTGGGTCTGGATTTCATGTAAATTTGGAAGTAGGACTGGTCCACTGAAAGAAACATGCACAATGTGATAGCTGTGAGCTTATGTTTTATTCAGGGTCATTACTATGGACTAAAGCCTGAAAAGCAGCCTCTCAGTAGCTCTGAGGAACTGTTCCAAAGAGGTAGGGGAGGAACCAAGATGTCTATGGATTTTTTTTTTTTTTGACTCAGAAATAAATGTAGTTAAGCACATATCTTGGTAAAAGATTACTGATAGTCACAAAGAACAGACACCTCAAGTTAATGATTTTAGCGCCTTTTTATTTAAGGGAAGGGACAAGAATCTGGGGTCATTAAAATTCTTCCTGAGACATGCATCTAACTATCTAAGGGCCTATTTATCCAAGGCCCAGAATGCCTCATCGTAAATTTCCTTCAAGGCACACTGTTGTTGGAGTGACTGCAGTGGGTTGTGATTTAACCCTTTGTATAACAGGATGATGAACAGCAATGCTTGTTCTTTTTTTTTTCCTTTTTCCACAGACTTCAGAGTAAATTTAGAGTTAGTAGGCAAAGGCGAGATTCTGAATGTGGTGTAAATGTCATGTCCCTAATCCTATTCCTAAACCTAACTTTATCAAGCTGGAGTGTGGGACTGTTGAAAAAAAAGAATAAATTATAAATTGTGTAATCATATTTATCAAGGTATTTGTAAAAGTTTATATAAAATTCAAAACTCTGCCATCCATAAACACATGACTGTAAGAAATGTTACAAACTTTGAAATTAATTTATTTCTGAATTTTTTAAAATATGCTTTTGAAATACTAATATTACAGTACACATTTTTTAGTGTATTTTTAAAACATCTTTATTGGAGTATAATTGCTTTACAATGGTGTGTTAGTTTCTGCTTTATAACAGAGGATAATATAATGAATTGTCAAGTACACTGCTGTAAGCCCCAGTAGTTATTATTTTCATTTATAATAATGTCTCTTCCACCTCATATATTTTCTTACCCTCTGTCTCTCTCTCCATCTCTCTGTCTCTCCCCACCCCCTTCCCTCCTTCCCTCTCTTTCTCCCTCTTTCTTTCTCTCTTTCACCCTATCTTTTGCCTGTTTTTGACTAGAGTATTTTAAAGCAAGTGCAACCCTAACCAAGGAACTTTATTTTTTATATAAGAACTATGAAATTAGTGCAACAACAAAATTAGCAGTATTTCCTTAATATCAGCTATTTTTTCTCAAATCTCCTTGATTGTCCTAAGAGTATATTTTTTAGAATTGCTTAGTAAGAAGCAGTATTCTAACAATATCTACACATAGCATTTTGTTTGTATGTTTCTTGTCTTTTTAATCTATATCTATTATGCCACAGATCCTTGTTTCTTTGTTTATATGATCAATAGGAAATTCAGTCATTTATCCTCCAGAATTTTTCACATTCTGGTTGCATTGATTTCATCCTTGTGCTATTGAATTGTTCCTCTGCCTTATGTATTTCCTGTAAACTTGTCATTAGATCCAGAGGCTTAAAGTCAATTCAAATTCAATTAAGCATTATTTTCTACTTCCTAAAGGATCAAATCCAGAGACACATAAAGTCTGCTTGCCTTACTTTAAATAGATTGATCAGTGGCTTTCCCATAGTGTTGTTTCAACTCATCCATTATAAAATTCCACATCAATTTTCCACATAATGATTTTTGGTGATAGTAATGATCATTTCCTGGATTCATTATTTACTTAGGGATAGAGAATGGTGATATTTGAATTTTATCATTTTTCTCTATCTCCTAGACATAATTATTATTTAAAGTGGAAATTCCCTTCATCAACACTTTTGGACCTTAAAAGATATTATATACTGTAAATCCAGGATAAACAATTGTTACTTTTCCCTTTAAAACAATTTTCAGAGCAATAATTTAGTGCAGTAGCAACATCATATTTTATGACCTATGATATTTTTTAAAATATTATTTTGAAATTGTGCACCTTAGCAGTGATCTCCACCTCTTCCTCATTGGTTAGGAAACTCCAACACAGTTATTCCTATACCCCTCCATTTCCCCTAATTCCAATACCCTATGGTTTTCCCATTGAATTTAAGGGGAAACATTATGTTTCATCTGCTTGTTAGAATTTTGAGGGATCAAAAACCATTGAGAAGCTCAGGAATATTTCTGACTAGTTTTCTTCTGACTAAGCACTCTGAATGACGAATGCACTGGAGTCATTTCTTTTGGAGGTCATGACCTGGATTAAAAGATAACACCTTTATCCACAAATACAGACGTTAGGCAAATTTATTAGCAGCTAAAAGTTTGCAGAGATGGAGAATACGATTTGAAACAGTCGACATAGTCAATACTAAAGAAAGAACAATGATGTGAATGTTGGCAGACAACTTTTAAAATATTAAAACCTACCATCTGGCAATAATTTGAATGACATCATATAAAACAGGTTTGAATTAACTGATGTAGAATGAAATCTAAAATCAACTTAAATGCTCTTTCTTTAAATGCATATTGCCTCCAGAAATAAAACATTGAAAATTCAAATTAGCTTATTCTCTCATTTTTAAATATGTGCATAACTTGTGATTGAATTATCTCTAAGATTTGTTCATTGAGCTTGAATAGATTAGTATTTCATAAATTAGAAAGATTGAGTAAGTAGCATTTGGAATAACTAAAGTTCTTAACTGGGTTATAACTTCTGGCATCCTTCTATCAAGAACATTCAAAATTACTTTGCTTTCCCTATGTTTTGAGTGCAGGATTTCTTACATCACTGCATACCATAAATGCCAAAATATTGATGTCCTTTACTCAGCATTTTCTTTCCCTTATCACATGCTGAGATTTATTTTAAAGTGCAGTTTTACTCTCTTTCATCATCCACAGTGGTCAGCACTTTGTATACTATTCTGTACTTCAGAAAAACATTCACCAGCACTTCCTGCTTCCTCAGGGACCAAGTGCAAGCAGAAAAAGGACATTGTTATCAACTGAAAGCTACTCGAAAATATAAACATTTCAATTGGCATTTTTGCTGCATTTTATATCTTGGAACTGGGAGCTGTTCTGGCAAAAACATTGGTATATCTGGATAATTTGAAAAGAAAAAAAAATCCTGGTTTACATTTGTACAATTTCTTTGACTCAAACAAACTAAGGAAGAAAGTTGAAAGGTAAGTGAAGTTCTAAAAATCTGACCCTCTCACCTACTGTCAGGATATTTCAAAAAGATTAAGAAGTCCTCTCTTTGATTTGATATTAGACATACAAAGAAACACTGCCAATGCTAAAATGTATTTTAAAAGTAAACGATTTAATCATTCTATTCTTACTTTGAAAAACAACATAAATCTTTTTTTTTTTTTTTTTGACACTGGACTTCCTTTTCCTATTTGTATTAGCTTTGGTTTGGGGGAATCCTGCACCCCTTTCCACCCCAAATTCCATCAAATTGGGAGACTTTATTATTTGGTAAATCTATGTCAATATTGCTCAGAAGAAGTTTCTCAGGAGACATATATTACTACACAGTAAAAGATATTGCTTTTCTTCAGATATACACAGATGGGGGACATGATTAATCATTAAACCTATTTTCAAAATTAACTTATTACAGTATTTTCCTGTTAATCAGGATAAAATACTGTACTCATGACATTTTCATTTTTCCTTCAACTTTGAAAATAAAGGCAGGGAGCAGAGAGCGAGTTCATATGAAATGCAGCAATTCACACATTAAACTTGTAATTGTAGATTTCATGGGCAGCTAGCTGAATTTGACCCACTATCAGAACCATTGATGGGTGTACTTCCATTCTTGTGATCAACTTAAAGCATCCTGATTAGCAAATATGTCTTGGAAGATGGGATCAAGTAATACTTCAAAGTTACTTTAGCACCTATTTTTGTATTCAACCAACGGCCTGCTCTGACATTATAGTAAATTGTTTTTCTTTTTTTTTTTTCCCCTGTATGTGGGCCTCTCACTGTTGTGTCCTCTCCCGTTGCGGAGCACAGGCTCCAGATGCACAGGCTCAGTGGCCATGGCTCACGGGCCCAGCCACTCCATGGCCTGTGGGATCTTCCCGGACCAGGACACGAACCCGTGTCCCCTGCATGGGCAGGCGGACTCTCAACCACTGCACCACCAGGGAAGCCCCTGTTTTTCATATTTTTAAAGCATCATGAAAAATAACATTTTCTGTAGCTTTATTTAGTAAATGCAATACTACTTTCAGGGTACACATACAAATAAATATAGAGATTCAAATGTATAGATGTATATACATACACATATAGACACATAAGCTTCTTTTAATATTGCAACAAACACAATACCAAAAATACGACACAATGTCAATACTAATAAGTTAGCCATTATTTTTAGCAAAATCAGAAAATAACAAATAATCATCCCTGAGTTTAAGCACATAATCAATAATCAATCTATTTCATTGTAAAGAATGGCAAACAATAGACTTCATTTTATTACCATCCATTTTATTAACATATCTTAAAATTGAGTAGTATTTTTATATTGTTAAATGCTAAGATTTATTTATTATTTCACTTATGGGGGTAATCTGATGTATTGCACTATATATTATGTATAAGTTAATCAACAATGGTTATATTCCTTAGTGATGTACCCATTAATCAAAAGTGAAATCAATCATTTATATTAATGTTCTAATAAAAAAATCAGAAAAAAATCTTATTTAATTTAGTTAGAGATTTACTAGAAATTTCAGTAAATACAATGATTTGTTCTGAGTGTTCCTTTAGTCCTTTAGTAAGACTTTGAAGAGGAAATGTAAATAATCCAACTACAGAGTGCTGATTTGGGACATAATTTGGAGTCTTTAAACCATCTAATAATAGAATAAATCTATTAGAGCTGGTTGTCTAAGAAACTGTCCCAGCAAATCCTCAAGTCCTTCTGCACTCAGTGAAGCAGACTTAGCAGATTCTTACAAAAATGCTAGGTCCAATTTAAAATCAAACACAACTATGATAAGTTTTAAATCATGATAGTTGTTTTGGCTGTTTTCAAAATTTATATAAGTGAAATCATACAATAAATAAATACTCTCTTTAGCCTGCCTTCTTTCTGCTCAACATAATAACTTGAGATTTGTAACAAGTTGTTGAATATATCTTTAGACTTTTTTACTTTTACTTACTGACTAATATTTAATTGTATAGATATTAAACAACTGCTTTGTCCATTATTCTGTTGGTGGACATTTGGGTAGTTTCCAGTCTGGAGTAATTATGACTAAAGCTACTGTAAGCATCCATTTACCAATATGTTGATAGACATAAATTTTCATTTTTTATTTTTCTTGGTAAATATGTAGAATTGTTATTGCTGGAACAAAGATTAAATGTATATTTTTCTTTAAAAGAAAGCACAAAATTGTATTCCAACTTTATATAATTTTACAGTTTCACCAACAATGAATATAACTTCCAGTTGCTCTGTCACCTGGCTAGCATTGTGTTGCCAGAATAATTGTGACCATTCGAGTGGGTGCAAAATGGTTTATCTCTTTTTAGTTTTAATTTACCTTTATCCATGATGTTGAGCATCCTTTAAATAATTTTTGTATATCTTCTTTTGTGAAATATCTCTTCAAATCAAGTGCTTATATTTTATAGAGCTTTTTCATTTTATTATTTCCTTTTAAGTATTCTTTACATAGTCTATATGCAAGATTTGCCATACACATATTGCAATTATTTTCTCCTATTATGTTGCTTGATTTTCATTTTATTAATATAATTTTATTTGTTTGGGAGTAAAATATAAATACAGTAGGGCATATAATATAAATACAATAAAATTCACAACTAAAAATTATGTGCTCAGTTCAAAGACTTCTGATAATTGTATATATAATATACAATTCTATATACTATATAACCATCACACAGAACAAGAGCATTACTTTTCTCCAAAACACATCCATTGTGCTTTTTTCTAGTCCACTCATATGTCTGACACACTCCTTTTTTTCTGCCACTCTAGATCAGCTTATATAGTTGTAGAATTGTATATAAATAAATTATGTACTATATTGTTTTTGGTTCATTTTCTTTCACTCAACATTATGTTAGTGAAATTGTGATGGGACACTATATTTTTTGTGTGGTGTTTACAGTGTGTCCACAATCATCAAAACTTAAACTGAATGGCTCAAACTTGATAAGTGATAATGATTTTGATCTATGAGAAATAATGTTGGGCTTTTCTTTAAAAAAAGAAAACAAACAAACAAACAAAAAACAAACCCTAGTGTATTTGAGTATAAAAATCAAGTAAGCTTGAGAGACTAGTTTACTAAACAAGAATTACAATAAAATTAAAATGTTTCATCAAGAATGAGATCACAGTGTTGTAATACCTTGAAAGTACTATGCAAATAAATAATTGTCAAGCCATACTTTATACACATCTAAACTATGATTTAACCATAAAGGTAATTTTAATACTCTTTTTAGACAGTAAAAACATAGTGTTTATCACAGAAAAATAAAGAACTTTAGGAAAAAACAAAGTTATTTCAGAAGAAACGGTGACAGAAATAAGTGGTAAACATATAGGTGAGTCTACAAAACTACTGATGGCTTAAATTTGGATTTTAAAAATAAGTTTAATTGAAAACTAGATCAAAATTAGTATAAGCTGATATGTAGTGATCCTATTTCAAGCTTTCTAAAATTTTTCTACTGGTAGGGAGTAGGAAAGAGGTTTTTTTTTAGGATTAAAATTTTTCGGAAGTTAGTCTTTCAAACTAAGGTTTAAGAGTATTCACTTAAAAAAATAAAAGAGAATAATGTCTAAGTTTATAAGAGAAAAAGTTGGGAAAATACTCATGATCCAAAGTAAAACAATAAAGTAGAACAAATGAAGCATGGAAAAAGCAAGGTGAATAGAAAGTACAAATTATTCAGGTAGAAATAAATTCAAATATGTTAATCGTTATAAACAATACATTTGGATCATTTTCCTTCATTAAACAGTAGAGATTGTGAGATTAGCTTGAAAATGTGCATGTGTAACTCTTCCAAGCTATGTCAGGGCATCAAAAGGTATTAAGTAAATGTATGGGAAAATACACTAGGCAAATACCAAGGAACACAAAGCTATGTAATTAAAACAGCATGTCCACTTTCTATGTAACTAGTGTATCAATCACTTAGTTACAAGCAAAAACGATCACAGGAAACTTAAATACTTACACAACACATAGGTAGAACAAAAATAATGTAAAACAAATAAATAACACCAATCACATCTCTTACAACAATACATGTAAATGATTTACTCCCAACTAAAATGCAAATAAGAGTGTAACAAAATTATTAATAATAATAGCAAAATAATACCAAGTATTTGCTGCACCTTTAAAGCATTTCTAAAACAAGTTGACAAAGAATGTTTAAAGGTATAAAAATGGGCAAAGATGTAAAAAGAAAATGGTATAAAATTAAAGTTTCAAATATTAATTTAAGGCAAGGTATAATGAAGGCAAAACACATTCAATAGGCTGGAGAATGTCATATTATATTGATACAAGATACTATGTATAATGAAAATATCATAGTCATACAATTTTATGAGCCAAATAAAAGAGCATTAAAGTATATTAAGCAAGAAGTGTTTAAAAAATTCAGAGATATAATCAAAATACACAAATGTATTTGAAGATTTCAACACACCATTTTCTGCACATTAAGCATAAAATAGTGAGAAAATGAAGTCATATACGATTCTTACTAGATTATCTGAGTTATTTATGGTGTTGAGTGGGAGAAACTAAACAACTGAGATATAAACTCATATACCTATGTATAGATATATACATTTACTGCTGAAGCATCAGTTTTGGAATATGTGGGATAGGATATTGGAAATCAAGAGAATGGACCCTTAGTTACTAAAAAAAAAAAAATTTGTTCTTACTTATTGTAGATATAACAGTGGAGATGCTAACAGCTGCATTCAGTAAAGACGATTAGGTGTAACTTTATCAAGACCATGTCTCTCCAAACTTAGAAATCTTCTAGCTTCTATTAAACATACAGTTAAGTGACAAAGATCTTAAAACTATTATTACATTAATTGGTAGATTTGAATGTGCATTTTTTCCCACAAGTTTTCTTAAAATGGGACAATGCCATAACAGAAACTTATCATCTTTTAATATGATATTGAAAAATATACTCTAAAAAGCTATTACAAGTTTTAGTTGGTCAAGTACCCTAGTGTTTATTTATGTTTTTGTTTTTATGTATTGGAAATAAATTTACAGTGTACTTAATGTACAAACAAGTCAGCTTTCAAGAAGGTAGTGTCTTACCACAGTTTTTCACTGTTTTTGATCGTATTTTTTTGCCCTTTTCACTATGTTGGAATACATTCTGCTACATCTAACAGAAAAAAAAATAATAATAGTGACTTAATATGAACATTTCATTCTTTTCATACCTTAAAGATAAGTGGTTGAGGATGGGCGAGGGCCACAGAGCCATTAGGGATTCTGGAACTTTCTACTTTCTTATTCTACGATTCTTTGTGAAGGACAGTCCAAGAAGGCTGCTGACCTCAGCCCTTCTATGACCTTTTTTTTTTATTCAGCCTTCTCTTTCTGGAGAAAAACCATAGAGACTTTTCCTTCTGCCAGTTGCTTGCCTAAAATCTGAGCTTCAGAAAGAAATACAGCCAAAAAATAAAAATGAAATAAAAACTTTGCCCCTCTTAAGACCTCTTGTCCCAGATGTGGCCTAGAATGAACTGAGCTTGAACTGAAGAGGCCGTGTGGCTGTACAGCAATTCAGCATGTTGAAAATGCTCTCATGATCAATACCGCTTAAAGGATTAGCACAGGGTATGTCTTAGATGCCTTTCTTAACCAGAAGGAAAAGCTCTGAACTGTCTGAGATTGAATTATTCACCAGTTTGGTGACCTAATTCAAAGTTCCATTGAATGCATATATACATGTATATATATACATGTATGTATATATACACACACATATATATATGTATATATATATACATATATATACATGTATATACATATATATACGTGTGTGTGTATATATACACACACACATGTATATGTTATTACAGACAAACTACTTTACAGAGGTAGTTCAGATTAAATGAAATCATAAGGGTGGGACCCTAGTCCTATGTCACTAATGTCCATATAAAGAGAGGAAGAGACACCAGAGTGATCGAACCCTCTCAGGAACACTCACAAAGGAAAGGTCACGTGAGGCACAGTAAGTAGGTGGCTGGAGACCAGGAAAAGAGCCCTCACCAAACACGAAATTTGCTGGCACCTAGATCATGGAAATCTAGCCTCTAGAAAATAAATGAGAAAATAGATGCCTATTGTTTAAGCCACGCAGTCTGTAGTATTTTGTATGGAAGCCTGAGCAGACTAATGTGTGTGTGTGTGTGTGTGTGTGTGTGTGTGAGTTTGTGTGTAAAACAAGACTATTCTGTGGTATTTTAGAAATATTTAAGTTTTCTAGGCAAATAATTATCATTTTGTGATGCCAAGAATTTTAACCTCAAACTTTTTATTTTTATTTTTTTCAAAATTTGTTCTACTATTAGATTTATAGAATAGTTGCAAAAATAGCTTAGGCAGTTCCCATAATCCTTCACTAAATATTCCTCAATGGTTTATGACTTAACATAACTAAAGATTAATTACTACAACCAAAGATCTATGAAAATTTAGCATGAACAAGACATATTTGCTGAATGTGTGAATGATAACTATCTCTGGTTTATATTAATAACAGTTTTATATTAATATGTTTCTCATTAATATAAAATATTTATGTTTATTAACTCATTTTGTTGTGCTTATTCTGAGAAATTTTGCATATAATCTTACTTTTGACACTGTAAGCACTTCAATTGACAGACTATGAGATCATAAACAAAGAATTATGACCTCTTAATGTGATCAATAGCAGGAGGGAAAGAAAACTGCTCAAATATGAGATATTTAAGAATTAACACTTTACAGAAGGACATACCATAAAAAACACATAATTTAGTGTATTTTCAGAATGCAAGTATGAATTGTAAGGTTTAATTCAAACTACTGTAAAATCACAGACAGCTGTCTCTGACTTGCTTTCCTAAGCATTATGAGAGGCCCACACCAGTGATGTTACAGGCTGTGACCCAATAGTCACCCACAGCATTCTTAGTCTTATAGCTAATTTTAGCCTTTAAGTAAGCACCAAGAGCTTCAGTAAAGCTATAACCTCTGAAGAGTATCAATTTCATAACAAAAGATGATTAATCAACCTTTCTCTACCATTTATGTCATCACATGAAAGACTCAGGATCCTATAAAAGTTATCATAAGAGAAAATCCCATAGTTTTCTATTTTCTCAAACTTATTTGAGAACAAAACCAATATTAAAGGAGTAATGGCTAGCAGTGGGGTACATCAGTGTTCAGTAGAGAGCAAAATTTAAAATCTATTTCTTCGTGTGGTGAAGTTTTTCTAATTGCATTATTCTATGTTATTTCAAATAATGTATGGAACCAATCTGAAAATAAACTTGAGCAAATGCAACAACTTATTGGCTATTATTTTATTATTTACATATTGTCTATCATATCTAAATGAGATCATAGCTCCAACAATGTCTCAATTATATAGATAACCAAATATCATTGTTAAATAGAAAATATATATATATATATATATTTTTGGTAGCACTGCACAGCAGGTGGGATCTTATTTATCGACCAGTGATCGAACCCATGCCCCCTGCAGTGGAAGTGCAGAGTCCTAACCATTGGAGCACAAGGGAATACCAAAAAAATAATATTGTCTAGTGTAAGTTTAGTTCTTTCTATGTTTAGATTTTTTTTAATTTTTATTTATTTATTTATTATTTTTGGCTGTGTTGGGTCTTTGTTTCTGTGTGAGGGCTTTCTCTAGTTGCGGTGAGTGGGGGCCACTCTTCATTGCCGTGTGTGGGCCTCTCACTGTCACGGCCTCTCTTGTTGTGGAGCACAGGCTCCAGACGTGCAGACTCAGTAGTTGTGGCTCACAGGCCTAGTTGCTCTGCAGCATATGAGATCTTCCCAAACCAGGGATTGAACCCATATCCCTTGCATTGGCAGGCAGATTCTCAAACACTGTGCCAGCAGGGGAGCCCTCTATTTTAGTTTTAAGTCTGCTTATATGGAAAAAGGATTGTGGAATATTCATGTGAGGTGCTTTAGATATTTTATTACTATTTACATAACAAATTGTATTATTAATAATTTAACGAATTCTTTACAAATAATTTGTTTCTTCTTTTAATATTACACCAAAATACTTTCTTAATTTATATGCCATATTCATTATTTGGTTGTCAGAAAATTGTCCTTTCCTTGTTAGCAGAAGTTAAATATGTCATTTAGCAACTTTTAAAGTACAGAAGGTAATAAACATATTTGATCTAGCCACAGCTTTAAAGATGTGAAACAAATTATTAAAGGATGGAAATTACTAAAGATATAATATTTAGACTAAAAACTGTCAGCCCAAGAGCTGTTATTTTTTTATTAGTTTCTGCTTTATAACAAAGTGAATCAGTCATACATATACATATGTTCCCACATCCCTTCCCTCATGCATCTCCCTCCCTCCCACCCTCCCCATCCCACCCCTCCAGGCAGTCACAAAGCACCGAGCTGATCTCCCTGTGCTCTGCGGCTGCTTCCCACTATCTATCTACCTTACGTTTGGTACTGTATATATGTCCATGCCTCTCTTTCGCTTTGTCACAGCTTACCCTTCCCCCTCCCCATATCCTCAAGTCCATTCTCAAGTAGGTCTGTGTCTTTATTCCCGTTTTACCCCTAGGTTCTTCATGCCACTATGGAGAACAGTATGGAGGTTCCTTAAAAAACTACAAATAGAATTACCATATGACCCAGCAATCCCACTACTGGGCATATACCCTGAGAAAACCATAATTCAAAAAGAGACATGTACCAAAATGTTCATTGCAGCTCTATTCACAATAGCCCGGAGCTGGAAACAACCTAAGTGTCCATCATTGGATGAATGGATAAAGAAGATGTGGCACATATATACAATGAAATATTACTCAGCCATACAAAGAAATGAAACTGAGCTATTTGTAATGAGGTGGATAGACATAGAGTCTGTGATACAGAGTGAAGTAAGTCAGAAAGAGAAAGACAAATACCGTATGCTAACACATATATATGGAATTTAAAAAAAAATGTCATGTTATATTTTTGAAATGATATTTCCCTATGAAATAATAACTAATACTAAGCAATAATTAATTAATAATTAATGTTGTATTAATAATAAAACAAATTAAAACTTGTTTCCACATTAGAGTTTTACTGTCTATAAATATAAAACAGAATGAGTAGTAAGAGAAATAGAATATGAAATAACCTAATTGAGACAAACATTTATGTCACTTTACTTAAATTATGTAGAAAAATATGGTCCCTTGTTTAAAGGTTGACACTCATGTTTATATTTGGGGGGCTCTTTAAAGGGGAAAACAATGTATAATGGAATTATATCAGCATAAACCCTAGGATAGAGGCTAACCTGAATCTGATCTATTCTACTCAAGAATCTGAATTTTCCATATGCACTCAGAGGATTCTAGCTATGTTGCAACTGTCATAGATAAAGTTGAAGAGTAAAGGCAAATTTACCAAATTTCAGAGAATGCATATTGCATTCTGGGAAAAAAGAAGAAAGAAAACTAAGTAAATCAACATACATTTAAACCAAACATTCATCCGAATTATTCAACTCAGAGAGTGGTCCTAATCCATATGAAACATGAAAGCCATACTGAGTTTTCAGATTTCAGCTGGTAAGGTGCCTAAATCAGTGACTAACATTGCCTTCCTGAAGTACATATTTTTAGTCACATATAGAGTCACAGTCTCAGGGCAATTATTGAAATTAGCAAATATATAAAGCATTTGGAGTAAAGTTTTTGAAGGTAGTCTAATGAAACCCTTAGTGTACAATCAATACAGAACAGCAGTAACCAAGGAATAAAGTGATTCTCAATCAGATATTATAATGCAAATTGTAGGGCTTGCTGTGTAATGCCTTCCATAAATCTTTACATTTCAAAATGGTATAAAACAGTAAAATTATTTCCTGAAAAAAAACCCCGAAATTTTATATACTAGATGCTTGAAAAAGGAAAGAAGAAAAATAAAAATAAATATACCTCTAGAGTTTATGGGGGCACACTATACCACTGGTATATTTTATGTGTGTGTGTGTATGTGTGTGTGTGTGATTTTGTTCTTTTATATTACCTACACCTTTAGTCTCCTTCATAAAAATCTTTTATTTTTTGTTTTGTTTTATTTTTTGTGTGTGTGTGTGTGTGTTCTTGTTATTTCCTTAATTGCCAATGGAAATGGTATAACTTTCTCCAAAGTCCCCCAGTTTCTTCCTTTTAAATGTCACTGGCACTCGACAGCATGTTAAAGCTAAGGAGATGGGAACTTCACTCTTCTCATCCACAAGAGCAGAGGAAGAGAGGAAGTTAGACCCCCTTCACCCAAGGAGTGTGAAATCCTTTATTGTTCCTGGGTCCCAATCAGGGTGTTTTTGTCTCCCAGGGGATATATTGAAATGTCTAGAGACATTTTGGTCTGTGACAACCGCAGGAGGTGGTTGTCACTGGCAGCTAGTAGGTAGAGATAAATATGTTGTTAAGACCCCACAACAAATAATTAGCCATCTCAATAGGACCATTGCCTGGAGGTTAAGAAAGTCTGATTTAAATGGGCTTCGGTTTGCTTACCTTTTTCTTCTGGTATGCAAATATAATTTTCAGGAAATGTCATAGACTTGTTTTTCCTGTTCAGATTTAGCTATGACAATTGTATACTTTTTATTTTTCTGCTCTTATCTTTATTTTTACTCTCTCTAGTCAGCTTCTTTGTTTTTTGTTTTGGTTTTTTTGTTTGTTTGTTTTTAATCAATTCTTATTTCCAGTCAGGCTTCTTTTCCTTAAAATAACTATATACTCATTAAACTCTTTCCTTACTCTGATAATGCTTATTATCTACCATTCTCAAACCTAAATAGATACTCAAATGACATACATTACTTTAAAAGTAAGGGTTTTATTAAGCACAAGACTTGCACAGAGTTTGTTATGGATGTAGATGTGTTGGATATAAGGAAACATAATGCATCTCTCCTGCTCTTTTTGATATTAAAAATTTGGAGGCGAGATTATGTTGAGTAAATAGCTAATATAAACACTCTTTCACAAATTCATGAATAATGACTTATGTGTTTGTGTGTATATACATATATATGTATATACATATACACTTATACACCTATAGATATACACACACATATGCATGATCATGACTGCAATCCTTAAACTTTTCTGGATCACAGAATTCTTTGACAATTACATTAAACTCAATTAAGAAAAATATAACCTATTTTAATTTTGTACTGTAAGTTATTTTCTTGAGATACACTATTTTATACTATATTTTTAATGATGTATGTTTTTATTCAATTCAACAAAAGTGCATTGCATGTATTCTAAGTGTTAGATCATTGGAAAATTAGAGGTATAGGAATGGTCAGAGATTGGATATATGAAATTGTGATTCAAAGTAGAAGAGTTTGGGTTAATTATGAAGCTAATGGTATGGCCAAAGAAAAAAGTCAAAAAAATGGAAGATAAAGTCTTTGGAAAGAGGTCAAGAAAACAAGGGGACAGGGTTTTTGGGTGGATCATTAAAATGTTATTCAAAATCTAGGCTCTAAAGCAGTTGCCAAAGTCATTAAAGAATGGGGGAGAATGAGTAGAATGCTGTCATAGGAGAAAAAGAGTAGGGGTGCAGGATTTATAACAAGTTACATAAAGCATAAAGAGTAAGGACTTTCTTCTTCTTTTTTTAAAATTAAAACAGTGAAGGGACAATGGTCTCAAAAAGACACTGATCAGGAATGTGACGAGGAAAATTATACTTTCCACCTATATGACTATATATGGATTTTGATTAAATGATCAATTCCACTTGTGAGAAGTTCAAGAAAGCAGAATATTATGAAGTGCTAATTTTTATTTAAGGATAGGTGTTATAGGGAATATTCATGAAAAAGTTTGATGATGTTCAGGCAGCCCATTAAATACCTTCTACTTCCAAGAAAAAGGAAAATTGTGAACATAAATCAAAAAAGTAAAATTTATTTCTGCTTAAATATTTCTATTAAAATGTTTAGTTAGTCTTGAAAAAGAGGTTTAAATTATTGAGTGGTCTTTTGTAAGGCAACATGTCATATCTGATCTCCAATCAATTTTTCATTTCTTATTTTTATGGCAATAAGTGCTGAAACCCTGAATCAGAAGAGCATATAGAAAAAGAATAAAAACTTCCATAGCTCACTTTGACAAATGAGGATAAGTCTGTGTCAAGGAACAACAAAGCTCTCTAAGTCTTGAGTGAAATTTATGAAGCATCATTTCCTTTGTCTTTAAAGTCAGTGAGGTAATTTTTGGCAAAGTCTGTATCATTGATTTGCTGTCCAGGTCAGTAAGGAAAGGATTACAAATCCATGTTTCAATTTTAAGTTCACCTGAGCAAAAGTAACATTCAACAATTTTCTTCAGGGTTTCCAGGTTTCTGCAGATATATACCTGCAGATAAATTAAATGGGAGAATTTACATAGTTGTCTTTCTCAAGTAAGTTACTATAGAGTGTCAGCTTGGCCAAAGCAATATTCTTATTGGTGAGCTTGCAAGACTGAATTTTGGAGGCCTTAACTCACTCATACACCCATAGAATTCCACCAAATGAACCACAGTAGGGATTTACTCTTTATTTTTAAATTGCTCTTAGATTGGCCATTTCTTATTTCTAAAAGAGTGAAACTTCTGCTGAGTGTGAATAAATTATTTCATGCATAGTCAATTAAACCAGTGAATATTGTGTAGTTTGAAAACTTTATATGTTTTGCCTTAACTTTTACAAGTCCACTTAAAAAGATGATGGTTCAAGGATTAGCTCATAGAGATCCAGTTTCATGGCAGTAGAAAAAACTTTCAAAATCACATTATACTGTTGGACACCAATGCATGCAATGCAGAAAAAATGGGACATCACAATGTGTGATGTTTTCTTCTTCACAAAATCCATAAAAAACTGTCTCTTGTGAAGAATCAAAACAGTCTCATAAGTGATTAAAATACCAAGAATTTTCTTCCAGCTCAGCTTTTCTTTGACGAAAAAAAAATCGCCTACCATTTCAAAGTTATCAGCTTTTATGGTACATTAAAAAGGTCTAAACAAGTGTTAGCTATCTTAATAGACATCACTAATTTCATTAAGCTTCATGTTGAAGAAATATGGCAAGACCATCTCTTTAATATCTGCCATCTGAATATTAGAAAACAGAATTTTAATGTGGTTGAAATCATTTGACAGATGCATGGCTTTGTTTGTTAAATTTCCTTGTGTTTCAAATACACAGACCAGTTGAATCTTGGCTTCACTATATGTCCCACAATTGTATAATTTTCTTTTTTAACAATATGATGAGCAAGTATTTTGTGTTCATGTAAATCTAGATTTAGATAAAGATCCATAAGTATTATCCCAATCCTTAATTCAAAACAAGGATTCCATATTTTCTGATTTATTTTCTGTACATTTTTACTTTGCTGAATGAATTAAAACTATAATTTTATTTCACAATTTTTTGGCTGTTTGATTTATTTTTATTCAATCTTGAACAGTTTAAATAAAACCAAAGGATATCTGCTTCTCAGTATATTTATTTGCTTACATATTTAAAGAGATTACCTATCCATATGAGGAATGGTCTGTGTCAGTAACCATAATGTTAAGGTACATATTTTTAGTTCCAATCTATTGGAAACTATTCTAGATATCATAAAATATTAAAATTGAAGACAACGTTATGTGATCTGGGACATACTATCCTGTATCTTTCTAAATACTGGAGAGAAAAGGGTACTCTAAAATCTTAATTTGGGGTTCCAGGTTAAGAAGGTAGATTAAAGACTTACATACATTCAATTTTGTGTCATCATGAAATATCCCTCCAGTTATTGAGAAAACATTATTTTTAAGTCATAAAACTGCAGAGATAGAGATTATAGGAGATAGGACAACAGTAACAAAAGCAGATAAACAAATGGTAACTGGAGGCAGCTCTGAGATAGCTGAAATCTAAACCAAGAGTGGGCAAAATATGAGAAAGCCGGCTCTGCACTGAAGATCCATCAAATAGATCAGCAAGTGCCCTCAAAATTAGACATAAAGTGCTGGTGGCTAAAATGAGGAAGGTTGTTGAGGGCTGTTTAATTAAGAAACAGTTCAATCCCTAGGTCATCTATAGCAATCTGCTACAAAATTCCACTTTCTTCATCCCACCTGAAATCTGGAGTTACATTCCTTGTGACCAAGCACAGTGAAAGAGGCCACATCTGAAGCTATTGTCACCTTTAGAATAAACATACAGAACTTTTCAAAATGAATAAAAATATTATATTCACTTATGAGATCCACAATAGTGATAGAATGATGCTAAGAATTGAAGCCAAATGAAAGATATTGAAAATATGAATGGCGAAAGCATAGCTTGGCAATTATCTTTTAAACAGTAACCTGACACAATCATCCAATGTCTATAAATGGTAATGCAGATGAAAACAGAAAATTTCCAAAGTAAAGGAAATTTTCATACATTTGTAATAAGCAGATGTTTGCATATGTAGAGATTCTTGGGAAGAATGTATAGGAAGCAGGTAGTGTTTACTTTTGGGAAAAAGAACTGCTAAATGATGCAATGGAAACATAGTTTTCACTTTTAATTAACTTGTGCTTTTATACTTTGTATGACATCAATATATTGCCTGCTCAAAAATTAAATCTATATATGCTGTATATTTCCTTCTGACAATATATAGGTAGAAACACAGTTTGGGAGAGGATGGATTTTAAAGAGCCAGCAAATATAAAATGTTTCTTACAAATAAAAATGTTAAAATAACAATTAGATAATATTTGAAAAATCAATCTTTTATATTTAAGTCATGAGTTTCTTAAAGTTTATTAAATTTCCAAGGTAATAATAACAGAATTTACAGAATGCAATTTTAAAAACCTTAAACTTTATAGGTATGGTACAGTTTCACAATTCTTGTATTTCATAGCAAGCACATACACATTTTATTAACAAATAAGGAAATATTTATTGTATGCATCACTTTTTCCTCTTTAAATCTTAACACAGAGTATATGTGGAACATTAACAGCCAGATTAATATTACCTAAGAACAACCAAATACTAAATTACATGATCCTAGATGGCAGATATATCTGTTAAGAATGTTTTGGTTACAAGTTACAGAAGACCTGACAAGACTGGCTTAAAGAACTTGGACTCTATTTGTTGACATAAGAAGTCTAGAGGTAGGCATTTCTTGGCTCAAGTGCAATGATATCAGGCACAACAAATCTGTGATTCATTTGGTCTTATCTTCAGAGTGGTCAGAGGGCAAGGACAGATTGAGCCATCATATAAATGTTTAACATAGAAAGAAGGAAAGAAGGGGATAAGAATAAATCCAAGAGACTTTGGTTATGATTCATTGATGATAATTGGGCCAAGTGGGCATGCATGCTGGGAGAGCTGAAATTTGGCTAGTAAAGCCTCTACCACAGGGGCACATCTGTTTCCTGCCACTGCATGAACAGGAGCTACTACTTGATTACCAAACTATTATTTTCTTGATGGGAACATAACTCATTTTACAGAATTTCAGAAGTTGTCTTAGACCTAAAAAACTGAAGTGATACGTTCTATTCCTAGAAGTGACTATCACACTATCCACAATCATTTTCTGTTTTCTGCCACTGGGTGTTGACCTCCAGAATAACTTGGATATCATGTGGTGAAGATGGGGGAGTCTCCTGGATCTTTGAATCACTGTTCAAAAATGTGCTTTCTACTGCCTGTCACGAAAGCCTATTATAGAATTAATACCAGGGAGAAATAAAGTTTTATGTTTAAGTTACTGAAATTTTTAGACAACTTTTACAACAACCAGCTTAATTAACATAGTGTTTTAGTTTGTCTTTATCCCTACAGCACTTAACAAAATTTCTTTAAAAATATCTAGATCTAGGGGCTTCCCTGGTGGTGCAGTGGTTGAGAATCCGCCTGTCAATGCAGGGGACATGGGTTCGTGCCCTGGTCCGGGAAGATCTCATGTGCTGCAGAGTGGCTGGGCCCGTGAGCCATGGCTGATGAACCTGCACATCCGGAGCCTGTGCTCTGCAACGGGAGAGACCACACAGTGAGAGGCCCGTGTACAGAAAAAAAAAAAATCTAGATCTAGATTGGAGATTTCTCACACCAATAACAAAGTCATATTAAAAAGGCTTGTTTATTTTTGTTTTGCTTTTTATTTACCTTAACATCAATGAAATACTGAGCTATTGAGGCGTTTTAATTGGGTAGTGATATTATCAATTTTTTGATTACAAAATTCACATCAGCTGTGGTATATACTGTTTGGATTTAAAACTGAAGATTAAACAAATATTATAATAACTAGAGTAGAATGATGAGATTCTAAGATAAGAGAAGTACAGTTGGAAAATAAAAGAGTCCACAGACGCAAAAATTTTACAAAATTCAATAGATGAGTTAGTTGGTGATTCAATTACTAGAGAGGAAGACAGAATTTCAAGGATGATGTCCAAGTTTCTAGCTGGTAAAAATGTAGTGATAGGTGCTCACAAAGAACGATCATAAGAGAAGGTGGCTGTGTGATGAGACAGTAATATTTTCAGCCGTAGGCATGCTGATATTAAATTTGATGTTTGTAGATCAAATAGATACCTAATTTTCCAGGTTAAGATACTTTGTCTAAAAATCTCTATTTGGAAGACATCAGAATATCATGTTGCTTACATGAGGATAAGTGAAATCATTTAAGAACAATATTGATTGAGAAGAATAATTAATAAGTTAATTCTTGAGACCAAATTGAAAAGAAGAGTAGACTAAGATGGATACAGTGAAGGATAAAGAAATATAAAACAAGGAAAAGGTAAGAAAAAAGCATGAAATGATTAGTGATATGAAATGTTGTTTAAAGAGCATGTCAAAACACATGGGCCACTGGTAATTTTAGCAAGAGAAGCTTATTGGGGTGATATGAGTTATCATCAAATTTCAATTGTACTGAAGTAGAAATGTTATATCAGAAAGAAGAGACAGTAAAAGTTCTCTGTCAAGGGAGTCAGGTAGAACTCCTGTAAAACATGGAATTATAATTTTTAAAAGGAGATATTGAAACACATTTAATATTAGTTAGAAGGATACAGTATAGGAGTATAAATGCTGGATGAAAAGGGAGAAATTGTAAGATGTATGTTTCTCAGGAGGCTGGGAATGTGGAGATCCTCCTAATAAGGTTATATTTAGTGACTGAATGAAGAAAGAGTTCCAATGTGATGGTTTTCAAAAGGTTAAAGTGGTGACAGCAGATTCTGATATTTAAGGAGTTTAAATTGAAAGGGTTTTTAAAGAACAAGGATCCTGAATTCCATATGTAAGCATATAATAAATGTTGAGGACTGAACTGAGGTTAGATACCTTTACTATGACAGTAATTATTAAATTTATAAGATATTTTCCATTTATGTTTAGTAGCTCAGAGTATGTATGGAAATTCTTTATCAAGAGTTTTGCTATGCTTTGGAGCCGAGGACAACTGGCCAAGGGAGTTGGCAATTTCAGCAACGGAAAAGTTTTGGTGATTTATTTGAAGTTCATATTAGATATATAAAGAAAGTTAGATAATTACAAGTAACTGAGCTGACAGCAAGTCGAATGTAAAAAATTGGAATCTGAAAATGTTAAAGTATTTGATACATAAGATCTGGGCTATAAGCAGTAATGTGCTGGAACAGATTAGGTGCACTTATTCTGATTTGTGTTCAGTAGGAGAATTACCAATGTAAATCTTCATGTGACCCAAACCAATTTGTGTGTGTGTGTGTGTTTCTGAAAACTGGTTGTTAAACAATCATGACAATGAGCTCTAAGTCATGTTTCTGGAAGTTGGATGACTGGTCGACATGAGTAGAAATAAAAAGTAAAGATGCTGAGGTTTTAATAGTTCATCCACATTAAAACTTGAAATTCCTGATCATGATGGCAGGACTTTGAGTGAAGGAGTCAGGTGCCAGCATTTTCAATAAATTAGTGGAACTTATCAGGTGTTAATAGATAAAGTACTGAAGTTGGATATAGAGTGATATTAGCTAGATAAGAATATATACATCCAAAATAAGACATTTAACACATCTAAGTCAGTTGTGGGAGGGTAGGAGGTCACTGAACTCCCCCCCCCACAACAAAGACATAAAAAATACAACTAAATATGGAACAATTCTCCATGAAACCTAACTGGAAAATGGAAGAAAGTCTCCTGTACAACCAAGGCTGTAAGAAAGATCCACAAGAAATCGGGTAGGAAGGAAAGAGAAGTCATCAGGTTGGGACAACAAAGATATATTATAGAGCACAGAGGTATATGATATATACCATTTTTTTCTGGTAATAAATTTAAATGGAGTACAAGCTATAAAAAAGATTATGTTGTACACCTGAAACTAATATAATATTGTAAATCAACTACACTTCAATAAAAATAAACAGAGAAAGGAAGGCAGGAAAGAAAGAAGGAAGGAAGGAAGGGATTTACATAAGTAAGAAAGATGAATAATTGTAGTGTGGTCTTTTGAAATGAGGAAGATTAAGCTCACATCCTAATACTGAGATGTGTGGGATTTGCCTGAGTCAGTAATACTGAGAAAACACAGAGAAAGTGATATCTTCAAAGGTAAGGAGGTGTCATTTGTTACCACCCATGGAGTAGATGCTCAGTAATGAGACCAACCATGTATAAGAGCATTTATGATTAGAGAGCAAGATTTTCAGATGCTTTGGAGGTAAGTTTGATTGGTATGGTCATTTTCCTAAGGGTGAAGTGGGAGCGTGTGTGGCCAGAGAGAAGACAACAAGTCCATGTGGTAATGAAAACGTAAAAGGACATGAATGCTCAAGAGACACTTATGTTTAGGTGGTAACCAAGACCTCAGCGATATAAAACGTAGATGTTGTCAAGTTTTTCAGAGGAATTAATCCCTAAAACCTCATAGCAGATGAAGTTCTCAAGCAACTCCATAACTTTATTAATTGTGCCTCTGAAGCATTTTACAATGAACCAACTGTTTCGTGAACAATATGTGTGCATTGAAAAGAAAAGTTATGTGTCTCTCATGATTCTAGCAAACACTGAGTTTTAGAAGTAGCCTTCTTTGGCTTTAGTTGATTCTATTCCCAAGGAAGTTCTGATTTTTCTTACTTAAAAAAAGCTATGATAAAATATGAGTAATTTAAAGTCTCTGAAAATTTGCTGTAGAATGTGGACAAGCTCTGTTGGAAAAGTAAGATAAGCAATACAAATTAATTACTAATATCATTGGCCCTTGAACAACTTATGGTTAGGGTGCCAACACCCATGTTGTCTAAAATTCAAGTGTGACTTTATAGTTGGCCATCTGTATCCATGGTTGCACATCAGGGAATCAACCAACTTTGTATTGTGTAATATTGTAATATGCATTTAGTAAAAATAATACAAATATAAGTGGATCTGTGCAGTTCAAACCTGTGTTGTTGAAGGGTCCATTTTAATTGAAACGTCCCCCAAGAGAACCATAGGAAAGCAATATCCTAGCAACTGCTGGAAGTGAAGTGATAAATTACAGTCTTGGGGGTGGCACCCAGGTGTTAATAGGTAAGGGTAGTGTCTACCAAAAAATTAACCAATCTCACTATGTCTTCAAAATGAAAAATACAAAACCAGAAATTTTATCAGGAAAAAAAAATGGCAGAGTCATATCTGTTTGCCTTACTTAAATAAGTGGGTCACATTGGTTTGAAATTTCTGACTCAGAAATGTCATTGCTAAGGTAAACATGAAGTTGGCAGTGGGGGAAAAGGACATTTGAGTTGGAGAGCTGTGACAAAAATTGTCCTTTTCAATCTGAGCAGTTTCAATTAGACTAACATCACATTGATACCAGTACAAGAACTCAGGTATGAAATACACAACCATCCAAGTCATAGCATGAAATCAACATGGGCTATTTCTGGTAAAAACTCAGGCACCTGTTAAGCCAAAGTGAAACTCGGGTTCTGACTCTGTCTCATGTCAGAGCAGACCTTGAATAAAAGGAGACTAGTGCATCAAAGCAGGAAACAAGAAACTGTGAAGTGAGGTAAAGCATTAAAATTTATAATAAAATATTAAGTGGTGCTTTACAGTTTTAAAAGATTTATATTTCTGATTTAAACATATAGGGCCTCTTTTATGCTTTTTATGCCTTTTAACATTAATTATCTCTTAATTTTTATTGAGGTATAATTTTGTGGTATACAGAATATTGGCCTGTCAAGGTGTGCACAGATAATCAAAGGTTCTGATAATCCCCAGGACCTGGGAATATGCTACTTTATATGGCAAGGGAGAATTAAGGTTGCAGATGGAGTTAAGTTTGCTAGTCAGCTGGATTTAACATAGGGATATTATCCAGGATTATCCAGGATTATACACTGGGCCAATGTAATTACAATGCTCCTTAAATGTGCAAAAGGAAGGCAGAAGTGTCAGTGTCAAGTGATGAGATGTGAGAAAGACACAGTCAAAAATTGCTGCTTTTGAATATGGAAAGGTACCTGTAGGCAAAATAAATAAATAAATAAATAAATAAATAAATAAATAAGCAACCTCTAGAATCTGGGAAAGGCAAGTAAAAGTGGCTTCTCTCCATTAGAGCTTCCTGAAAGGAACACAGGCTTGCTGGCATCTTGATTTCAAGCCCAGGGAGAATTATTTGGGGTACTGACCTCCAAAACTATGAGATAATACATCTATGTTGTTTTAAGCTACTAAACTTGTGTTGATTTGTTGCAGCAGCAATAAGAAACTAATACAACATGAAACACAGTGAAAAGTCTATTTCTTCTAATAACTGAAAGAATAGTGCCTCCAATTATTGTGAATGTATCTAATCATTTTTTTCATTCTGTGAGGATTTTCTTTACATCTTTTGAAACTCTATTATTATGGGCATACTAAATTTGACTTGTTGCATCCCCATGGTGAATTACCCCTTTTATCCTTATGCAGTGTCTCTCTTTATGTCATAATACTACTTGGCTTTAGTTCTAAATTGTCTGATATTGATACAGCCACACCAGCTTCCTGAAGCTGTTTATGCAGTAGGCTAGCTTTTCACCTTTTCACTTTCAACCTATGTGTTTCTATTGACAGCATAAATTTGGTCTTGCTTTCTTATCCAGTCTAACAATCTGTGTCATTTAATTAGTGTTTTCTTTTAGATTTAATATAATGATTGATGTGGTTTAATTCTACCTTCTTGTTATTTATTATCCATTGTCCAAGCTTTCTTCTACAGTTCTTTTCTTGCTCTTTCCCTATCTTTTCATTTAATAAAATATTTTCATTTATGTCCTCTATTGGTTAGTTAGTCACATCTCTTTCAATAGAGGCATCCTTATCTCATTAAAGTATATGTAGCATTGATATTATGCCATTGTAAACTTCATACTCCCCAAGTCTTACTCCCAAGTTCTGACTTTATAGATGAACATTCTCACTTTCCATATCTGACTTCACATTTCACAATTTCCACTTCTTTTTTACCACCCTCAACTTTTCCTTCCTTTTTCCTGCATTACAAATATAGTAAACATATAATATAATTTCATTCAACTGCCTGCCCCAACTGTGCAATTATTGACATCTTTTCCAAATACATCTGAGAACTTTTTAATTTCAGTTATTTTATTTTATAATTGTTAAATATTTGTTTTTAATAGTTTCCTTTTTTTCTCGCTGAAAATACCTGCATTTTTACTCATGAAAATGATGTTTCCCTTTAAATATATTTATAATAGCTGTTTTAAAGCTTTTGTGTGCTAAATCCAATTTCCTTAGTCTTTTGCGATCAATTTATATTGACTGCTTTCTCTCTTGACTTTGGATAACATTTTACTGTACTTTGCATGTATAGCAATTTTTTTTAATTGCTGGACATACTGGGTGATACATTTTAGAGGCTCTATATTCTGTTATCTTACACTGAGAAATGTGTGTTCTAGCAGGTAGTTCAATTATTGCCTAATCACCTTGGACCCATGTAGAGTTGATGCAGTGCTTAATTAGGGGAGATATGTGGAAAGATCAATGAGTTTCCTAAAGTCATCTAGCTTGATGATCCTCAACCTAGAAATGCTGAATCCCTTGTTGATCTTATTGAGTTTGGTTTTGAGCTTCACAAGAGTGTGTCTAGAGCAAGTTATTTCTCTACAGTAGTTCATTCCTAAGTATGGTATTTCTGGTATCTCAGATGAATAACCTATGCATTAAAATGTTTTCTCTATCCTGTCTAGGCCAGTACTAAATAATTTCTCAGAATCTTTGCCCTTTAATCTTGTTTTTCTGCTCACAAACTTAACAGCAGCTGCTGTTTTGTAAACATCATATTTTCTTGCTCTGCACTTACATGGACCTCAACCCTCAACCAAGAACTTGTGGGGAAGCCCTATGTAGGCTTCTTATGTTTCACTCTACTTCTTTTCTAAGTACCCCACCTCTCAGACTCCAAATTGCTTTAGCAGACAGAAATTCTCATCTCAGATTCTTTATCTCAACACAGTGGCAACATTCTGGTTTGGGAAATTGTTCACAGGCTGGGATGATCATAGGCTTCATTTTGTGAACTTATCTCCTATCAGAAATTGACATCTTATGATGTCTGTTTTTCAGGACTAATGACTTGGCCACATATATTTTGTTCATTTTTATAGTTGCTGCTGGTAGGAAGGCGATTGTAATAACAATTATTCTGTCATGTCTGGAAACAGATATTCCTTCTTTTTGTCTATATTTGCTCTATTCATTGCTAAAAAGTAATGTCTAAAATCTTCCAAAAATATTATGAATCCTGTCTATTTGTTCCTGTATTTGTCAATTCTTGTTTCATGGTTTCAAGGGTCTATCAGGGGCATCTACTTTTAGAATTGTTATTTCTTTTTGAAAAATTGGCACTTTTATAACTCTGAAATGTCCCCCTTTATCTCTAGTGATACTATTTTTTTTTTTTTTTTTTTTTTTTTTTTTTTTGCGGTATGCGGGCCTCTCACTGTTGTGGCCTCCCCCGTTGCGGAGCACAGGCTCCAGACGCGCAGGCCCAGCGGCCATGGCTCACGGGCCCAGCCGCTCCGCAGCATATGGGATCCTCCCAGACCGGGGCACGAACCCGTATCCCCTGCATCGGCAGGCGGACTCTCAACCACTGCGCCACCAGGGAGGCCCTAGTGATACTATTTTTAAAAATAATTTTGTCTTTCTCATAACTGGTTTTCCCAGTACATCTCTTGTTCCTATCATTTAACTTTTAAATTGCCAGTGTCTTTATATTTAAAATGAAAATATTGAAGATGTCATGGATTTGCATTTGTTTATTTTAATCCATTCTGAAAATCTGTCCCTCTAATTTTGTGTACTAAGTCAATATACATTTAATGTAATTAACTATATGATTAGATTTGTTTACAGTATTGATATTTTTCTATGTTTCCTTTCTGTCTCTCTTCTACAACTACTTTTGGATTACATGGTTACTTTTTATTATTACATTTCATCTTTTCTATTGGCATATAGTTATATGACTTTATCACTTTTTAAGTGGCTGTTTTTCAAGTTAAAATCATTAAGTAGGAAGAAAAAGAGTGTAATAATAAGAAAAATACAATAATTTGTTACTTAAAGATTTATCTAAGAATATTTTTTCAGCAGAAATATTTATACTCTAATACACACCCCAGTCAAAACTGTGTTATTCTTCACTCACAATTATAATTAAAATATTTAGTCAATATCACTTAGGGATGAGGGGTAATTGGAATCCATCAAGTCTGTGTTTCAATCATAGAGCTTACACTAAATAGCTATGTAATCTTGGACAATTTTCTTAAGTTCACTTACTATATGGATCCTTATCTACAAAATGAGGATATTGTATGTATGTCACTAGTTTTCATTTCTCTTTACCTGCTTATTTTGGAAGAACGTTTTTGTTTGTTTGTTTGTTTTGTTTTGTTTTTTATCAGTCAATTAATTTCAGCACTCTCATTTGTCCTCTCTATAAATGTAACTACCGTTGACCTTTGAACAATATGGGATTTTGGGGTTCTGAGCCTCTGTGAAGTTAAAAACTACACAAGTTTTTGTCATTAACTGCCCTCTGAATCTGCAGTCCCTCCATATCCCTTGCTCTCCATCCATGGATTTAACCAACCTTGGATCATGTAGAACTTAGTTTTTACTATTAAACAAAATCCATGTGTAAGTGGACCCATGCAGTGCAAACCTGTGTTGTTCAAGGGTCAACTGTATATCTGTTTTACTTGTTTCCCCAGTGGCTTTCTCCAGCAATTACAATATACATTCCCTTAACACAATATAATTTGAATTAATATACCATTTTACCTATTGTACATCTATCATTTCACTTATCATATGAGAAAATTAAAACAGTATACTGGGCCTCCCTGGTGGCGCAGTGGTTGAGAGTCCACCTGCCGATGCAGGGGATACGGGTTCGTGCCCCGGTCTGGGAGGATCCCATATGCCGCGGAGCGGCTGGGCCCGTGAGCCATGGCCGCTGAGCCTGCGCGTCCGGAGCCTGTGCTCCGCAACGGGAGAGGCCACAACAGTGAGAGGCCCGCGTACGGGAAAAAAATAAAATAAAATAAAAAATAAAACAGTATACTTCTGTTGATATCATCTCTCTTTTGGTCATTATTATGAATCTCAAAATACATTTTTGTTACCATTTCACTAAATAACTAAATGTCTTAATTTAAAACAATCAAGAAAAGAGAAAAATAACTTACATTTACCAATGTTTTTATTATTTTTGCTATTCTAGACCTGAATTTTTATCCAAAATTACTTCCTTTTAGTCTGAAGATCTTCCTTTAATATATCTTACACAAGTCTGCTGACAGCTATATGTGTTGAATTATTTACAAATATTATAAGTGAAAAATATATGATCACAGTGATACCAGGATCATTATATTTGGCACAAAGTAATGTTTTTGCTTTTTAAAATATTTACAATTTAGACAATGTAGGACATTTCTAACTTATTCTGAAGGAGTTTATGTCAACTTGATATATTAAGCACATACATATTTATGAAATCAGCCATTTCTTTGGGGCTATAGGAATTAGCTCTCTATTGATTATGCCTAGTTATCTGTTATGTGTGTGACAATATGAAAATGGTCACAAGCTGCTTCTATTGATTTACTGTCCAATAAATAATTAATTTCCATTTCTTACTGATTATATACTTCTATAATCATTTCAATTATCTTTGTGGTATCATTGTCAGTTTTAGAAGCCAAGTAATTTATACATAAAAATCAAAAGTCAGTTGTACAGACAATATGTACTGTCAAATAAAGAATCTCTTGGCTTGCCTATTTGCACGTGACAAAAGGATATATTATTCTGATTACTAGCATCAACCCTTCTAACTATATTGCACAAACCTCACTTAAATAGGCAGTAGAGGTGGTTTTGATTGATCATAGAAGATTTCAAATTGTCAAATATCAGAAACACGCCATTGCAAGAGATAAGACAAGGCTTCCCAGAAGAAGAATATGCAGGGTAAAGATTTCCAGCTGAGAAATTATCCTTAATTTTTCATTCATCTTGGTATTCATAATTGCTACTAGTGGAAATTACTGCTGGTGTGTGATTTTGGAGGGGAAAGCAAGTCAATTAAATAGAAAAGAGGGCTTTCCTGGTGGCACAGTAGTTGAGAGTCTGCCTGACGATGCAGGGTACATGGGTTCATGCCCCGGTCCGGGAAGATCTCACATGCTGTGGACCAGCTGGGCCCGTGAGACATGGCCGCTGAGCCTGCATGTCCAGAGCCTGTGCTCTGCAATGGGAGAGGCCACAACAGTGAGAGGCCTGCATACCACAAAAAAAAAAAAAAAAGAAAGAAAGAAAGAAAAGGAAATAGATGATTACTCAAATATTATTTCCTCAAGGACAGGGGCTGCATTTTATCTTGTATGACCATGTCTATTAATGCAGTACCAGGCATTCTTTTTTGTTTGTTTGTTTGTTTAAATATTTATTTATTTATTTGGTTGCACCAGGTCTTAGTTGTGGCAGATGGGCTCCTTAGTTGTGGCATGCAAACTATTAGTTGTGGCATGCATGTGGGATCTAGTTCCCTGACCAGGAGTTGAACCCAGGTCTCCTGCATTGGGAGCTTGGAGTCTTAACCACTGCATCACCAGGGAAGTCCCCAGGAATTTTTGAAGGCAGTCACTAAGTCAGTTTCTTCATATTGTGTTATCAGAATAAAGAAGTTTTTTTTTTTTTAAATTTACTTGGGTGAAATAAAGTCTTTCTTCTAAAACATGGAGTAATTCTGTGTGTTCTGTCTATAAGGACAACCTGACATCAGTCCTCAAGGAAGAGAAATATATTTGACCTTTGAACAACTTGGGTTTGAAATGGACTGGTCCATTGTTTTGATACATGGATTTTTTTTTCAATAGTAAATACTATAGTACCACCAGAACTCTGGATATGGGGGAACCCCAGGTGCAGAGGGCCAACTGTAAAGTTACTGTCAGATTTTCGACTGTATGGAGGGTCATTAACCCAACCACTAGATTGTTTGAATCAGCTGTATAACTATCCAAGCAAGGGTTTCAGATTTGTTTGCCTTGGTTTTCTTTCAGCATAACTAGCTAACATGAAAATATCTTGGAAATCTTAAAAGTTTCCATTGATGAAACTAGAAGTAAAGGATTAATTTACTTCTGGATTTCTGTGGTTACTGAGAAGAGATGATTCTTCTTTCTGTTCTTAAGGTTACCACTGAGATTAAAAAGTGCATGCAAAAATAAAAAGGTTTAATTGACAGTTTGGTTGTACTTTTGTTAGGTTTTAAATAGCTATAAAAATTACAACTAATTTTAACCTGTTTTTCTGTTTTTCATTGTCATTGTGGAGGATTTCCTTCATATTAACTGACCAAGTAAAAACAAGCCCTATGCTTGTGGTTGCCAGCAGGGAAAGGTGGTGGGAGGGATGAATTGGGAGGTTAGGATTGGCATATACACACTACTATATGTAAAATAATCAACAAAGACCTACTGTATAGCACAGGGAACTATAATTAATACTCTGTAATAACCTATATGGGAAAAGATTTGAAAAATAATAGATATAGGTATATATATAACTAAATCACTGTTATACACCTGAAGCTAACACAACATTGTGAATCAACTATACTTCAACATAACATTTTTAAAAAATTAAAACAAAAAACAAAAAACAGCAAGCCCTATAATTAGATCAACTTAGAGCTGACCTCAATATCAGAACCCATTCCTATCACAACCCCAGTTCATATTCAGTGGGTCTGACTAGGAATCAGGATGTCTCCTCCCACTTCACTCATCATAAGAATTAATATGATCTGTATAAAGTATATTGTGCTCTTTACCAAAGTTATTTATTTATACTACCTGTGTCCTGTGAGCTGTCTAGATCTGTAGTTTGCTATCTGTTATTAATATGGAAAATTTCTTAGGTAGTATTTTTCAAATTATATCAAATATTTTTTCTGTCCCAATCTCTTTCTTCTCCTTTCAGCATTCTAATTATACGTCTATAACACGTTTTGTAATTGTCCCACAGTTTATGGATATTCTATTTTAATCATTATTTTTGTTCTTTCTTTGCATTTCAGTTTGGAAAGTTTGCGTTCACATATTTTCAAGCATGCTTATTCTTTTCTCAGGGTCATCCATCCTACAGATGAGCCCATCAAAGGCATTATTCATTTCTGGAATTGTTAATTTCAAGGTTGTTAATTAGTAACACTTCCTTTTGATTTTTTCTTAGAATTTCTGTCTCTCTGCTTACATCATCCATCTGTTCTTCCTGGTGTCTACTTTTTCCATTAGCACCATAATATTAATCATAGTTTCTTTAAATTTCCTGCTGGATAATTCCAAAGTCTGTCATATCTGATTCTGGTTCTGCTATTTAACTTGTCTCTTTAGGTTGTGTTTGCATTTGCTTTTCTTTAGCCTGCTGTGTAATTTTCTGCTTAAATCCAGATGTGTTTTATTGGGTAATACTAACTGACATATATAGTGTTTAGTATGAGGTTTTATGTTAATCAAGCTAGTAGTTGCTCTGTGTTCACTATTTGCTATAGCTTAGGTGCTAGAAGTTTCAAACTTCTTTAGTGAACTTCTTTATATCTCCCATGAAATCCTTGGTTTTCCCTAAGAATTCCTCCTCAGATAGAGTGTGCACCTTGAAGCTCTTTCAGCTGTAAACCACTATAATTAGAGAGGAGTCCTGCTGACATGGTGGTAAGATGAACAGATTCAGATGCACTCTGTAATCTTATATTTAAATTTCAGCTTCTTAGTGGACTTATATCCCTGGTGTGCCCTTTACAAGTGTTTCTCCACTCTTAGGTGAGATAGGAAACTACAGGGTTCAAAGGTCAGGGAAATACCTTCTCTTGGGCAAGATAAGGCTCTGATAAAGTCTTTTTCCTAGAGAGAAGGCTTTTTTATGGAGAGCCTTAACAAGGCTAAACATATTTTACAATGGTTACTCCTCCCCTTCCCCCTTGAGCGTCTCTCTATTGACTCTTCACCATGGAAACCTGATGGGTTTCCTAAAGGTCAAACCCATCAAAGTTTAAGGTCTCCTTCAAAGTGGGACCCCAGCAGTTTCTCACTCTCAATATAGTAAACATTCAGGCTCCAGAAATTCATCAAATTTAAATGTTAAATTCATCAAATTGCCATTTAAATGTTTCTACCAGTTATGGTTCAGCAGCTTCTGTTCTGGGAAGCAGACTTCAGCTGCAACCACCTGGGTTCATCTCTCTCTTCAAATGTCAGAGTGGTGGTTTTTCCTGCACCTCAGTTCTGTGAAAAGTCCTACACGTCATTGATTTCAGTTTCCTCAGCATTGTCCTTTCATTAGGATGGGAATGATGACTTCCAAGTTCTTTACATTTCAGGACTAACATGGGAAGTCTCCCAAAGTATGTATTTGATACAGTGAAAAAATCTCCTCAGTAAAATGCCTATATTAGTATGTGTAGTAGATAAAAGGAGATACTGAGATACAGACAAAAAGAAATAGAGGAGAAAATAAAAGTATTTCTCTATAGTCTAGACAGAACAACAGTTTGGTAGAGAAATATTTGAGTGATTGAAGAATTATAGCACTGGAGGGTAACACATGTATATTGAAGAATAAAATAGGTAGGTAGTGTTTCATTTACAATATCAAATATTTAAGAAAATCTTACAATGAAGCTGAATTTTTAACAGATATTAGAAGGAGAAAGTAATGATATGCAGGATCCAAATGATAATGCACAATATTTACAAGGGTTTAAATAGAAAGGAAAGACAGAACACTCTTTGAGGTAGACCACAGCAATATTTTTTTGGATCTGTCCCCTAAAGTAAAGGAAATAAAAGCAAGAGTAAACAAATGGAACCTAATTCAACTTGAAAGATTTTGCACAGCAGAAGAAACCATTGACAAAATGAAAGACAGCCTACTGAATGGGCAAAATATTTGCAAGTTATATAATAGATAAAGGATTAATATCCAACACATAAACAGTTCATACAACTCAACCTCAAATAAACAAACACCCTGATTAAAAAATGGGCAGAAGAACTGAATAGATGTTTTCCAAGGAGGAAATACAGATGGCCAACAGGCACATGAAAAGATTTTCAACATTGCTAATCATCAGGGAAATGCAAATAAAATCCACAATGAGATATCACCTCACTGTCAGAATGGCTACTGTCAAAAATATCATGCATAAAAAATGTTGGCGAGGATGTGGAGAACAGGGAACCCTTGTGCACGCTTGGTTGGAATGTAAATTGGTGCAGCTATTATGAAGAACAGTATGGAGGTTTCTCAAAAATCTAAAAGTAAAACTACCATATGACAGATCAATTCCACTCCCGGGTATATATTGAAAAAAAGAAAAAAAAACACCCCTACCCCCAAAAAACTTCAAAAAAAATATATGCTGTTCATAGCAGCATTATTTACATGGAAGCAACCTGAGTGTCCATCAACAGATGAATGGATAAATATGATGTGATGTCTGCGTGTTTATATGTTGCAACATGGATGGACTAGGAGGGCATTGTGCTAAGTGAAATTAGTCAGACAAAGAAAGACAAATACTGTATGATATTATATGTGGAATCTAAAAAATACAACAGACCTACAGACATAGAGAACAAACTAGTGGTTACCAGTGGGAGGCGAGGAGCAATATAGGGGTGAGGGAGTGAGAGGTACAAACTACTGGGTGTAAGGTGGACTCAAGGAGGTACTGTACAGCATGCAGAATATAGCCAATATTCTATGATAACTGTAAATGCAAAATAACTTTAAAAACTGTACCAAAAAAAACCCGAAAAACAAAAAAGGAAAGAAAAGAATAATATTGTAGAGAAATATGTAACACAAATGAAAAGGGGTAAAATGGAACTGTCCTGGGCTTGAAGTAACATAGGAGTTGAATCTAATTAGTGGTTAGATTCAACTAATTAAGATTACATTCACTTAACCAGATGTATGACATTTCACGTTTCTGAGTTAACGATTTTCTCATGTATGAAATCAGAGTAATACCTTGCTTCTCATTCTGTGGCTCTAAAAAACAATAAGTGGCTAAATAGTTTATTTAAGTAATCTAACAAAGGTTTTGTCATATTTTAGATGTTTGAGACATTTCTTTCCCCTGACATTTAACTGATGGAGGTATTCTCACTTATTTTTCCTTCACAGCCAATTTTTTTTTTTTTGTGTGGTACACAGGCCTCTCACTGTTGTGGCCTCTCCCGTTGTGGAGCACAGTCTCCGGAAGTTCAGGCTCAGCAGCCATGGCTCACTGGTTCAGCCGCTCCGTGGCATGTGGGATCTTCCCGGATTGGGGCACGAACCCGTGTCCCCTGCATCCACAGGCGGACTCTCAACTATTGCACCACCAGGGAAGCCCACACAGCCAATATTTAACTGTAGCAATCTTGTCAACAAATGAAATGTTGGTACTAGAATGAACAGTAGATTGAAATCTAGTTGCTTGGGAATTTGGGAATGGAAGCCTTTAATGTAGGAACTAGTTGAAGATAAAATTTAAAATAGACTACATTCAGTAAAATTTAACCTTGTCTTGGCAAATCAGGATGAAGATTACCAGTATCATTTATTAAACTGCACTGTGATATGCTAACCTGGTTTAATAACAATTCCTTCAATAGTTATTATCACTTGCAATGATCATTGACACTTGTTACAAAACATATGATTGTGAAAAAAAAAAAAAAAACACATGGAGCCCTGTACTTTGATTGTAAAGAGTCTAGTGGTAATTCTAAGTGGCTATAAAACTGTATAATATTCCAAAATATATGTTTCTCTTAAAAGTCTTGTTTTCTTCTCAGCAGTCTGTACATCTCACTGAGATGGTAAATGTAATATATTAAATAAATTACATGTGGCATAGTAAGTTGTCAACCATGTTCATTCCCTCCTCTTCCTTCCATTAAAAACTTTCTGACTCATTTTCCCGACTACTAAGAGGTTTTTTTTTTTTTTTTTTTTTTTTTTTTTTTTTTTTTATGGGGAATCTTGTGAAAGCTTTTTGATACCTTTGTGCCTAGAGGGTATTTTCACCTGTTTTCAGATTACCACTTACACTGAGGTTTAAAAAATCTTCCCTCTGGATGGTTACAGCACAATTCTATTTGGTAGTGCAATATTCCATCTGAAAAAATGTACTGTTAAGGGCACTTACAAATTAGTAACTAGAAGAAGCAAGTGATTGTACTAAATGTTGACAATATTAGTAGTCTGTATTTTTATTATAATTTTAAAATTCATTTTAAAATGAAATACAAAGTTTATTGGTTTAGACATTAATTAAATGTTTATACTTTTTGATTTTTATATTACTTTCTCATATATAACACATTAATTTATTTTACTGATATTCTCACTCAAAACATTGTACATAATATGCAGCTTTTGTGTATTATATTCATAGTAAGTACACTTTAAATTTTTATAAATAGATTATTATTTAAATAAGTCTTCATTGTGAATTTAGATCAAAACCAATGGGGAAAGAATAAAAAGTGTATACAGAATTGTTGATTTTCATATAGGACATGAATAAATCAATGAAATAATAATGTCAGAGGTTGTAATTAATAAACTGTTAGTGAAAGATAATGCAAGTTGATGAAAGAATATTTAAGTCTCCACACCTATAGTTTACTGACCTTCGTAAATTGGTTTCAAGGGAAAAGTAGCCATAAGGAGAGGGACAAATATGAGTAGCTTTTGTTATTCATACAGCAAATGCAAGAACTATACCCATTTGGTCCTTACATAATTGAATATTTATCAACTATTCCCCTTAATGGAGAAATTTCAATCAGAAAGTCACTAAGAATTTGTTTCAGAAAACCTAAAAGGATGTACTTATTAAAAAAATTTCCATCGTATATTTATTGAAGATCAAATAATTGGTTGGAATTTACCAGGCACTGAATATATAGAAAGATTTCTCTTTTTTTTTTTTTTTTTTTTTTTGAAGTCCTTCACTGTGGAAAATTTTCATAATAATAGCTCAGGACTTAAGCCTTACAAAATGTGCATTGTTTTTTCTGTTTTTGTTTTTTTTTTTTTGTCTTTTAACATCTTAATTGAAGTATAATTGCTTTACAATGGTGTGTTAGTTTCTGCTTTATAACAAGGTGAATCAGTTATACATATAAATATAGCCCCATACGTCCTGCCTCTTGTGACTCCCTCCCACCCTCCTTATCTAACCCTTCTAAGTGGTTACAAAGCACCGAGCTTATCTCCCTGTGATATGCAGCTGGTTCCCACTAGTTAACTATTTTACATTTGATAGTGTATATATGTGCATGCCACTCTCTCACTTCATCCCAGATTACCCTTCCCACTCCCTGTGTCCTCAAGTCCATTCACTATGTCTGTGTCTTTATTCTTGCCCTACTCCTAGGTTCTTCAGAAACATTTTATTTTTTTAGATTCCATATATATGTGTTAGCATATAGTATTTGTTTTACCCTTTCTGACTTACTTGACTCTGTATGACAGACTCTATGTCCATCCACCTCACTACAAATAACTCAATTGCATTTCTATTTATGGCTGAGTAATATTCCATTGTATATATGTGTTACATCTTCTTTATCCATTCATCTGTCGATGGACACTTAGGTTGCTTCCATGTCCTGGCTATTATAAATAGAGCTGCAATGAACTTTGTGGTGCATGACTCATTTGAATTATAGTTTTCTCAGGGTATATGCCCAGTAGTGGGATTGCTGGGTCATATGATAGTTTTACTTTTAGTTTTTTAAAGAACATCCATACTCTTCTCCATAATGGCTGTATCAATTTACATACCAACCAACAGTGCAAGAAGGGTCCTTTTTCTCCACACTTGCTCCAACAATAATTATTTGTAGATTTTATTTTATTTTTAATTTTTATTTATTTTTCTTTTTTGTGGTATGCGGGCCTCTCACTGCTGCGACCTCTCCCATTGTGGAGCACAGGCTCCGGACACGCAGGTCTAGCAGCCATGGCTCATGGGCCCAGCCACTCTGCAGCATGCAGGATCCTCCCAGACTGGGGCACGAACACTCGCCCCCTGCATTGGCAGGAGGACTCTCAACCACTGTGCCACCAGGGAAGCCCTGTAGATTTTATGATGATGGCCATTCTGACTGGTGTGAGGTGATAACTCATTGTAGTTTAGATTTGCATTTCTTTACTGAGTAGAGATGTTGAGCATTCTTTAAAGTGTTTCTTTGCAATCTGTATATTTTCTTTGGAGAAATGTCTATTTAGGTGCTCTGCCAAGTTTTCGATTGTGTTGTTTGTTTTTTTTGATATTGAGCTGCATGAGCTGCTTGTATATTTTGGAGACTAATCTTTTGTCAGTTGCTTTATTTGCAAATATTTTCTCCCATTCTGAGGGTTGTCTTTTCATTTGTTTAGGATTTCCTTTGCTATGCAAAAGCTTTTAAGTTTTATTAGGTCCCATTTGTTTATTTTTGTTTCTATTTCCATTTCTTTAGGACACAGGTCAAAGAGGATCTTGCTGTGATTTATATCATGGAGTGTTCTGCCTATGTTTTCCTCTAAGAGTTTTATAGTGTCTGGCCTTGCATTTAGGTCTTTAATCCCTCTTGAGTTTATATTTGTGTATGGTGTTAGGGAGTATTCTAACTTCATTCTTTTACATGTAGCTGTCCAGTGCTCCCAGAACTGCTTATTGAAGAGGATGTCTTTTCTCCATTATATGTTCTTGCCTCCTTTATCAAAAATAAGGTGACCATATGTGCATGGGTTTATCTCTGGACTTTCTATCCTGTTCCATTGATCTATATTTCTGTTTTTGTGTCAGTACCATACTGTATTGATTACTATAGCTTTGTAGTAGAGTCTGAAGTCCAGGAGCCTGATTACTCTAGCTCTATTTTTCTTTCTCAAGATTGTTTTGGCTATTCGTGGTCTTTTGTGTTTCCATACAGATTGTGAAATTTTTGTTCTAGTTCTGTGAAAAATGCCATTAGTAGTTTGATAGGGATTGCATTGAATCTGTAGATTGTTTTGGGTAGTAGAGTCATTTACACAATGTTGATTCTTCCAATCCAAGAACATGGTATATCTCTCCATCTGTTTGTATTATCTTTAATTTCTTTCATCAGTGTCTTATAGTTTTCTGCATGCAGGTCTTTTGTCCTCTTAGGTAGGTTTTTTCTTATGTATTTTATTGTTTCTGTTGCAGTGGAAAATGGCAGGGTTTCCTTAATTTCTTTTTCAGATTTTTCATCATTAATGTATAGGAAAGCAAGAGATTTGTCTGCATTAATTTTGTATCCTGCAACATTACAAAATTCATTGATTAGATCTAGTAGTTTTCGGGTAGTGTCTTTAGGATTTGCTATGTATAGTATCATGTCATCTGCAAACAGTGAGAGCTTTACTTCTTCTTTTCCACTTTAGATTCCTTTATTTTTTTTTCATTTTCTTCTCTGATTGCTGTGACTAAAACTTCCAAAACTATGTTGAATAATGGTGGTGAGAGTGGGGAACCTTGTCTTTTTCCTGAATTTAGTGGACATGGTTTCAGGTTTTCACCTTTGAGAACAATGTTGGCTGTGGATTTTTCATATATGGTCTTTATTATATTGAGGTAAGTTCCCTCTATGCCTACGTTCAAGAGGGTTTTTATTATAAATTGGTGTTGAATTTTGTCAAAATATATTTCTGCATCTATTGAGATGATCCTATGACTTTTATCATTCAATTTGTTGTTATGATGTATCACATTGATTGATTAGCATATATTGAAGAATCCTTGCATTCCTGGTATAAAACCCACTTGACCATGGTGTATGATCCTTTTAATGTGCTGTTGGTTTCTGTTGGCTAGTAATATTTTGAGGATTTTTGCATCTATGTTCATCAGTGATATTGACCTCTAGTTTTCTTTTGTTGTGACATCTTTGTCTGGTTTTGGTATCAGGGTGATGGTGGCCTCATAGAATGAGTTTAGGTGTGTTCCTCCCTCTGCAATTTTTTGGAAGAGTTTGAGGATAGGTGTTAGCTCTTCTCTAAATGTTTGATAGTATTTGCCTCTGAAGCCATCTGGTCCTGGGATTTTGTTTGTTGGAAGACTTTTAATCACAGTCTCAATTTCAGTGCTTGTGATTTGTCTGTTTATATTTTCTATTTCTTCTTGGTTCAATCTCAGAAGGTTGTGCTTTTTAAAGACTGTCCATTTCTTCCAGGTTGTGCATTTGATTGGTATATAGTTGCTTTTAGTAATCTATCATGATCCTTTGCAATTCTGCAATATGAGTTATGATTTCTGCTTTTTCATTTATAATTCTATTGATTTGAGTCTTCTCCCTTTTTTTCTTGATGAATCTGGCTGAAGGTTTATCAATTTTTTTTATCTTCTCACAGAACAAGCTTTTAGTTTTATTGATCATTGCAATTGTTTCCTTCATTTTTTTCCATTTATTTCTTTTCTGATCTTTATGATTTCTTTCTCTAACTTTGAATGTATTTTTTTTTCTTTCTCTAATTGCTTTAGTTGTATGGTTAGGTCGTTTATTTGAGATGTTTCTTGTTTCTCAAGGTAAGAGTTTATTGTTATAAACTTCCCTGTTAGAACTGCTTTTTGCTGTATCCCATAAGTTTTGAGTCATTGTGTTTTCATTGTCATTTGTTTCTAGTTTTTTTTTATTTCTTCAGTGATCTCTTCTTTATTAAGTAGTGTATTGTTTAGCTTCCATGTATTTGTATATTGTACAGATTATTTCCTGTATTTGATATCTAATCTCATAGCATTGTGATCAGACAAGATACTTGATGCAATTTCGATTTTCTTAAATTTACCAGGCTTGATTTGTGACCCAAGGTATGATCTATCCTGTAAAAGTTAATTAGCAGTTGAGAAGAAAGTGCATTCTGTTGTTTTTGGATGGAATGTCCTATATATATATCAATTAAGTCCTCTTTTTTAATGTATCATTTAAAGCTTCTGTTTCCTTCTTTATTTTCATTTTGTATGCTCTGTCCATAGATGAAAGTAGTGTTTTAACGTCCCCTACTATGATTGTGTTACTGTCAACTTCCCCTTTTCTGGCTGTTAGCATTTGCCTTATATATTGAAGTTCTCCTATGTTGGGTGCATAAATATTTACAATTTTTATGTTTTCTTCTTGGATTGATCCCTTGATCATTATGTAGTGTCCTTCTTTGTCTCTTGTAATAGACTTTCTTTTAAAGTCTATTTTGTCTGCTATGAGAAACACTACTCCAACTTTCTTTTGATTCCCGTTTGCATGGAATATTTTTTCCATCCCATCTCTTTCAGTCTGTATGTGTCCCTAAGGCTGTAGTGGGTCTCTTGTAGACAGCATATATACGGGTCTTGTTTTTGCATCCATTCAGCCAGTCTATGTCTTTTGGTTGGAGCATTTAATCCATTTACACTAGAGGTAGTTATCGCTATGTATGTTCCTATTATCATTTTCTTAATGGTTTGGGGTTTGTTATTATAGGTCATTTCCTTCTCTTGTGTTTCCTGCCTAGAGTATTCCCTTTAACATTTCTTGTAAAGCTGGTTTGGTGATTCTGATTTCTCTTAGCTTTTGCTTGTCTGGAAAGTTTTTAATTTATCCTTTGAATCTGAATGAGATCCTTGCTGGGTAGTTTAATCTTGGTTGTAGGTTTTTCCCTTTCATCACTCTAAATATGTCTTGCCACTCGCTTCTGGCTTGCAGAGTTTCTGCTGAAAGATCAGCTGTTAACCTTATGGGGATTACCTTGTATTTTATTTGTTGTTTTTCCCCTGCTTATTTTAATATTGTTCCTTTGTATATGATTTTTGATAGTTTGATTAATATTTGTCTTATCGTGTTTCTCCTTGGACTTATCCTGTATGAGATTCTCTGTGCTTCCTGGACTTAAGTATTTCCATTCCCATATTAGGGGAAATTTTCATCTATAATCTCTTCAAATATTGTCTCAATCCGTTTCTTTCTCTCTTCTTCTTCTGGGACCCATATAATTCGAAAGTTAGTGCATTTAATGTTGTCCCAATTGTCTCTGAGACTGTCCTAAATTATTTTCATTGTTTTTTCTTTATTCTGCTCTGCAATAGTTGTTTCCACTATTTTATCTTCCAGTTGATTTATCTTTTCTTCTGCATCAGTTATTCCACTATTGATTCCTTCTAAAGAATTTTTTAATTTCATTTATTTTTTTGTTCTTCATTGTTAGTTTGCTCCTTAGTTCTTCTAGGTCCTTGTTAAATGTTTATTTTATTTTCTCCATTCTATTTACAAGATTTTGGATCATTTTTACTACCATTACTCTCAAATCTTTTCAGGTAGACTGAATGTTTCCTCTTCATTTGTTTGACCTGGTGGGTTTTTACCTTGCTCCTTCATCTGCTGTGTGTTTCTCTGTCTTCTCATTTTGCTTAACTTACTGTGTTTGGGGGTCTCCTTTTCGCAGCCTGCAGGTTCATTATTCCTATTGTTTTTGGTGTCTGCCCCCAGTGGTTAAGTTTGGTTCAGTGTGTGTGTAGGCTTCCTGATGGAGGGGACTAGTAACTGTGTTCTGGTGGATGAGGCTTGATCTTGTCTATCTGATGTGCAGGACCGCTTCCAGTGGTGTGTTTTGGGGTTTCTGTGACCTTACTATGATTTTATGCAGCCTCTCTATTAATGAGTAGAGGGTGTGTTCCTGTCTTACTAGTTGTTTGACATAGGGTGTCCAGCACTATAGCTTACTGGTCATTGAGTGGAGCTGGGTCTTAACCTTGAGATGGAGAAATCTGGGAGAGGTTTTGCCATTTGATATTCCATGTAGCTAGGAGGTCTCTGGTGCACCAAAGTCCTGAATTCAGCTCTCCCACTTCAGAGACACAGGCCTGACAACCAGCCAGAGCAGCAAGACCCTGTCAGCCACACAGCTCAGAAGAAAAGGGAGAAAGAAAGAAAGAAAGAAAGAAAGAAAGAAAGAAAGAAGAATAAAGTTATTAAAATTAAAAGTATTTAATGAAAATAAAAATAATTAAAAAGTAATAAGAAAAAGAAGAGAGAGAAAGGAAGAAGAGAGCAACCAAAGAAACAAACAAAAAAAATCCACCAATGATCAAAATGGTTAAAACTATACTAAACAAACAAAAAAAGAAGCAAAAACCAAACAAACCAACAAAAAACAGACAGGCAGAACCCTGGGATAAATGGTAGAACAAAGCTATACAGACGAACTCACATAAAGAATCATTCACAAACACATTCACAAAGAGAGAAAATGGAAAAAAAAAATTATATATCATTGCTCCCAAAGTCCTCCTCCTCAGTTTGGGATGATTTGTTGTTTATTCAGGTATTCCACAGATGTAGGGTACATCAAGTTGATTGTGAAGATTTAATCCGCTGCTCCTGAGGCTGCTGGGAGAGATTTCCCTTTTTCTTCTTTGTTCGCACAGCTCCCGAGGCTCAGCTTTGGATTTGGACCCGCCTCTGCATCTAGGTCACTGGAAGGCATCTGTTCTTCGCTCAGACAGGATGGAGTTAAATCAGCAGCTGATTAGGTGGCTCTGGCTCACTGAGGCCAGTGGGAGGGAGGGGCAGGGAGGTGGGGCGAGCCTGAGGTGGCAGAGGCAGGCGTGATTTTGCAACAGCCTGAGATGCACCATGTGTTCTCCCAGGGAAGTTGTCCCTGCATCACTTGACCCTGGCAGTGGCGGGCTGCACAGGCTCCCCAGAAAGGAGGTGTGGAGAGTGACCTGTGCTTGCACACAGGCTTCTTGGTGGCGCTAGCAGTAGCCCTAGCGTTTCATGCCCGTCTCTGGTGCAGAGCTGATAGCTGCGGCTCATGTCCATCTCTGGAGCTCGTTTAGGTGGTGCTCTGAATCCCCTCTCCTCGTGCAACCAGAAATAATGGTCTCTTGCCTCTTAGGCAGGTCCAGACTTTTTTCTGAGCTCTCCCTTGTCTAGCTGTGTTGCCCTAGCCCCCTTCAGGCTGTGTTCATGCTGCCAACCTCAGTCGTCTCCCTGGGATCTGACCTCCAAAGCACAAGCCTCAGCCTCCAGCCCCCTCCCGCCCCAGCTGGTGAGCAGGCAAGCCTCTCGGGCTGGTGAGTGCTGATTGGCACCAATCCTTTGTGTGGGAATCTCTCCACTTTGCCCTCTGTAGCCTTGTTGCTGCATTCTCCTCCGTGGCTCTGAAGCTTCACTCTTGCCACCCACCATCTCAGCCATTGAAGGGGCTTCCTAGTGTGTGGAAACCTTTCTTCCTTCACGGCTCCCTCCCAGAGGTGCAGGTCTCATCCCTATTCTTTTGTCTCTGTTTTTTCTTATTTCTTTTGCCTTACCCAGGTACGTGGGGAGTTTCTGGCCTTTTGGGAAGTCTGAAGTTTTCTGCCAGTGTTCAGTAGGTGTTCTGTAGGAGTTTTTCCACATGTACACGTATTTCTGATGTATTTGTGGGGAGGAAAGTGATCCCCAAGTCTTACTCTTCCACCACCTTGAAGGTCTCCTGGCTGTATTTTTGAGTAAGTATTTAAACTGAATGCAAGAAATAGAAGCTAGAATATATATATATATATATATTAATGGGAAACATCAAAAGGAGAAAGAATGGAGGAAGGCAACTGTTGTACCAGGTAATGGATGAGATAAATTTTACCCAGTTTCTACTCTGAAAGGTTTGCCATATTGTTATCAAAGGCAGCTCAAAAAGTATACTTCATTAGCACCATTACTAGTTCTACCAACAGTGTCACCAAATATGGGCACAGCTTTACAAGGTATAAGCCACAAAGGAGGTGAGACACCACCTCTCCTCAGGATATACACTGGGACATTGAAAGCAAGATCATTTCTATTCTCTGCACATTGTGTATTTGTTTTCCTTTGAGTGACAATAACTATTTTTATTCTTATTAAAAACAAAAATTGTCCTTGTGTATTAAAATGTGTCTGTTGAATGATGTCAGATTTCTTCTGAAAAATCACACACAATTCCAATGACAAATAGATTTCATTGCATCTTTTATATTATACTTTCTCATTTAAGATTTAGAGACATTTACTATGTATATGCAGCAGGAATAGGCAAGGCTCCCACCTGACCTAGTGAGGACTCTGGGAATATCACTGGAACCTCAGTGTTACTGTGGAAAAATGAAAGGTTTCCCTATTTCAAGGGTTCTAGCTGTTCATAATAAACTCAAGATAACTGTCATGATGGGATGAATGATAGTGCAAAATAAAAACACCCGGGGTTCTAATAGACATGTAAGCCACAAACCAATGTTCAAGAAAAACCTCTGGGATTTTAATGCACATGTAGTTATAAGGGAAGCAGAACCTTACCTATTCTAGGTTTTCATCTAGGACTCTTCAACAAAACGTTTTACAAAAGAAAAACTAACAGTATAATAATGTGTGCTGGGCTCATCATCTGGAAGAAATCTCAACAAAAACGTAACACCGCAGCTCAGAACTGCAGCTTATATAACATCTTCAACTATGAATCATCAATTTGTAGAGAAATGAAAAGACAAAAGAAAGAAGTCCGAGGCTTCCAAGGGTGGCAAACTGTACGAGGGTAAACATATGGGAGGAAAGTAATGGAGTGAGAAGGTTCATTTGCAGATTCTGCTGGTGCCACCCCTGGCCTGAGGAGAGTGTGTCCAGTAAACGGAAAATTTGTGCCTTGTCATTAGACAGAAAAGAGGGAGCTTTTTCTGTGTTTCCTGCTTCTTAATTGCCTTCAGGTCAAAATAATATTTATGTCAAAGAGACATATTTTAGGGTGAAATATTCTGGAATCCTACATAGGCTACAAAACTATGTTTAAGAGAACTGCTGGATATGTCAGCTAAGTTATGTGGAAATGTCTTTATGACAAGCACCAATGCATAATCCATTATTTTCACTTAACAACCTCTTAGGATGTAAAAAAGGAAGTCACTTTGTGGTTATTGAACTTGTTTGTGATCAAGGTCTGTGGGCCTTTTATGTATGTTTCTTGGGAAAGAGCTTAAAATAGTAATAATAATCAGCATCCACTAACAGTGTATTCGAATTATCTTCTCAGGAAAACAAAGAAACAAGCTTAAGACCTAAATTCAAGTTTGTCAGAAACATGACTCCATACAAGGTTTTAGATTTTTAACTTTAGGATTGTAGCTCATTTATAAAATATTTATTTTTACAAAGATGAAAAACAACTTACATTAGTCACACAAGCAGTTAATGAGAGAGGTGGACTCAGTGCTTAAGTTCTAATTTAGAACCTGCTTGATATTTAGGAAGATAGTGTGGGCCAAAGAGCTAAAATGAAACTTGAATCCAGGTGATACATATTTACAAGTATTTTCAATTAATTAAATGTAAACATCATTTCTTTTCATAAACTGATAAAACACTTGTATAACTCTTTTTAGAACTTTTAAAGTCTAAGGTTTGGAGTTTTTCCATATAGAATAATATTGATAAAACAATAAAGAATACTATTGATGCAAAGTAAACATTTTCCATTTATAGCTTACACTAATTAAAGACTTTTGATTCCATGTGTGTATGCATACTTTCAATTTTTTTATACTTTCAAATTTAATAGTCCTTATTTTATTTGGTAAACTTTTCTTTTCCTACAAAAAGTTAATTTCACTTTGTTTTCAAATACCAGTAAAGAAAGTCAGTAAAATCTTTAACACAGACTATCTAAGCAAATATTTTGGTTAAAATTTAGATTTTTTTAAAATTAAAAATAATGGGAAATTCAATTTCAATTATTTTCCAAATAAAAATTACCATATGTGGCTTCCTGTTAACAGAATACAAGTACTAAAAGGTGAATTTGGAATCTGAATTTAAGCATTACTTTGTATTTTATGATATCTCTCATCAGTTACAGAAATTAAGACTAACAGATTAAAAGTCAAAGTCGACTTGTGATTTTGATAGGATTTTCTGAAGGAACTAATTGAACACAATCATATATAATAGTATCAATATCTAAATGTGGGAACCTCTTATATAAAAATGTCTACTCTTTTACACTAAATTAAATAAAATTTTGGTGTGGGATGAAGCATTGCTACCTCTAAAATGACATATGTAACATGACTTGAATTGTTGTAAGAGTCTTGTATTTATAATATTTTATTGAGACTGAGTATTATATTATTCTATATTTCATTTCACATTGCCTTAAAAGAAAGAGATTCAATAGGAAAGATAAACAAATAACCACGGCTATTAACCATGTAAAATATGTGTATTAACATCAACAAGAAAAAACTGTTGCTCACAAAAACTTTAAAAAATAGCTTCTAATATGATGAAAGATTGTTTTGGTAAAGAAACCAGTTTCCTTCTTCGTTGAATTCAGCCATAAGACAATATTTTCAACAGAAAAAGAAAAAGTATAAACATAAATTAGCAAGAAAAGGGAAAAAAAAACCTACCAAGAGCTATGTTTATAAAATGAATTCATTTAGGAAAACTGCACCATTTCCATATGATTCTAGCATCCTTTCTTGTGTTTAAAAACCGGGAAGTATATAATTCAATGCAAACCTGTATTCAAAATTAATTAGCCATTAAATGACTGAACAATATTGCTCCTAGCCATGGGTCATGGAGAAACATTAACATCATTATAAAGGGAAAAATCACAGGGCTACGCTATAAGGAAACTGTTTTAGGCTCAGACTCAAAACAGGAAACACATTTTCTCTCAACAAAGAAATGAAAGTATCCCTCCATCCTTAGATTACTTAAAAAAAAAAAAAAAAGGCTGATGATAAGAAGAAAATGCTGACTAGACCAGAGAGGATACATCATAGGGAAATCCTCCAGTAACAGTCTAGATCCTGGGCTGAACTGTGATTAGACTGAGGAAGGGATATTTTGAGGGTCATTTCCCCCTAGGTATCCCCAAAAGCACACATCATAAACCACAATGGCTGGAGAGGCACTGTAGCACAGAAGAACAAAGGCTGAAGCACCATCCAGCTAACATTTTACATACCTCTAGGGAGAAATAGGTATTGCCTTCCAGAGCATTCAGGTGACTGACGTGAGGTACTGAAAGACCCTGCTGTGAACTTGTGCCTTCCCAGACACCAAGAACTCTCGGAAGTAAGGGCCATAAAGCCAAATGCAGATCTCACAGGGTACCTGGAATAGCAAAAATTTGGGCCCACAAATTACAAATACACAAATTGGACCAGGATTAATCCATTATCCACTTGCAGTCCAGAATTACAATAGCAAAAAGAAGAGTGCTAATCTTTTTAGAAGCTAAGTTCTCATTACACTTAGAATAAAACCAAAAAGTTTTTGATGTTCCAAACCTAAAAATGCGGTTGTTTATTTTTGTTTTTATTTCTGTTACTCTAGGATGTGGGTCAAAAAATATCTTGCTGTGGTTTATGTCAAAGTGTTTTTCCTATGTTTTCCCCTACAAGTTTTGTAGTGTCTGGCCTTACATTTAGGTCTTTATTCCATTTTGAGTTTATTTTTTGTGTATGATGTTAGGTAGTGTTCTAATTTCATTCTTTTACCTGTAGCTCTCCAGTTTTCCCAGCACCACTTATTGAAGAGGCTGTCTTTTGTCCATTGTATATTCTTGCCTCCTTTGTTGTAAATTAGGAGCCCGTATGTGCATGTGGGTTTGTCTCTGGGCATTCTATCCTGTACCATTGATCTATATTTCTGTTTTTGTGCCAGTACCACACTGCTTTGATTACTGTAGCTTTGTGGTGTAGTTTGAAGTCGGGGAGGTTGATTCCTCCAACTCCGTTTTTATTTCTCAATATTGCTTTGGCTCTTAGGGGTCTTTTGTATTTCCATAAGGATTGTAAATATTTTTTGTTCTAATTGTGTGAAGAATGCCATTGGTAGTTTGATAGGCATTGCATTGAATCTATAGATTGTTTTGGGTAGTATAGCCATTTTCATGATATTGATTCTTCCAATCCAAGAACATGGCATATTCCTCCATCAGTTCATGTCATCTTTGATTTCTTTCATCAGTGTTTTATAGTTTTCTGAGTACAAATCTTTCACCTCCTTAGGCAGGTTTATACCTAGGTATTTTATTATTTTTGTTGCAATGGTAAATATGAGTGTTTCCTTAATTTCTCTTTCTGATTTTTCATTGTTGGTGTATAGGAATGCCAGAGATTTCTGTGCATTAATTTTGTATACTGCAACCTTACCAAATTCGTTGATTATTTCTAGTCATTTTTTGGTGGCATCTTTAGGATTTTCTATGTATAGTATCATGTCATCAGCAAACAGTGACCGTTTTACTTCTTTTCCAATTTGTATTTCTGTTATATCTTTTACTTCTCTGATTGCTGTGGCTAGGAATTCCAAACCTATGTTTAATAAGAGTGATGAGAGTGGACATCTTGTCTTGTTCCTGATCTTAGTAGAAATGGTTTCAGGTTTTCACCATTGAGAACGATGTTGGCTGTGGGTTTGTCTTATATGGCCTTAATTATGTTGAGGTAAGTTTCCTCTATGCTTACTTTCTGGAGGGTTTTTATCATAAATGGGTGTTGAATTTGTTGAAAGCTTTTTTCTGCATCCATTGAGATGATCATTTGGTTTTTATTCCTAATTTGTTAATATGGTGTATCACATTGATTGATTTGCATATATTGAAGAATCCTTGCATCTCTGGGATAAATCCCACTTGATCATAGTGTGTGATCCTTTTATTGTGCTGTTGGATTCTGTTTGCTAGTATTTTGTTGAGGATTTGTGCATCTATATTCATAAGTGATATTCATCTATAATTTTCTTTCTTTGTGATATCATTTTCTGGTTTTGATATCAGGGTGATGGTGGCTTTGTTGAATGCATTTGGGAGTGTTTCTCCTTCTGCAATTTTTTGGAAGAATTAGAGAAGGATCAGTGCTATCTCTTCTCTAAATGTTTAATAGAATTCACCTGTGAATCCATCTGGTCTTGGACTTTTGTTTGTTGGAAGATTTTTAATTATGGTTTCAGTTTCACTACTTTTGATAGGTCTGTTTATATTTTCTAATTCTTCCTGGTTCACTCTTGGAAAATTGTACTTTTCCAAAAATTTGTCCACTTCTTCATGGTTGTCCATTTTATTTTAATATAGGTGTTTGTTGTATTCTTTTCTAAGGCACTTTTATCTAAGAAATACAGAGTAGGGTTTCCCTGGTGGCGCAGTGGTTGAGAGTCTGCCTGCCAGTGCAGGGGACACTGGTTCGAGCCCTGGTCTGGGGGGGTCCCACATGCCGTGGAACAACTAGGCCCATGAGTCACACCACTGAGCCTGTGCATCTGGAGCTTGTGCTCCTCAGCGAGAGGCCATAACAGTGAGAGGCCCGTGAACTGTGATGAGGAGTGGCCCCACTCACCGCAACTAGAGAAAGCCCTCGCATAGAAACGAAGACCCAACACAGCCAAAAATAAATAAATACGTTAATCAAATTTAAAAAAAAAAAGAAAGAAAGAAATACAGAGTAATTTCTGGAAAAAAAATGCTGGCCCTTTGGTCACCACTCTCATGAAGGGTTAATGTGGAATTTCTGTTGGGATAAACTAGAACTCATATCCCCTTTCTACAATTTCTAATATAACTATACCTTATTAGACATATTAACTTATAGAGTTAGAGAAAATGTATTAACATTTCTCTTTATGCAGTAAGTTTTAGTCATTCTCAACTTTTTAACATAATTATAACATTTTAATTTGAAGAATATTTAATATAATAAAAGCTTAGAAAGGAACATTTGACAATTTGATAATTACAGTGAACATTATATAGTAAGGAGCCAATTCCTGAGTATACCTTATGAAGAATTATCCTTGCTATATATAACATGGATCCACATTTAAACTGCTCAGGTTATCTATGTACAATTTAAAATATTGGATTATATGTATATGCTCTTAGTTAACTACTTTAGTATGAGATTGTTTTAGCTGGGGAATATTTGGTTTGAAGAACTGAAGAATTTTTCAGATAAACCCAGGTTCCAAAGCTAGCTCATTGAGAATACACAGAGCACTCTCCAGGTACTTAATTTTAGGCAACACAGTTATATCTCAGGAAAACTGTCTTGGCTGATGTTGTCCTAATGTCTGGTGTTGCATGGTCTCTATTTTCTATTTCTCACTATAGAAATACTACTTCTATATTACATTTCCAGTGTTGGTGGGAATGTAAATTGATGCAGCCACTGTCAAAAAGAGTACAGAAGTTTCCCAAAAAGCTAAAAATAGAGCTACCTTATGACCTAGCAATTCCACTCCTGGGTATATATCTGAAAAAAACAAAACAAAAAAAAAACCCATTAATTTGAGAAGATACATGCACCCCAATGTTCATAGCAGTATTATTTATAACTTTTAAGATATGGAAGTTACCTTAGTGTCCATCAGCAGATGAATGGATAAGATAGATGTGTGTACACACACACACAATGGAATACTATTCTGCCATAAAAAAGAATGTAATTTTTCCATTCACAGCAACATGGATGAGCTTGGAAGGTATTATGCTAAGTGAAATAAGTCAAACAGAGAAAGTCAACAGCTGTATAATATCACACATATGTGGAATCTAAATAAAGCAAAAACAAATACAAAACTAGTGAATATAACAAAGCAGAAGCAGACTCATGAATACAGAGAACAAACAAGTCGTTACCAGTGGGGATAGAGAAAGGGTGAGGGACAAAATGGGAGGGAATTAAGAGGTACAAACTACTATATGTAATGCTAGCTACAAGGATATATTGTACAACAGGGGGAATATAGCCAAAATTTTTAATAACTATAACTGAGGTATAACCTTTAAAAATTATGAAACACTATATTGTACACCTGTAATTTATATAATAAAAAAAGAGAAATACTACTTCCTGCTCTCCTAAATGCATCAGTTCTCCTCAGTGATTGGCCTTTGCTTATCCACGCTGAGATTGCAGAATGTTGGTGTACAACTGTGACAACTCAAGCCTGGTTCCACTTAATGTTACTGCTCCAATGTCCGACTTAAAAGTTGAATTACTTTATTCTGTATTTATTTTTTAAATTACTGAAAAATAATTGAATAGGATCAACCTGGGTCAAGTGTCAAAATGAATCCCTTTTGATCAATTATTTGTTTTTGCTGAAAATTCTTAGTTTATCTTTTAAAAATTAGGCATAATTCCACTCATATTCTAATTATATATAAGTTCCATTATATTTATTGTAAACCTCAAAAGGAGAAACATCTAATTTTCTTACAGTTAATCATCAAATCAAACTGATTTTTTTCAAGAGAAAGAGAAGAGAGGCCACTTATTTGAATGTATATAAAAACAATAACATAAAGGGCTACACTATCAAATATTTTCAAAGAATAAATTTTTAATTTTTTTCTTATAATCAAATTATTTTCTAAAACAATGATCATTTCTTGACTAACCTTTTAATACTTGCAAAATAGGTGTCATTTTACAAATATAGTATTTTTGTACTTTTTTCATATTTAAGAAAATCCAGATACAGTTGACAGCCATTTCCTTTAGTTATTAACAAAATGAAACTACTTACTTGTTAACAAAATATATAAACTACTAGTCAAACAAATGACTACTATAAAGCCTAGAAAATGTTAAATTACAAGAGAAATGCAGATGTATACACTGATAACCGATTTTCATATTAATTGTTTATTAGAGTAAGCTACTAAGATAGTAGAGGACTTCCCTAGAGGTGCAGTGGTTAAGAATACACATACCAAAGTATGGGACACGGGTTTGAGCCCTGGTCCGGGAGGATCCCACAGGCCATGGAGCAACTAAGCTCATGCACCACAACTACTAAGCCTGTGTTCTAGAGCCCGTGAGCCACAACCACTGAGCCTGCATGCCACAGCTACTGAAATCCACATGTCTAGAGCCTATACTCCACAACAAGAGAGGCCACAGCTATGAGAAGCCCGTGCACCATGATGAAAAGCAGCCCCTCGTCTCCACAACTAGAGAAAAGCCTGTGCACAACAACGAAGACCCAACACAGCCAAAAATAAAATAAGTAAATTAAAAAAAAAATAGTAGAATAAGGATGGCATTGCCACAAGGAAAGTATGTTAGCTCAGAGAAAGGAAAATGGTTATCCACGTCATAATGTGTATGGTTATTGATAATTATGTTTGCCCGTATTAGCAACCTCTCTCCTGGGCAGATTTGAAAGTACACTGACTGAAGATCTGTCCAGTGCCTCTATCTCAAGATGTTTGCAGCTTTTCAGTGCATTAATACTAACATATCATGAATACACACAGAGATTATTGGCTACTCTTGCAATCTTGAACCATGAAACACATGTTTTTTGAACACCAATTATAGAAGAGGCCCAATTGAAGTCTTCCTGGATTCAATTCTTCTAACATTTGCTAGAAAAAAAGTCATTTTAGAGATTGTTTAAGGCCATTAATTTATTAAAAGAAGAATAATATCTGGAGTCATCTCAGAGCTGCTGTTGAGAATATATCTGTCCCTGAGTAATAACAGGCCTCCTCCACAAGGGCCTTTACTGCTCCATCCCTGTGAGCAATAAAGATGATGTGATGACAGCAAGGATGGAGAGCAAAAGCTCAATACTAAGTGTTGTAGAGCAGAGAAGGAAGTGGAGCTGGGCCATGAACCTGAAGAATTAGATATCATCGTGAAAGAAGAGGAAATGCAATGGGAAAAAAGAAACAATGTGAAAACTTACTATTCAGTGTCAGTCCTTACATATTTGAGTAGATTTGTTGTTTTGTAAATCTGTTACTTTAAAATGGGGTTAAATATACTAAAGTAAATATGTTTTTAAAAATACTAATAATGAAAAGTGACCTGAAAGAGGCAAAGAAGGTTTCGGAAGAGGGCTTAACCTGATGTTACTTTATCTAGATTTTATTTGAAATGTACTATTCTAAAATAAGTTTAGAATTCAATAAAAGCATAGAAAAGGAATTATTTACTCATTAATTATTTTATTAAAATGTATCATGTGTCATTGCAGTTATCAAACACCACTGTTCTAACAAAGAGTAAGCACTGGGTATGGATATAGAAGACGATAGGAGATTTCACCTGGAGAAGTAGCACTTAAAGTATGTGCTAAAATATGGATAGGACTTAGCTAGAAAACCAATTGGAAATAGAAGTGTTCCAGTAAGAGGACAGTGTGCTAAAAGTTCAAAGGCAGGAGAGATGAAAACTTCTAAGCAGCTGCAAAAAGACTTTTATGGTTGGAGAGATGAAACAAGAGCCTGGAGTTTTTAAAATTTGTATATTATTCAAGGCTTTACAGACCATGTTAAGAATTGGTTATTTTATTCTCTGAAGAATCAAAGTGGCTGAAAGATTTTAAAGAGATAAGTGAAATAAAGTTTGAGATATTCAATACATATAAATGTTTATCAATATAGCCTTTAGATCAATAAATTCATATCTGAGGTGGAGAAAGATTTGGGGAAGCTTTACCTTGTGTTGTTCAAATTACAAAAATTCCATGTGCTATGTATCTACATTTATGTCCATAGATACAAATATTTAATATAAATGCAATTCCTTCCAACAGTGGTTTCTATGGGAACTTGAAGAGATGTGTGCTTCTATGTTTGGGACATAACCAGTGATACTGCTGTTATATGACGTTAGCTTGAAGTGGTTGGATATTAACTCATTAAACTCGCTTTGCTCTCATTCCATACTCACCAAACAACTTTGGTCATGATTTGGTTGCCCATGTACTTTGGCTACAGGGAGAAAAACTGATTGATTATAGACACACATGAGTGTTCTGTCCTGTGTTGCAGGTATCAGTAGCCCTGATAAGGGCCCTGATAAGGATAAACATCTGGGCCGGCACAAAAGCCCTGAGCCATCTCATTTGGATTCTCTGCAATGAATCCTCCATAGCCTCAGTGAACCTCTTCTTAGAGAACACCTTCCTCCCATGATTTACATGCACAAACATGGAAAGGAGGAAGAAGACAAGTGTATGTAGTAAAAGGTCCTATGTGTTGAAGAGATTCTAAATATTTAATGAGTGTTTATGACATGAAATTATTGGGTATAATGTAGAGGTATGACATATCCATAATTATGGTGAGCAAACAGTTCAAGTTAGCCTTAATGTTTGTTATTTTTCAAGTTGAGGGGTGTGATGATTCACGAAAGCCATAATTAAAAGTGACTGAATTTCAAGAAGTCCACGTACAAATGTTTACACATAAAAAATCTGTGAATTTGTATATATGGCTGATATTCTTGCTTTAGGAGGGTCAAGAAAACAATCCACACAGCTACATATACTCTGAAAAAATGTTAAATCACTAGTTTGTTCTCTGTATCTGAGTCTGCTTCTTTTTTGTTATATTCACTAGTTTGTTGTATTTGTCAGATTTCACATATATGTGATAACATACAGTATTTGTCTTTCTCTGAGGGGGAGGGACAACATAGGGGTGAGACAGTGAGAGGTACAAAGTATTGGGTATAAGATTAGCTCAAGGATATACTGTGCAACATGGGGAATATAGCCAATATTTTGTAGTAATTGTAAATGTAAAGTAACCTTTAAAAATGTATAAAATTTTAAAAACACATGAGACAAATATCACTTATATGTGGAATCTAAAATATATATACACTACCAGATGTAAAATAGCTAGTGGAAAGCAGCTGCATACCACAGGGAGATCAACTCGTTGCTTTGCGACCATTTAGAGGGGTGGGAGAGAGGTGCAAGAGGGAGGGGATATGGGAATATATGTATATGTATAGATGATTCACTTTGTTATAAAGCAGAAACTAACACTACATTGTGAAGCGAAAAGTAATAATAATAATCCCTACTAAAATACATGTATGTGTGAGATAATGAAAAAAAACCAAACAAAATAATAAAATATGGTATGAATGAATTCATTTACAAAAGAAAATTAGACTCACAGACATAGAAAACAAATTTATGGTTATCAAAGAGGAAAGGGGAGGGTTCAGGGATAAATTAGGAGTTTGGGGTTAGCAGATATAAACTACTCTATATAAAATAAATAAACAACAAGGACCTATTACATAGCACAGGGGACTATACTTGATATCGTGTAATAAACTATAATGGAAAAGAATATGAAAAATAATATACAGGTTACAAAACAGAAAAACATAATTAAAATGTTAAATCAATCTAAACAATTATTATTCAACTGGGTTAGGAAGAGGTTCATATTAGATACCTTGTGACCTTTTAAAAATACACACGGCCATCAACTGCTTCACCATCTTTGCTTTCCACAAACCTCCTCAATGCAAGAGCATCTCTGGGATTCACAAATGTGGAAAAGAGCAGGGAGCAAGTGTAACCTGGGAAACATTCCCTCAGACACTCAAAGAGGCATTTTTCTTGTATGGAAACTATTGATTTAATGATCAAAGAGTAAGCATTCAATCACTTATTTTCTATACAATGAATTTAAAGTCTGTTAACTAGAAAGAAAATTATATTGTTCTTCTGTAGGGAATTACAAAGAATATGCTTGGTAACAGGTTAGAAACAAAATCCTGAAGTTCCAAGAATGGTCTTCTGACCACTGCTATTATACCTACCTTATTTTATAGGTGACAGAGAGAAAGCTTAAAAAGGTTTCCCAAAGATATATAACCAGTTTGTGAAAAAGTCAGTTTTTTTAGTGTCATTTTCCAATTTTTCATTCAAGTGCTGCCTAAATTTTGATCAAATTAATGAATTTACAATAAATAAGAAAGAATCATAACTACCATATTTCTCCCATTCTCTCACAGAAAATGGTGATTATTTTGAATTATTTTAAATGAGTTCAGCGACAAACATGCTACTTTTGTTATATGAAATCTCGTTTGCTTCTGAAATAAATTATTCATTTTGTTTAGAAGCAACATTTATTTCTCAAGCTGTACACATTTTTTTTTCTTTTAAGATTTATTTATTTACTTTATTTATTTTTGGCTGTGTTGGGTCTTAGTTGCAGCACACGAAGTCTTTGTTGAGGCATGTGAAATCCTTCCTGTGGTGTGCGGGCTTCTCTCCAGCTGTGGTGCATTAGCTCCAGGGTGCAAGGGCTCTGTAGTTGTGGCACACGGGTTCCAGAGTGCATGGGCTCTGTAATTTGCAGCATGCAGTCTCTCTAGTTGAGACACATGAACTCAGTAGTTGTGGTGTGCCAGTTTAGTTGTCCCATGGCATGTGAGATCTTAGTTCCCCAACCAGGAATTGAACCTGTGTCCCCTGCATTGTAAGGTGGATTCTTTACCACTGGACCACCAGGGAAGTCCATCAAGCTTCAAAAGTTTTCATCTTTTGATTTTTTTCCAGGAAGACCCTGGTTAATGAGATCCTTAATTAAACGAGCTGCATTTTAGGCAGACACATAAAGCTGAGGCTTTCAACTTGTTAGATAGAGCAGCCTGGAAGTCAGATAAAATTATTTTTTACCCTGGCTTTTGATGCTTTTTCTTCTTTTGCCATTTGACTGTGCTATTTAAAGAACATTGTTAGTAATATAGTTACATGATTGCCCATAAGAATGTGATTATATTCTTTCTATATTCTTTCTATTCTAGCTCTATATTTCCCTGCCCCACTAGAGTAAGTCATGGGCTGTATGCTTTCTTCTTCTTCTGAAACGACTATATTGCCATAAGCCAAATATGATCAATGTGAAATTTATCTGACAAATGCATGATGAAATTTCTACCCACCAAATGATTTTCAAATCAGAAAATAAAAAAGAGCCTTGGGAGATGAATCTACAAGTTTTGAAACAGCTGTTTAAAAATTGTCAGAATAATCTTCTGCATGGCCCAAAGCAAGATGTAAATTAAGAAGTAATACACTTTGAGTGTGATGGAGCATGTACTTGTAAATTCATGGACCTATTCATCTCATGTAAATAGCTCACACATTGTACCTCACAGGAATAATTACATAACACTAAAGCATTTGAAATTATAAATATTAAGACAGAAAATTATCTGTGCATTTCTTTTGGAATAAGTTTGGAGAGATTAAGAAGGAGTACAATTCTTAATTGTTATATTGCTTTCTAATTATATACTTTGTAGGTTGAATGTCAAAGGATTGAAAAAACTTTGGGCAAAATCAGCAGGAGGGATGTGCCTTTTGTCAGTTGTAAATAAATATTTGCTAACCTGTTGTCAAGGCAGCAGTGTGTCCAGGAAAAGGCAGGCCTTTAGCTTTCAGGGTAGAGCATGAGCCCTTTCATGTTCAAAGTGTTAGAAGCTGGGTTCATTATATAGGTAACAATTGACTTCTTCAGGAAAAGAAACTATTAATAAGAGACTAACTGAACAAAAGTTGTCTTGCACAAGAAAATTATTTAAATTTCTCCAGATATGCTATCAAATGCAAATTTACAAAAGTCATCCAGATCAAGTTGGTGGTGTTGTCTGTGCATACATGCATGCGGTATAATTTGAAAAAAAATAATAAGAAAAAATATTGAGTCAATAGTGAGTATATGGGGCTACCCTGGTGGCAGAGTTGTTGAGAGTCCATCTGCCGATGCAGGGGACATGGGGTCGTGCCCCAGTTCAGGAAGATCCCACATGCCCTGGAGTGGCTGGGACTGTGAGCCATGGCCACTGAGCCTGTGCGTCCGAAGCCTGTGCTCCACAACAGGAGAGACCACAAAAGTGAGAGGCCCGTGTACTGAAAAAAAAAAAAATAGTGAGTAGAACCCCAGAGATACTTTAACTTGGAAAATAAAATTATGACTTCAAAAATTAGTTTTCAAAAATTTAAAGGATACCTGTGATATAAATCTAAGAGAGTAGTATTAAATATATTTGAAAGTGTGAACAACATAGAAATAAATTTCCTATGTTGATTATGTATTATAACAAGAAAAGCTTTAATAAGAACAACTGTCCCAACAGACCAAAAACAGGCTTTCCGATATGATCACCAAAACCCTGAAATATTTGAGATTGCAGAAATGAAAGAGAAATGTCAGAAAACCAAAAATGGCAGATTTTTAAGAAAATAAGATAAATAAGGTTTTGGAAAGCTGCAGGCTGTTAAGCTCCTAGTAGTAATCAAAGTAAAGGGAAAATTCTAAAATAGCACATTAAATTACTGTTTTGGATAATCTTAAGGAAAGGAATAAAATGGGATGACATCATATCAAGTTCTTGGTTTCAAAACATCTCAAAACCTTAGCAATAGGCATGAAAAAGAGGGAGCAGCAAAGAGGAGAAAGTGGAGATGAAACAAAAATTAGAAAACAGTATCCAGTAACAAATGTTTAAAATTGAGGTGTTTTGCTAATTTCCAAGGTGTCAAACATGGTGATTTGGTGATGGTTGTACGATTCCAAGTTTTCTACCCAGTTTTCAGACTACTGTTACAAACCAAACTTTCAAGTTGTCTGGCAATATGGGGCATGAGGGTGGAATCATAACCAAGTTAGCTCAAGAAGATTCATTTTTTAATCATGGAGGAATTAAAATTCTCTTGGAAAACAGGCAGATATAAAGAAGGGATTTTAAAACACAGAAATAACTTTAATATTAAAATTTCATACCTTGTTGGATTCAGTTTGCTAATGTTTTCTTGAGTATTTTTGTTCATGAAATATACTGGTCTGTAGTTTTCCTTTCTTGCAGTGCCTTTGTCTAGTTTTAATGTTACCATAATAATGGCTTCATGGAAAGAGTTAGGAAGTATGCCCTCTAATTCTATTTTCTGAAAGGGACTGAGAAGAAATGCTAAAATTTATCTCTTAAATATTTGATGGAATACACAAGTGAAATCATCTAGGCCAGGTGATTTCTTTTTCAGAAAGTTATGTGATTCAATATATTTTATAGAGATAGTCCTATTCAACTTATTTATTTCCTCTTTTATGAGTTTTGGTAGTAAGTGTTATTTAACTAATTGTCCCATTATATGTAAGATACCAAATTAATTGGAATAGAGTTGTTCATAGTTTCTTTTATTATTATTTTAATGGCTGTAAGACTAGTATTAATGACGCCTTCTTCATTTCTGGTCACATGTGCCTTCTCTTTTTTCTTGGTTAGCCTGACCAGAGGTTAATCAAGTTTATTCGTCTTTAAAAGAATAAACTATTGGTTTCATTGACTTTTTATTGTTTTCCCATTTCAATTTCAATAATTTATGCATCAATTTTTGTTGTATATTTTCTTTAGCTTACAGTATGCTTAGATTTCTCTTTTTTCTAAATTTCTTAAAATGGAAGCTTAGAATATTGTTTTTAGATTGGAAAAGATCTAACATCAATGTATATATTTATGCTGTAAGTTTCACTAAAAGCACTAACTTTATTGCATCCCCTAAATTTTCATAAATTTTATCTTAATTTTCATTTAGTCCAAAATATTTTTAAATATCTTTTGTGGATTATTCTTACACCTATGTATTGTTAAAGTGTGTTGTTTAATCACAAAATATTTGGGGGGTTTTCCAGCTATCTTTCTGTAATTTAGAGCATTAAATATATATATTAGAAATCTTCATAAAATAGACTTCAAAATAAAGAATCTTACAAGAGACAAGGAAGGACACTACATGATGATCAAGGGATCAATCCAAGAAGAAGATATAACAACTATAAATATATATGTACCCAACATAGGAGCACATCAATACATAAGGCAACTGCTAATAGGTATAAAAGAGGAAATCGACAGTAACACAATAATAGTGGGGGACATGAACACCTCACTAACACCAATGGACAGATCATCCAAAATGAAAATAAATAAGGAAACAGAAGCTTTTTTTTTTTTTTTTTTTTTTTTTGCGGTATGCAGGCCTCTCACTGTTGTGACCTCTCCCATTGCGGAGTGCAGGCTCTGGATGTGCAGGCACAGCAGCCATGGCTCACGGGCCCAGCTGCTCCATGGCATGTGGGATCTTTCTGGACCGGGGCATGAACCTGTGTCCCCTGTATTGGCAGGTGGACTCTCAACCACTGTGCCACCAGGGAAGCCCAGGAAACAGAAGCTTTAAATGACAAAATAGACCAGAAAGAATTAATTGATATTTATAGGACATTCCATCCAAAAACATCAGATTATACTTCTCAAGTGCACATGGAACATTCTCCAGGAAAGATCACATCTTGGGTCACAAATTGAATCTTAGTAAATTTAAGAAAACTGAAATCATATCAAGCATATTTTCTGACCACAACGCTATCAGATAAGAAATGAAATACAGGAAAAAAATAAAAAATGTAAAAACACAAACACATGGAGGCTAAACTATACATTATTAAATAACCAAGAGATCACTGAAGAACTCAAAGAGGACATCAAAAAATACCTAGAGACAAATGACAATGAAAATACAATGAGACAAAACCTATGGGATGCAGCAAAAGCAGGTCTAAGGGGGAAGTTTACAGCTATATAAGCTTACATCAAGAAACAAGAAAAATCTCAAATAAACAATCTAACCTTACACATAAAGGAACTAGATAAAGAAGAACCAACAAAACCCAAAGTTAGCAAAATGAAAGAAATCATAAAGATCAGAGCAGAAATAAATGAAATAGAAACAAAGAAAACAATAGCAAAGATCAATAAACCTAAAAGCTAGTTCTTTGAGAAGGTAAACAAAATTGATAAACCTTTATCGAGACTCATAAAGAAAAAGAGGGATAGGACTTAAAATCAATAAAATTAGAAATGAAAAAGGAGAAGTTACAGCAGACACTGCAGAAATACAAAGCATCCTAAGAGAGTACAAGAAACCCTATGACAATAAAATGGACAATTTGGAAGAAATGGACAAATTCTTATAAAGGTATAACCTTCCAAGTCTGAACCAGGAAGAAATAGAAAATATAAACAGAAAAATCATAAGCACTGAAATTGAAACTCTGATTAAAAATCTTCCAACAAACAAAAGTCCATGACAAGATGGCTTCACAGGTGAATTCTATCAAACATTTAGAGAAGAGCTAACACACATCCTTCTCAAACTCTTGCAAAAAATTGCAGAGGAAGGAACACTACCAAACTCATTCTATGCAGCCATCATCACCCTGATACCAAAACCAGACAAAGATACTACAAAAAAAGAAAATTACTGACCAATATCACTGATGAAAATAGATGCAAAAATCCTCAACAAAATACTAGCAAACAGAATCCAACAACACATTAAAACTATAATACACCATGATCAAGTGGGATTAATTCCAGGGATGCAAGGATTCTTCAATATATGCAAATCAATCAACGTGATACACCATATTAACAAACTGAAGAATAAAACCATATGATCATGTCAATAGATGCAGAAAAAGCTTTTGACAAAATGCAACACCGATTTATGATAAAAACTCTCCAGAAAGTGGACAAAGAGGGAACCTAACTCAACATAATAAAGGCCATATATGACAAACCCACAACAAACATCATTCTCAATGGTGAAAAACTGAAAACATTTCCTCTAAGATGAGGAAAAAGACAAGGATGTCTACTGTCACCACAATTATTCAACATACGTTTGGAAGTCTTAGCCACAACAACCAAAGAAGAAAAAATAAATAAATAAATAAAAGGAATACAAATTGGAAAAGAAGAAGTAAAACTCTCAGTGTTTGCAGATGACATGATATTATACATAGAGAATCCAAATGATGCCACTAGAAAACTACTACAGTTAATCAATGAATTTGGTAAAATTGCAGGATACAAAATTAATGCACAGATATCTCTTGCACTCCTATACAGTAATGATGAGAAAATCTGAAAGAAAAATTAAGGAAACACTCAATTTACCATTGTAACAAAAATAATAAAATACCAAGGAATAAAGCTACCTAAGAAGACAAAATACCTATATGCAGAAAACTGATGAAAGAAATTAAAGATACCAACAGATAGAGAGATATACCATGTTCTTGGATTGGAAGAATCAATATTGTGAAAATGACTATACTACCCAAAGCAATCTACAGATTCAATGTAATCCCTATAAAATTACCAATGGCATTTTTTACAGAACTAGAACAAAAAATCTTAACATTTGTATGGAGACACAAAAGACGCCAAATAGCCAAAGCAGTCTTGAGGGGAAAAAAAAAAAATGGAGCGGGAGGAATCAGGCTCCCTGACTTCAGACTCTACTACAAAGCTACAGTAATCAAGACAATATGGTACTAGCACATAAACAGAAACATAGATCAATGGAACAATATAGAAAGCCAAGAGATAATCCCACACAATTATGGTAACTTAATCTATGACAAAGGAGGCAAGGATATAAAATGAAGAAAAGACAGTCTCTTCAATAAATGGTGCTGGGAAAACTGGACAGCTACATGTAAAAGAATGAAATTAGAACATTCCATAACACCATACACAAAAATAAACTCAAAATGGATTAGAGACCTAAATGTAAGACTGGACACTATAAAACTCTTAGAGGAAAACTTAGGAAGAACACTCTTTGACATAAATCAGAGCAAGATCTTTTTTGATCCACCTCCTAGAGTAACAGAAATAAAAGCAAAAATAAACAAATGGGACCTAATGAAACTTAAAAGCTTTTGCACAGCAAAGGAAACCATAAACAAGATGAAACGACAGCCCTCAGAATAGGAGAAAATATTTGCAAATGAATCAATGGACAAAGGATTAATCTCCAAAGTATATAAACAATGCTTGCAGCTCAATATTGAAAAAAACAAACAACCCAATCCAAAAATGGGCAGAAGACCTAAATAGACATTCTCCAAAGAAGACATACAGATGGCCAAGAAGCACATGAAAAGCTTCTCAACATCACTAATTATTACAGGAATGCAAATCAAAACTACAATGAGATATCAGCTCACATTGGTAAGAATGGCCATCATCTAAAAATCCACAAACAATAAATGCTGGAGAGGGTGTGGAGAAAAGGGAACCCTCTTGCACTGTTGGTGGGAATGTAAATTGATACAGACACTATGGAGAACAGTATAGAGGTTCCTTAAAAACCTAAAAATAGAACTACCATAGGACCCAGCAATCCCACTACTGGGCATATACCCTGAGGAAACCAAAATTTAAAAAGAGTTATGTACCACAATATTCATTGCAGCTCTATTTACAATAGCCATGTCATGGAAGCAACATAAATGTCCACTGACAGACAAATGGATAAAGAAAATGTGGTACTTATATACAATGGAATATTACTCAGCAATATAAAGAATGAAATTGGGTCATTTGTTGAGATGTGGATGGATCTAGAGACTGTCACACAGACTGAATTAAGCCAGAAAGAGAAAAACAAATATCATATATTAACGCATATATGTGGAACCTAGAAAAATTGTACAGATGAACCAGTTTGCACAGCAGAAGTTGAGACACAGATGTAGAGAACAAACGTATGGACACCGAGGGGGGAAAGCTGCAGTGGAGTGGGGATGGTGGTTTGTTGAATTGTGTGATTGGGTTTGACATATATACACTGATGTGTATAAAATGGGTGACTAATAAGAACCTGCTGTATAAAAAAATAATAATAAAATTCAAAAGGAAAACAAAAGAAATCCTCAACAAAATATTAACAAATCAAATAAAATGTATAAAACGAATTATAGTCCATGAAAAGTGGAATGTATTAAAGGTCTCTAAGTCTGGTCCAATATTCAAAACTAAATCAGTGTAACCTACCACATTATCAGGCACACAGAGAAACTGGATCACTAATTGCTGGTGAGAAAGTAAAATGGTACAAGGACTTTGGAAGACAGATTAGCAATTTCATACAAAATTATAAAACTACTCCAGTAATTCCACACACTGGTATTTTTACAACTGATTGGAATTGCCAAAGTCTAGAAAAACCAATATGTCCTTCAGTTGGTGAATAAATAAACAGTGTGATGCATTCAAAAAAGGGATACTATTCAGTGATAAAATAAGCTATCACACCATGTAAAGACAAGGATACATTTTAATTGCATATTCCTAAGTGATAGAAAATGATCTGAAAATATTACATACTGTAACCTTTCCATATATAGAACTCTGAAAATGCAAAACTATACAGAGAGTAAATATAATCCGTGATTTTTAGGGGTCCAGGGCTGGAGAGAGGAAGTTTAAGTAGGTTAAATAAATGTGAACTTTGTAATGTTGTGAAACTATTCTGTATGATACTATAAAGAAGGATGCATACCACTCTTCATTTGTCTAAATGCACAAAGAAGGAACTTAATGCAACAAATCTTAGAAAGACATTTAGGTGGTCCAGGATTTCCAGGATAGAATGTAGAATGTATTACTTAATTGTAATTGTAATTAATACAGTCTAACTGTACTACAAACGTATGAAATGACTCCATGGAAGGTGATTAGGGGAAAATGTTGCTGACCTAGTTACTTTGGAAGTGATTGGAATCTAGAGGATTAAAGGGGAAAAAATGTACCACTAAAGGGCATTGTAGGCAATGCTGTACTCTAGTTGATAAAGCTTTTTTTCTTTATCAAAATCAAAGATATGGGTTAAAAAGTCTGAAAGCACAATGCATGTATATTGAAAGTGAGCAATTAATTATGGTGGGAGCTAAGTTTCTTATTGTTGAGTGGAAGGTTACAAATAACCAAGGGGAGGAGTGTATGTTAATCCATTTTCTAAGGGCTTAGATTTGGAGATATTAGTATCAACTCAAGTTTAGTGTAATGTAGATACAAGGGATTACATACAGAAATATTTACAGATAGACAAATATACCTAGGGAAGCACACACACATTCCCTTTTCCCCTCCACTGAGAGGGTCTGGATCCAATTACTCTCCCAGTAATAATGAGCACACCTAGAGCCTAATATAGGCTTCTGTTAAGATTCTCCCATTAAAGGAACCAGAGGTCCTTGGAGAAATGACTGATTCTAGGACTGGGGGAGGCAATATACAAATTAGCCTAGATCATCTTATGGTTCCAGAAAGTAAAATGTGCTCAACTAAGAATAGCAACCCACATGGTGGGGGTATGCCAAAATGACACAGGAGTGAACAGAAAGAGCCCCAATGGCCAAGACTACAACAATTTGAGCAACTAAATACAGCATTATTTGTTTCTAACTCAATGTGTTAAATGAATATCCATGAATTTATACTGATATAAACAAACAAACAAATGGCGGAGAAGAGAAAAATATCCTGTGTAAAAGAAGTTGAAATGAGTTTGGAAGAACATTCAATAAAGTACCTGACCAATATTTCTCAAGCAGTCAAATTAATAAAAAGTATGGAAAGTCTGAGAAAGTGTCACAGAGAAGAGGAATCTAGGGAGACATGATGACTAAATGTAATGAGGTATCCTGGCTAGGATCCTGGAAGAGCAAAAAGGTAGTGGATGGTAGCTAAGAATATCTGAATAAATGATGGATTTAATTAGTACTACTGCTGCTGCTCCTGCTGCTGCTGCTACTAGAGACATTAACATCAGTAGTGGTTCATTAAATGTAACAAATGAATCAACTTAATCTAAGGTACCAATAATAGGGGAAACTGGCTTGAGCTTATATAGACACACTGTAATATCTTCACAGTTTATCAAAGTTTATAAAATAAATATAAATTATAGTCTAAGGATAAACTATGATAAACTAGGTACCTTTTAAATTTAAAAAAAATAAAATAAAATAAAATATATATATATATATATATACACCTATATGTAGTATACACTTTAAAGTGTATACTACATATACACTTTTCTTTAAAAACAATGCTTGTCACTTAAAAAATTATTCTGAGTAGGAAAGGAAACCATCAACAAAGTGAAAAGGCAGCCTATGGAATAAGAAAAAAAAATGCAAGCCATATATCTGAAAATGAATTAATATCCCCCAAAATACAAACAGCTCATACAACAACTCAATGGTAAAAATCCAAAACCTGATTAAAAAATGGGCAGAGGAACCACATAAACATTTTTTTCCAAAAAAGACATCAAATTGGCCAATAGGTGCATGAAAAGGGGTTCAATATCAGTAATCATCACGGAAATACTATGCAAAACCAAAATGAGCTATTCACACCTGTTAAAATGGCTATCATCAAAAAGATAGAAAATAAGCATTGGAGAGGGTGTGGAGAAAAAGGAACTTTTGTGCACTGTTGCTGGGGATGTGAATTGCTGCAGCCACTGTGGAGACCAGTGTGGAGGCTTCTCAAAACATTAAGAATAAAACTACCATATGATCTAGCAATCGCACTTCTGGGTATATATGGAAAGAAAATAAAAATTGGATATCAAAGAGATATCTGCATTCCCATTTTTATTTCAGCCTTATTCACAATAGCCAAGATATGGAAACAACCTAAGTGTAAATCAGCGATTGGATAGAGGTGAGGTACACACACACACATGCAAACACACACACAATGGAATATTATTCAGCCATGAGAAAGAAGGAAAGCCTGCTATTTGTAACAACATGGATAGACCTTGAGGGCATTGTGTTAAGTGAGTTAAGTCAGACAAAGTCAAAGGCTGTATGCTATCACTTATATGTGAAATATTCATAAATAAATAAATAAATAAATAAATAAATAAATAAATAAAACTGAACACAAAGAAACAGGGATGTAAAAGGTGGTTACTAGGTGCTGGGAGATGTGGGAAATGTGGAGAAGTTAGTTAAAGAGTAAAAACTTCCAACTATAAGTTAATAAGTTCTGGAGATCTAATGTACAGCATAATGATCTATTTAATACTACTGTATTATATTCTTGAAAATCACTAAGACAGTATATTGTAAATTTTCTTACCACAACAAAAGACATGGTAATTATAGGGTGTGATCAGGTATCAGGTGTTAACATTATGGTACTAATCATTTTGAATATATAATTGTATAAAATCAATGTGGACACATAGTACACCTTAAACTTACACAATATTATGTGTCAGTTATATCTCAATAAAGCTGGGGAGAAAAGTAATTACCAACCATCTTTTCTTTAAAAAAAAATGCTTGTCACTTAAATGTGGGTTTCAGTTCATCTATATTTTATTAGACAATATTCCCTGTTTTCCTAAAATTATTACCACATATTTGAGATTATTTAAGCTAGTTTTAGAAAACCTTGAATGATCAGAACTGAGAGTAAAGCTGTCCATATCATATGAGGAATCCCTATCCATAGCACCCCTGAACTTAAATATAAAGAACTAATGAGGATGACATACTTAATATCATTTTCTCCTGCTTCTCCTTGCTCCAAATGGATTTTTGATTTAGGGTTAATAATTTTGCAATTTGATCCATACATGTCTTCATTATTTTTAATAAGCATTATCTTTTTTTTTTTTTTTTTTTTTTGTGGTACATGGGCCTCTCACTGCTGTGGGCTCTCCCATTGTGGAGCACAGGCTCTGGACATGCAGGCTCAGTGGCCATGGCTCATGGGCCTAGCCACTCCGCAGCATGTGGGATCTTCCTGGACCGGGTCACGAACCCGTGTCCCCTGCATTGGCAGACAGACTCTCAACCACTGCACCACCAGGGAAGCCCAGCATTATCTGTTTGATACTATAAAGCAAAATATGTTTATTGTAGATAGTTTATAAAACATAGAAAAAGGAAAATATGAATTTTTAAAATGACGTAAATTCCAATACTTAGAGTCCATTATCTCATTCTGTCTTAAAGTTCTACTTTACAAATATGTGTTACTACTTAACCCCTGTTTCAAATAACATGTCTTAAATTACCTGACCATACAAATTTTAAGATTTTTTGGGACTCAAAGTTTTACTTTTTATGAATATATACATATGACATGCCAAAAATGCACATACAGGCAGATTAATAATTCCTTAGGAGTTTGCAAGGTACAAACTACTAAATGAGACAGCACAGACTTTATTACACTCACTTTGCCCTGAACTCATATTACAATTTATGTACAAATTTGTATTTTTATTTAGTGACACATGACACAACTTCAAAATACACACACCACCTTTGCTTTTTGCATTAATGAATTTTATACTGAAATCCTCCAACTCTGAGTAATATAATGTGGTGACTTCTCTCAGAAACTGGTTCACTTTTCTTACCCCACTCATTCACACTTGGCAACCCCCTCAGCTGCAATTATTTTTATAATAAAGCATCACTACACTAAATAAAAGACATTTACTATCTTGCATATTCCACCTTAAAGGACACTAACCCTTTTAAAAATTCCAGCTGCTGCTTTATCTATTTGGTATAATCATGGGTTTCAGAAACTGCTAAAAATATCAATGTACAAGAGGGAATATTTCCTTGGGGAAGGATTTCTTCTCCTAACTGGAGAGCTGCAGGTTCTGCTTATTAAAAGAAAGCAAGGCAACTTCCTATCCTAGGAATATTATTTCTTAATTATACATATCCAAAATACAGATAAAATTAACAGTAGAATTACGTGAACAAGAAAAAAATCAACTATCTAGCATTTTTATATTTGTGTGTATATATTTAGAGCTGCTTTATTTAAATTTTTATGAATCATCTACGGTGAAGTAGAAGCCATGAAAACTGAAATTAAAAATTATCTAGGCAGGACCTTAAAGATGGTGGAGGAGTAAGACGTGGAGATCACCTTCCTCTCCACAAATACAACAGAAATACACCTACATGTAGAACAACTCCTGCAAAACACCTACTGAATGCTGGCAGAAGACCTCAGACTTCCCAAAAGGCAAGAAACTCCCCACGTACCTGGGTAGGGCAAAATAAAAAAGAAAAAACAGAGACAAAAGAATATGGATGGGACCTGCACCTCTTGGGGGGAGCTGTGAAGAGGGAAATGTTTCCACACACTAGGAGCCCCTTTGCGGGTGGAGACTGTGGGTGGCAGCGGGGGGAGCTTTGGAGCCACGGAGGAGAGTGCAACAAAAATGATGCAGAGGGCAGAGTGGAGAGGTTGCCTCACAGAGGATCAGTGCCGACCAGCATTCACCAGCCTGAGAGGCTTGTCTGCTCAACTGCCAGGGTCAAGGCTGGGAGCTGAGGCTCGGGCTTTGGAAGTCAGATCCCAGGGAGATGACTGGGGTGGGCGGCATGAACACCGCCTGAATGGGGCTAGTGCACCACAGCTAGGCAGGAGCGAGTCCAGGAAAAAGTCTGGAAATGCCTAAGAGTCAAGAAACAGTTGTTTCAGGGTGTGTGAGTGTAGGGGATTCAGAGCGCTACTTAAACGAGCTCCAGAGATGGGCATGAGCCGTGGATATCAGAGACCAGCATGTAACACTAAGGCTGGTGCTGTAGCCACCAAGAAGCTTGTGTGCAAACACAGGTCACTATCCACACCTCCCCTCCCAGGAACCTGTGCAGTCCACCACTGACAGGGTCCCGTGATCCAGGGACAACCTCCTCGAGAGAACACACAGTGTGCCTCAGGCTGTGGCAATATTATACTGGCTTCTGCCACTGCAGGTTCACCCCGCATTCTGTACCCATCCCTCCTCCAGGCCTGAATGAGCCAGAGTCACCTAAACAGCCACTCCTTTAAGTCCCTCCTAACTGGGTGAAGAATGGATGCCAGAAGGCGACCTACAAGAAGAGGAAAGGCCAAACACAAAGCTGACACCCAGTAGCTGTGTGAACAAAGAGGAGAAAGGGAAACCTCTCCCATCAGCCTCAGGAGTAGCAGACCAAATCTCCACAATCAACTTGATGTACCCTGCATCTGTGGAATACCTGAAGAGACAACAAATCATCCAAAAACTTAGATGGTGGACTCTAGGAGCAACTGTAGACTTGAGGTCTGCTTTCTGTGCCTAATTTGTTTCTAGATTTCTCTTGATTTAGTATTTAGACCTTATTATCATTGATAGATTTGTTTATTGATTTGGATGCTCTCTTCCCTTTTTAAAAAATATATTTTTTCTTATCTTTTTGTGAGTGTGCATGTGTATGCATCTTTGTGTGATTTTTTTCTGTATAGGTTTCTTTTACCATTTGTCTTAAGGTTCCATCTGTCCATTATTTTTAGTATAGTTTTTAGTGATTGTTATTAATGGTGGGTTTGTTTATTGGTGTGGTTGCTCTCTCCTTTTTTAAAATTAATTTTTAATTTTAAAACTATATTTTTAATAACTTTATTTTTTTCTTATTTTATTTTTCTCTTTTATCCCTTTTATTCTGAGCAGTGTTGTTGACAGAGTCTTTGTGCTCCAACTGGGTGTCAGGCCTTAGCCTCTGAGGTGGGAGAGCCGAGTTCAGGACCTTGGTCCACCAGAGACTTTCGAGCCCCTCATAATAGTGATCAGCAAGAGCTCTCCAAGAGATCTCCATCTCAAGGCTAACACCCAGCTCTACACAACAACCAGCAAGCTCCAGGGCTGGACACCACCTGCCAAATGATTAGCAAGAAAGAAACACAACCTCACCCATAAGCAGAGAAGCTGCCTAAAATCATACATTCACAAACACCCCAAAACTCACCACCAGATGTGGTCTTGCCCACCAGAAAGACAAGATCCAACCTCATCCACCAGAACACAGGCACTAGTCCTCTCCAACAGGAAGCCTACAAAACCCACTGAACAAAACTTACTGACTGGGGACAGACACCAAAAACGATGGGAACTACAAACTTGCAGCCTGAAAAAAGGAGACCTCAAACAAAGAATGTAAAGCAAAATGAGAAGAAAGAGTAATACACAGCATATGAAGGAGCAAGATAAAAATCCACTAGTTGAAACAAATGAAGAGGAAATAGGCAGTATACCTGAAAAATAATTCAGAGTAATGATCGTAAATATGATCCAAATCTTGGAAATAGAATGGAAAAAAATACAAGAAGTGTTTAACAGGGACCTAGAAGAAATAAGAAGCAAACAAACAATGATGAACACACAATGAATGAAATTAAAAATTCTCTAGAAGGAATCAATAGCAGAATAACTGAGGCAGAAGAATGGATAAGTGATTGGGAAGATAAACAAGTGGAAAAAAACTACCAAAGAGAAGAGTAAAGAAAAATGAATGAAAATAATTGAGGACAGACTCAGAGACCTTTGGGACAATAAATGCAGCAACATTTGAATTATAGAAGTCTCAGGAGAAGATGAGAAAAAGAAAGGGACTGAGAAAATATTGGAAATAATTAAGATGGAAAATATCCCTATTATGGGAAAGGAAATAGCCCAATCAAGTCAAGGAAGCACAGAGAGTCCCATCCAGGATAAATCCAAGGAGAAACATGTCAAGACACATATTCATCAAACTATCAAAAATTAGATACAAAGAGAAAATATTAAAAGCAGCAAGGGGAAAGCAAGAAATGACATACAAGGGAATCCCCATAAGGGTCACAGCTGATCTTTCAGAAGAAATTCTGCATGGCAGAAGGGAGCAGAAGGACATACATAAACTGATGAAAGGGAAAAAGCTACAACCAAGATTACTCTAACAAGCAAGGTTCTCATTCAGATTTTGTGGAGAAATTAAAAATTTTACAGACAAGCAAAAGCTAAGAGAATTCAGCACCACCAAACCAGCTCTACAACAAATTCCAAAGCAACTTCTCTAGGCAGAAAACACAAGAGAAGGAAAAGACACACAATAACAAACCCAAAACAATTAAGAAAATGATAATAGGAATATACATATTAATAATTACCTTAAATGTAAATGGATTAAATGCCTCAACCAAAAGACATAGACTGGCTGAATGGATACAAAAACAAGACCCATATGAATTCTGTCTACAAGAGACCCACTTCAGACATAGGGACACATACAGACTGAAAGTGAGGGGATGGAAAAATTTATTCCATGGAAATGGAAATCCAAAGAAAGATGGAGTATCAATTCTCATACAGACAAAATATACTTTAAAATAAAGACTATTACAAGAGACAAAGAAGGACACTACAGAACGATTAAGGGATCATCCAAGAATGCACCCAACATAGGAGCACCTCAAAACATAAGGTAAATACTACAATCATAATGGGGGAAGCCGACAGTAACACAATCATATTAGGGGAATTTAACAGCCCATTTTAACCAAAGGATAGATCATTCAAGATGAAAACGAATAAGGAAACACAAGCTTTAAGTGGCACATTAAACAAGATGGAGTTAATTGATATTTATAGGACATTCCATTCAAAACCAACAGAATAAACAGTCTTCCGAAGTGCTCATGGAACATTCAGCAGGATAGATCATATCTTGGGTCACAAATCAAGCCTTGGTAATGTTAAGAAAATTGAAATCATATCAAGTATCTCTTCCTACCACAACACTATGAGATTAGTTATCAATTACAGGAAAGGAGCTGTAAGAAATACAAACACATGGAGGGTAAACAATACACTACTAAATAACCAAGAGATCAGTGAGGGAATCAAAGAAAAAAAATTAAAAAAATACCTAGAAATAAATGACAATGAAAAATGATGACCCAACACCTATGGGATACAGCAAAAGCAGTTCTAAAAGGGAAGTTTTAGCAATATAATCCTACCTCAAGAAACAGGAAACATCTCAAATAAACAACCTAAACTTACACCTAAAGCAAGTAGAAAAAGAAGAACCAAAAAACCCAAAGTTAGCAGAAGGAAAGAAATCATTAAGATCACATAAGAAATAAATGAAAAAGAAATGAAGGAAAAATAGCAAAGATCAATAAAACTAAAAGCTGATTCTTTGAGAAGACAAATAAAAATTGATAAATCATTAGCCAGAATAAAAAAAAAGAAAAAAAAGGAGAGATTAAAATCAACAGAATTAGAAAAGAAAAAGAAATAACCACTGACACTGCAGAAATACAAAGGATCATGAGAATTTACTACAAGCAACTATATGCAAATAAAATGGACAAACTGGAAGAAATTGACAAATTCTTAGAAAAGCACAACCTTCTGAGACTGAACCAGGAAGAAGTAGAAAATATAAACAGGCCAATTACAAGCACTGAAATTGAAAGTTTGATTTAAAATCTTCCAACAAACAAAAGCACTGGACTAGCTGGCTTCACATGTGAATTCTAACAAACACTTAGAGAAGAGCTAACACTTACCCTTCTCAAACTCTTCCAAAATATAGCAGAGAGAGGAACACTCCCAAACACATTCTACAAGCCCACCATCACCCTGATATCAAAACTAGACAAAGATGTCACAACAAAAGAAAAATACAGGCCAGTATCACTGATGAACATAGATGCAAAAATCTTTAACAAAATACTAGCAAACAGAATCCAACAGCACATTAAAAGGTTCATACATTATGATCAATTGGGGTTTAACACAGGAATGCAAGGATTCTTCAATATGTGCAAATCAATCAATGTGCTACAACATGTTAACAAATTGAAGGGAAAAACTCATATGATTATCTCAATAGATGCAGAAAAAAGTTTTGACAAAATTGAACAATCATTTATGATAAAAACCCTCCAGAAAATAGGCATAAAGGGAAGTTACCTCAACATAATAAAGGCCATATATTACAGACTCACAGCCAACATCATTCTCAATGATAAAAAACTGAAACCATTTACACTAAAATCAGGAAGAAGACAAGGTTTCCCACTTATTGTTCAACATAGTTTTGGAAGTTTTAGCCACTGCAATCATGGAAGAAAAATAAATAAAATTAATGCAAATTGGCAAAGAAGAAGTAAAAGTGTCAGTGTTTGCTGATGACATGATACTATACGTAGAGAATCCTAAAGATGCTACCAGGAAACTACTAGAGCTAATCATTAAATTTGATAAAGTAGCAGGATACAAAATCAATGCACAGAAATCTTTGGCATTCCTATACACTAATGATAAAATATCTGAAAGAGAAATTAAGGAAACACTCCCATTTACCATTGAAACAAAAAGAATAAAATGCCTAGGAATAAACCTACTTAAGGACACAAAAGACCTATATCCAGAAAACTATAAGACACTGATGACTGAAATTAATGATGATACAAACAGATGGAGAGATATACCATGTTCTAACATTGGAAGAATCAACACAGTGAAAATGATGATACTACCTAAAGCAATCTACAGATTCAGTGCAATTCCTATCAAACTACCAATGGCATTTTTCACAGAACTAGAACAAAATATTTCACAATTTGTGTGGAAACATAAAAGACCCCAAATAGCCAAAACAATCATGAGAAAGAAAAACAGAGCTGGAAGAATCAGGCTTCTGGACTTCAGACACTATTACAAAGCTATGGTAATCAAGACAGTATGGTAGTGGCACAAAAGCAGAAATATTGATCAATGGAACAGGATAGAAAGCCCAGAGATAAACTCACACACATATGGTCACCTTATCTTTAATAAAGAAGGAAAGAATATACAATGAGGAAAAGACAGCCTCTTTAATAATTGGTGCTGGGAAAATTGGACAGCTACATGTAAAATAATGAAATTAGAACATTCTGTAAGACCATACACAAAAATAAACTCAAAATGGATTAAAGACCTAAATGTAAGGCCAGACACTATAAAACTCTTAGAGGAAAACATAATCAGAGCACTCCATGACATAAAGCATAGCAAGATCCTTTTTGACCCCCCTCCTAGAAAAATGTAAATCAAATCAAATTAAACAATGGGACCTAAGGAAACTTAAACACTTTTGCACAGCAAAGGTATCCATAAACAAGATGAAAAGACAACCTTCAGAAAGGGAGAAAATATTTGCAAACGAAGCAACTGACAATAGACTAATCTCCAATATATACAAGCAGCTCATGCAACTCAATGTCAAAAAAAAAATCCATAAATGGGGAGAACACCTAAATAAACATTTCTCCAAAAAAGATATACACCTTGCCAGAACACATTAAAGGATACCCAACATCTGTAATCATTAGATAAATGAAAATCAAAAATACAATGAAGTATCAAGTAACACCGAACTGAATGGCCATCATAAAAAATCTATAAATAAATGCTGGAGAGGGTGTGGAGGAAAGGAAATCCTCTTGCACTGTTGATGGGAATGTGAATTGATACAGCCACTATGGAGAACAATATGAAGCTTCCTTAAAACCTAAAAATAGAACTACCATATGACCCAGCAAACCCACTACTGGGCATATACACTGAGAAAACCATAATTAAAAAAGAGCCATGTACCACAATGTTCACTGCCTCTCTATTTACCATAACCTGGACATGGAAGCAACCTAAGTGTCCACTGACAGATGAATGGATAAAGAAGATGTGGCACATATATACAATGGAATGTTAGTCAGCCATAAAAAGAAACAAAATTGAGTTATTTTTATTGAGGTGGATGGACATAGAGACTCTCATACAGAGTAAAGTAAGTCAGAAAGGAAAACAAATATCTTATGCTAACACATACATACCGAATCTAAAAAAAAAATAAAAATGGTTCTGCAGAACCTCAGGGCAGGACAGGAATAAAGACACAGACATAGAGAATGGACTTGAGGACAAGGGGAGGGGGAAGGGTAAGCTGGGACGAAGTGAGAGAGTGGCATGGACTTATATATACTACCCAAACTAAAATAGATAGCTAGTGGGAAGCAGCCGCATAGCAGAGGGAGATCAGCTCGGTTGCTTTTTGATCACCTAGAGGAGTGGGATAGGGAGGGTGGGAGGGAGGGAGATGCAAGAGGGAACAGATATGGAACATATGTATGTGGGAAGAGACATGGATGTGGGAAGAGATATGGAACATATGTGAGTGCTTAAACTCACACTTGAGGTTATTTTGTCTTTTGAGTTGCTTTCTTTCACTTGCTTGTAAAAAATCATTTTTTTACATCTTTATTGGAGTATAATTGCTTTACAATGGTGTGTTAGTTTCTGCTTTATAACAAAGTGAATCAGTTATACATACACATATGTTCCATATCTCTTCCCTCTTCCGTCTCCCTCCCTCCCACCCTCCCTATCCCACCCCTCTAGGTGGTCAGAAAGCACGGAGCTGATCTCCCTGTGCTATGTGGCTGCTTCCCACTAGCTATCTATTTTACGTTTGGTAGTGTATGTATCTCCATGACACACTCTCACTTTGTCACAGCTTACCCTTACCCCTCCCCATATTCTCAAGTCCATTCTCTAGTAGGTCTGTGTCTTTATTCCCATCTTATCCCTAGGTTCTTCATGACATTTTTTTTTCTCTTATATTCCATATATATGTGTTAGCATACAGTATTTGTCGTTTTCTTTCTGACTTATTTCACTCCGTATGACAGACTCTAGATCCATCCACCTCACTACAAATAACTCAATTTTGTTTCTTTTTATGGCTGAGTAATATTCCATTGAATATATGTGACACATCTTCTTTATCCATTCATCCGATGATGGACACTTAGGTTGCTTCCATTTCCTGGCTATTGTAAATACAGCTGCAATGAGCATTTTGGTGCATGACTCTAGTTGAATTATGGTTTTCTCAGGGTATATGCCCAGTAGTGGGATTGCTCGGTCATATGCTAGTTTTATTTGTAGTTAAAAAAAAATCATTTTTATATAATAGGGAAAAAAATCTGTGCTTCTGAATAGAAGATAAGTTAATCCTAACAATTATATTCCAAAATAATTTCAGACCAGGATTTGATAGAAACAAAGAAAATGCAATTTTGACCAAAACAGCTTTATATTTTCCTCTGTTTAAAAGAGGTCACTCAGATCATTAACTTGGAAAATAAACACTAAACAGAAAATAATTAACAGATCCAAGAAACAATTGCTTGTTATCATGAAAAAATTAGCAATAGGAGTAAATTCTAAGGGTGCAAATACTTCTGTAAATTATACCAAAATTGAAGCTGCAAACCTAGGAAAAACAGTGTTTTGATGGGTTTGCCATAGTAGGTTCAACTAATGAATAATGAAATCGATACAGTGACGTAACTGATATATCAGAGGCCTTTAAAGGTGATTTTGAAAGAATATATAACAGGATAATTTGTCAAATTCCAGTAAGAAAAACGGAATGCATTTAAAAATTTTTCAATGAAGAGTAATGGAGAACATGGTATATCTCTCCATCTATTTGTATCATCTTTAATTTCTTTCATCAGTGTCTTCTAATTTTCTGCATACAGGTCTTTTGTCTCCTTAGGTAGGTTTATTCCTAGATATTTTATTCTTTTTGTTGCAATGGTAAATGGTAGTGTTTTTTTAATTTAACTTTCAGATTTTTCATCATAAGTGAATAGGAATGCCAGAGATTTCCATGCATTAATTTTCTTTTATTAGGTCCTGCTTTATAAAAAAGTGAATCAGTTATACATATACATTTGTTCCCATATCCCTTCCCTCTTGTGTCTCCCTCCCTCCCACCCTCCCTATCCCACCCCTCCAGGCGGTCACAGAGCACCAAGCTGATCTCCCTGTGCTATGTAGCTGCTTCTCACAAGCTATCTACCTTACATTTGGTAGTGTATATATATGTCCATGCTTCTCTCTAGCTTTGTCATAGCTTACCCTTCTCCCTCCCCATATCCTCAAGTCCATTCTCAAGTAGGTCTGTGTCTTTATTCCTGTTTTACCCCTAGGATATTCATGACTTTTTTTTTTCTTAAATTCCATATACATATGTTAGCATATGGTATTTGTCTTTCTCTTTCTGACTTACTTCACTCTGTATGACAGACTCTAGGTCTATCCACCTTATTAAAATATAACTCAATTTCATTTCTTTTTGTGGCGGACTAATATTCCATTGTATATATGTGCCACATCTTCTTTATTCATTCATCCGATCATGGACACTTAGGTCGTTTCCATCTCTGGGCTATTGTGAATAGAGCTGCAATGAACATTTGGTACATGTCTCTTTTTGAATTATGGTTTTCTCAGGGTATATGCCTAGTAATGGGATTGCTGGGTCATATAGTAGTTCTATTTTTAGTTTTTTAAGGAACCTCCATACTGTTCTCCATAGTGGCTATACCAATTCACATTCCCACCAGCAGTGCAAGAGTGTTCCCTTTTTTCCACACCCTCTCCAGCATTTATTTTTCTTAGATTTTTTTGATGATGGCCATTCTGACTGAGGTGAGATGATATCTCATTTTAGTTTTGATTTGCATTCCTCTAATGATTAATGATGTTGAGAATTTTTTCATGTGTTTGTTAGCAGTCTGTATCTTTTTTGGACAAATATCTATTTAGGTCTTCTGCCCATTTTTGGATTGGGTTTTTTGTTGTTTTGATATTGAGCTGCATGAGCTGCTTATAAATTTTGGAGATTAATCCTTTGTCCATTGCTTCATTTGCAAATATTTTCTCCTATTCTGAGGGTTGTCTTTTGGTCTTGTTTATGGTTTCCTTTGCTGTGCAAAAGCTTTGAAGTTTCATTAGGTCCCATGTGTTTATTTTTGTTTTTATTTCCATTTCTCTAGGAGGTGGGTCTAAAAGGATCTTGATGTGACTTATGTCATAGAGTGTTCTGCCTATGTTTTCCTCTAAGAGTTTTATAGTTTCTGGCCTTACGTTTAGGTCTTTAATCCAATTTGAGCTTATTTTTGGGTATGGTGTTAGGGAGTGATCTAATCTCATACTTTTACATGTCCCTGTCCAGTTTTCCCAGCGCCACTTATTGAAGAGGCTGTCTTTTCTCCACTGTACATTCCTGCCTCCTTTATCAAAGATAAGGTGACCATATGTGCGTGGGTTTATCTTTGGGTGTTCTATCCTGTTCCGTTGATCTATGTTTCCGTTTTTGTGCCAGTACCACACTGTCTTGATAACTGTAGCTTTGTAGTATTGTATAAAGACAGGGAGCGTGATTCCTCCAGCTCCATTTTTCATTCTCAAGATTGCTTTGGCTATTCAGGGTCTTTTGTTTTTCCAAACAAACTTTCAATTTTTTTGTTCTAGTGCTGTGAAAAATGCCAGTGGTAATTTGATAGGGATTGCATTGGATCTGTAGATTGTTTTGGGTAGTAAAGTCATTTTCACAGTATTGATTCTTCCAATCCAGGAACATGGTATATCGCTCCATATATTTGTATCATCTTTAATTTCTTTCATCAGTGTCTTATAATTTTCTGCATACAGGCCTTTTGTCTCCTTATTTAGGTTTATTCCTAGATATTTTATTCTTTTTGTTGCAGTGGTAAATGGGAGTATTTTCTTGATTTCATTTTCAGATTTTTCATCATTAGTGTACAGGAATGCCAGAGATTTTGGTGCATTAATTTTGTATCCTGCTACTTTACCAAACTCATTGATTAGCTCTAGTAGTTTTCTGGTAGCATCTTTAGGATTCTCTATGTATAATATCATGTCATCTGCAAACAGTGACAGCTTTACTTCTTCTTTTCCAATTTGGATTCCTTTTATTTCCTTTTCTTCTCTGATTGCTGTGGCTAAAACTTCCAAAACTCTGTTGAATAAGTGTGGTGAGAGTGGGCAACCTTGTCTTGTTCCTGATCTTAATGGAAATGGTTTCAGTTTTTCACCATTGAGGACAATGTTGGCTGTGGGTTTGTCATATATGGCCTTTATTATGTTGAGGAAAGTTCCCTCTATGCCTACTTTCTGCAGGGTTTTTATTATAAATGGGTGTTGAATTTTGTCGAAAGATTTCTCTGCATCTATTGAGATATTCATATGGCTTTTCTCCTTCAATTTGTTAATATGGTGTATCACATTGATTGATTTGGGTATATTGAAGAATCCTTGCATTCCTGGGATAAACCCCACTTGATCATGGTGTATGATCCTTTTAATGTGCTGTTGGCTTCTGTCTGTTAGTATTTTGTTGAGGATTTTTGCATCTATGTTCATCAGTGTTATTGGCCTGTAGGTTTCTTTCTTTATGACATCATTGTCTGGTTTTGGTGTCAGGGTGATGGTGGCTTCGTAGAATGAGTTTGGAAGTGTTCCTCCCTCTGCTATATTTTGGAAGATTTTGAGAAGGATCGGTGTTAAGTCTTCTCTAAATGTTTGATCGAATTCACCTGTGAAATCATCTGGTCCTGGGCTTTTGTTTGTTGGAATATTTTTAATCACAGTTTCAATTTCAGTGCTTGTGATTCATCTGTTCATATTTTCCATTTTTTCCTGGTTAAGTCTCAGCAGGTTGTGCATTTCTAAGAATTTGTCCATTTCTTCCAGGTTGTCCATTTTATTGGCATAGAGTTGTTTGTAGTAATCTCTTATGATCTTTTGTATTTCTACACTGTCAGTTATTACTTCTCCTTTTTCATTTCTAATTGTATTGATTTGAGTCTCCCCCCTTTTTTTCTTGATGAGTCTGGCTAATGGTTTATCAATTTTGTTTATCTTCTCAAAGAATCAGCTTTTAGTTTTATTGATCTTTGTTATCGAACTGGACAGGTACATATAAAATTATGAGATTAGAACACTCCCTAACACCATACACAAAGATAAGCTCAAAATGGACTAAAGACCTAAATATAAGGCCAGAAACTATCAAACTCTTTGAGGAAAACATAGGCAGAATTCTCTATGACATAAGTCACATCAAGATCCTTTTTGACCCACCTCCTAGATAAATGGAAATAGAAAAGAAATAAACAAATGGAACTTAATGAAAATTAAAACCTTTTGCACAGCAAAGTAGTCCATAAACAAGCCCAAAAGACAACCCTCAGAATGGGACAAAATATTTGCAAATGAAGCAAATGACAAAGGATTAATCTCCAAAACTTACAAGCAGCTCATGCAGCTCAATAAAAATAAAACAAACAACCCACTCCAAAACTGGGCAAAAGTCCTAAATAGGCATTTCTCCAAAGAAGATATACAGATTGCCAACAAACACATGAATGGATGCTCAACATCGCTAATCATTAGAGAAATGCAAGTCAAAACTACAATGATATATCATCTCTCACTGGTCAGAATGGCCATCATCAAAAAAATCTAGAAACAATTAATTCTGGAGAAGGTGTGGAGAAAAAGGATCACTCTTTTACTGCTGGTGAGAATGTGAATTTGTACAGCCACTATGGAGAACAGTATGGAGGTTACTGAAAAATCCACAAATAGAACTACCATACGACCCAGCAATCCCACTACTGGTCATATGCTCTGAGAAAACCATAATTCAAAAAGAGTCATGTACTAAATTGTTCATTGCAGCTCTATTTACAATAGCCAGGAGATGGAAGCAACCTAAGTGTCCATCATCAGATGAATGGATAAAGAATATGTGGCACATATATACAATGGACTATTACTCAGCCATAAAAAGAAACGAAACTGAGCTATTTGTAATGAGGTGAATAGACCTAGAGTCTGTCATACAGAGTGAAGTAAGTCAGAAAGAGAAAGACAAATACTGTATGCTAACACATATATATGGAATTTAATAATAATAAAAAATGTCATGAAGAACCTAGGGGTAAGACGGGAATAAAGACACAGTCCTACTTGAGAATGGACTTGAGGATATGGGGAGGGGGAAGTGTAAGCTGTGAAAAAGTGAGAGAGTGGCATGAACATATATACACTATCAAACGTAAAATATATAGGTAGTTGCAAACAGCTGCATAGCATAGGGAGATCAGCTCGGTGCTTTGTGACCACCTAGAGGTGTGAGATAGGGAGGGTGGGAGGCAGGGGGATGCAAGAGGGAAGAGATGTGGGAACATATGTATATGTATAACTGATTCACTTTGATATAAAGGCAAAACTAACACACCATTGTAAAGCAATTATACTCCAATAAAGATGTTAAAAAAATAAATAAAAGTAAATTTCAACATTGAAAAAAAAGAATATCTGAGAAGTAAACACACTACTGCAAAGAAGTCAGTTAATTACCTGATGTGTAGAGTAAACACTGGCAACCATTGGAGAAAAAGTTTGTGGATAAAAGCATGTAATATTAACTTCATAGAGAGAAACAATTTTTATACTCCAATTTTTGAGTGTTAGATTTATTTGCAACAATTTTTAATGTTGTGAAAATATCATGGTTAACATATTTTATTTTATTAAATCCTGGTTGTCTCATGCTAGATTGAAGTAACAGTTTTGAACCCTCATATATATCAGACTTTAAGACATACTTTCACATATTATTTTCAACCTTATATAGCAAATTGAGATATCAGCACACTTTCCCCAACACAACCAAAAACATTTTTAGCCTATAAACTGATGCATGTAAAGTAAACAAAACAAAACAGAAAAAGAAACCAAAGGAGTTACTTTATAATGGCTGAAATAAGCTTTCTTCTATGATAGTAAGGCACAAGAAATACCACAGCTGAATAGAAGGCTTAGAGTAATTTACAACATGTAACCTTCTTAACGTATCCAAATTTTGACTTAGGAAACCCAGGCCCACTCTATCTCCTTTCTTCACTCAATTCAGAATGAAATCCTCCCTCACCACCAAATTCAAGACAAAAGGCACAGGCCACCGGATCAAAGCATACCTGGTGTTTTGCTTCTCTTATAACTACCACTGCTGGAGTCATGGGCATATATCACCAACCACAACTGAGGTAAAGTGTTTTCTGGGAAGGAGAACCTTCTTCAGGAAACTCCCTTGTGAAAACTGAGTTTTGAAAGATGTGAAAAGATCATGAAATAAGTTCGTGGAGTACACATTCTTCTGAATTGCCTGTCTTTGCCCAGTAACTAGTAGTAATGATGTTTAATGAAGAACCAAAGTATTTACTTCACCTAGCTTTATGAGCGGTTACACTGCATAAGGACTCTGAAAAGTAAATATTAGCAGGCAGATTGGTAATGCAAGCTAAAATTTGAAAAACAGCAAGACAAGAGCAGTGGCAATGCGTTTCTGGGTTGTGTTTTCCTCATTATCTCCGTGTTTTGATATAAAAGAAGACTAAATCAAGAAATGCACGGCAGATGATTTTAGTAAACCTATGGAGAGGATCGCATCTTTCTGACAAAAGGAACTTCAAAACCAAAATGTTTGCCAGCCCTGGTGTTTGAGGAGAACCCTCATTTTTTCGTGTGTGTTGGGGGGATGAGGGATGTTTCCCTAATTTTCTCCTTTTTATTTCTTGGACTTACCCTGAAGTAAAACTCAGCTGGGGAACTACACTACTGCTGTGCAGTAGGGGAAACTGAACACCTAAAACTCTTACATTTGTCCCTCTGATAGAGGAAAATTGTCCCTATTGTTAAAATTAAATACAAAATGGAAACTGGACTTGAGAATTCCCTGAGCAGAAAAAGACATTTAAACTGTGTAAGCAAAACTAAATCTAGTGTATGTCATGAACATAAGCAAAACTTAACTTCGGTTATTTATTATAAATGCTTCTGATAATCATGAAAGAAATATGTCATCTTTCTAAAAATGACATAATATAATCATTTCAAAACAATCCTTGCCACCTGGAAACCTCCATTGTAATAAGCAATCATTATAAAGGGTAAATACCTTCTTATTTTTCACTTTATAAGCTGTCCTATAACTTCATTACCCTGAACATCTTCATATCAGTCTTTGATTTTGAATCTTCCAGTTCCCAAAGTGTTCTTACATGAACAGTAAACTCTTACTAAATGTTATGTATTAATTTGGTGATTTGAATTTTGCTATTTCTGGATTTTTGGCCATTTCTGGTATCAGACTTGGGACACAAAGATGATTGCTAATGTCTCTGAGGCCACTGAGAAAACAGGTGCTGTTATCCACAGAGCCCACTGATCTCACTTGCTCTCTCACTGACCCTGGAGTTTGAAGGTATGTCTCTCTCTTCATTTTGAGCTGTCTCATTTTAGTGTGAATACCTGTATTTTGTTTGTTGAAGTCACCCTATTCTGTTTGAAGTTGATGGGGAGTGATGTGTGAGTCTCTGTGTTTTGGAACTGCTGTTCAAAAAAGTTATCTCATAGTTAAGATCTCTTAGGAAATCTAAAGGCAAGGATGGGTTCTACCTGGTCTAAAACTCTTTCTCCACTACCCCCATAAAACTACTACTTCCTATATGTATGCCCACTATGGACCAAGATCTTGCATCTTCTTGGAAAATGGGTGAACTTTTGGATAATTGAGAACTGTAATGGCCACACTGAGGAATATTTAACTTAGATAATATAGTCCACCTTAAGGGGTACCCTTGAAAAGAGAGGATCCTAAACTACTTAAAGAGAATGGAATTCATTCTTTTATCTGCAGGCAGAAGCTTCTTAAAAACAAAACAACTCTAAAAATAGATCTGAAAGGATCCTTACAACATGCAAATAAAAAGTCTTTAGTAAAAAAATTTGGCCATCTAAACAGGTAAACTTAACATAGTCCAAATGCCAGAAAAACAATTTGGATCCAATTATTTTCTTTTGAGCTTTTATTATGGTACCTGAGTCATGGCAAACATTTAAATGGAAACTATAAATTCAGTTTCTGTCTACATGTTTATATATACATTCATGTGTATATAATATACTATGTATAAGTGATAATTTTTGAAGAGCTCTAATTGATTGGCTTAAAGAAAACTAAGAATTTATATAAAATAAGCATTCCTAAAACTTTCAGAAATATAAAAACTAACCCAAATGTTTTTCAAGTTCACATGACCCATGATAAAGTTTGATAATTAAAAGCTAGTGTAAGTTAGTTGGTTTAGTAAAAGCAGGCATTTCTTCTTCAGAGTTGTCTACATTAAATATAATGCAAACATAACAACTTGTTCTACCTGGGTTTACAAGTCAAATAAGCTTATTCGATCTCTGTGTCACAGAATTTGTCAACAAGAGAAATGAGATGTTTGTTAGCTGTTTGATGTCTAATCTAAACAAAATTGTTAAAAACAAGTTAATTTAATTCAATGTAAATAAAATAAAATTTTATATTATGTTAAATTGAATAACAGATATTCTCTGAATATCTAGATCATTTCCAAATAAGATAATATACTGAGACATTGATTGTGAAACATATTTAAACTTATATTTTTGACTTAATTTTTAGAGAGACAAAGGGTATTTGTGTTTATTAATAAATATATGTTTTACCACATTAAAATTATATTATGAAAAACATATGTAAATAGTACATTATGAGATTTATAATTATGTATTTATAAGTTTGCTAATCTAGTACAGGATACTAATATATAACGGACAGTTCACAATTTCCTGCTTCCTAGTTTTCACTGGAAACTAAAGGTTACTAACACTCACAACTTATAATCAAATACATAAAAATAAAACCACTAGAAACAATAAGAAGAAAGGGAAACAAATTTACATACAAATATGGAAAGAAAATAGGATGTGTTTTTAAATGAAAAGAATGTAAGGAATATAGAATCTGCTTTTGTCAGAGAAAGAAGGAGAGTAACTTTGTCCTAAAAGAAAATGACTGGCAGGCTCCCTGACTTCAGACTATACTATAAAGCTACAGCAATCAAAACAGTATGGTACTGACAGAAAAACAGAAATATAGATCAATGGATCAGGATAGAAAGACCAGAGATAAACCCACGCACATATGGTCACCTTAGTTTTGATAAAGGAGGCAAGAATACACAATGGAGAAAAGACAGCCACTTCAATAAGTAGTGCTGGGAAAACTGGACAGCTACATGTAAAAGAATTAAATTAGAACACTCCCTAACACTGTACACAAAAATAAACTCAAATGGATTAAAGACCTCAATGTAAGGCCAGACACTATAAAACTCTTAGAGGAAAACATAGGCAGAACACTCTATGACATAAATCACAGCAATATACTTTTTGACCCACCTCCTAGAGAAATGGAAATAAAAACAAAAATAAACAAATGAGACCTAATGAAACTTAAAAGCTTTTGCACAGTAAAGGCAACCATAAACAAGATGAAAAGACAACCCTCAGAATGGGGGAAAATATTTGCAGATGAAGCAACTGACAAATGATTAATCTCCAAAATATACAAGCAGTTCATGCAGCTCAATGTCAAAAAACAAGAAACCCAATCCAAAAATGGGCAGAAGACATAAATAGACATTTCTCCAAAGAAGATATACAGATTGCCAACAAACACTTGAAAGGATACTCAACATCACTAATCATTACAGAAACGCAAATCAAAACTACACTGAGACATCATCTCACACCAGTCAGAATGACCATCATCAAAAAAGTCTAAAACAATAAATTCTGGAAATGGTATGGAGAAAAGGGAACACTCTTGAACTGTTGGTGGGAATGTAAATTGATACTGCCACTATGGAGAACAATATGGAGTTTCCTTTAAAAACTAAAAATAGAACTACCATATGACCCAGCAATCCCACTCTTGGGCATAAAGCCTGAGAAAACTATAATCCAAAAAGAGTCATGTACCACAATGTTCATTGCAGCTCTATTTACAATAACCAGGACATGGAAGCAACCTAAAGTATCCATCAACAGATGAATGGATAAAGAAGATGTGGCACATATACACAATGGAATATTACTCAGCCATAAAAAGAAACAAAATTGAGTTATTTGTATTGAGGTGGATGGACTTAGAGTCTGTCATACAGAGTGAAGTAAGTCAGAAAGAGAAAAACAAATACCATATGGTAACACATATATATGAAATCTAAAAAAATAAAATGTTTCTGAAGAACTTAGGGGCAGGACAGGAATAAAGGTGCAGACATTGAAAATGAACTTGAGGACACAAGGAAGGGGAAGGGTAAGCTGGGACGAAGTGAGAGACTGGCATGGACTTATATATACTACTAAGTGTAAAATAGATAGCTAGTGGGAAGCAGCTGCATAGCACAGGGAGATCAGCTCAGTGCTTTTTGACCACCTAAAGGGGGGGGGATAACGAGGTTAGGAGGGTGACACAAGAGGGAGGAGATATGGGGATACATGCATACGTATACTTGAGTCAATTTGTTATAAATCAGAAACTAACACACCATTTTAAAGCAGTTATATTCCAATAAAGATGTTTTAAAAAAACAGAAGAAAAGAAAAGAAAAGAAAGAAACTGGTGTTTCCAGAATAGGAAAGAGAAAAATAAGACAGACCTAAATGGATATAGAAAATTTCAGAAGGATCGTGGAAAATAAATTTTATGTTATGATATCAAAGCTAGGCAGAATTGGATATGTTTATTTATAAAGGTTTTTTAATGTGTTCAATAATGTAGATACAAAACTGATGTTTAATTTTCTCTCTGTTAAAATAATAAATTGTCTTAGATTATTGCCCTGATCTTAGTTAAATATTATAAAATGTTTTTCTTTACATATAATGTAATTTGCCTAGGAAACAAAGACTCTGTGCCTTATGAAAATATTTTATGCTTCATGTTGTCTTTATAAGGTTTTTGATTACTTAGAAAAACTGAGTTTTTTCAATATTAAAATTCCTTAAGTTTTTGTTTGTTTGTTTGTTTTTACAACTATATAACTTTCTGTATTTTCTTTTAAAGTCTTTTAATTGTCACTTTGGGAGAGTGGATAACTGAGTATTGTTTCACAGTGAACTGTGGTCCTATTTGATCAAGTGTTTTACATTTTTTGACATTTTTAACAAACTTCCCAAATCAATCTCTGTATGAAGTCAATTTGACCTCAAACTAGGTGTCCAGAAGGCCCCAAAAGATCTGAGAGTTGCTCTCTCTCCTTATAAAAAGAGAAATATTAATTTATTTAGGCTTATTTGATGTGTTAAATTGCACGGGAAACATTATCATATAAAAATAATGTTTAACGGTCTTAGATTTTATATAATGTGTATACTTTATTAATATGTGTTCTTGAAATTATATGAAACTTCTAAAATTCTGGCAGGTCTTGGTGTAATATCTCATAATTCCTGTATTATTTTATAATACTGTATATCAAAAAAATAACAATTTGCTTCTCAAGTGCCTCACTTTTTTTGGTGAACACTCACCAAATCTTTAACTATGGCTATTTTCATGGCTTTTGTTGCTCACAATTGTTTTACTCTTGATTCTGCTCCGAAAGCATTTATAATCAACTGTACACAAAAATGCTTCATCATCAAAGAGATTCATGGAAAAGACTCCAGCAAGTACTCTAGAATACAGGCCTGTTGACTCTAAGATCATAACACTGAACTAAGTAAGAATTTCTAAAACTTTAATGGAAAACTGATTGATTCATAACCCTGATATCCCAAGACATAACAAAACAAGAATTAATTACAGGAGACTGAATGAACTGATTAAGATGATTATAATTTGAATGACTTGCTCTGTTCATAACTCTTGACTGATTTTATCCTTTCGATCCCATTCTATTTATTTGTTTTAATTTCTTCTGCATTTAACTTTCTCTACAAATGTTCTTTAGATTTTATTTAAAATACATGAAAACAATTTGATCATTTCAGATCTTGCTTTATACTTTGTTAGGTAAGGACAGGGCGGGCTTCAGTTCAAGTCTAGTTTTGCCCACTGCCTAGGCAATATCCTTTGGGCTACTCTCCCAAATACCCTATTGAATTATGAAGCGTTCCAATCTGGCTGGTAGCAATGTGAACAGTTCTTGGCCTTCTTAGAGACTGGATATTTTTTCATGGACTCCAGTAGTTCGTTTGACACATATGTGCTCATCAGTAGCCAGCTGAAGACTTGAGGGGAACACCCTGATTATCTCTAGGGTTCTCTGTTCTGTGCAGCTCTCTCCCATCTAGTACTCTGTCCTGTGTACTGAAGATGCCTTGGCCTATCTTGGACCCCATGTCTATCTCCTCAAAAGAGGGAGTCTACCAGACTCTGACCAGGTTCACCCCTGTCCTGTGGCCCTGGACAGTCTCTCAAAGCTGTGATCTGGCAATTTTAGGGCTCACCTCCTTTATTTACTCTCTCTCAGGAATCATTGTTTTTGTTGCCTGATATACAATTGCCCGAAACCATTGTTTCAGACATCTTGTCCATTTTGTTTGTTTTTATTTCAAAAGTGTGTGTAAATCTAATCACTGTTATTCCATCTTGGCTGGAAACTTTGATTATTTATTTTTATATGTGTGGATGAGGAGCCTGGCAGTAAAGAAGGTAATTAAGGACACTCAAGTATAAACATATCAAAAAGGATGAATCTCATATTTGGGAAGATACCAACTTATACACCTTTAAAAAAAGAAAAAATGGTGTAATTAGAAACATAAGATCATTTTCAGCTGAGGCTTGAGAACACATGACAATGCATTAAAACCACTCTTCTGGAATGGCAAAATGTTAATAACTGAAAATCTGCCAACCAACCTCCACACTCAACCAACTATGCTTCAAAAGAGTTTGGAAATTCTGAGAAAAGAAGCATGGAGAGAAACACATTAATTTTTGTTGACCCATGAACTCCACCATTTTAAAGAGGGCGATGGTTTGAATTTCCTGCTCTTTATTATAAGTCTGGTAAAGGGTAGTAAGTAGCATCATCTAGCTTGAAATCTATCCCTGAAGCAGACCTATGTCTGTCCTCACCTTTTAAATCTAAAATCAAGAGAGTTGTATTGCTTAGGTGCTGAGGGGTGAACCAAATTTGGGGGGCTATATTTACCATCCTGCACTTTTAGATTTTTTAAGTTAAACAGTATGTTTTCTGTTGCCTATCAACCTGACGTAAAGCACAAGTGATAGAGAGTCAGCATGGGGCTATACAGAATTCTTTCTAAGAGCAAAGGTGAACAGATCTTGCCAGAGAGTACCTAGAGGTATTATTAGATATCTGGGTGGAGATATGTTAGAAAGCAATGATCCAGAAAGAAACTATCTGAGATTGAAGGTGAGAGGTTCCCAGCCATGTATCTGAGGAAAGCATGGTAACAGTCATGTAAGAGACTAGGGCTTATACAGTTCCCAAGGTCATAGGTATGATGCTACTCATGCTACCTGTTGACTGAACCCTATACTGCCTACTTACCTCTTCACTGTGCCTGTGCTCCAGCGCTGGAAGTTCAGAATCCAATTGGGTGGAGGAGAAATAGGCAAGAAATGAAAGGAGGAGAAACATACCACACTTTTTCGTGAATGTGGGCATCAAAGTTTGCTCACATTTGAGTGAGGGGTGGAGTGGTTTAGGGAAAGCAGAATGGCCATGACATGAAATCACTCAAAGTGTTCACTGCTATGTTGGGGTAGACATTTTAATTCCTGATGAGAGGAGCCTGAATTATTTTAGTATTTTCAAAAATGTTTGGGGCCTGATAATGTCCCCCTCCCTAGTCCAAGGGAGCAATGACTAATCCAGCTGAACTTAAAAATGAAAAGCACTTTAGGATTACATTCCATCAGTTATGCTTGTTCAGGGAAGAAGTTCTATACTCACAGCAAAGCATAGGCATATCTCTCCATATAAAGATGTGGTATTTGGATTCATGAATATGGGACTGGATTTCACATGACATTGTCTGCTTGACTCACTAAATATTACACTATTTACTAAGAGTAAGGTCAATTGATGTAGCATGATTTTAACTCCTTTCCTATTGTTTATATCTGGGCTTTTTGTCCCATGAAGACTTTTTAATATCTGGGTTCCAATTATGTCTGTGAGCATGAGTGGTGTTTTCCTCATTGTGAAAACAGGGGAGAGACCTGTTGGTCTCGCAAATGGTGACTATGGTACTGGTGGTGGCCAAGGTTGTGTCAGTGTCTCAGGACTCTGCTCGTTAGGAAGCCAAACTTGCTATCAGGTACTATCTGGTCTATAGCAACTAGCAGCACATCTTAGGGGAGTTAATTGTTCATCAGTGTCAGTAGAGGTTACTTTGCAGCAAAGTTTAATCTGGATGATTAATGACCCTTAGCTTCCCAGAGCTGTAGGACTACATATGTAGATTAGGTATCAGACACTTCATCAATTTCCTTGCCTTTGTCTTGACTTGTCCTGTGACTACATCTACTAATTAGTTCTAAATGCCACAAGCCCATCTCCAGCTTTCAAGCCAGCCATCAAAGGGCAAACAGCATCTCAGGAGGGCTTGTGGAGCCTGCTGTGTATCTCCAACATAGCCAACATTTCCCCTTGATACTGAACATCAACATTTTATCTGAGGCTCTGATATTCTGCTAAATGCTTGCCATATTCATCTTTTAAACAAGTATTTATTGAATGTTATCATGTTCCAGGTATTGTGTGACTTACTGGAAATACAAAAGCAAATATGGCAAAGACTAACCCTCAATTAATTTGAAGGCTAAGCCCAATATTAAACCTTGGCTATGCAATCAGATAAGCTCTTTTGTTGTATTAGTTAAGATATTTACTAATGCTAAGATTAGAAACCCAATCTCAAAGAAGCCTAGCAAGTAATGATCTCATTATCTCCAGTTAGAAAGTTTAGAAGTAGGGCAAACTTCAGGATATGTTTGTTGATTCAATTGTTTTAGAAGCTATTGAGGATTCAAGCTTTTTCTACTCCTCCAGTTTTTTAAATTATGGAAATCTCAGGCAGCTAGTTTTGAAGTCACAGGCAAAAAAGTCCTCCAACCAAACTGTCCTTATTTAGTCTTAATTTTAGATAGCCACCTTCAGACAAAACTAGCCTATTCTTTTATAAACTTGCCAAAGGCCACAATAAATTGTAAACACACACAAATATTCTATAATTTGACTACCATTTGCAAAAATATTGTGGTCTTGTTGGATATTGGCCTGAACACAATGCAGAACATACAGCAGCCTAGCCAACTTCACAACCAAGTTCTCAGACAGGAATTATGAAGACCTCTTTGCTTAGAGTTCTCCTTTTTCCTTACAAGTAATTCCATATTTTAGAATCTGTCATTGCAGGGACCCAAGGATAGTACCTTATTTTGAATCAACTGGTATATACTTTACTTTAATTAACAAAACCCTAGCTGAATGATCTTAAGTAATACAGATGGAATCACGCATGTGACAGGAAGTTCAGATGGAGGGCAGACTTCAGGGTTCAAAGGTGTCTTCAGGGTCCCAGTTTCCAAGCATCTCCTTGCGTTTTTCTGTGCACTTTTAGCTTTACCCTAAGTTTGGTTCTCTTTATGGTCATGAAATAACTGCTACCAGAAACCAGGACAACATTCTTCCTTATTTTCAGCTACAGAGCAAAACTTACTTAACTTTCCTGTAAGTGCCAAGCAAGCCTATTCTTGGAATAAAATGAGTGATGGCAAATTAAAAATGACATTCAATCTCACGGTTAGATGTTAAGCCCACAATAATTGTATTTTTATAGTATAATGAGAAAAATTTTGATAAGGGAGTGTAAGTATTTACATAATGAATTAGTGTTTGGATTTCAATAATACCCACACTCCTCCTAATTTAAAAAAAATCATTTGAGGCATAGATGCATGATTCAGAATTACAATGGTCAGGATTTTGCTGCTACTCCTATAACAGAAAGTAGTTTGGTCAGATGGAGTTCCTCCATATTATTGATACCTTAGGTCCTCCAATTTGGATCTTGGAACATTTTGCATAAGGGAGAGTTTGTGTCTGAAGAAGATTCAACTATAAGGAGCAATATTTGCCCTGTAGCTCTTGGACACTCAACAGTGTGCAGCATTAGGAATTTGCCTACTGGCTTGCCTCTAGTAAGTAGAATCCAGCACACAACTTGTGAGCTCACTTTATGGAGGACAGGAGAACTAGATGGATGTGTCGACCCAAGGACAATAGAGCCAGAAGTGAGAGAGAAGACCTATGCACAGATCATTTTTCCAGTCTCACCATCTTTAATTTTCATCCCTAGGGAAGAGTGAATGGGAGAGCCACACTTTTTAATATTTCCAAGATGTCCCAGGGGAGGATATTCTAATTCATAGACACAAAAATAAGACAGTGAGATGCCTGCTTTCTACACTCTGTTGTCCCAGATTCTACACAATGTTGTCCTCAAAGTTCCAAGTTGCTGAGTTCATATGCTTCCTAAGTGATGGAAGGTGCTGGCCATTAACTATAGCTCTGATGGAGCATCTGGAATAAAGATCCTTAATCCTCAGTGAGTGGTTCTTCTCTTTACTTGCTTTTTTTTTTTTTTTTTTTTTTTTTTTTGTAGTGCAAATCCCCACAAGGGGGCTAGTAGAAATTAAAATCTGGAAGAATAAATATGCACTCTGGTTATTGCTGCTTTTTCTGATCCAAGTGGCCTTTGATGATCAGATTCAAGAATGAAGAATTTAAGTGTTTCTTTATTCTTTGAATAATTGGTAAGTCATCCATCAATGACCCAAGTGGTTATCAGAGGGCGATGGAGCAACTAATATTGATGAGGATTGAAATTCCCACATAACATTTACCTCTATAATCAAAATTGAACATAACATAATGTTAAACTTGACACTATAAAATAATGCATTGTGATAAGTAGTGGCTTTTTTTTTTGTTGTTGTTGTTTTTTAATCCACATCCTGAAGATATTAAAGATGCACAGCAAAATGACCCCGGAGGTGTCTTTTCCTTACAGAGAATTTTTAAAATAATGGCCTATTGACATGTAATGAACATATAAAATTTTCCATTTCAAGTGTACAATCCAAGTGTTTTCAGTACGTTTACAGACTTGTGCACCCATGACCACAGTCTAATTTTAACATATTTTTCATTGCCTCCAAAAGAAAACTAATATGCATTAGCAATCACACCTCATTCCCACCTCCCCTGAGCACTGGGAAATCATTAACCTAATTTCTGTCTCTGTGGATTGCCTATTCTGGAGATTTCATTTAAATGGACTTATAAAATTTGTGGCCTTTGGTGACTGGCTTCCTTCAGTTTACATAATGCATTTTGTAACATTGCATTATGTAAGGTTTTCCATGTTGTGGTACAATCAGTACTACATTCCATTTCATTGCTGAAAAATATTTCATTGTATGGATATGCCATGTTTTGCTTATTTATTCATCAATTGATAGATACTTGTGCTGTATCTACTTCTTTGGCTATTATGAATAAAATTGCTTTGGTCAATTACTTACAGATTTGTATATGGGCATATGTTTTCAGTTCTTTTTTTGTATGTACCTAAGAGTGGAAATACTGGGTCATGCTTAACATTTTGAGGAACTGTCAAACTGTTTCCCAAAGTGTGGGTATCACTTACAATCTTACTGGCAATGTATGAGGGTTCAAATTTCTCCACATCCTCATCACCACTTGTTTTTGTCTGTCTTTTTAAATTTAGCTACTTTACTGGGGTTGAAAAAACAACCTCATTGTGCTTTTGATAGGCATTCCCCTATTGACTAATAATGTTGAGCATATGTGCCTATTCACCATTTCTGTACATTCGTAGGAGAAATATCTGTTAATTCTTTTGCCTGCTTTTTAATTGGGGTATTTGTCTTTTATGGTAATTTTATGAGTATATCTGAATACCAGTCTCTTATCAGATATATAATTTGTAAATATTTTTTCCCATTCTATGAACTGTTATTTCACTTTTTTGATAGTAGTCCTTTAAAACAAAACTTTTTTAAAAAGGTGATGAAGTTCCATTTTTTTTATGTGGTGTCACATGGGCTTTTGATGTCATATTTAAGAAGTCATTATTTAATCCAAGAATAAAATGTTTACTCCTATGTTTTCTTCTAAGAACTTTACAGTTTTACCTGTTAAATTTCCACGTGTAATCTTTTAATTTTTGTATGTGATTTGAGATATGGTTCTAACTCCATCTTTTGCAGGTGGATATTCAGTTGTCTCACATTATTATTATTATTATTTTATTTATTTATTTATTTATTTATTTATTTATTTATTTATTTTGCGGTATGCAGGCCTCTCACTTTTGTGGCCTCTCCCATTGCAGAGCACAGGCTCTGGACGTGCAGGCTCAGTGGCCATGGCTTACGGGCACAGCCACTCTGCTGCATGTGGGATCTTCCTGGACTGGAGCACGAACCCATGTCCCCTGCATCGGCAGGTGGACTCTCAACCACTGTGCCACCAGGGAAGCCCTCTCACACCATTTTAAAAATTACTTCTTCTTCTATTTAATTGTCTTGGCACTCTTGTCCAGTACCAAGACCATAAATGTGTAGAATTATTTCTGAACTCTCAAATCTATTCCATTGTCCTACATACCATTATACCAGCACCACACTGTCATGATTCCTGTAGTTTCAACATAAGTTTTGAAGAAATGTGAGTCTTCCAACTTCATTTTTCTTCTGTAATATTGCTTTTACTATTCTGAGTCCCTTGCATTTTCATATGAGTTTTAAGATCAGCTTGCCAATTTCTGCAAAAAGCTATCTGGAATTTCAAGGGGATCACATTGAATATTAGATCACCTTGGGGAGTAATACCATCTCAACAATATTATGTCTTCCAGTCTCTGAACATGGAATACATTTATTTAGGTCTTCTTTAATTTGCTTCCATGCTGTTTTGTAGGTCTCAGGGTACAAGTCTCAAACTTCATTTGTTAAATTTATTCCTCAGCATTGTGTTATTGTTGATGTTATTCTAAGTGGAATTATTTTCTTAATTCATTTTTGGATTGCTCTTTGCTAATTAATAGAAATACAATTGATTTTTGTATGTTGGTCTTATATACTACAACTCTGATGAACTCTTTGATAAGTTCACAATCTTTCTGTGGATTCCATAGAAATTTCTACAAAAAAGATCATATCCTTTCCAAAGAAAGAAAGTTTTACTTATTTTTTTTTTCCCAATCAGGATTTCTTTTATTTCTTTTTCTTTAGTAGTTCTTCTGACTAGAACCTCAAGAATAAGGTGGAATTAAAGTGATGAGAGCAGACATGAGAGTATTCTTCCTGCTCTTAGTGGTACAGTGATCAGCTTTTCACTATTAAGTATGATGCTAATTGTGTGGTTTTCATAAATGCTGTTTATCAGGTTGAGAATTTGCATTCTGTCCCTAGTTTTTTTGAGTTTTTGTTTTATTTAGTTTCTAATCTTGAAAGGTACAGTTATCCCTTGGTATCCATGAGGGATTGGTTCCAGGATATCAAAATACCCTTGGATACCAAAATCCATGGATGCTCATGTCCCTTATATAAAATGGCTAAGTGTTTGCATACAACCTACACACATCCTCCCATATACTTTAAATCATCTCTAGATTACTTATAATGCCTAGCACAATGTAAATACTATGTAAATGATTGTAAATAAAATGTAAATGCTATGTAAATAGCTGTTGTCATACAACAAATTTGTTTTGCTTTTTAGCACTCTCTAGAATTATTTTTTCAAATATTTTTGATCCATGGTTCATAGAATCTGTGGATAAAGAACCTGTGTATTGCAGGGCTGACTACAGTTAATTTTTGTCAAATACACTTTCTACATATTCTTAGATGATCATGTCATTTTGTTCTTTATTCCATTGATATGGTGAAATACATTTAAAAACAAATGTTGAATCAGCTTTGCAAGATAAATCCACATCATTATGGTGTTCAATCCTTATTATATTTTGCTTGATTCGGTGTTCTGGAATTAGAATTTTTGTACCTATATTCATAGGTATAATATTCTGTAGTCTTCTTAAGTTGTAGTTGTCTGATTTTTATACCATGGTAATCCTAGCTTCATAGAATGTGTTGGGAAGTTTAGTTTTGTTTTGTTTTATTTTTCCTTTTCTGTTTTTGGAAGTTTGTAAAGAACTGGTGTTATATTCTCATTTAAACATTTTGTAGAATTCACCAGTAAAGTAATCTACAATTAGGCTTACTTTTTGGGAAGTTTTTGGTTATTAATTCAATATCGTATAGGTCAATTCAGATTTTCTGTTTCTTCTTGAGTGATATCAGTAATTTGTTCATTCAAAGGAATTTGTCCGTTTCAGCTATGTTATCTAATTTGTTGCATACAATTATTTATAATGTTTTCTCATAATCTTTTTTATTTCCTACAGTTGGAAGTAATATATTCTCTTTTATTACTGACTTTAGTGATTTGATTCTTCTCTTGTAAACAGATGATTTGTTAAGATAAAGTTTTGTTAATTTTATTACTCCTTTTAATAACCCAATTTTGATTATAATATCTTTTACTAGTAGGTGCAATGTCTGGTCATCTCAACAACAGTTTTATTGATTTTTTTCTCTATGTTTTGACCCTGCTTTCCTGTCTTTTGCATGACATGAATATTTTTGTTAAAAATTGGACATGTTAAATAGCATAATTTAGGAGCTTTTGAAGTCACATTCTCCAGTTTCTTCCCCAAGATTTGCTCTTGTTGCTGTTTTTAGCAGCATTCCTGCAGTCTGTAAAGTCTGTATTCTGTGTCATGTGTGAGCACTGAAGTCTCAGATTAGTTGGCTTAATTGTCAGGTCATGATTGGACAGGCGTTTCCTTAATTGTCTTACTGTCTTTTTTTTTTTTTTTTTTTTTCGGAAGGGCTCTGTGTGTGGTGTGTGTTTGGAGTCTGTCTTCAAGACTCTATCAGTAGTTTCCATCTCGGCCTTATTGTTCACTTCCTGCTTGTGCAGAGCCTTGGCATCAGCTAGGGGTGAGAGATCCAGGCCTTCTCAGGTCATTCCTGGGGGTGCATACAGTCCTGCACATGTCACTGGGCTTCCAGATTCCCAGGATATATCTCAGACTTCAGAGTCTCATTTGCACATCTCTTTCTCTGGCTTTCATTTTGGGTACTCCTCCTCAGTCATCTGTGATGTTAGGCAATTGCTGATTATTTTAAGATGTATTTAGGGAAAAGACTATTCGAATTGAACAAAACCTGAGTCAGATCAATTAAGATGAGCCCAATAAGTGGGACTTTCAAAGAATTGCCACACAGGACAAGTACTGACAATTATTTGGGATTGGGGCTTTTGGTGGAGCTCCAAACCTGTTCTGCATCCCTCAAGGGTGCTCGACTGTTGGTTTTCATATCTACTGTGACTGCGAGGCTAGTTTATTTTGTTGTTGTTGTTTGTTTGTTTTTGAGACTACGATGAGGCTGTTAGTGGAAGGATGAGAATAAGACAATTGAAAATGCTGTAATGTTTGCTTTTCTTTTTGTAGCTGTTTTCCTTTAATAAAAGTTTCTCAGATTGTTGCAAACCTTTGGCTAATTTCCAGAGTGCTGAAAGTTGATTTTGGCCTTTTTTTTTGCCAACTTCTCATTGCTTTTAAGGAGGAGGAGAATTTTGCAGGTGCTTACAATGCCATTCTGGAAGTGCTTCCCACTGACTAACTTTTAAAACACTCAATAAATAAAAAAATATAATACCATGAGGGCAAAGTTTTTTGTCTTTTTTAGAAATTAATTTTACTCTGTTCCTAGGGGCTGCCACATATATGGGGGCTCAATAAATATTTGTTGAATGAATCAATTCATTATTTTTTGTTGTTGATGAAATGAAAGTCAATATAAATTAAATCTCAAAAGAAGTGGATTGAGGGTGCATAGCATATTGAGAATACCTCCAACATTTTTAGGCTGTGACTCTGGGTCAGCAGTACATTTAGTGCTTGTTCCACACTACTTCATTTAATCTTCACAACAACCCTTTGTGGTTTCAATGAAGTTAGATATATCCTGTAACCTCAAAGTAATACAGCTAGAAAGTGGTCAAATAAGGATTGCAAGTAAGAAACTGAATCTGGAACCAAATTTGTGTACATAACATAATATTGCCACTTCCCCAACTAATAGGATTTGAGAACTTTAAAATGTCATGGAAATATGAGAAAACAGATTTATAAAAAAAAAAAAAGATACAGATAAATTCCAGAAGTAATACTTTTCTTTTCTACTCTTTTTTGCCTGACCTAAATCCTATCAGTTTTGTTTTTTTAATAAATTTATTTATTTTTATTTATTTATTGTTTTTCGTTGTGTTGGGTCTTTGTTGTTGCGTACAGGCTTTTCTCTGATTGTGGTGAGCTGGGGCTACTCTTCATTGAAGTGCATGGGCTTCTCATTGTGCTGGCCTCTCCCACTTCAGAGCACGGGCTCTAGGTGCATGGACTCACCAGTTGTGGCACATGGGCTTAGGTGCTCTGCGGCATGTGGGATCTTCCCGGACCAGGGCTTGAACCCATGTTCCCCACATTGTCAGGCAGATTCCCAACCACTGTGCCACCAGGGAAGCCACCCTATCAGTTTTGAATTAAGAATAATTTACCAGACTTATACAAAAAACTTCAGCTGTTTACATGACAGAAAGAAAAATCCTTTCCTGGACAGCAGACACTTTTCCTCCTCCCAGCCTGGCCTATCCAGGGCTCTCTTCTGTCTCAGACACCACTGTCAGCACTCTCATTTATCCCTTCCTTCTCTCAGTTCTGTGATTTATGCCCCTAATAACTTCTGGTCTGATACAGGTAAGAAAACATGATGATGTGATTTAATATAATTTCATTTAATTAATGTGTTTGATTGTGTCTGCTCCCTTTTTAAATTCCAACAACTTCCTATTGTCTGAATAACAAATTCCAAACTATCTATCCCACCATAGGAGCCTCCCAAACCCACTCCTAATCAGAATTGTGTCTTCTTCCTTGCTACCCTCCTCAAACATAGATTTATTATTATCTGAAGATATATGTCACTGAAGTTGAAAGTAAAGGTTTTGAGTTCTCATATTTTGTCTTCAAATATTCTTACCATCCTTTTTGAGGTATGTGACCATTGCCTAGTAAGGTCACTTTTGTGAGCCTCATTTTGTTCATGTATTAGATGGGCCAGATTATGCCACTTTAATAAGGTTATTGATAAGACTTAATGAGGTAATGCTTATACTTAGCAGGGTAGGAGCTCCATAAGTCCCCAGTATTTGGTAACTCTTGTAATTGGTAAATCCTTTTATTTGTCTCTCAGACCTTTTCTCTGGCTGTGGCCCCTCTGCTCCTCTTTCTTTTTCTTGGGGAAGAAGTTCTAGGATCTTGCGTCTCTTCTGCATCCCGCAATTCAGGCCTGGCGTGAGAGCTTCTGGTTTGTTTTCTCTAGGTCAGTGCCCTGAAGTGTCCCATTTGTGCATCTTCTCCCAGTGCAGCAAAGTCCAGCTGGCTTGTGCTATGTGTCTGCTCTCTGAAGGAGCTCATGTGTGCCGAGGCAGAGGTTGCCCTGGTGCAGCCTGCAGGCGTCAACCTGCAACCGCGGGCAGTGCAAGATGCTGGGGGGGTTGAGGACTGGCTGCAGGCATCCTCAGGTGGGTGGTCCTGTGAACTTTGTGCACAGTTCTCTGGGGAGCCCACGAGTCAGTAGGATCTGTGACCAGTTGTTGAGATCCATGTGCTCTCTAATCTGAGACTTTGCCCTTTTTCTCTGCCCCTGGTTGTTCCCAGACTACTCTGTTATGCTGATCCTCTTAGTATTTTAGGTGGGGGTGACACAGAATAGGGCGAATGAGGTAAAGTCCCACAAGGCTGGGGAAGCTGGGTGGTCACTTCACTCTCACTTTCCAGACGGGAGTAAGTGTGGACCAAAAGTACCTTCCTTGGCTCTGGGGGGATGTGTTCTTGGATTGGAAAAATCAATATTTTGAAAATGACTATACCACCCAAAGCAATCTACAAATTCAATGCAATACCTATCAAACTGCCAATGGCATTCTTCACAGAATTAGAACAAAAAAATTAACAGTTTGTATGGAAACACAAAACACTCCGAATAGCCAAAGCAATATTGAGAAAGAAAAATGGAGTTGGAGGAATGAGGCTCCCTGACTTCAAACTATACCACAAAGCTACAGTAATCAAGACAGTATGGTACCCGCAAAAAAACAGAAATATAGATTGATGGTACAGGATAGAATGCCCAGAGATAAACCCACACACATATGGGCAGCTAATTTATGACAAAGGAGGCAAGAACATGCAGTGGAGAAAAGACAGCCTCTTCAATAAGTTGTTCTGGGAAAACTGTATAACTACATATAAAAGAATTAACTTAGAACACTACCTAACACCATACACAAAAAAAGCTCCAAATGGATTAAAGACTTAAATGTAAGACCAGACATTATAAAACTCTTAGAGGAAAATATAGGACAAAACACTCATTGACATAAACCATAGCAAGATCTTTTTGATGCACCTATTAGAGTAACGGAAATAAAAACAAAAATAAACAAATGCAACTTAAACTTAAAATATTTTGCACAGTAAAGAAAACCATAAACAAGACAAAAAGGCAACCCTCAGAATGGGAGAAAATATTCACAGATGAAACCAGAGACCAATAATTAATCTCCAAAATATACAAACAGCTCATGGAGCTCAATATCAAAAAACCAAAATGTCCAGTTATAAAATGGGCAGAAGACCTATATAGACATTTCACCAAGGAAGACATACAGATGGCCAAGAGGCACATGGAAAAATGCTCAACATCCCTAATTATTAGAGAAATGCAAATCAAAACTGCAATGAGGTATTACCTCATGCCAGTCAGAATGGCCATTATCAAAAAATCTAGAAACATTTTCAGGCAAGGGTGTGGTGAAAAGGGAACACTCTTGCACTGTTGGTGCGAATGTAAATGGATATAACACCTATGGAAAGCGGTTTGGAGTTTCCTTAAAAAATTAAAAATAGAACTACCATATGACCCAGCAAACTCACTACTGGGCATACACTCCGAGAAAACCATAACTCATAAAGAGACATGTACCACAATGTTCATTGCAGCACTATTTACAATAGCCAGGGCATGGAACTAACCTATATGTTCATCAACAGACGAAAGGGTAAAGAAGATATGGCACATATATACAACGAAATATTAGCCATACAAAGAAACGAAATTGAGTTATTTGTAGTGAGGTGAACGGACTTAGAGTCTGTCATACAGAGTGAATTAAGTCAGAAAGAGAAAAACAAATACCATATGCTAATGCATATATATAAAATCTAAATAAAATAAAATAAAATAAAATGGTACTGATGAATCTAGTGTCAGGGCAGGAATAAAGAGGTAGACAGAGAATGGACTTGAGGACATGGGGTGGGAGGGGGAAGCTGGGGCAAAGTGAGAGTAGCATCAACATATGTATACTACCGAATGTAAAATAGTTGACTAGTGGGAAGCAGCATCATAGCACAGGGAGATGGGCTTAGTGCTTTGCAGTGACCTACAGGGTTGGGATACTAATGATGGGAGGGAGGCTCAAGAGGGAAGGGACATGGGGACATGTGTATGCATATGGCTGATTCGCTTTGCAGTGCAACAGAATCTAACACATTATTGTGAAGCAATTATAATCCAATAAAGATCTATCAAAAATAATAATAAACAGAATGATTTTGACATCCCCTAATTCTCCAAAAATTTTAGACCAACCTAAAATAGGTAACTTAGTAAACCAGTTTGAAAATTGAGAGCTGCTTTTTCTTCTTGACATCACTCAATATTTTTTTTCCAAAATATTGATTAAGTATTTATTTGGAAATTACTATGCAATTTGCCTTGGAAAACACATCATAAAAATGGCTGATATTGACATCAAGGGGTTTAGAATTTAATGATGTAGAAAATTTATGTAAATAACGTTTACCCTGCAATTCCAATAAAATCACCCTTGTGAAATTCACAAATACCTACTTGATTGCATATCTACTGGTCAGCTCCTAGTTCTCTTTTTAATAGACCCTCTCCAGCTTGTAACGTATCCTTATTATTCCTTCCTCTTTAAGAACCTCCCTCCACCCCACCACCTGTACTTCATCTTCTGACACATTCTCTTAGTTGCAGATATACAAGTAATTTTTCTAGCTGCACTTTTTCTTTGGATCTCCAGACTTCTATAATCTACCATCTAATTTACATCAACGCTGCTATAGCTAAAAGAAAACTCAAAAGTACCATGCCTAAAATTTTACTCTGAGGTTTCCCTCCCCAAATACATCTTTCTCTCACTTTACCTATCTCATTAAGAAACACAACAATTCATTTATTATGAGCGACTTTCTTAAAGTCACATTTGAAGGTTCTCTATAGTTGTTACACACTCCTAACTCCTCATCCAACACTTCAGCAAATGTTATCAAGCATACATTCGACTGTACATTATAACTTCATTACATTCACCATTAAATACACACACACACACACACACACGTCCAATGTACTATCATTTCTATGTGAATTTGTACTGTTGACCTAAAACAAATAGACTGCCAGCAAAGATGAGTTGACTTGTGAAGAGCAGAGAATTGCAAATCGGATTCTGCAAGCATATTTGCCAACAAGGGAAGGAGAACACTTTTATGGAGGCAGAAACAAAGTTGGGGGGCTACAGTAAACAAACAGTCATGGATTTTCACTGCCTGAGTCCTTGCCAGAAAAAAAGAGGAACCTTCCTGTTGGGCTCTGATATCATCACAGGGCATGAGAGCTCCTCCTTCATGCTTCATGACTCTGTTTAATTGAGGTTTCTGTTTATGAATTTTTAACACTTTCCCTTCATAAGATTTTTCTCTGAAAGTATTGTTGATCAAGAGTCAGGCTTTCTGGGTTCAGTTACTCTTTGTCCCTCAATGCCAGGAAAGATCTACCTGGGTGAAGTGTCTGACATCCAAAGGAAAGTTCACTGCTTGAAATCTATTAAAGTCACATGTGAACAATACAAGGAGGGGTAGGAGGGAGAGCTTTCAGATTTTTTTTTTTAATCTGAAGTCCATATGTGATCAGGATCATAGACACTGAAGATCATCTTATGTGTTATGTCATCATCAAAGGTTGGTTACGAACTTGCAACAGGCCTGTCTGGATATCTTGGGAAAGCTGTCATCAGATGTCGTCTGCTTCATCTCCAGGAAATCTTTACTCTCGGGTTACCAGATAATGTGCAGATCCAGTCAGTGTTTTGTACTTTCTTTAGGTGTGTCACGTGACTCCAAAAGTCAATTCTTTGGAGTTTGGCAGCACAAGTATTGATTGGCAGTATCTGATGAAGAGAGTCCTTCTGGAGGTGCTTTCTAACAAATAAAATCTCCAGGTAGCAAGGTGTGATGCTTAAGGTCTTCATCTCCAAACAGTGCAGTGTGAAAAGATTGCTCCACCAAAACACGGATATTTTTAATAGATGTAATTAAGCACCTGAAATATTGGAGTATATTTTCCTTTTATTGATTGTTGGTCAAAAAAAGCAGGAGCCAAGTGCATTGGGCATCCCATGACTATCTCAAAAGATGAGTTTATGAGTTCAAAAAGGGGTGGATCTGAGATTTAGAAAGACCGACAGCAATGTTTTTGCCAATGTATTCTGAGAGCCTTTAAAATTTTGCCAATTGAGAATTAACAGTGCCATTAGTACATTTGACTGAACTAGAGGAATGAGGGTAGGAGGCACATTAGAAGTGTTATAAAACCAGATGAAGTTAAATAGTCTGTACAGACGTGTACCTGACCAATAAAATGGGTCCTTCTGCCACAGTAAAGTATAGAGGAGTTTCCCAGGTAGGAATAATGCATTTTTTTCCCCAAAAGGATTACAAGAGATGGCTTCAGTCCAGTTTGAAAACATACAGACCGTGACTGCAATATATTTATATCCATGAGATGGAGAAAGTTGCATGAAAGCCTTTTGCCAGACCTCGAATGGTTCATTAAGCAGTTTAAAATGTCTGGGAGCAGTACAAACAGACTTTCTTGGGTTGTACTTCAGACAACTGGGACAAGTGAGTTAGGCAGTTTTGTGGCTTTGCTAATGTTTCCCCAACAATATAGATTTATTAAAGCTATCATTTTGTCAGTAGACCAATGGTTTAATCATGTACAGTGGTGAAGAGTGGAAATTTAGAGTCTCCAGTAGGGCTGGGTTATTTGGTCTAAACCAGAATTTTCTATTTTTATCAAAATTACAATTGTTGAATTTCCAATCTTGCTTTTCCTTTTCTGAGGCTAATTGTTGGGGTTCCCTAGACAGTGTTTCTAAGTTATCACTTGGATAAATAGTCCATTGGACCATGGCAGATGTTTGGCTGCTGTTGGTCCCTTTAGGGCATCATTCCTTATGGAAATATCAGCAATGTGATTATCCTTAACTTCCAGATAGACACATTTATAATATCTTGGAATCTTAATAACAGCTAAAATGGTAGGTTAAAGTATTGCATTCAATAATTTTTAAACATAGGGGCCATTTTAAATTTTATTTCCACTATAAGTAAGAAAGCCACATTGTTTCCAGAACATTTCAAAATCATGTGTTACTCCAAAGACATATCTTTATCAGTATAAATGTTGATAGTTTTGCCCTTAGTTAAAGTGCAAGCTCATGTAAGAACATATAATTAAGCTTGCTGGGCTGAAGTAACCATAGGTAAAAGACGCTGCCTCAACAGTATCAAAAGGAGTTGAAATAGCATACCCTATTTGTATGTACAAATAGAAATGTGAACTACAACTCAGTGTTACCCAGAGAAATTTCCTGTAGATCACAGAGTCAGAAGGTGTTCCATTAGCATCAATCAGTCATGAGGGACTTTGTTGATAGACAGAGGAGAGAAGGGTAACAGGTTTAAAGTCATTAGAATCTAAATGAGTTATGTGAGGAACAGTCAACAAAAGGACTTCCTAGGAGGTGAAGCCACTGACTGAGAAATGTTGAGTGTGATGAGAATTCATAAGAATTTTGTCTTAACACAAAGGGCAGTGTCTGTAATTGCAAGGCAAAGGGGGTATCCCTGGGCTACAGGGTCCAGTTTCTGGCTGTAATACCCTATGAATCAATGGTGCTCCCTATGTTTTTGGATGAGTACCCCAAGAGTATACCCTTCCTTTTCATATACAAAGAGGAGAAAGGGATCTGATAATTGGAATGCCCAAGGGCAAGTGGAATTAACAATTCTCTTTTAAGGCCTTAAAATCTATGTCATCTGATTCTTCCCATAAAATTGGGTCAGAGTTTTTATTGCTTAGTAAAACTTACAGAGGTTTGACCACAAAAGAGAAGTTTGTAATCCAATTTTGAAAATAATTAATTAGCCTCAGAAAACCTTGCAATTGTCACTTAATTTTGGGTTTGGAAAAATTAGGACACCATGAAGTCTGTCTGGATCAAGGTGTTTCCAGCGTTCTGACATCAGATGCCCTAAATATCAAACCTGGGTTTGGACAAACTGCAATTATTTTTGGCAACCTTATGTCTCTTTAAAGCTAAAAGCTTTAGCAAGTTGATGCTGTCTCTTTGTGTGGAAGCTTGAGAAGAAGAGCAAAGGAGCAAATCATACACATCCTGAAACTAGTAGAAACTCAAGGAAACTTTATGTCATCCAGGTCAGACTTTATTTACTGGGAGAAACAAAAAGTACTTGCAGTACAACCCTGAGGTGTTACTGTCCAGATGAATTTTTTCCTTTCCCAAATGTACACAAAAATGTACTGGCTAACTTCATCAACTGGAATACTAAAGAATGTACTGCATAAATCAATTACAGTAAAGAAATTTCTTCAGGTGAGAATGGGTCTTAGTAATGTATGAGGGTTTGACAAAACACTGTATCGAGAGAAAACAAGGTTGTTTATTGCTCAGAGTCCTGGAAAATCCTCCATCCTCAGCCCTTAGGTTTTCTCAATGGGAAAATTGGAGTATTACAGGGACTAATACAAGATATAAAGAGGGCTTGAGTCATAATTTTCTATTACATATTTTATGCTTTAAAAGGCTTCTTTACCTATAGGATATTGATTACTTCTGGGAAGAGGTTTTGCAGGATCTATCTGAATATTAATGGGATGTGTGCTGCAAACTTTGCCAATATCAGTGAGAGATTTTTCCCATAAGGAGGTTGGTAGTTGATTCAATGGAAACAAATGATCATTGTTTGAGAATCAGCTCTAGTACCATCAGAGAAAGGGAGAGAGGGAATAAAAAAGTCAAAGGGTCATTTCATTCACCTTGTTGGTTATTTTTATGGATATTGTCAAGTTCTAGAATTATTTTCCTCTTTTGGGAGAAAAATATTTCTGAATGATACTTCCCTGAGAGTCTTGGACTAGATGGATAGGGTTGGAGGAACTAAGGAGGAAAGAGCATGTATCTCTCAAAGGACCTAAACAAAAGGGAATAGGCTGAGTAATCTCCACCATTTGAACTGTTTTTTCTGAGGTGGGGCTGCTTTGTACTAGTGGGGTTGAGCACCAAGAGTGTGACTCTGGTATCATTAAGACTGAAAGAGATTCATCCCCAACTTGGAGAAGTGTTTCTCCAAGCTGATTAAGACAGAAGATTGGGAAAATCTCCCATAGTTCCTTGGAGCCCCATTATAGAGAATTGGGAGTATATTAAAAAGGCTGCTTAAAAGACTGAAGGTGCCTAAAGTGCTTAAATTTGTAACAATGTCTTTTCCAATGTCCTGGCTCTTTGCAATAATAGCAGAAATTAGGAGGGCTTTGATTTCATTAAGGGGTGTCCATTTGCTGGAGTTAAAGGATTTTAGCAGGATTCCTTTGACGTGGCTCATCTAGAGTATGAAGAGAGCTGGTTTGCCAATCTGGAGTGGACATAGTTTCCTATTCCATCCTCGTCCATTTTATCAGAGTGGGAGTGTCCTGGCTCAGCCCATTAACAGAGTTGAAAGCTATCCAGGTGAAATCAACATCTGAAGAATGACTAGAATTTTCTTTAAAAATAATCAGAAGTTGATTGTAAAAGTCATAAACAGGTTCATCAGATTTTTGTGTGGCAGCCTGAATTTTGTTCCAATCAACAGACTTTGGAAAAGCCTTAGGAATTACTCTATGAAGTTGCCTGGAATTTACCTGATCCTGATCATATAATAAGTAGTTAGAAGACTGGTCTCCCAGTTGTAATTCTAGATATCTCAAAGGATTTTCCAATTAGAGATTTTCACCCAATATTGTGTTTGGCCTTCATCAACAAACATATGAACTAGCTCATACAGGTCAGAGAATCCAGGTTGATAAGTCTGAATGACTGTATTAAATTCATCAGCAAATCTGTGAGGATCTTTGGAACTTTGGGAAAATCTTTAACTTTGACTCTCAGTACAGTCTTAATCCAGGGAATTTAATCCAGGCCCAAAATTTAATTGTTTGGCCTCTGGTTCCTTAATTTTAAAAGGGATATATTTGACAAGTTCAGAGAAAAAGAGAGAGTGAAAGTTTCAGGGAAAATGGAAAGTTTGGCAAAGGAATTAATATTCCAGAACTGAGGGTATAATGGGGCTTAGGGGTGAGTTTAGATCCAGGAGAAAGATGTAACTTCAAACTACAAGGTTGGTGAGAAAAGCAGTGAGCAAACAATGGGTTCAAGTGTAGGTACCACACCTGTTTGCTCACCAATCTACGAACCTTCAGTTTTTATGTTTTTCTGGACCCCATATGGGCCACCAAAATGTTGAGCTGAAATAGCCTGCCAGATATTTCTCCAGCAAAAATAGGTTTATTTGGGATCAACAGAGAATTGCAATCCAAGGTCTGCAGCCATATTGAGCCACACCCAAGTTCCCCACCCAGCAAGGGAAGGAGAAGCATTTTATAGAGAGAAAAATGATGTTGGGAGGGCTATAGGAAAAAAATAAAAGTTTATTTTTGGCTGAGTCCTTGCCAGGAAAGAAGAAGACTTCTCCTTCCTGTTGGGCTCTGCTATTGTCACAGGGTGTGAAAATGTTTCTTTCTGGTCTTTCAGCTCTATTTAATTTAGGTTTCTGTTTATTAATGTTTTTATAGTACAATAGCTGTTTGGCTTCTGTTTTGCAACTTTGTACCAACTTCACAATGAATGTCTGTACGTGGAAAATAATTACTGAGTGGCGATTGTACACATCAGGCTTGCAGTCAGTCATTTAGCTTGTTATTAACTCTATTGAATGCCTGCTATACAAAAGGGAGTGAACTAGAAATAAAGATGACACACCTATGCCCTTAAAGACTGAATAAAGGCTCAATTATATTTAATGTAAGTATCCATTTTTATGCTTTTGTGTTTATAAAGGTGATTATATTGTGTTTCAGAGAGTCTCATAGTTCTTCTGAGTGTTGTAAAATACCTCCAATAAAAATTTGTCAAAAATATTTCAATAAATCTGGTTTCAATTTATTTTCTATCTAATCCTCTCACTAATTTATAGAGGGAAAACCAGCACTGTGCTGAATGAAATAAAGCTTTCCATCAGTAAATTTTTGCAAATGCAGGTTCAAATATTTGTTTTGATTAAGTCAAACTTAATCTTCTGAAAGAATTAACTCCACCATATAACTGACAATTTTTTTAATAGATAAAAGAAAATAGTTTCACTTACACGTTTTTTTCAGAAAGTCACTAAAATCTTCTAATTTTCATTTGCAATGTATTTATAAATGGTGATAAGCTCACACACTGGAAATAATAGTTCAACAACTTTAAAGTGAATGATTGTATTATAAATTGGAAAAATTAAACTGGAAAAATATGACAAGCTTTTATTTATTTTCTACCCATTAACTTTATTTTATTTTATTTTACTTTTTATTATTTACCATCTTTATTGGAGTATAATTACTTTACAGTGTTGTGTTAGTTTCTGCTGTTTAACAAAGTGAATCAGCTATATGTATACATATAGGCCAATATCCCCTCCCTCTTGCATCTCCCTCTCACCAACCCTATACCACCTCTCTAGGTGGTCACAAAGAACCTAGTTGATCTCCCTATGCTATGTAGCAGCTTCCCACTAGCTATCTATTTTATATTTGGTAATGGGTATATGTCAATGCTACTCTCTCACTTCGTCGCAGCTTACTCTTCCCCCTAACCGTGTCCTCAAGTTCAATCTCTACATCTGTGTCTTTATTTCTGTCCTGCCCCTAGGTTCATTAGAACCTTTTATTTCTTTATTTTATTTATTTATTTTTTTAGATTCCATATATATGTGTTAACATACGGTATTTGTTTTACTCTTTCAGACTTACTTCACTCTGTATGACAGACTCTAGGTCCATCCTCCTCACTCCAAATAACTCAATTTTGTTTATTTTTAAAGCTGAGTAATATTCCATTGTATATATGTGCCACATATTCTTTATTCATTCATCTGTTGATGGGCATTTATGTTGTACCCATGTCCTGGATATAGTAAATCAAGCTGCAATGAACATTGTGATACAAGACTTCTTCTTCTTTTTTTTTTTTTAACATATTTACTGGAGTATAATTGCTTTACAATGGTGTGTCAGTTTCTGTTTTATAACAAAGTGACTCAGCTTTACATATACATATATCCCATATCTCCTCCCTCTTGTGTCTCCCTCCCTCCCACCCTCTCTATCCCAACCCTCTAGGTGATCACAAACAACTGAGCTGATCTCCCTGTGCTATCTGGCTGCTTCTCACTAGCTATCTATTTTATATTTGGTAGTATATGTATATCAGTGCTACTCTCTCACTTCACCCCAACTTACGCTTCCCCCTCCCCGTGTCTTCAAGTCCATTCTCTATGTCTGTGTCTTTATTCTTTTCATGCACCTAGGTTCTTCAGAACCTTTTTTTTTTTCTTTTTTAGATTCCATATATTTGTGTTAGCAAATGGTATTTGTTTTACTCTTTCGGACTTACTTCACTACAAATAACTCAGTTTTTTTTTTTTTTTTTTTTTTTTTTTATGGGTGAGGAACATTCAATTTTACATATGTGCCACATCTTCGTTATCCATTCATCAGTCGAAGGACACTTAGGCTGTTTCTGTGTCCTGGCTATTGTAAATAGAGCTGCAGTGAACTTTGTGGTGCATGACTCTTTTGAATTATGATTTTCACAGGGTATATGCACAGTACTGGAATTTCTGGGTCATATGCTACCTCTATTTTTAGTTTTATAAGGAACCTCCATACTGTTCTCCATAGTGGCTGTAACAATTTACATTCCCACCAACAGTGTAAGAGAGTTCCCTTTTATCCATATCCTCTCCAGCATTAATTGTTTGTAGATTTTTTATGATGGCCATTCTGACCAGTGTGAGATGATATCTCATTGTAGTTTTGATTTGCATTTCGCTAATGATTAGTGATATTAAGCATTCTTCCATGTGTTTGTTGGCCATCTGTATATCTTCTTTAGAGAAAGGTCTATTTAGCTCCTCTGTCCATTTCTGGATCGGGTTGTTTGTTTATTTGATATTGATCTGCATGAGCTGCTTGTAAATTTTGGAGATTAATCCTTTCTCAGTTGCTTCATTTGCAAATACTTTCTCCCATTCTGAGGGTTGTCTTTTCGCCTTGTTTATGGTTTCCTTCACTGTGCAAAAGCTTTTAAGTTTCATTAGGTCCCATTTGTTTATTTTTGTTTTTATTTCCATTTCTCTAGGAGGTGGGTCAAAAAGGATCTTGCTGTGATGTATGTCATGAAGGCTTTTGCCTATGTTTTCCTCTAAGAGATTTATAGTGTCTGGCCTTACATTTCGGTTTTTAATCCATTTTGAGTTTATTTTTGTATATAGTGTTAAGAAGACTTCTGATTTCATTCTTTTACATGTCAGTGTTCAGTTTTCCCAGCACCACTTATTAAAGAGGCTGTCTTTTCTCCATTGTATATGCTTGCCTCTTTTATCAAAAATAAGGTGACCATGTATGTTTAGGTTTATCTCTGGGTTTTCTATCCTGTTCCATTTATCTATATTTCTATTTTTGTTCCAGTACCATGCTGTCTTGATTACTGTAGCTTTGTAGCAGAGTCTGAAGTCAGGAAGTCTGATTCCTCCAGCTCTCTTTTCTTTTCTCAAGTTTCCTTTGTCTATTCAGAGTCTTTTTTGTTTCCATACAAATTGTGAACTTTTTTGTTCTAGTTCTGTGAAAAATGGCATTGGTAGTTTGATAAGGATTGCCTTGAATCTGTAGATTGTTCTGGGTAGTATAGTCATTTTCACAATGTTTATTCTTCCAATCCAAGAACATGGTCTATCCATACATCGGTTTGTATCATCTTTAATTTGTTTCATCAGTGTCTTATAGTTTTCTGCATACAGGTGTTTTGTCTCCTTAGGTAGCTTTATTCCTAGGTATTTTATTCTTTTTGTTTCAATGGTAAATGGGAGTGTTTCCTTAAATTCTCTTTCAGATTTTTCATCATTAGTGTATAGGAATGCAAGAGATTTCTGTGCATTAATTTTGTATCCTGCTACTTTACCAAATTCATTGATTAGCTCTAGTAGTTTTTGGGTAGCATCTTTAGGATTCTGTATGTATAGCATCATGTCATCTGCAAACAGTGACAGCTTTACTTCTTCTTTTCCAATTTGGATTAGTTTTATTTATTTTTCTTCTATGATTGCTGTGGCTAAAATTTCCAAATCTACGTTGAATAATAGTGGTGAGAGTTGGCCACTATGTCTTGTTCCTGAACTTAGTGGAAGTATTTTCAGTTTTACACCATTGAGAACAATGTTGGCTGTGGGTTTGTCATATATGTCCATCATTATGTTGAGCGAGGGTCACTCTATGTCTACATTCTGGAGAGTTTTTATCTTAAATCTGTGTTAAATTTTGTCAGAAGATTTTTCTGCATGTATTGAGGTTTTCATATGGTTTTTATCCTTCAATTTGTTAATATGACATATCACATTGATTGATTTGCAAATATTGAAGAATCCCTGCATTCCTGGGATAAACCCCACTTGATCATGGTGTATGATACTTTTAATGTGCTGCTGATATTGATATTGGCTTGTAGATTTTTTTGTTGTGACATATTTGTCTGGTTTTGGTATCAGGGTGATGGTGGCCTTGTAGAATGAGTTTGGGAGTCATCCTTCTTCTGTGATTTCTTGGAAGAGTTTGAGAAAGAAGGGTGTTAGCTCTTCTTTAAACATTTGACAGTATTCACCTGTGAACCATCTGGTCCTGGACTTTTGTTTGTTGCAAGATTTTTAATCAGTTTCAATTTCATACTTGTGATTTGTTTGTTTATATTTTCTTGTACTTCCTGGTTCAGTCTTGGAAAATTATAACTTTCTAACAATTTGTCCATTTCTTCTTGGTTGTACATTTTATTGGCATATATTTGTTATTCATAATTTCTCATGATCCTCTGTATTTCTGCAGTGTCAGGTGTTACTTCTTTTTCATTCCTAATTCTGTTGCTTTGAGTCTTCTTCCTTTTTTTTTTTTTGATGAGTCTGGCTAATGGTTTATCAATTTTATTTATCTTCACAAAGAAAAAAGTTTTAGTTTTATTGATCTTTGCAATTGTGTCCTTCATTTCTTTTTCATTTATTTCTGATCTGATCTTTATGAGTTCATTCCTTCTGCTAACTTTGGGGTGTTTTTGCTCTTTTTTTTTCTCAAATTGCTTTAGGTGTAAGGTTAGGTTGTTTATTTGAGATTTTTCTTGTATCTTGAGGAGTGTATTGCTATAAACTTCCCTCTTATAACTGCTTTTTCTACATCCCATAAGTTCTGGGTCATCATGTATTCATTGTCATTTTTCGTAGGTATATTTTGATTTCCTCTTTGATTTCTTCAGTGAGCTCTTGGGTATTTAGTAACATATTGTTTAGCTTTCTTGTGTTTGTATTTCTTACAGTTATTTTTCTGTAATTGATATTTAGTCTCATAGTGCTGTGGTAGGAAAAGATACTTGATATGATTTCAGTTTTCTTAAATTTACCAAGGCTTGATTTGTGACCCAAATATAATCTATCCTGGAGAATGTTCCATGAGCACTTGAGAAGGAAGTGTATTCTGTTGTTTTTGGATGGAATGTCCTATAAATATCCATTAAGTCCATCTTGTTTAATGTATCATTTAAAGCTTGTGTTCCCTTATTTATTTTCATTTTGGATGATCTGTCCATTGGTGAAATTGGGGTGTTAAAGTCTGCTATTATTATTGTGTTACTGTCGATTTCCCCTTTAATGGCTATTAGCATTTGCCTTATGTATTGAGGTGTTGCTACTTTGGGTGCATAAATATTTACAATTGTTATATATCTTCTCAACTGATCCCTTGATCATTATGTAGTGTCCTTCTTTGCTCTTGTAGTAGTCTTTATTTTGAAACCTATTTTGCCTGATATGAGTATTGCTACTCAAGCTTTCTTTTGATTTCCATTTGCGTGGAATATCTTGTTCCATCTCTTCACTTTCAGTCTGCATGTGTCCCTACGTCTGAAGTGGGTCTCTTGGAGACTGCTTATATATGGCTCTTTTTTTTTTATCCATTCAGCCAGTCTCTTTTGGTTGGAGCATTTAATCCATTTACATTTAAGGTAATCATCAATATGTATGTTCCTATTGCCATTTCCTTAATTGTTTTGGGTTTATTTTTGTAGGTCTTTATTCTTCCCATCCTCTTTTGTTCCCTTCTCTTTTGTTTCTTGCTTAGAGAAATTCCCCTATCATTTGCTGTAAAGCTGGTTTGGTAGTGTCGATTTATTTTAACATTTGCTTGTCTGTGAAGTTTTTATTTTCTCCCTTGAATCTGAATGAGATCTTTGCTTGGTTGAGTAATCTTGGTTGTAGGTTTTTCCCTTTCATCACTTTAAATATGTTGCCACTCCCTTCTGGCTTGCAGAGTTTCTGCTGAAATATCAGCTGTTAACCGTATGGGGATTCCCTTGTATGGTCTTTGTTTCTTTTCCCTTGTTGCTTTTAATATGTGTTCTTTGTATTTAATTTTTGATAGTTTGATTAATATGTGTCTTGTCATGTTTCTCCTTGGATTTTACCTACATGGGACTCTCTGCACTTCCTGGACTTTACTGACTATTTCCTTTCCCATGTTAGGGAAGTTTTCAACTATAATTTCTTCAAATATTTTCTCAGATCCTTTCTTTTTCTCTTCTTTTTGTGGAAACCCTATAATTTGAATGTTGGTTTGTTTGATATTGTCCCAGAAGTCTCTGAGACTGTCTTCAATTATTTTTATTATTTTCTCTTTATTCTGCTCTGTGGTAGTTATTTCCACTATCTTATCTTCCATGTCACTTATCCATTCTTCTGCCTTGGTTATTCAGGTACTGATTCCTTCTAGAATTTTTTTTTTTTTTTTGCAGTACATGGGCCTCTCACTGTTGTGGCCTCTCCCGTTGTGGAGCACAGTCTCTGGGCATGCAGGCTCAGTGGCCATGGCTCACGAGCCCAGCCGCTCCGTGGCATGTGGGATCTTCCCAGACTGGGGCACGAACCCGTGTCCACTGCGTCGGCAGGCAGACTCTCAACCACTGCACCACCAGGGAAGCCCTAGAGTATATTTAGTTTCATTTATTGTGTTGTTCCTCATTATTTGTTTGCTCTTTAGTTCTTCTAAGTCCTTGTTAAACGTTTCTTATATTTTTTCCATTCTATTTCCCAGATTTTGGATCATGTTTACTCTCATTACTCTGAATTCTTTTTCAGGTAGACTGCCTATTTACTCTTCATTTGTTTGGCCTGTTGGGTTTTTACTTTGTTCCTTCATCTGCTGTATATTTCTCTGTCTTCTTCTTTTGCTTAACTTACTCTGTTTGGGGTCTCCTTTGTGCCAGCTGCAGCTTTGTAGTTCCCATTGTTTCTGGTGTCTGCCCCCAGTGGGCAAGGTTCATTCAGTGGCTTTTGTAGAGGCTTCCTGGTAGAGGGGACTGGTGCCTGTGTTCTTGTAGGTGAGCCTGGATCTTGTCTTTCTGGTGGCCGGGGCCATGTCCTGTGGTGTGTTTTGGCATGTTTGTGAACTTAGTATGTTTTTATGCAGCCTCTCTCCTAATTGGTGGGGTTGTGTTCCTTTCTTGCTAATTGTTTTGTGTGGGATGTCCATCACTGGAGCTCACTGGCCATTGGGTGGAGCAGGTCTTAGTGTTGAGATGGAAGTCTCTGAGACAGCTCTCACCAACTGATATTATGTGTGGCTGGCAGGTCTCTGGTGGTCCAATGTCCTGAACTCAGCTCTCCCATCTTGGAGGCTCCAGTCTGACATCAGGCCAGAGCCCCAAGACCCTGTCAGCCACACGGAGGTTCCAGTGATTTAAATGTTGACATCATTTGAGATCGATGATTATGCCCATTACAGTACTCTATAGTAATTATGCTGCCAGGGACATATCCTTTTATTTCCTTCCTGCTGCATCTAGTTTCACTTGATCATAGGTTGTAATGTAATGTAATAGGTTGTACCCGTCACTTTAGGCCAGGGTTCCTAGTGCAAAACAGCTGCACCTCTCCATGCTTTTATGAAATAAGATTTTAAAAGTAAATTAAATTTCTATTATTTTGAGAATTATTTCTTTTTGTATGGAATTCTTCTAAGTCCCAAGTGCAAAGGCACTCTTGGTATTTTGGGGGGTGGTTCACCTCAAGAGACTCTTATGTCAACACTAAATCATTTAAATTCTTCAGAGTTTTATCTGTGCTTCACTGCAGTCCCAGTATTAATGCTATGCTGAAGAACTTTGAGGTACTTGTGCATTTCCAATTGATTTCTTTGGAGATCACTGCAAAGCACTACAAGTGTGAGCTTTATAATGACTTCCATGGGGTTTAATGGCTGATGGTTATTTCTTGATGTACCCCTTGTCTGTTCTTGAACTCTGGAGATTTGAGATGCTGTCATGGTAGCTGTATAAATTTACATTTCTTCATAATATTAAAGAAAGCCTAAGACTCATTCCCAGGAGACTTTTCTGGTCCTATTTTTGTCTAGTGGTAAAAATCTCAAAAGGATAGTCCATGCAGATATACTGTAATCTTGATAGATTTTTAGTACTTAATAAAATTTAAATACAGAAACAATGAGTAGGGAAATAGAGGAAGTTAGCAAGATGTATATGTTTAATGTATATGTGTATTATATAATTAAATTAATTAAATATTTATATATATATGTATTTTTTTACTTAGATGTCTGAAATGAAACAAGAAAAAAAAAAAAGTTAAAACTTTCCTGTCCAAAGTCTCACAATGATTCATCAATCATAAAGTTTTCTGATGCTTCTTAAAATATATTGTCTTGCCTGATTAAATAAAAACATGCCTTTTTTATTGTTAGCTGAAGGATCACTGAACATTCCAGAAATGAGAAATAAACATTAATACTTCTTTGTTATAGCTGAATCTAGAATTTTGTATTGATTTTTTACAAAAACTTCCAACCTGGACTGGCAACAAACTTCATATTGGGCAATTCTACTTCATATTTTTTACATAATTTCAGCAACTCTTTTAGTTTACTTTTAAATTCTAATGAAACATATTGGGAAATATTATGTAGCAATATAACCTCTCCCGGCCAAACAGCAACTTCCTGTGAAGTAAATGGCTTACTATTACAATGCAATTTAAAATTATGTGTACTAATTTTTACTCGTACCAAGAATAATACTAAATAAATTATACTCATGAGCTTTCCATTTGCAAAAAAAAATCTCTGCCAAGAAGAAAATTCTGCTCATGGCTGAGAAATGTGTCTTGTGGGAGGAAAGTACAGTAATAGTTTTCTTCCTTTTCTAAAACATGCATTTCTAATATTCTGATGAAGGGTAAAATATATCTCCCAGTCGAACAAGACATGATTCTCTTCACTCTATTTTATGCTTCCAGTCTATTGCTCCATAGATTTTTTAGAATGGAACCCTCTTGAAATTTATTATTTTAGTTACCTATAATTTGAATAAAGTAGGAATGTGCTAAGACACATCAGGGCATGAATAAATATAAATTCACGAGAATCTCCAAAAAGAAATAAGAAATGAACATAAAAATGATAACTTAGTAATATTATGGGAAGCTACCAAGAGTTAAGGTTGTAAGATTTTTATTTCCCAATAAAAGAAAACCAATGTTGAAATATTTTTATTGACACATTGCAATAGATTTTCCTTAAATGGAAGACATCTCTAATAGACACAGTCCACCAATAAAAGACTTATAGAGTACAAGGGGAGATATTAAAAAGCATTATGGTGACTTCTGGTTTCAAAAGCAACATGAGAAAAGTTTAAATGTAGTCACTTTCATCATTAGTATAAGAAAAACCTACACTAACTGAAAATAAATTATTTTTCTTGGACTCATCAAAAACTGAAATTGGGAGGCAAACTGCTACTGTAAAATATGAAACTTGGATGAATCTATATCTGCTTACATGGTGGAGCAAAGAGGAGGGGTATTACACCAGTAGAGGTTCTCCCCAATGAGCAACGGGTCCAAGTTCCACATGGGGTCCTCAGCTGAGGTTCTTTCACCAGGAATGGGATCCTGGAAAGCTGGGTTTTGAAAACCAGTAGTTTCCACTCAGGAGAGCCTGAGGGTTACAGGAAATAAATATTCCATTTTTAAAGGGTGAAAGCAAAATCTCACATGCTCTGAGTCCCACTGCAGAAGCAGTAGTTTGAAAGGTACCTGGGTCAGTTCTACTCCCTAATCCTGGAGAAACTCCCAGAGAGACAAGAGGCAGTTAGGAACCCCTGGGGACACAGAGGCTGGCAGCAGCCATTTTTATGATCTTGTTCTACTGTGCTAACACTGGCCCCATCAAGTGCCATTGTGAAAACATTGCTCTAGCCTATACTATAGCACTAGGGTTCAACCCCACCCACCAGTGGACCTGGAACAACCACATGACACTGGGCCTTAAGTCAGCAGTCCTGGGTGTTGATCTTGCTCACCAGTGGACCACAGCAGCCACATCAGGCAGGGCCCTGCAGCTAGCCAGGGGAGGGTTCAGCCCTATCTACCAGTGTACTAACAGGAATCAGTGCACCAGAAGAGAAGGGTGTATGCAGCCCAAATAGGGGACACTCCTGGAGCATTAGCTGGTAGCCAGATGAGAGCATGCTGCTGGGCTCCATGGGATGTCTCCTACATAAGCCACTTCTCCAAGACGTAAAATATTTACCTGTTACATAGGAATAAACACAGAGAACTAGGCAACATGAGGAGAGAGAGAAATATGTTCCAAATAAAGGAACAAAACAAAACCTCAGGAAGGTATTAAATAAAACAGAGATAAGCAATCCACTCTATAACTAGTTCAAGGTAACTATCATAAAGTTTCTCACTGATCTCAGAAGAAGAATGAATAAACAGAATGAGAAATTCAACAAAGAATTAGAAAATATTTTTTTTAAAATTGGAGCTGAATACTACAATAACTGAATTTTTTTTTTTAATTGAGGGAATCAACAGTACAGTAGGTGATACAGAAGAATGGATCATTAATTTGGAAGACAGAGCAGTGGAAAAAAACCCAAACTGAGCAGAAATATTTTTTTTTAAATAAGGATAGTTTAAAAAACCTCTAAGACAACATCAAGCATATTATCATTTGCATCACAGGGGTCCCAGAAAGAGAAGAGAGAAAGGGGCAGATAACTTATTTGAAGAAGTAATGGCTGAAAACTTCCTTAATCTGGGGAAATAAACACATACACGTCCAGTAAGCACAGAAAGTCCCAAAAAAGATGAACCCAACAAGACACACACCAAGATATGCTATAATTAAAATGTCAAAATTAAAGACAGAGAAGTTTATAAGCAACAAGAGAAAAGTAACACCTTATTATACAAGGGAAGTTCCATAAGACTATCAGCTGACTTTTCAGTAGAAATTTGTAGGCCAGAAGGGAGTATACATATATTCAAAGTGCTGAAAGGAAAAAAAAAGAAGAAATTTACAAATAAGAATACTATACCCAGAAGTTACCACATTCAAAATTGCATGAGAGATAGAGATTCTGAAGACAAGCAAAAGTTAAAAGCTAAAATGGGCAGAGGAACTGAAGGAACATTTTTGCAAATGAGACATACAAATGACCACGGGACATGGAAAGATGTACAATATCGTTAATCATAAGGGAAATACAAATCAAAACAGCAATGAGTTATCACCTCACAGGTGGCAGAAAGGCTATCATGAAAAAGACAACAGAAAAAAAGAGTTGGCGAGGATGTGGAGAAAAGGGAGTCCTAATGCACTGCTTTGGGGATTGTAAATTGGTGAAGTCTCTGGAAAACTGTATGGAGGTACCTCAAAAAATTAATAATAGAACTACCATATGATCCAGCAATTTCATTTCTGGGTATTTTTCTAAAGAAAAAAAAAACACTAATTTGAAAAGACATATGCACCCCTATCTGTATTACAGCATTATTTAGAGTAGACAAGATATAGAAGTAACCTGACTATCCATTGATAGATGGATGTATATATAAGATATGGTATGGTGTATGCACACACACAAACCCCACTGGAAAAATACTCAATAATAAAAATGAATAAAATCTTACTATTTGTGATAACATGGATGGACCTTGAGTGTATCACACTAAGTGAAATGAGTCAGACAGAGAAAGACAAATACCGTATAATCTCACTTATAAGTGGACACAAAAAAACTAAACAAAGAACAAACAAAACACAAGTAAAACTGACTCTTAGGCAGAGAGAAAATAAGGGTGATTGCCAGAGGGTAGAGGGCTGAGGGGATGCCTGCAATAGGGGAATGTAATTAAAGGTACAAACTTCCAGTTATAAAATAAATTATTCATAGAGATGTAATATAGATCATAACAAATATGTTCATTAATATTTTAGTAAGGTTGTATGGGGACAGATGGTTACTAGGCTTATAATGGTGAATATTTCCTAATGTATTTAATTGTTGGGTCAATATGTTGTACATCTGAAACTAACAGTATAGTAAGTCAACTATATTTCAATTAAAAAAAAAAAGAAAATGTGAATGAAATAGGAAGGGAAATTGAAGGTTTAAAGTATTGATACAACTACTGATACCTGCTAAAGCACTCCAAACTTCTGCTTTATTACTATAATATAAACAATAATAATATTAATAGTTCCCCTTTCTTTTTTTTTTTTTTTTTTTTTTGCGGTACGCGGGCCTCTCACTGTTGTGGCCTCTCCTGTTGCAGAGCACAGGCTCCGGACGCACAGGCTCTGGATGCACAGGCTCAGCAGCCATGGTTCACGGGCCCAGCCGCTCCATGGCATGTGGGATCTTCCCAGACCGGGGCACGAACCCGTGTCCCCTGCATCGGCAGGCAGACTCTCAACCACTGCGCCACCAGGGAAACCCGATAGTTCCCCTTTCTTAAGTACCATGCACTGCAAGGCACTTAGCATACATTATCTCTTTCAACCCTCAAAAAAATCCCCATGAATCAGGTATTATTCTTCCCATATTTCAAATGAAAAATCCTGAAAATTAAAGAGGTCCCTAATATGTGAGTCTTACATGGGTAATCAATGCAAAGCCATCAAGAGGATGGGTCTGACTGTAGAGGTTGCACACCCACCTACTGTGGTGCACTCATGCAGAGGTGTCAGGGCACGGGTTCAGTTCTGGAAAAGTCCAAGTGCTGAACTGTATGTAAACTGAACAGCCATAAAAACAAAATAAAACAAAAATGAATAACTGCTCCTAAAATTTTCTCTTCTATTCTCCTCCTCATGGATTTTTTGGTGTTACATTAATAATTTTATCTACTCCAAAAATAGCAATAACTTCTAACTCTTTGATTGTCTTAATGGATCTCTGGGATTATAATTGCTGTACTGTCTTTATGCCAAAGCAGTACTATTTCAGAAAGTTGCATAATTGTAGAACAAGGCCTATGCTGTGAACAGAATAAAAGTAATCCTTTAAAAAAAAAAAACTGAGTAGATTGGGCAATGTTAGTTGAAATATCAGTAGCATTAAACATAATGTAATAAGAAATTGTCAATATGTAATGAATGTTCTGGATACTAGCACATTAGATGTAAAGTATCAATGACCTTGGGAAAAAAAAAAAAGAAGAAACTAGATTTGAGAACCAGATGCTGAGGAGTGATTAGCTGTTCTCTGATGTTCTTCCCAACTCACTGATTTTGTGTTTCTTCTAAAAGAAAAATAATCTCTAAGCTGTTCTCCTATGAGTAAAAGTAAAAGTGTTTGCCTCTTGAGAATGACACTAACCATCTAATTGTATTGTGATTCTTATATAAGAGTAGAATATGAATAAAAGCTTGAGTGCCAATTCATAGCAACATAAATTCTAACTCATTTTGTACCCCCACAAAAGTTCACTTCTGGCCCAAAATGCTAATAACAGAGTTGGAATACATATTCAGCATAAATTTTTGAGAAATAATCTCATAGAACTTGGAAGGTTACTAATAAATAAAACTATACAGTGTGAATTAGAAATTTTCTATGTTTACACTACAAACTGTAAACTAGACTGGGTGCATAAGCAGACTAGTTTATATGTATTAAATATTATTTGTACCTGAGATTTCAGATATGGGAGGAAACTTGACCTATTTTATTGACCTGATCTAAAGGGCTGGAAGTCAAAAAACGTTGTTTTAGATTGCAATGAACTAATTAATACTGTGTTTTGTCACAACTTCTCCATTATAAAATTCGTTTATCAAACTGTGAGTTAATCACAATTTGGCCAATGGCTATGCTAGGAATTATGGCATCAGCAGTGTTTCATTAAGCAAATAATTACATTACCATTAAGAGAACTTGATTAAAAAAGAGATATTGATTGATTGATTGAGGAGCTGAAAGTAAAGCAAGGGCAGAACTCGGAGAATATGGTATCCAGGAACCCAAGTGAACCAAGTGTTTTCAGATAGAAATAATCCTTTTTCTGGATAAAGTTAACCAGTTCCGAAAGATAAAGTAACAAACATTTTAGGTTTGACCATTGGACTTTGGAGTTCACACCTCTGGAACCCTCTACAGGGAGGTGGAAACAAAAGCCCAATTGGACGGCACTTAAGAGAGAATGGCATTGAGTGATAAGAGATAGAAGTATACTCCACCCAACAAACTGAGAAATGTTGCTGAAAGCTGAGGAGAAGAGAAAGGGGCCAGTAGGGAAAGATGGCATTGGACCCTTGAGGGTGATAAGATGAGAGTAAAACAAAATGCATACATGCTTACCACAATGATCTAGCAGAGAAGGAAAGCTTGGTGATGTGGATGGGAGATGGTGAAATTGCTGAAGTGATAGCCCTTAAGAAGGTTAACAAGGATGAAATTTAGTGCAGTTTAAAGACACAGGAGAGAGGGCAACAACTGTGATTAGAGAGGCTCATTGATGTTGAATACAGTGGTGGTAATTCGTGAAAGTTTTCTCCTGGTTGCTTTAGCTCCTGGAGTGGAGGGATTGGGGGTAGTAAGAATGCTGAGCTGAATGTTGTGCTAAATGTTGGAGTGGAAATACTGAGCATATGGGGGAGAGAAGAAGGAACTAAAAGTCATGATTTAGAAGATTTAGAAAATGATGGACTCAACTTTTGTGGTTACCACTTAACTACCGTATGTGACCTTTAAAAATATTATTAATGATAGGAGTATATATTCTCTTAGTTTTTCATGAGCAAATAACAACTGAGCTAGCACAGTGCCAAAGGAGAAAAAATAATAATTTAGTTTTTTCTGTAAATATATTTTAAGATGCTTTCAATAATATTGTATTTGTTTTTAAAAAGCAAGCTTGTCTGAATTGAATTCTAGGTCACTGAGGTGGATTCTAGATACTTTATTAAAACAAATAAGACCTCATTGGAATTTTATAGTCATGTCTGCATGGGACCAATCCAGAAAATTCAATAAGTAGAACTTATTTGCATAACAGAGCTGGCATATAAACAATATTTTTAGAATGTCTGCATAAACTTTATAGGTAATTTGAGAATATCTTACTACAGAATTTTTTCTTTCACAAACTTAACAGGAAGTACATGCTAATGGGTTCATATAAAAAGAATGTCATGAAGTATATATATATATATATATATATATATATATATATATATATATATCCTACCTATTGCACAAATTAATCACGTCACACTAGAAACAGTATATTGATTTACGTCTCCCTTAATATATCCTCGAAGGCTCTTTACATTTTGCATAATGGCAGTGCTGACCATAAACAGGGCATATATGATTTTCTAAATTACTTTATGTTTTAAATAGTATATTTTATTAAGCTCCTGGGGAGAAGATTAATTTGAATATTTCTCTTATAGCATGTACGTGTATGTTGAGTGGTTTATTTTTCTCTCTTTAATGTTACCTATTTACATTTTGGCCGTTTTGTGGTGTTCAATTGCTTTTGGTAATAAGGATTCACAGCAGTATATTTTTGATAATGGAGAGTCAAGTTGAAATTATAGGCAGCCATGAATTAGAGCTGAGAAAGTTAGTAGCCCTCCTATTGAGATGAGTATTAAAGTTTTTTTTTTGTATTTCAAGATGTAATCATACAGTCTACACTAAATTCACTCTTTTCTGAATAACAGAATTATATATTTTATACTGGAGTGATGTAAACAATTTACCTATCTATCCTTATTTAGCAATAAGATATCTATTTTCAAAACTTAATTCTTAAAAGAATAAATTCACATGTTTTAAAAATTACATCTTATAAATATTGCCTGCTGCCTTCACTACGAAGCAGAAGGATGTAGCCAAGTCACGTAAAATAAACAGCACAGACACACAGGCGGGGAAATGGTTTGTAAAATGAGCAGCTTGCTTGGTGGGCCTCATTGTCCCCTACACTTCTTGTTCAAACACGATCCACAGAGACAAACACACAAGAAGAGTCAGAAAACACTCTGCTGGGCAGCATAAGTGAACTAATTATAGCACGATGCAAGTGGCCCACTGTCTCTGATGTGGGTTCTGAGTTGTACTGGCTGTTCTCCTCAGAGCATCATTCACTCACTCACTACTATAAGAAATCTCCTGCTTTTTCCAGGATTATTTTGGCCATATGGTTCTGGGTTACAGTGTGAAATGAGAGTGCTCTCAAGATATTTGGAAAGTGGAGAAGAAAGACAAGTGGCTATTCTCTGGAGACAGGTACAGGCAGATGTGTGAACAAATGCTCAGCTTACCAAAGCTTCAGGGTGGGTCTTTCAGAACCACCAGCTTCGTTTAAATCACTGACATGAACAGGGGAGAGAAAGGTCGGGGAGCACCACCGATGCTCTCATTTATAGAAATAAAATGGTCTGAGCATGAGTCTCAAAAAGCCCTATAGAATTACCACCAAATTCTTGGCTTACATAGCACATGAAGGTCTCTTTAATCAGAATTGCACACATGGACCAAAAACAGATATAATGACAGCTTTCTCATCCCCACTGCTGGCTTCTACTTTTGGCGTAGCATCAGAAGGGTATCTAGCATTTCTTTCATTTAGTATGTGAGGCAGCAGACTCACTGCCCCCTCTCGGTCAGTAACAGTTCTATTCTTGAGAACGCTGAGGGACAGAGACTCCTCAGATAGCCCAACCAGAAATGAAAGGGGGTTGTCAGCAACTCTTTGCCTTCTCACATTAAATTTTCATAAAAATGATGTCCCTTAGTGGAGCTGTCTCCAACCTTTGATATGTTTAATAGGAATGAAGAAAGACATATTAGAACTTCAATTATATCTTAATCATTTTAAATTTCTATTTTTGTCTATTTGTATAATTAACACAATATTCTACTATTACGTAACTTATAGAATACAACATAAATATGCATATATTATAAATATAAGCCAGTAAAATCTTACTGCTATTAGTCACAATTAATGGTATTTGGGGACAATTGGCTTAAACTATGTCATATACAGTCAACTGGAAAAAGAAAACGATTGGTATTAAAATGTTTTAATTTTCACATTTTATCTTTAGTAATTAAAAAGGATTATGGTTTAGGTACTCTTTTATAATCAGAAAAAATGTGGCAAAGCCACTTACTACACAGCATCTTTACTTTCAACCTTGTTTACAAGTGGTACAGTATGTCTCTTGTGACTGAAGCATTTCAGAGCTAGTGCACAATCCTCCAGCTCTTGTTTTCTGTGTGTAAATGAGATAGACTTTACAAAGGTTTGGAATCTAAAGAAAAACTTACAAAAACTGAGGACTTTAATTATTAAGGTGCTTACATTTAAATAATTGTTACCATAGTATAAACTTGTCCAAACTGATTAAAATAAAATGCAGGTAATAATTAAAATCCTGGAAAATTCTGAAAAAAAATATGAATGAATATGTTTCTGATCTTCAAATCAGGATGGACTTTTATTTTTTTTTAATCTTTTTATTGTTTTTTTTTTTTTTTTTTTTTTTTTTTTTTTTGCGATACACGGGCCTCTCACTGTTGTGGCCTCTCCCGTTGCGGAGCACAGTCTCCGGACGTGCAGGCTCAGCAGCCATGGCTCACAGGCCTAGCCGCTCCGTGGCATGTGGGATCTTCCAGGACCAGGGCACGAACCCGTGTCCCCTGAATCGGCAGGCAGACTCTTAACCACTGCACCACCAGGGAAGCCCCAGGATGGACTTTTAAAGCATACTCTTATGTAATAAATTATTTCCCTCAAAATTCACATATTGAAGCCCTAACTCCCAATGCAATTGTATTTAGAGATAGAGCCTCTAAGGAAGTAATTAAGATTAAATGACATCATAAAGATGGGACCCTCATCAGTTATAAGAAGAAGAGATACCAGAGCTCTATCTTCCTCTGGAAGAGCACAGAAAAGGCCATGGGAAGACACATGAAGAAAGTGCCATCTGCAAACTGAGAGAAGTTTCAACAGAAACCAACCCTGAAGCCACCTTGATCTTGGACTTTCAGCCTCCAGAATTGTGAGAAATAAAGGTCTGTTGTTTAAGCCTCCCAGCCTGTGGAATTGTGTTTTCACAGCCCAAGCAGACTAATATAGATGTTGGTTCCAAGAGTGGCGTGCTGCTGTAACAAATGTGGAAGTGACTTTGGAAGTGGGTAATGGGTAGAGGCTAGAAGAGTTTTGACATGGATCCCAGAAAAGGTTCATGTTGTCTTGAAGGGACTGTGGGTAAAAATATAAACCGTAAAGGTGATTGTGATGAAAGCTCAAAAAGAAAAGAGGAGACCTGTAGAGAAAGTGTCTATCATCTTAGGGGATTCATATATCATCATGAACAAAATATTGGTAGAAATATGTACCTGAAAGGTGATTCCAGAGAGGTCTCAGATGGCAATGAGAAATATACTGTTGGAAACTGGAGGAAAAGTGATCCTTGTTATAAAATGACAAGTACTTGGATGAATTGTATTCTAATGGTTTGGGATAAGTAGAAGGTTTGTGATGAATTTGGGTATTTAGCCAAGCAGATTTCTAAGAAAAGTCTTGAAAATGCATCCTGGGTTTTTTCTTACATCTTGAAGTAAAACATGAGAGGAGAGAGATGAATTGAAGAAGGAATTGTTAAGCAAAAGCAAAAAAACAAAAACAAACAAACAAACAAAATTCTGGAAAGTACATTAAAACATTGGCTTGGACAATCACTCCATAAAGACATTACCCATGATGTTAATCAGCCATCTCAACAGAAGTCAGAAACAAAGATGGGGCTATACCAACAGAGATATTGCTAGTTTGAACAAAAGGGAATAAAAAAATCAATGAAATAAAGGAAGGCTTTGGGTCTTCTGAGATTCTATAGAGCAGAACAATAGAGTTATCCAGCTGAGAATATGCATTTTTTTCCACAAGAAAAGAGAAGATCATCAGGGCTGAAACACCCACCACAGACCCTGAGTGTACAGCTGGAATGGCAAGGCTGTTTACTCCTTGGTTTCAGAGGGTTAGGTTCCTTGCTTCATTTCACTGGGCCAGGCTCCCGTCCCAATGCCTCAGGGTGGTGCCACCAGCAGAGAGGGTGAGGTCTCTGCCCAGCGCCAAGAGATCACTGCCTTTTGGTCACCACCAAGAGGTAGGTCTGCCACCTATGGTCTTCGAAGGGATATTGCCACCACAGTGGGCCCACAGAGTATAGAGTCAATGACAGTTGTTTTCAAGCTTTAAAATCTAATGGCTTTTTTTTGTGTGTGTATATGGTGTGAGGAAACATTCTAATGTCATTGTTTACAGGTAGCTGTCTACTTTTCCCATTATCACTTGTTAGAGACTCTGTCTTCTCCACTGTATATTCTTGCTTCCTTTGTTATAGATAAATTGAATATAGGTGAATGGGTTTATTTCTGGGCTCTCTGTTCTGTTCCATTGATCTATGTGTCTGTTTTGATGCCAGTACCATACTGTTTTGATGAATGTAGCTTTGTAGTATAGCCTGAAGTCAGGGAGTGTGATACATCCCGATTTGTTCTTCTTTTTTCTAAAGACTGCTTTGGCAACTTGGGGTCCTTTGTTGTCCCATATGAATTTTAGGATTATTTGTTCTAGTTCTGTGAAAAAATGCCATGGGTATTTTGGTAGGGATTCCATTAAATCTGCAGATTTCTTTGAGTAGTGTAGACATTTTAGCAATATTAATTCTTACCATCCATTAACATGGGGTACATTCCCATGTCTTTGTTTCATATTCAATTTCTTTTATCAATGTGTTATTATTTTCAGAGTATAAGACTTTCACTTCCTTAGTTAAGTTTATTCATGTATATTTTATTCTTTTTCATGTGATTTAATGGTATCATTTTCTTGCTTTCTCTTTCCAATATAGTTCATTTTAATGTATAGAAAACACTTTCTCACACTATATACAAAAATAAACTCAAAATGGATTAAGGACCTAAAACCAGAAACCATAAAACTCCTAGAAGATAACATAGGCAGAACATTCTTTGACATAAGTTGTAGCAGTTTTTTTTTTTGGTATATGTTTCCTAATGTAAAATAAATAAATGCAAAAATTAACAAATGGACCTAATTAAACTTAAATGCTTTTGCACAGCAAATGAAACCATCAAAAAAATAAAATAAAAAATAAATAAATAAAAGGCAATCTACTGAATGGGAGAACACATTTTCAGAAGATATGACCAATAGGGGTTAATATCCAAAATATATTTAACTCAAAATAAAAAAAAAAAAAAAACAAGTAACCTGATTTAAAAAAGGGAAGGGCTGAATAGACGTTTCCACAGAAGACATATAGATGGCCAACAGACACATGAAAAGATGATCAAAATCCCTAAACATCAAGGAAATGCAAATCAAATAGCAATGAGATATCACTTCATACATGTCAGAGTGACTGCTATGAAAATGACCAAAAATAACAAGTATTGGTGAGGATGTGGAAAAAAAGAGAACCCTGGTTCACTTGTGGTGGGAATGCAAATTTGTTCAGCCACTGTGGAAAACAGTATGAAGGTCCCTGAAAAAATTAAAAATAGAAGTGCCATCTGCAATTTCACTTCTGGATATTTTTTCTGAAGAAAACAAAAACATTAATTTGAAAACGATGTACATCACTCCATTCATTGCAGCATTATTTACAATAGCCAAGATATGGAAGCAACCTAAGTGTCTGTCAATAGATGAGTAGATAAAAAGATGTGTTATATATACACAATAGACTGTTACTCAGCTACTAAAAGGAATGAAATCTTGCCATCACAACATGCATGAACCTGGAAGGTATTATACTTAGTGAAATAAATCATACAGAGAAAGACAAATACTTGTATGTCACTTATATGTGGAATCTAAAAAATTAAATTAAATAAACAAACATAACAAAACACAACAGACTCATAGTTACAGAGAACAATCAGGTGGTTTCCAGAGAGGATGTGTGTTGGAGGAGGAGTGAAATAGGTGAGGGAGATTAAGAGGTACAAACTTCCAGTTACAAAATAAATGAGTCACAGGGATGAAATGTACAGCTTGGGGAGCATAGTCAATAATACTCTAATATATTTGTATGGTGACAGATGGTGACTGGACATGTCATGATGATCATTTTGTGATGTACAGAAATATCAAATCACTGTATTGTGCACCTGGAACCAAAATGTTGATGTAGGTTGATTATACCTCAATAATAATAATAATAATAATAATAATAGTAATAATAGTAATAATAATAATAAAGAACTACTATGATTCAGCAAGCCAAACTGACCTTAGTTGTCTAAAAAAAATTATTATCCCAGCTACATAAGGTCTATGTCAAATAAAAAGAGGCAATGGAATTTTTGATGATCTGTAGAATGTGTTGGAATTAAAAACAAAAACAAAAACAACACAAACACAAACAGGAGCAGAGGCCATAAGCTAGATCGGGAAAGAGTTAATGCCAAGCAGCAGTGGAATGATAGCCTTGGAAATCAAAGAGTAGGGTCAGATAGGAAAGAGTGTCTGGAATGAAAATCTGTGGGATTTAGAAATTAATTGGTTGTAGAGAAGAGGGAGTGATAAATAACTACTGTGAGCTTTAAAATCTAGTTGACTGAGCAAATTGTGGTGTTATCTATCTACATCAAGTGCTCAGCCATGTTTCTCTGAGGCTCAGCTGGTCACGGTTTTTATTATATTTCCCCAGATTTAGTTGAGTTGGGTTTTCACTTACTGAATCTAATCAATAAGCATAGCAACCAGTGATGACATGGAAACAATGCAAGTCTGGGACCTTGGGAAGACATATCTGAACATTCTATGTATGTGTAACACTGTGTGTGTGTGTGTGTGTGTGTGTGTGTGTGTGATATATATAGAGAAACAGTGAAAGAGAGAGAGAGAGAGAAGGGAAGAGATAGTGGACACAATACTAATTAGCAGGTATCCAGCCATTGATCTATGCTAAGCACGGTTCTTTTTTTTTTTTTTTAAGATGTTGGGGGTAGGAGTTTATTAATTAATTTATTTATTTTTTGCTGTGTTGGGTCTTCATTTCTGTGCGAGGGCTTTCTCTAGTTGTGGCAAACGGAGATCACTCTTCATTGTGGTGTGCGGGCCTCTCACTATCATGGTCTCTCTTGTTGTGGAGCACAAGCTCCAGACGTGCAGGCTCAGTAGTTGTGGCTCATGGGCCTAGTTGCTCCACGGCATGTGGGATCTTCCCAGACCAGGGCCTGAACCCATGTCCCCTGCATTGGCAGGCAGATTCTGAACGATTGCGCCACCAGGGAAGCCCAGCATGGTTCTTAATATGCCTTTACTTGCAGGAACTCACTTAATCATCAAAAATGATGACTACGTGCTCTCATTACATTGATTTTTACAGATGAGGAAGCAGGCTTAGAGAGATTAAGTGTGTTTCCTAGGGTCAGAGAGTCAGTATGTGGAGGCTCAATGACTCGTTCCATTCAATCTGACTCTAAGGCCTGTGATAATGCCCCATAATGTCTTTCACTATCCAAACCCAGAGAGGTAGGGAAAATGGCTGTGCAGACCACAGAATCTGGGATCCTTAAGCCTTAGGCAACAGGGTCATTGTGGAGGTTAGAAGGAAGGGGGTGGTCACTTTGGGAGAAGCCCTGTGTTCAGATGACTGAAGCATAGGATGAGATGGCTGGTGCTGGAAAAGGAGAAACACGTTTAATCCAGGATCTGTGGCTGGGACGACTCACCACTCCTTCAAAACCTGGATTCAGAACTGGGGTTAGAGTGGTTAAGAGAGTTGACCACTAAAAGGGCTGAGTTCTCTGGATCGAAGGACAATGCTAGGTTATAAAGCCTGTGTTCTAAAATGATTCTAAGATATTTCTTTAATATCTTTAAATACCTTTAAACACTCCTCAGAATCTACTTATAAGACATTATCCACATTCAACAATATATGAGCAGGTACAAGCTACCAGTTATTAAATAAATGTCATGGGAACGTAATATACCTCATGGTAACAGTAATTTATTGCATATTGGAAAGTTTCTAAGAGAGATGTTAAAAGCTATCTTCACAAGGAAAAAATTGTACTATGTGTGGTGATGGATGTTCCCTAGACTTACTGTGATCATTTCACAGTATATACAAATTTTGAATCATTATGTTGTCCTCCTGATAATAATATAATGTGTATGTCAATTATACCTCAATATAAAAAGGAATATATATATATATATATATATATATATATATATATATATATATATATGAGAGAAATTCAGTCTCAGAAAAAGCAATCTAGACCTAAAGATGAACTAGGCAGACAGGCCATTCTACACAGACTGACACACTTGAAATACTGACCACTGCAGACTTCTGTGAGCCAGAATGAATAGACTACCATGAATGTTGTTTCACTGCCTGGCATTCATTGTCCTCCTCTTCCTCAGGCATCTGCCTCCACATTCTGTTCTGTTCAGGCTCCCCCACGATTCCAGGCAAACTCCCTCTGATCCCTGCCTATCGCTCAGAGCAAAGCCACCCACTTTCCTGGGGACAAGTTACAGTCCACTAGGCTGAATGAGACAAAATAGTTCCTGGAGAATTTCACAAAATTCCTAACCATTTTTTCCCCCAGAAATAACTCATTCCTGCTTTTGATAAATGAGGAAGTCTTAACCCCAGTTTCTCCTGGCAGCCACTTTATGATCATGAAGCAATCAGCCAAAGAATAAAGTAACATTCTGGGTGGTGGTTTGGAGAGAAGAACAGAGACTTCTAGAATATTTTTTTTAGTAGCTGGATCCACTGATCTGATGTCTATCCTACCTTTGGATTCACACTTCTATGAACAAATTGTTCTCATTATTTAAGCCATTATTAGACAAAGCTTCTGTTTCTTGCTGACAAATGTATTCTATTGATATGCTGACAGTTTGGTTAAACCCAGAAGTGCAGACATATGATTATGATCAGCTATAATTACCTGTTTGTTTTCACAGACCTTTTGAGACCTTGATGTCTCTAGAAATTATAATACTTTGGGTATACTGACTGCTGTATCTGGACCCACAAAAGCAGACACTCTGACGATCTTAGTCACATTGACTAAACCTGATGTTTACACGAGCCCCCTAGCCAAAAGGTCCCTGTGCATCTGTCCAGCCCACGTCTTAGGAAACCCCTCAGTCATAAGCCAACAGGAAAGCCACCACCCTACCTAGAGTCTCATGCTGCTTTGTTTAGTTGGTGGGTGAACTAGGGATCTCGCTCAACTGTAAGTGGACATTCATTCTAAGCACTCTCAAGTTGCTGTGGCCACAAGGAAATAATCTAAAAGTGTTAATATAGGAGCTTCCAGATGGCTTAAAGTCTACTTTTCCAAACCTCATGACCTCACTTCTCCCACATTCTATTGGTCAAGCAGATCACAGGCCAGTCCAAATTCAAGGAGAGTAGAAATAAACTTAGATTTGAAACTTTTCCTTGAAAATTAAACTATAAATTATAGAGCAGGGGCTCTGACAATGAATACTTGACTAAAAGGAATCCCTCCTTTGAATTATTGCATACCTGTTAGATGCTATTTTAGAAAAACAGTTTACACATAGTCCTCTGAATGTGTTTTCTAATAACTTTTAAATTATCTTTCAGAAGTCTCTAGATCTAAAGATGGGAGAGGGAGATAAGGGGAAAGCAGATGAAGCTAACCCTCACTTCCCACCTGACCTCCCACTTCCTACTTCCACCAACTTTATCTGTTTTACCTACTGAGCATCTGGACAATATTTCATTTGGAAAAATAATCCTCTTGCTAAAATTCGTTTAAAGAAATTTGTGCATTTTATGTTATTTTATATAATAAATCACATTATAGCAATTTGGGATTCTAAGTCTTAAATTAAAAAAAATGTAAACCTGGTCTTCAAATCTCTCATATTCAAGCTTAATTATGCTTCCAGAATGACATTTTGTAGAAAAGTATGAGTCCACCTAAATATACACAGAAAAATCTAGGATTATGAACTTATAACAGACACAGATTATATGCTCACTGCATATAACAATTTTATATTGTTCTTGATTTTGAGTAAGAATACAACTGACACTTGAAGAACATGAGTTCCACAGGTCCACTTATCTGCAGACTTTTTTCACTACATACCTGCTACATTACTATATGATCTGCAGTGGATTGAGTCCTGGGATGCAGAACTGGGGACACAGAGGGCCTACTGTGAACTTACCTTTGGATTTTCAACTGCAGGTTGGAGGTGGTTGGTGCCCCCTGCAACTTGTTAAAGGTCAGCTCTACATGTTCTCCCAGAAAGGTCAAAACAATGCAAAACTTGTTTTATGAAGAGGAGAATTAATGTGTTAGTAAGACAGTGACTTTTGTTTTACCTTCAGCTGTAAAACAAAACAAAACAAAAGAAAAATAGACATATTTAGAAGTTTCATATAACACAAGAAGGGATTATAGCCCTTCACAAGATTCATCCTTTTCTTTTCTTTTTTTTTTTTTTTGTGGTACACGGGCCTCTCTCACTGTTGTGGCCTCTCCAGTTGTGGAGCACAGGCTCCGGACGTGCAGGTTCAGCAGCCATGGCTCACGGGCCCAGCCACTCCATGGCATGTGAGATCTTCCTGGACCGGGGCACGAACCCATGTCCCTTGAATCGGCAGTCAGACTCTCAACCACTGTGCCACCAGTGAAGCCCCATCCTCTTACTTTTTAAGAGTTGGGATAAAGTGTTTCTCTGTTCCATAAAATAAATTTCCACTGAAAGTAGAAAAAAATAACTTTGCCTTTCATTATGACCATCATATCATACCCTGTACATTCTGAGTAGACAGATGAGGTGAAATGTCTACTTTTTTTTTTATCACAGTAAGTCAACATTAAGATTGCCTATTTATTAGACAATGTTTAATAATTTCCAGTGCTGATACCTTTAATCATTCATTGTGCCTGTAACAGAAAGATAGAACTTATTTCAAAAATAGCAGTCTTGTCCCTTTCACTGAAGAAAGAAATCCACAATGTTAATTGATCACTATGACAGTTTTCATGGTCAGAAATAGGACCGAGGCAAAAAGAGAAAGTACAGTTTCCATTTTTCTTCCTTAGTAGCGTGGGACAGGCAGAGAGAGAGAGAATCTGGGCATGAAGTATTCGACTTTATCCAGTGGTTTAAACTTTATGTTGACAGATAGTGGAAAAAATATTTTTTTCTCAGCTCTAAAGAAGATATATTCCCCCATCTAATCATTTTATTATTTGCTTATTTATTCTTTCAATAAATATTTCTTAAACACTTGTATGTTTTAAAATATTGTGTTAGTCAATGTTGTTCTAAGAGTGAAAAAGATATTAGCTAATAAAATAAAGAACCAAAACAATATGAAAAATATTAAAGATAAAATTCAAGAATGAGTTTTAGCCAAGACAAATTTATCTAAATATGTGGTGACAATTTCTGCAAAACTAACAGAGATTGCTATTTTACTGAATTAAAAATTAGACTATTGAATATTTTTAGAGGGAAAATTATATAAAGACAAATTCATAAGGCCTAAAAAAGAACTCAAAATAGTATTTTATTAAAGGCCATTTTAAATATAATAAATATTTCTTATGATATAGAAATATTTGTTGTTAATACTAAGGGATAAAATATATAGCATTATATTTAGAAACTTTAATTAGGACTTAGTGAATTCCCCTAATGCCATTAAATGTTGAAAATATTTTAAATTCTAGAAAAATTTATGGAATCATAATCTGTTTTGTCTCATAAAATCTGCTACCTTCAAGTGAGTATATTAAACAAATACTTATTAGATTTAAATAATCTATGTAACTTTACATAAAGTATACCAGAAACTTACATGAAACATACCAGATCTTATCCAAATATGCATTAATATTTCATGCTGCAATCAGTCAATATGAAAGAGTGTTGGTAGCAGGATTATCCAACATCCCATATTAAAAGCAACCAAAATCATTAATTTTTTCCCTTAAGATGCAAATATCTACCTTTTAAGTCAAGATATGTTTCCAAAGAAACAATAATAAAGTTTATGTTAATTACTTAAAGTTCTTAAAAGATGAAAGTAGAAGAAAAACAAAATCCAGCATAAAATTTATTGAGCATTTGCTTATTTGTTGTTTGTTTTGATTTGTTATTCACTTGTTATTTTCACTTTTGTAGATGAAGAATTGAATTTTGAGGATTTAGATCCCAATCTAGTGCTGCATCTTTCCTCCAAAGTTATTCTTTTTTATCTGAAAGCATGTGTGGTTTTCAGTGCCCTACTGACTCATTGCCATTGTGTAGATGTTCATGTACAGCCTTTAATACATATTTCCACAAAGCACACTGATGTAAATAGCAGCAGAATTAAAGCCCAGGTCCTTCTGCTTCAAGTGCAATGCACTTTCACTATAAGTTACTGCTTTCCTTAATATGATAAATATTGAAAGCATATCAAATAATCATAAGGAAAGTTATTAATTTTCTTAAAAGTGTATCTTGAAGAAAAACACATATTTTTATATTATACACAATCTCAGATTTTCTGTATATTATTTTCTGAGTTTGGCAAGTTTAAGATATTTATAAAAGAAACTCTTGATGACTCTGTTTACTAAATTAGTCTCTAAATACCTCTCTAGTCATTAAGAGAAGGATCACACAGAGCTCAGAACAGTAAAATCAATAGGCAGGTTCTCCCAGAATCTATTTCAGGATGAGTGACTCACGTAGCATCTATTCTTCACCATATTGTTGATAATTATGATGGAGGGTGGAGAGAGAAGGGGAGAGTAGGAAGGAAATTTTTCCGCTCATAAAACGCATTACAAAGATTTAAACCACCAAGCTTTTCTCACTGGCACCTTAGAAGTTGTGAATATCACTTTATTTTTCATCCAAAAGACTCATGAAATACTCTCAAAGATTTATACAGAGCTTTTTGTAGGGATATTTCTACATATGTTGTATATGGGAATAATATGTGATGAATTTTAAGTAAAAAAATATCAGTTTCATAAAGTAATTTCTATAGAAGCCAAATTGAATGTGTATTCACACACATTAGTTTATTAAAATGATTTAGAAATATTTGATGGAAGACCTAACTTATTTCTAATATTGATTCTCATTTATTAAGGAACATAATTTTCTTCTAACATGATGATCAATGCTGAGAGGTTTCTAAACAATGAGGTTCTGCTTATAAAAAGATATTCTCTATGGTAGAATGATTTATGTGGGAAAATCCCTATGAAATCAACCTCACAATTGTTGATATTTTCAAAGGACAGTTTTGTTGATTAATCTGCAAAATGCATATAAGCTATTTTTATGTCCATATGGATTCAGAATTCTCTCTGATAGAAAACATATCTTCATTAAACTAGTTTCTGTTTAATTTTAATTCTTATCCTATATTTTGTCAAAGGATATATTTTCAAACAATATGTGGATGTTTATTAATGTTTGTATGTACTGTATGTACAGACACTGGCTATTGTGACACAAATTCCCCAGGAGAACAGTGTCCACAAAGCATTATATGCTATTGATGAAACATAGTACCTATCAATTATCATTATATCACCTATAGATAGCCGTCATTAATCTTTTTTTTTACCCTAAGTTTGCTTAAGAATCCAAAGAAAGACATTTCAACCACCACCCCCTACCCCCCTTTCCAAAAAATAACTTTTGTGCACTAAATCTTTCATTCCATGTCAGAGAAATCATAGACATTTAATTTGGCATTTATCAATGTAACTTATAATAGTCTACATTTAAAAAACCAATACCCATATTAACTTCATTGATTTTTCAATAAGCATTGAATAGAAATTGAACTATTTGGAGAAAGAGAGGAATGATATCTTAATCCTAACCTTAAATTAAATGAAGTCCCATGATTAAAGAGTGAAATCACATTTAAAAATTTAGAATGCCTGTTATATTTATATGACTTCTAGCTGCTTAAAGATTATTTTTTCACCATTTAAAAATTAACTTGTCTGGAGTCGACAGAGCAAACTCAGAATTAAATGGAACCAGAACTCACAGAACCTTCTGGAGTGTGGGGAACAAACTGAATTAAACAGAACCAGAACTCACCAGGAGGCGCCAGGTTCACAGAACCTTCCACAGTCCACCATGTATCCTTCCCCCTGTCAGACACGGCACTCAGGTTGTTCACCACTGCTGGGCTGGGCTGTCCTCGCAGCCTGGCTGCTCTGTCCACTCCTGTGGTGCTGGGGCTGCTGACGCTGCACTGTTTAGTGTGACGCCTCTCATTGCAGTGGGGTCAGAGCCAATCCTCCTCATTGTGGACCACACACCTGCTCCCTGGCATCACCCGGATCTTGTTAAAGTGCTGAATTCTAGGCCTCGGGCAGTGGATTGTTAGAGAATCTGCGTTTGACAAGGTTTCTCAGTGATCTGTAACTACATAACAAATCACTCCAAAACACAGATGCTAAAAACAGTGAACATTTATGATCTACTATGGCTGCAGGAAGGTTTGTCCAAGGTTGGCCTGGGGCTGGAGGGCCCACTCGCTCTGCCTGACCAGTCAATGCTGGTGTGGTCAGAGGTGACAGCTCTTCATCACGGGGCCACTCCACCCCACGGGACAACTCGAGTGTCCTTACAACATGGCAGCTAGGACCCCACAGCATGCGGTCCAAGAGATCCAGGAGGAAGTCCCAGCGCCTCCAAAGTCACCTGTGTCATTACACAGGTTGCCACCACTCAGACTGCCAGGGGCCACTGAGGTCATGGCTGCCAACGGCAGGCTCACTGGGGCCAACCTGAGACTGCACACCACACCCGTTACAGCTGGGGAAGCACTAGCTTCTCCCCAAGCTTCACATCCCTAATGCATAGGGGCTGGGAAGGTTTTTGAGATTCCTCAGGGTTCCAGGCATTGAGCCTCCTTCAGGACAATGGGCTGCTCGCCCCCACCCATCCTAGAAAGGCCTTACTTGTCCCCTGCTGGAGACGCCACTTGGATGAACACACCTCGACTCAGACCCGCCGAACACACGGTCTGCTTGAACAGGGCAGTGGCCAGTGAGCCCCACTGTCTTCCCAAGGAGTTGAGGTGACTCCCTCCCCTACCAGCATGTCCATTCCTCCACATCAGCACTTGGTTTTGTCCAATTTCTATTTTTTTACCCACCTGGTGGGTGTGAAATAGATGTCATCATTTTTTCACATGAATTTCCAAGGTTCCTAATAAGGCTTATTAGCCATTTATGTTTCCTTTGTGTGAAATGCCCATTTTTCTATGACACAGATCCTTTCTTGACCATGGGCGTCCTTGGATATTTTGGATATTAATCCTTTGCAGTTACATGTGTTACAAAGAAAAAGAAAAATTCTAATGCTGGCTAAAACTACCAGATGCTGGGGGAGAGTCAAATAGTTAATTAAGTCTCCTCCCCATGAACATTCAAGCCCTGAATAATGATTATGTGGCCTCACTCAATAACCATACTCTTGAGGAGCAGACTTTTCTTTATGAAAAATTAATATCGGAATGAGGTGCCACTTCTATTGTATAGCCAAGAACACTCCATTGGAAGATACTGCTTCATTGTAGAGAAGGATTTAAAAGACCCTCTAAGTTATGAAAATTTATGGAAAACAGGCAATCCTTGCCAGTGAAAGTTTGTGTGTAGGTGTAGGTATGTAAAATGGGTGCGTGTTTGTTGCTTAGGAACCTTTGTCTTTCCCCTTTATGTGAAACGGGGACATCCCTTATTAGGATGTACTGAGGTGGACCCATGTAGGGGGAGTGGATCAAGCTCCATGGGGAAGACTTATTCCAGCACCTCAGGAGGCTGTGGCTGGGTTCTCCTCCAACGTGACCCACCTGACACTGCGCTAAGCATTAAGGGAAATGGCTGAGCATGTGTGTGTGTGATCTAAAAGGATAGTGTCCTCAGAGCTCAGGGGGACGCTGCTCAGGTGATGGGAAGAAACTAGCTGAATCAATAGGAGTATCATAGCCACTGTGAACATATTTCCTGCCATCAGAATGTGCAGGACTGACCACCTGTAGTTTCATGTGGTAGATACTCAAGCCACGGCATTCGTGGACTGGTCACACTTCCTGCTTTACTCTCTCTTCCCTAGAGTTCCTGCCTAAGTGTGGGGGTTGGAGGAGGCCTTGGGAAATAAGGGGGCTTCCTGAGGGAAGGTGAGTACTCAAGCAATAAACTGAATAAGTTAAAGTGAGGTGATTGTGTTTGTACTCCAAGCTAGTAATGTGGATCATTCCAGTTACGCTACTGACTTGGATTTCTACAAAGTGAGTCATTTCCCTTATATGGTCTTTCTCTAGATTTCTTAAATGTATCCCCATAACACCTGCAGTTAAACCCAATGTTTCTGGGGATATAAGAAGCAAAGGACACAGCCTATCTCTGAGAAAAATGGACACAGAGGGTAATAAAGAGAGCTTTGAGAGCAAGAGACCTGCATGGGTTATTGTGGTTCTTTGTGCTCCTTCTTTCTTACATCCCAGCATGCTGCCTGTCTGAAGCCATCTCACAAGGACATTTTCAGGATCCACTAGGTTGGCCATTCCATGAAAGCAAGAGTTCTGCATTGTTTATTGCCCTATAAGACGGCCAGGTAGAAGCTCAGTAAATATTTATTGAACAAACAAATGAACCTAGTGAGCTAACAGACTAACAGAAACTATCTAAACACTACCATGTAGGACTGAAGATTGATGAGGGTTAATTTCTGTCCACTGAAAACACTACTAGGGAGGGAGAAGTTTTCTGAAGGAGTATCAGTGAGAGGAAGGAACACATTAATACAAACATACTGAGGAGAAACCTTGTGTCATGGAGGGCTTCAGTCTAAGTCCCTGGGAGTTAAGTTGAGCCAAAAAATATTTGTTTACTGATGAGTATCGCTACCAAGAGGAAATAGACAGATTCAAAGAAAGGGAAGTAAATCTCGATTTTCTGGGCCTGATGCCAGATAGTCCAGCACATTGAAGATGGAAGACAAAGGAGACAACACCTTAAGACCTATTCCAGATTGCATATTTTCCTTCCTATGTAGGTTAGCCAGCATTGAGTAATGTGTGTCCAGGAAGTAATAGAGAATGTGGAGAAAGGTGTTTTCTGCTCTTTTCTCTGTACTTTTAGGAGCTACATTGTCAGGGAGCTTGAGGTCTAAGTCATATTGTGATGTCTAGACTATATGAGAAGAAATGGGATGACAATAACATATAACTTATCCAAGGATGCTTGTGGCTGAACATATATTAATGTTTCCATTTCTCCTAGAGTGACTGGAAAGGTCAGGGTAGCCTCTAGTTACTGGGAAAGAAGAATATTTTATCTTTTATTAGAAAAAAAAATGTTACCTGTTAGGAAACACTATTTTTGCAGGTTTTCTTTGCAACAGTATTATACTTTGTACCATATTATTCATTATGCTAATGTAGAGAATGATCTAGTAAACCATCTATGTCTTGCTACTTGTAGCATGGGAAGAGTTTTGAAAAAATGTAGAATTGTGAAAAGGTATAGAGTTTCTCTGAACTGAAAGGTTCATACTTAATTCAAACAAAATTGGAAGGCTTTCTGCAAATGTGATAATTTCAAAGCATGGGAGTTTGAAAGACTGAAAGATCTTACAGTTTCCATAAATTTTGAGTGGAAAAATAAACACATTTAGAACATTAACTCATGTGGGACTGGGTTCTTACTACTGTAAAGGTAGAGGTAAAGCTTAGCAGACAACAACGATTTACAATTTATAAGTATTTCCTTGTTAGTGAAAGGTCCGTTTAAATGAGTGAAAAGCAATTTTGCCAAAAGAATAAACTGGTAGTGAGACTGTTTTTCACATTTAGCATTACAGACATTAATGAAACTTAAGTAGAATAAAGTCAACTAAATTTTAAAAAATAAATTAAAAAAAATAAAACATAATTTTATAAGGCATAATTGGCATGCAACAAAATGCTCAAAGATGGATCAGTTTGTCAAAACTACATATCTGCGTAATGAGCACTTTTATAACCAACTTACACAACACCCACACAAATATCCCTCATGACATTTACAGTCAACCTTTCCCACCCCCTACCCAAGATCCAGGTAGCCATTGGTCTTTCTGTTACTTTGCATTAGTTTCCTTTTTTCTAGAATTTCATATAAATGGACTCTTTATACTCTTTTGTGCCTGGCTTTTTTCAGTCAACAAAATGTTTTTGAGTTATTTCCATATTGTTTTACATATCAGGAATTAACACTCTTTTTAAAAATAAAAGCATTTTTTAAAAGTAGAATAAAAACCATAGACAACTACCATAATAATAAAAGTATTCCCCTATGTCACAAAGAGTTAATATAAATTAAAAGGCATATGGAAAAATGGATAAATTTTTTCTATAGATAAAACAAAATATGACAATTTTTGGTATATATAAATCAATTAGGCAATATTTACTATTACCTCAATAAAATGGATAAAGGAAATTTATAGAAAACTGACAGAGAATAATAAATATGAACAACTAACAAACATCTAAAATATCCAAGCTTATTAATAATGAAATGTGTGATAATAAAACTAAGGAGATACTTAATTTTTTTACTATAAAACAATTAATATAAAAAAGAAAATATGATCATAATAAATACCCTCAGGATACAGTAACATAGACATCTTCATGCCCTGTTTGTAGCAATCTCTACAATTTAAATTTGTAATTGAAAGTTTCCCAAAACAGAAATTTCCAGGCACAGATAGTTTCATAGGAGAATTCCACCAATCATTTAATGAAGAATTCTACGCAATCTTTTCCAGGAAATAGAAGAGGAGGTAAGACTTCCAGTCCATTTTATGAAGATAGTATCACCTGATACCAAAACCAGACCAGAAAAGTATAAACAAAGAGCAATACAGATCTATATTTCTCATGAATATAAATGCAAAGGTCTTTGACAAAATCTTAGCAAATGAAATTTAGCAATACATAAAATAATTATGTACCATGACTAAATTTACTGCAAGGGATGCAAGTATAGTTCATTATTTACAAATTTGTAAATGTAATACATACTATCAACAGGCTCAAGAAGAAAAGTCACATAATTTTAGCAACTGATATATAAAAAAAAGCATTTGTCAAAATTCAACAGTCATGTAACAATTAATTCAAAATGGCTTATGATGAACTGTTAAATATAAAGTTCTAAAACTCTTACAAAATGCACTAGAGTAAATCCTTGGTATCTAAATCTAGGCAAATACTTCTTAGCCTTGCCACGAAAAGCAGAATCCATAAAAGGAAAATTTGATAAATTAGACTTTGTCAAACGTTCTAAAAAGCAGCCAAAAATGTTTGCTCTGTGACGATACATTTAATAGGATGAAAAAACAAGCTACAGACTGGTAGAAAATATGTGCAAACAACAGGATAGGCCAAAAGACTGTCAAAAACCATAAACAACCAAAGATTGCAATTAGAAAATGGGCAAAAACATGAAGAGACATTTCACCATAAAGGATGGACAAGTGACAAATAGCACATGAAAAGATGCTTAACATTACTAGTCAGTAGGACAAAATTATGTGAGATATCACTGCATATCTATTAGATTGGCTTAAATGAAAAACAATGAAAACACCAAATATTGGAGACAATGCAGAGAAATTCGACCACTCAGACATTGCTCTGTGTGTGTTTTGCCACTCTGGAAAACAGTTTGGTAGTTTCTTAAAACACTAAACACACAACCAAGCAATTGCACTCTTGTGAGTTTATTTCAAATAGGTGGAAATACACACACACACACACACACACACCTGCAACAAAAATGTTTATAGCAGCTTTATTTGTAACAGTCAAACGTGATCCTTCAGTAGGTTAACCCACTGTCCTTCAGTGGGTTAACCTTGAGTGGGTGATGGTTTAAGAAACTGTGAAGACAAATACTGTATGATATCATTATATGTTGACTCTAAAAAGTACAGCTAACTATTGAATATAGCAAAAAAGAAACAGATTCACAAATTTACAAACCAAACTAGTGATTACCATTGGGGATAGGAATAAGGGAGGGGCAAAATAGGGGTAAGGGATTGAGAGGTATAAACTATTATGCATAAAATAAAGTACAAGGATACACTGTACAGTGCAGGGAATATAACCAATATTTTATAATAGCCATAAATGGAGTATAATCTTTAAAAATTATGAATCACTGTAATATATGCCTATAAGTTATATAATATTGTAGATGAACTATACTTCAATAAATGAAAGGAAAAAAGAAATACAAAGAAACTGTAATACATCTATACCATGGAATAGTACTCAACAATAAAAAGGAATGCACTATTGATACAGACCACAGCCTGGATTTATCTCCATAGATTTAGGTTGAGTGAAAAAAAAAATTACAAAAGATTACAAATTGTATGATTCTGTTTATACACTGTTCTTGAAATGACACAGTCACAGAAGTGAAGGATGTATTAGTGCCTGCCAGAGGTAAGGAGGAAGTGGGGCAGGAAGGAAGTGATTGTGGTTATAAGTTGCAAAATAAGGGATTCCTGTGGTGATGGAAATGTACTGTTTCTTGTCAGTATTAATGTCAATATTCTGGTTGTGATAATTGTACTATACTGTAAAAGGCAGTACCATTGGTAACTGGTTAAACCATACTTGGGATCTCTGTATCATTTCTCATAACTACATGTGGGTCTGTAATCATGTCAAAACAATAAGTTTAACTAAAACAATTAAAGGAAATGTGAAAGTCAAAAAAAAAAAAAACAAGGAAAAAAAACAAGAAACAATATGAAGAATATGTATGTTTTGAATTTAAAGCCCATATAAGATATTTTATAAGAATTTAAAATGTTATCTTAAATTTATCCTAGTGGTATCAATGATTAATCCCAGTGGGTAAAAAGTTTACCTTGTTTTTTCAGATCTGAAATAAGTGAGTAAAATTTCCATAAATAATAATCTAGAGAAAATCATATACAAAGGAAAATTAATGGAAACATCTATGTAAATTTTATACTTTTGAACTAATAACTTACATTTAGAAATTTCAAAAATGTAGATTCACCAATCTATTCAGTTGTGCTACATTTTAATTTACTTTCACTTTATGCCTTCTTTCAAAGAGGTCTTTCAAAATAAACTTTAATTATTCATTTAAATAATGTTTCTTTTGCACTTTAAAGACACTATATTTAAAATAAATAATGTAATTTTACAATGTATCACAATATATTATTTATCAAATTATAAAATTAAGCACGGCCACTCTTTTCAGAGGTAGTGCTTGGAACTTTCAGGCCACTGAACAAACACACTAACAGGTATGGCTAAATTTCTATACTATCATGCTTCCAACTTGAACTTTTTTTTTTTTTTTTTTTTTTTTTTTTTTTTTTTTTTTTTTGCGGTACACGGGCCTCTCACTGTTGTGGCCTCTCCCGTTGCGGAGCACAGGCTCCGGATGCGCAGGCCCAGCGGCCATGGCTCACGGGCCCAGCCGCTCCGCGGCATATGGGATCCTCCCAGACCGGGGCACGAACCCGTATCCCCTGCATCGGCAGGCGGACTCTCAACCACTGCGCCACCAGGGAGGCCCGTCCAACTTGAACTTTTCAAGAAAAATATTTTATTAGAGAACCTTCATAATAATTATTACTACTTATGAACTACCTACTTGCTAGGCTCTATGACAGATGATAAAAGGAAAACAGTGAAATGCTGTGGTCTATCACAGTAAGTTGTTTCAAGTAATTTTTCGGTTGAAGTTGTATTTTGTTATTCTGAATGAGCAATTTAAAAATATTAGCTCATGGAAATATCCTTGGGGAATCTTGTTAAAAAAAGTTAGCAAGTGGTTAAAATGAGAACCAGCTTGGAGAACTGTAATGTATTATGCATTTTTTACTCATTCTAAGCAAATATTTATTTTATACCTAATTTTATATTAGGGATTATGTAACCTCTCCCTTTAAGAGGGTTTCCAAAATTATATAAGCTTCAAGCCCCCGAAAGTCGATGTGCACAGCAGCCTGCATTGAACCACCGTCATGTGATGCAGTGTCTTCTCCACGGCCCAGCATAACCTGCTCATTCATGGGTTCTTTTGCAGGGTATCCAGGTCCTGCAGTGGTCACTTCTGATGGGATTTCCTTCATGTGGGCAGTATGTTTCTAGCATCTGGCTACTTGAGATGTCAACCTAGACCTCTATGTTTCCAGTTGTCTTCTCTTCTTTCGGGATCATTTTCCTTTTGAGATGACCCTTCATGTCTTTGCACCAACATCAGTGGAAATACAGCTGGTTCCAAATTCAGCCCCATCTCTAGTCTACCCAGTCAACACCCACCCAGCGTCACCATTAGACCTGTCAGATGGGTTACAGCTCATTTATCCACACTTGAGGGGGCAAACGTGTGAGTGGTCCCCATGGAGCACCCTCACTTCCTCTAAGGACAGGACAAGATTCTTTGCATTTCCCTGAGTGACACTGCTTATGCTTTCTAAAGGAGTCTTTTCTATAGTTTTGGCAACTCTGTCTCACAGAGCCTCGCCTTACAGGATAAGATGGTCTCTGCTAACCTGTTTCCTCATCTCACTGTGGACTGCATGATATGCTATGTTTACAGAAATATTAAATCAGCACTTCGGGTGACAAAATCCAGAACCCCATTTTAATCTCCTATTACATGAGCTTTTTTTTTAACATCTTTATTGCAGTATAATTGCTTTACAATGGTGTGTTAGTTTCTGCTTTATAACAAAGTGAATCAGTTATACATATACATATGTCCCCATATCTCTTCCCTCTTGTGTCTCCCTCCCTCCCACCCTCCCTATCCCACCCCTCTAGGTGGTCACAAAGCACCGAGTTGATCTCCCTGTGATACATGGCTACTTCCCACTAGCTATCTATTTTACATTTGGTAGTATATATTGTCCATGACACTCTCTCAATTTGTTCCAGCTTACCATTCCCCCTCCCTGTATCCTTAGGTCCATTCTCTAGTAGGTCTGTGTCTTCATTCCTGTCTTCCTCCTAGGTTCTTCAGAATTTTTTTCTTTTTTCCATATATGTGTATTAACATACAGTATTGCTTTTCTCTTTCTGACTTACTTCACCCTGTATGACAGACTCTCGGTCCATCCACCTCACTAATAATAACTCAATTTCATTTCTTTTTATGGCTGAGTAATATTCCATTGTATATATGCGCCACATCTTCTTTATCCATTCATCTGTTGATGGTCACTTAGGTTGCTTCCATGTCCTGGCTATTGTAAATAGAGCTGCAATGAACATTTTGGTACATGACTCTTTGAATTATGGTTTTCTCAGGGTATATGCCCAGTAGTGGGATTGCTGGGTCACATGGTTGTTCTATTTTTAGTTTTTTAAGGAACCTCCATACTGTTCTCTATAGTGGCTGTATCAATTTACATTTCGACCAACAGTGCAAGAGGCTTCCCTTTTCTCTGCACCCTCTCCACCATTTATTGTTTCCAGATTTTTTGATGATGGCCATCCTGAACAGTGTGAAATGATATCTCATTGTAGTTTTGATTTTCATTTATCTAATGATTAATGATTTTGAACATTCTTTCATATGTTTGTTGGCAATCTGTATATCTTCTTTGGAGAAATGTCTATTTAGGTTTTCTGCCCATTTTTGGATTGTTTTTTTTTTTTTTTGGACATTGAGCTGCATCAGCTGCTTGTAAATTTTTGAGATTAACCCTTAGTTGGTTGCTTCATTTGCAAATATTTTCTCCTATTCTGAGGGTTGTCTTTTTGCCTTGTTTATGGCTTCCTTTATTGTTCAAAAGCTTTCAAGTTTCATTAGGTCCCATTTTTTTTATTTTGTTTTTATTTCCATTTCTCTAGGAGGTGGGTGAAATAGGATCTTGCTGTGATTTATGTCATAGAGTTTTCTACCTACATTTTGCTCTAAGAGTTTGATGCTGTCTGGCCTTACATTTAGGTCATTAATCCATTTTGAGTTTATTTTTGTGTATGGTGTCAGGGGCTGTTCTAATTTAATTATTTTACATGTACCTGTCCAGTTTTCCCAGCACCACTTATTGAAGAGGCTGTCTTTTCTCCACTATATATTCTAGCCTCCTTTATCAAAGATAAGGTGACCCTATGTGCGTGGGTTTATCTCTGGACTTTCTATCCTGTTCCATTGATCTATATTTCTGTTTTTGTACCAGTACCATACTGTCATAATTACAGTAGCTTTGTAGTATTGTCTGAAGTCAGGAAGCCTGATTCCTCCAGCTCCGTTTTTCTTTCTCAACATTTCTTTGGTTATTTGGGGTGTTTTGTATCTCCATACAAATTGTGAAAATTTGTTTTCTGTTTCTGTGAAAAATGCCATTGGTAGTTTGATCGGGATTGCACTGAAACTGTAGATTGCTTTATGTAGTATAGTCATTTTTACAATGTTGATTCTTCCAATCCAATAACATGGTATATCTCTCCATCTATTAGTATCATCTTTAATTTATTTCATCAGTGTCTTGTAATTTCCTGCATACAGTTATTTTGTCTCCTGAGGAAGGTTTATTCCTGGATATTTTATTCTTTTTGTTGCAATGGTAAGTGGGAGTGTTTTCTTAATTTCATTTTCAGATATTTCATCATTATTGTATAGGAATGCCAGAGATTTCTGCACACTAACTTTGTATTCTACTACTTTACCAAATTCATTGATCACCTCTAGTAGTTTTCTGCTAGCATCTTTAGGATTCTCTATGTATAGTATCATGTCATCTGCAAACACTGATAGCTTTACTTCTTCTTTTCCAATTTGGATTAGTTTTATTTATTTTTCTTCTATGATTCCGTGGCTAAGACTTCCAAAATTATGTTGAATAATAGTGGTGAGAGTGGACAATTTTGTCTTCTTCCTGATCTTAGTGAAAGTGGTTTCTGTTTTTCACCATTGAGGATGATGTTGGCTATGGGTTTGTCATATATGGCCTTTATTATATTGAGGAAATTTCACTCTAGGCCTACTTTCTGGAAGGTTTTTTATCATAAATGGGTGTTGTATTGTGTTGAAAGCTTTTTCTGCTTCTATTGAGATGATCATATGAATTTTCTCCTTCAATTTGCTAATATGGTGTATCACAATGATTGATTTGTGTATATTGAAGAAACCTTTCATTCCTTGGATAAACCCTACTTTATCATGGTGTATGATCCTTTTATTGTGCTGTTGGATTCTGTTTGCTAGTATTTTGTTGAAGATTTTTGCATCTCTGTTCATCAGTGTTATTTGCCTGCAGTTTTCTTTATTTGTGACATACCTGTCTGTTTTTGGTATCAGGGTGATGGTGGTCTTGTAAAATGAGTTTGGGAGTGTTCTTCTCTCTGCTACATTTTGGAAGAGTTTGAGAGGGTTAGATGTTAGCTCTTCTCTAAATATTTGATAGAATTCACCTGTGAGGCCATCTGGTCCTGGCGTTTCATTCGTTGGAAGATGTTTAATCACAGTTTCAATTTCAGTGCTTGTGATTGGCCTGTTCATATTTTCTATTTTTTCCTGGTTCAGTCTCAGAAGGTTATTCATTTCTAAGAATTTGACGATTTCTTCCAGATTGTCCATTTTATTGGCATATATTTGCTTGTGGTAATCTCTCAGATCCTTTGTATTTCTGCCGTGTCTGTTGTTACTTCTCCTTTTTCATTTCTAATTTTATTGATTTGACTCTTCTCCCTTTGTTTCTAGATGAGTCTGGCTAATGGTTTATCAATTTTGTTTATCTTCTCAAAGAACAAGCTTTTAGTTTTATTGATCTTTGCTATTGTTTCCTTCATTACTTTTTCATTTATTTCTGATCTGATCTTTATGGTTTCTTTCCTTCTGCTAATGTTTTGTTCTTCTTTCTCTTATTGCTTTATGTATAAGGTTAGGTTATTTATTTTAGATGTTTCTTATTTCTTCACATAGTATTTTATTGCTATAAACTTCCCTCTTAGAACTGCTTTTGCTGCATCCCATAAGATTTGGTTTATCGTGTTTTCATTGTCATTTGTTTCTAGATATTTTTTTGATTTCCTCTTTGATTTATTCAGTGATCTCTTGGTTATTAAGTAGTGCATTGTTTAGCCTCCATGTGTTTGCATTTTCTACAGATATTTTCCTGTATTTGATATCTAGTGTCATAGTGCTGTGCTCGGAAAAGATACTTGTTACAATTTCAATTTTCTTTACTTTACCAATGCTTGATTTATGACCCAAGATATGATTTATCCTGGAGAGTGTTCCATGAGCACTTGAGAACAATGTGTATTCTGCTGCTTTTGGATGGAATGTCCTATAAATATCAATTAAGTCAATTTTGTTTAATGTGTCTTTTAAAGCTTGTGTTTCCTTATTTATTTTCATTTTGGATGTTGTGCCCATTGGTGCAAGTGGAGTGTTAAAGTCCCCTACTATGATTGTGTTACTGTTGATATCCCCTTTTATGGCTGTTAGTGTTTGCATTATGTATTGAGGTGCTTCTATGTTGGGTGCATAAATATTTACAATTGTTATATCCTCTTCCTCGATTGATCCCTTGATCATTATGTAGTGTCCTTCTTTGTCTCTTGTAATAGTCTTGTTTTAAAGTCTCTTTTTACTGATATGAGAATTGCTACTCCAGCTTTCTTTTGGTTTCCTTTTGCATGAAATATCTTTTTCCATCTCCTCACTTTTAGTCTGTATGTGTCCCTAGGCCTGAAGTGGGTCACTTGTAGACAGCATATATACAGGTTTTGTTTTTGTATCCCTTCAGCTAGTCTCTGTCTTTTGGTTGGAACATTTAATCCATTTACATTTAAGGTAGTTATCAATATATATGTTCCTATTACCATTTTCTTAATTGTTTTCTGTTTGTTGTTGTAGGCCTTTTCCTTTTATTGTGTTTCCTGACTAGAGAAGTTTCTTTAGCATTTGTTGTAAAGCTAGTTTAGTGGTGCTGCATTCCCTTAGTTTTTGCTTGTCTGTAAAGGTTTTAATTTCCCATTCAAATCTGAATGACATCCATGCTGGGTAGAATAATCTTCGTTGTAGGTTTTTCTCCTTCATCATTTTAAATATGTCCTGCCACTCCCTTCTGGCTTGCAGAGCTTCTGCTTAAAGTTCAGCTGTTAATCTTAGGGAGATTCCCTTGTGTGTTATTTGTTGTTTTTCTCTGGCTGCTTTTAATATTTGTTCTTTTTATTTAATTTTTGATAGTTTGATTAACATGTGTCTTGGCGTGTTTCTCCTTGGGTTTATCCTGTATGGAGTCTCTGTGCTTCCTGGTCATGATTAACTATTTCCTTTCCCATATTAGGGAAGTTTTCAACTATAACCTTTCTAAATAATTTTCCAGTTCCTTTCTTTTCCTCTTTTTCTGGGACCCATATAATTCGAATGTTGGTGCAATTAATGTTGACCCAGAAGTCTCTGAGACTGTCCTCAATTCTTTTCATTTTGTTTTCTTTATTCTGCTTTGCAGTAGTTATTTCCATTATTTTATCTTCCAGGTCAGTTATCCGTTCTTCAGCCTCAGTTATTCTGCTATTGATCCCTTCTAGATAATTTTTAATTTCATTTTTTGTGTTGTCCATCAGTGTTTGTTTGCTCTTCAGTTCTTCTATGTCCTTGCTAAATGTTCATTATTATCAAATAATTCACTATTTTGAATTATATTTTTCAGGTAGACTGCCTATTTCCTCTTCATTTGTTAGGTCTGGTGGGTTTTTGCCTTGCAAATTCAAAGGCTGAGTGTTTTTCTGTCTTCTCATTTGGCTTAACTTACTGTGTTTTTGGTCTCCTTTTTGCAAGATGCAGGTTCTTAGATTCTGTTGTGTTTGGTGTCTGTCCCCAGTAGTTATGGTTGGTTCAGTGGGTTTTGTAGGCTTCCTGGTGGAGGGGACTAGTGCCTGTGTTCTGGTGGATGAGGCTGGATCTTGTCTTTCTGGTAGGCAGGTCCATGTCTGGTGGTGTGTTTTTGGGTTTCTGTAGCCTTACTATGATTTTCGGCCACCTGTCTGGTAATGGGTTTAGCTGTGTTCCTGTCTTGTTAGTTGTTTGGCATAGGGTGTCCAGCACTGTAGCTTGCTGCTCATTGAGTGAAGCTAGGTGTTAGTGTTGAGATGGAGATCTTTGGGAGATTTTCGTCATTTAATATTACATGGAGCTGGGAGGTCTCTTGTGGACCAGTGTCTTGAACTTGGCTCTCCCACCTCAGAGGCACAGCACTGACTCCTGGCTGGAACATCCAGGGTCTGTCATCCACATGGCTCACAATAAAAGGGAGAAAGAAAGAAACAAACAAAGAAACAAAGAAAGAAACAAAGAAAGGAAAGATAAAATAAAATAAAATAGTGTTATTAAAATAAAATATAAAAATAATTATTAAATTTTTAAAGTAATAAAGAAAAAAAAAATAGAAAAAAGAGAGCAACCAAACAAACAAACAAACAAAAAGAAATCCACCACTGATAAGAAGTGCTAAAAACTATACTAAGAAAAAAACAAAAACAGGCAGACAGAACCTTAGGACAAATGGTAAAAGCAAAGCTATACAGAGAAAATCACACACAGAAGCATACACATACATGCTCACTAAAAGAGAAAAAGGGGGAAATATATATATATATATATATATATATATATATATGTGTATATATATATATATATATATATATATATATATATATATATAGTTGCTCCCAAAGTCCACCTCCTCAATTTGGGATGATTCATTGTCTATTTAGGTATTCCACAGATGCAGGGTACATCAAGCTGATTGCAGAGATTTAATCCGCTGCTCCTGAGGCTGCTGGGAGAATTTGCCCTTTCTCTTCTTTGTTTGCACAGCTCCCAGGGCTTAGTTTTGGATTTGGCCCTGACTCTGCATGTAGGTCGCTGAAGGGTGTCTGTTCTTTGCTCAGGCAGGACGGGGTTAAAGGAGCAGCTCATTCGAGGGCTCTGGTTCACTCAGGCCAGGGGGAGGAAGGGGTACGGATGTGGGGAGTGCCTGCAGTGGCAGAGGCCGGCAAGATATTGCACCAGCCTGAGGCCTGTCGTGTGTTCTCCTGGGAATGTTGTCTCTGGATCCCAGGACCCTGGCAGTGGCGGGCTGCACAGGCTACCAGGAGGTGCGGTGTGGATAGTGACCTGTGCTCGCACACAGGCATTTTGGTGGCAGCAGCAGCAGCCTGAGTGTCTCATGCCTGTCTCTGGGGTCCACACTTTTAGCCGCAGCTCGCACTTATCTCTGGAGCTCCTTTAAGCAGCACTCTTAATCCCCTCTCCTCGCACCAGGAAACAATAGTCTCTTGCCTCTTCAGCAGGTCCAGACATCTTCCTGGACTCCTTCCTGGCCAGTCGTGGTGCACTAACCCCCTTCAGGCTGTGTTCACACTGCCAACCCCAGTCCTCTCCCTGTGCTTCGACTGAAGCCAGAGCCTCAGCTCCCAGCCCCGACCCCCGCCGGCGGGTGAGCAGACAACCTCTCAGGCTGGTGATTGCTGGTCGGCACTGATCCTCTGTGCAGGAATCTCTCCCCTTGGCCCTCCTCATCCCTGTGGCTGTGCTCTCCTCCGTGGCTCCAAAGATCCCCCCTCTGCCATCCACAGTCTCCGCCCACGAAGGGGTTTCTAGTGTTTGGAAACCTTTCCTCCTTCACAGCTCCCTCCCACTGGTTCAGGTCCCATCCCTATCCTTTTGTCTCTGTTTATTCTTTTTTCTTTTGCCCTACCCAGGTACGTGGGGAATTTCTTGCCTTTTGGGAGGTCTGAGGTCTTCTGTCAGCGTTCCGTAGGTGTTCTGTAGGGGTTGTTCCATGTGTAGATGTATTTCTGGTGTATCTGTGGGGAAGAAGGTGATCTCCGCATCTTATTCTTCTGCCATCTTGAAGCTCCTCCCTCTACATGTGCTTTTAACAAGATATTTTCATGGTATTATTATATACATTGTAATTTTAAAGTTACTGTCTCAAAATAGCTGAAAATCACTATTTTTAAGCTGAAAATCACTCTTCTTTAAACTCTTCTTATGAAAGAACACATCCTTTCAGCTTTTTACTTTAATCATTGATCACAGGGCCTAGCAAACAGTATAAGTATAATAAATACTATTTTTTATTATAAAGGTTCTCACATTCAGTTCTTTTTTCACTAAGTCATTCAGATCAGAATTATTTGGGACTTCCCTGGTGATCCAGTGGTTAAGATTTCACCTTCCAATGCAGGGGGTGCAGGTTTGATCTCTGGTCAGGGAGCTAAGATTTCACATGCCTTGTGGTCAAAAAAACAAAACATAAAGCAGAAACAATATTATAACAAATTCAATAAAGACTTTAAAATGGTCTACATGAAAAAAAAGTCCTTAAAAAGAAGCATTTGAGAGTAGAAGATAGAACTTCAGTGTATCTTGTTGTGTGGTTTTACCTTAATTATTAGTGTTTTGTTTTTTGGGGGGATCAGTGGTCCAAGTTATCAAACAAAGTAACAGAACCTGCTTGCTATTTCATGAAGTGGCAAAGAGGAACAACTTGTACAGAACAAGCTGAGAGGTGATGAAGAAAAAGAATAAGGTTATTTTCAGCTGACAGTTAAAGTCTTCCACTCTTTCCCACTGGATGATGACATTAATGACTCAGCAGGTTTGGTGTGCAGGGACATAGCTACATCATCTTTGAAATCATGTCCTAGATCTGAGAATATGTTAACTTGTAAAATAAAATATACACAGACCCTAACTTTTGTAAAACGCTGTTGACATGTGTGAAAGTGACTCACATTGTACATATTTTGCAAGGAAACATAAATCCTCTATAAATACACTTATCATAAAGATAGGGAGTTTTGAGAAGAGGACAAATTAATTCATTTGTTTCAGAAATTATAGATAAATCCATGCTCTTTTATTTATTTTAAATATATTACATATTAATAATTCACAATTAGTTTTATAACAAGTTAAGCATATTCAATAAAAAATGACAACTTTCTGAATATGACAATAATGAAGATTTGGACTACAAGGTTGTGTATTACTGAAGCAGATTTCCCCAAGGCTATTCAACTTCTTCCACTAATCATTTGTTCTGAGACTTCATTAACTTGAAGGATAAAAAACTTCCTCTGTAAAACAGGATAAGATTGGACCTCTTTCTTTTGTTGGTTTTATTAGATGAGATAATGAACATCAGGACCCAGGATAGTTACCATTAAAACTGTTCAATAATGTAGGGGTGACAAAAACAATGATAGTATTGATGAAGATAATTGTTTCAGGGTTTAAGTTAAATCTTGAATTTATACTAAAAACAAAATGATGAATTACCATTAAAAAGCAGAAGAAACATGATTCCTGTGACTGAAGGAAATGCTGTATTGAACAAACAACCTTCATTCCACAATGGCACATTAGTTTTGTATTCTTCTTTGAATATGAGTGTTGTGAAATAGAATTTGATACCATTGCTATTATTGTTGATGACATATTTTGAACATTTAAGGTAGTTAAATGGACATTTAGAGTGACTGTAGACTGAAATATAAAGGATCAATTCCTCACTGAAGGCCATATTCTACACTCGACCCCACAACACTCAAAAATATATATCCAGAAATGTAAAGGTTGAATATCTCAACTTGAAGTAAGCACTGGATAGATTTTGAATCTACTCTTCCATTGCATTTGGCTTCTACATTCTATTAACACTTTTGTATATGCCATAAATATGCATACTCATGTAGATTTATTTATCTTTTGAAAATTAAAGCAAATAATCAAAGGGTAGGAAACAATCTCTCACCTATTAGGCCATTTTAAAGAATCTTGATATATCACCTCAAATATTAAGAGTCTATAATTGAATGCTCTGGAACAGTGTTTCTGACTATTCAAGAAACATGATGCATTGGCAAGAAACACAATTCCCCAAGGAGCTGATTTGAAATCATAAACATAATGATTTAATGGCTTTGTCACATCGTGAAAATATATATTTTGTAATTTAATTCCTCAACTCAGAAACTCACATAATCATCTTTACTCCTCCCATGCAGCATTCAGAGAAGATAGGCTTTTATTCACCACATGGTTCTCCTCAGAGTCTGGAAAAGATAGAAACTGAGTGATGAGGATTGAATAATGGGTAGGAGAATACTCCTTACCTACTCAAAGTCAGGAGTCAGAATTGCCCCTCAGCTATTTCCTGTGAAGTAACACTCTGAGGTTCGGCATGGGAAACAACTAATTTTATTGATATGACAACACCCTTTCTTTCATAAATGTAACTGGTGCTCCCTCAATATTTCCCAAAAATTCTTTTCAGCCTATGACCCAAAACTCAAATCTAAAGTAACTTAACTCATGTGTAGTGCAAAATTTCTGTACTAAAAAGAACCAAAAAATGACCTTAGCTCTCATATATTTGACACACATATTCTTTGAAATCACTCATACTTTTTGAATCAGTGGTTCCACTGATGTAACTGGCACTGAAAATACACTTGAATTAAGTCATTTCCTATTGCATGCATCTCATCTGATTTTTCTCTAAGCAAGATAACTCTCCTTGATATTTCAAGTGGTTTTATAAATTCTTTGTAATAGAGTCACTTATGTCAGTAGTGTCTCCTCAGAGTGGTAACAGTAGGGGTGAAGAACTTGCCATTTCAATAAGAGCCAGTTTTCAGATATTCATATTTTTATACATACCTCTTTTCTCACCTACTTCTGCAAAATCATCATGTTTATAAATTCTTTGTTCTAGGTGGATACAAGTTCACAATACTTTATTTATACACACAGTTGTTTTTACTGTTTGTTGATATTATTTTATCCTGAATAAAAATATTCACATAATTTTTGAGTTTTAGTTCACTACTGTAAAACAGTGCTCTAATTTTTTTAAGTGAAAATGTAACCATGAGCAGAAGAAAAAAAAATCCATATGACATGGAAATATGATGATAGTTACACAGTGCTACCCAGTGTTAATATTAGTATATGAACATGTCATTTTAATAGTTACTAAATTCAAGAAGCCACATAGATCCCTGAAATAATTTCACAACAATTAAAATACAATAGTGAAACAGATATGAAAACATGTGTAGCGTCACTAATAAAAATTAAGTCCAAATTAAAATAAAAAACTAAATGCTGATTAATGTACCACATTGGAACATATATGTTTCTAATTATCACAAATTATCACTCCTAATATAGCATTGCTTTTGAAAGTGTGAAATGGTACAACCATTTTGAAGGACTATTTGGCTGCCTTATCAAAAGCCATATATCTGTGCTTGATTGTTCACTGAGAAGTACCCTTCTAGGAATTTAGTCTAAAGAAAAAAATCAATGATAGGAACAAAGATTTAGATATAATGATCCTGATAGCGTATACAATGGAACAAAGCAATGACCACATTAGACTATTTTAAATATAATTTATAACACAATCAATAGGTATTATCAGTTAAATAAAGTGATCTTAAAAAGGAATAATCCTACTGAAATTATGTTAATAATGCCAGCAATGAAAATGTGCAAAATATTCTTACATAGAGAAAGAGATACAAATGACCAGAATTTGCAGGTAAATAAATGAATTTCTGCATTTCAATCTCTACATCAACATTCTATTAAACAGAATTTACTGCTAAATAAATATATAACAGAATGTTTACAGTAGTCATGTCTGGATGAAATATCATTGATAAAGTGTGTATGCATGAGTGGTGTTTTCTAAAATGTATTTGCTTAACTGGAAAAATTTTACTTGGAAAATTTTATTTTCCAAGTAAACTAAATATTAAGAAATATGTATTTCTTTTGTCATTGCTAAAATATATGTTTAATTTCTTTATAGTAATATTTTTATGTAACGGAGAGAAGTAAATGAACACATTCTCATTTTATTTAAGTTAAAAGGGATACATTTACTCAACCCTTACCTGAAAAAAAAAGGAAAAAAATATAAATCCAACCAAAGAAGTGAGTGATTTCAGAGGCAGAATGAAATTAGGAAACAAAGTACATTATCATCAGAATATATGTCATTTCTATTTTGCTCATAATTGATATTTATTGAAAACAGCAAGTAATTTAAACTTCTAAAAATATTTGAAAACATACATATAATAAATATTTGTATATCTATTTTATATATACTCATATAAATATATGCCCATACACACACATATACACACACACACAGTGTATTCTTCTCCATTTTCTTTTAATGAGTAACAAGGGAAATGTATCATAATGGTGGCTTAAAGAAAAAAAAAAAAAAAGCAAATGTTCATTCAAATGATTTCAAAAGCCACTATAGTACCTGCCAGAAAAATAAAACAATGTAGTATCCACTTTGTGTGAGTAAACATTTGACCATTTTTCCTGTCATTATCACCATACTTCACATTTTAAAGAGAACAGCAAATGAGTTTGACTATTGCAAATAGCATCATATTAAAAGCCTGTATTTTAGTCTAACGGAAATGAAATCAGCAATTACTTTAGAAATGGAAACTATGTGGGTTTTATTTTATGTTAAGTTAAATATTTGAGTGTAGAACCTCTTTTTATGTATTCATGATTAAACCAATTACTCTTAAAATGATTTTGGCGATGAGTCTTTGCTTAATCAAAACTTAACGAAGATGAAGGTGAATAATTAGAGCTGGAGTAAAAAGGTAGTATAAAGAGCTAGTAGAAAGTATTAGGACCAAAAATGACTCTATGATGTTATTTTGGGCAGATTCCTCATTAATAGAATTCTTTTTACATAAAGGTACTAAAATGTGTGAACTGTCTCATTCTCTATGTAACTGAAACCAGTGAGGAAAGAGGGCAATAGGAAACTAGTGTGTATTATATGAGCATACTGTCTTAAGAGACCTCTATCTGGAACTGAAAAAAAGTTTGTCCTAAAGTTGATTTGAGAACACTGGAATGACGAGACATTAATATTTTGGATGACTCAGCTAAGCTAATAATTCTTTGGTCTTCTTTTTCCTTGTATATGAAATATGAACCTTTCACCACTGAACAACAATAATTTTAACAGTATTCTTTTTATGTCATCATTTATAGAGGCCACAATCCTTCATAATAAATCTTATCTGGAAAAATGGTTTCTTAAGTAAAATACATAAACTTGACAGATTTCTTAGGTAAGCAAAATGAGGTTTCATTTTACTAACAGTAAAGCCAATTTGTAAAAATGCAGTCATGCAAGTGTGCTTATGATATAATATTTTGGAAACAGTCCATTGAAGGGAAAATAAATGACTTCTATGGGGGAAAACTGTCATCTATAAAATTGCTCACAAAAAGCCCTACAAAAGCACTAAAAATAATTAATATTGTTAAAACGACCTTACTACCCAAGGCAATCCACAGATTCAATGTAATCCCTATCAAAAAACAAACAAACAAAAAACAGAAAACAATAGCATTTTGCACAGAACTAGAGCAAAGAATTATAAAATTGTGCGGGGGCAAGATCAAGATGCTGGAGTGGAAGTTTGTGGAACTCACGTCCCCCCACCAACACATAAAACATACATCTACATGTGGAATAATACTCATGGAAAACTAACTGGTGACTGACAGAAAGACCTGGAATAAGGTAGAGAGGGGGGAGAAGTGATCAGATCAGGACGTGATCAGAAGAGGAAGGGGATTACACAGGCAAAGATCCTCCCTGAGGAATGAGGAGTCTGAGCCACATATAGGGCACCCAAGTCCTGGTGTCCAAAACTGGGAAGATGAGTCCACCTGGCCAGTTGGAGGACAGGTGGAACTAACAGGAGGGCTTTGGGAAGCCTGGACTCTACTCAAAAGGAGCATGTACATGCTTGCTTACTCTTAAAACAGGGCAAAGAGGGTGGATTGAAACTGCACAGGACAGAAGCCAGTTTCCTGTGACTGCCATGGCACATGCCCCAACCTGAGCCTAGTGCCACTCCAGCCTTGTTTGCTCCAGGATACAGCTTGACACTATGGCAACAGCTGCAGTGGCTGGTCCAGGAGAAGGCTTTGTTGAAAGGGACAAATTTGGCTTGGACCCAGGGCCAAATCTGAATGTGGCAGGGGCAGCCACTACTGGCATTTGCAAAGGCAGCAATTCAGAAGTGTTTCAAGACTCTGACAAAGCGCCACCACATTCTGTGCTCAGATACATGCTGAGAACCCATGCCAGCCTCTTTTGCTCCAGCACTGCTCCCCTCTGGGGTGAGGGTGACTACTGGGATGGGAAAGAGCTTGAGCCTAAGGAAATGGCACCAGCTCAGACCTGAACCTCAGAGCTTTTGCTCTAGCAACTTGGGATCTGACCCTACCCCCAATAAGGTAGTACTGGCCACTAAGCAGAGGCTAAGCCCCAGCTCACACTTGACTCTGGCCCTAACCCTTGCATCTCTAGCCCCACATCTTACCAAGGTGATAGGTGCCAGCAAACACTGGAGAAAGACGTGACCTGTGCTCACGTCAGATCCATCTCTCTCACCAAACCCCAGGCACATGCAGATGGTACAGAGATGCTCCCACAAAAGGACCCTCTTCAAGACCGCAATAGGTAACAGTTTACCTAATTTCATAGAGAAAATGAGAAGACAGAGAAACTTGTTTTAATTGAAAGAACAACAGAACATCCCCAAGAAAACAACTAATGAAAGAGAAATAAACAATTTACCAGATGAAGATGTCAAAGCATTAATAATAAAAATGCTAACTGAATTAAGGAAAAGAATAGATAAACATGGTGAGAATTTTAACAAGGAACTAGAACATATATAAAAGAATCTGTCAGAACTGAAGAATACAGTAAGTAAAATGAAGAACACATTAGAAGAAATGAACAACAGACCAGATGATGCAAAATAACATGTAAGTGATCTTATAGATAGAAGAAAGAATAATAGAAATCACCTAGTCAGAACAGCAAAAGAAAAACACTAAAAACATTAGGGAAGTCTCAACAGCAAGCATACTAATGTTTCCATTATAAACGTTCAAGAATGAGAAGAGAGAGAAAAGGGCCAAAGATGTATTTGCTGTAATTATGGCTGAAATTTTTCTGAACCTGAAGAAAGAAACATATCGAAGTACAGGAAGCACGGTGAGTCTGAAACAAGATGAACCCAAACAGGCACACACAAAGACATTTCATAATTAAAAAGGCAAATATTAAATATAAGAGAAAATTCTAAAAGCAGCAAGAGAAAAACAAAAAGCCATATTTAAGGCACCACCATAAGGCTATCAACTGATTTTTCTGTAGAAATTTTGCAGGCCAGAAAGGAGCGGGATGATATATTCAAAGTGCTGAAAGGGAGGGGAAAACCTGCAACCTATGATATCAGTATGATTATCCTTTAGAATTGTTTGTTTTAGTACAGTTTTTAAGTAGGATAGATAAATTAATCTTCCTGGTACAGTATTCTAGTTAGAGATCTGGAAGCTGTGTTTGTAAATTATTTCTCTCTGGTCTTTGGGGGTATTTTTCTTGTTGCTTCATGTTTCTATTTGGAAGGACCTACATAGGATAACACTCCAGACTTAGGACTACTCTTCACTCATTCCTATGTGGAAGAGGAGAGATAACTATAGTCAGTTTTCTTTAAAAATTACGGTTTATTTCTGAATTAAAAAGTAAAGTTCTGGAAAGCAGTCAGTGAATTTGTTTGAAGTTTGATGTGTAAAAATAGGTAAGAAGGTTACAAATAAAATATTCTCCAAAATTTAATCTAACATTAAGTAATATTTCATTGATTATGAGTTTGCAATACTTCATTACTGTCTATTTCCTTTCATTTTTCTCCTTTAAAAGCCTACTATGAATTCTTCAGTTACCAGGGAAGTATTTTTGACTCATATATCTTCAAGCCTTTGTGTTATTCAATGTTTTTGGTTTCTTTCCCAAGATGAAATATTTTAGGCTGTTTTTTGCACATGAATGGTCAAAGGTGATGTTGAGTCAAGATGAGTACTTCTCTCTCTCTCTCTCTCTCTCTCTCTCTCTCTCTCTCTCTCTCTCTCTCTCTGTCTCTCCCTCCCCCCTCCCTTGTCCAGGAACAAAAATCCCTCCTGAATACCAAGGGATGAATTAATTGTCCACAGAATTGCTTACTGATTCATTTAACATAGTATTTACAATAGGTTTTATTTCTCATGAAGATGTAATTTAAAAGGATTTTACCACTTTCAGAAGATTTTTACATTACTACTGTCATATGCCAGGATGTTAAAATAGGTAGGGTGGTTGCCCTTTTTTACACATGAAGAAATAAGAGCTCAAAGAGGTTGAATAATATGATGATGAAAAGTAACACAGCTCAGGTATTCCAGACATGAGCCTCAAAACTAGGACTTCTGTGTGACTCCAGTGGTTTTCACTGTTTTGAATAAAACTCATTGTCTCTTACATATAAAATTATTTGGTAAATATTTTTTCACTTGCCTAATTAATTAGGCACCCAGGCTTTAATCCCACACAGTAACAATTTTCCTCAGCATTTTAGAAGCACTAATGAAAACAGTCAAAATGAAGACTGAAAATATGCTGATCTGAGGACATAATCTGGAAATAGGATTAAAAAAAATACTATATTCTGGTTTATTCATTTTACCCTCTTTTTTTTTTTTTTGTGGTACGCGGACCTCTCACTGTTGTGGCCTCTCCTGCTACGGAGCACAGGCTCCGGATGCGCAGGCCCAGTGGCCATGGCCCACGGCCCCAGCCGCTCTGCAGCATGTGGGATCCTCCCGGACCAGGGCACGAACCCACGTCCCCTGTATCGGTAGGTGGACTCTCAATCACTGCGCTACCAGGGAAGCAGGGAAGCCCCATTTTTCCCTCTTTATTAAGAGTTATGTATGAAAAAAAAAAACTTTGTTGATTGCTTCCCTTGCTTCCCTATAATTCTTAATTTACATCTATAAATTGATCTATTGCCTATCAATAGATGTGTATTAGCATTCATAAAGGTTTCAAAGTAGACATTTAAAATGTTAGCTATACCACTGACTTTGTTAAAATGATCTCTATTCCTTTCCTTACAGAGGAAGGATTACTCTAATGGCTACAGGATGATATCCCTTTAATTTCAGTTGTTTAAATATACTTGATATCATTGTTCAAGAAAGTCTGAGTGTGAAAACAATAGTGTATCTTTCAGGAATTCCCTACGGTCCAGTGGTTGGGACTCTGTGCATTCACTGCTGAGGGCACGGGTTCAATACCTGGTCGGGGAGCTAAGATGCAGCAATTTTAATTTTATCAGTATTAACAGCTGATATCACTCTCTTCAAGTAGAATAATACCCATACCTTGAAAAATTTTCCTTCTAAGACTCTTGAGATACCACTTCCCCTCTAGAAGTAAAAATATATAAAAATAAAAATTATATGTAAGATTCCCAAATCAAATTTTTCTTAAAAATTTGTGTTTATTGTGCATATGCTTATAGTATAAATCTCCATTATATTGGAGTTTTATCTTGCACTTGGTGAGTACATTTGTGGAGACTGGAGCACTTGTTTGAATTGATTCATGGATTTTTTATTCTTTTATTTATTTATTTATTTATCTATTTATTTTTTGTGGTATGTGGGCCTCTCACTGTTGTGGCCTCTCCCATTGCAGAGCACAGGCTCCGGACACGTAGGCTCAGCGGCCATGGCTCATGGGCCTAGCCGCTCCACGGAATGTGGGATCTTCCTGGACCGGGGCACGAACCTGTGTCCCCTGCATCAGCAGGCTGACCCTCAACCACTGTGCCACCAGGGAAGCCCGGATTTTTTATTCTTGCTTCCAGGTGGTTTGTATGGTAGAGTTTTTGTACCATAAATCACAGCCCCCATATTTGCTAAGATATCCAATACTTCCTTTTTGTGTTTAAGCAACTCCTGTCTTACAACTAATTGGTAGTTTAAATTACAGAACATTTTTTAACAAAATAAGAAAAACAATGAGGGTCCATCTAAATATTATGTCAAGTTGATTTAAAAAAAAAACTATTAACATTCTATACTTGTACTTGGTTTATTCCTTAGCTAAATGCAAAGCTCAGCCACAACTGCCTTGATGTTTATTACAAATTTTTTTTTTTACCATCTTTATTGGAGTATAATTGCTTTACAATGGTGTGTTAGTTTCTGCTTTATAACAAAGTGGATTAGTTATACATATACATATATCCTCATATCTCTTCCCTCTTGCGTCTCCCTCCCACCCTCCCTATCCCACCCCTCTAGGTGGTCACAGAGCACTGAGCTGATCTCCCTGTGCTATGTGGCTGCTTCCCACTAGCTATCTATTTTACATTTGGTAGTGTATATACATTCATGCCACTGTCTCACTGCGTCCCAGCTTACCCTTCCCCCTCCCAATGGCTTCAAGTCCATTCTCTATGTCTGTGTCTTTATTCCTGTCCTGTCCCTAGGTTCATCAGAACCTTTTGTTTGTTTGTTTTACTTTTTTTTTTTAGACTCCATATATATGTGTTAGCATATGGTATTTGTTTTTCTCTTTCTGACTTACTTCACTCTGTATAACAGACTCTAGGCCCATCCACCTCACTACAAATGACTCAATTTCGTTTCTTTTTATGGCTGAGTAACATTCCATTGTATGTATGTGCCACATCTTCTTTATCTATTCATCTGTCAATGGACACTTAGGTTGCTTCCATGTCCTGGCTATTGTAAATAGAGCTGCAATGAACATTGTGGTACATGACTCCTTTTGAATTATGGTTTTCTCAGGGTATATGCCCAGTAGTGGGATTGTTGGGTCATATGTTAGTTCTATATTTAGTTTTCTAAGGAACCTCCATATTCTCCATAGTGGCTGTAGCAATTTACATTCACACCAACAGTGCAAGGGGTTTCCCTTTTCTCCACACTCTCTCCAACATGAAAGGATGCTCAACATCACTAATCATTTGAAAAATGCAAATCAGAAAACTGCTTTTTTAAAATAACCAAAATGACCTACTTTATGATCTCCCATTTCCCTGTAAATAGTAAAAACAGCAGAGTTTTGATCTGCAGATGCAGAAATCTACTCTCCAGTAGCTATGAGAAGGGGACTTAGCATCTATGAAATCTTAGATATAAACCCTGAGTTAACTATTCACTAGCTGTGTGAATTTTGAGCAAACTATAGTAATTGTTGAAGTGTTACTCCACCTGAAAGAATGGCCACAATAATTATTCCTGACAAAATAATTATGAAAAACAGCAATTATATATATTATATAATATACAATACAATTTATATAAAATGCTGCCAAACCATATAATAGGAGCTCAATAAATAGGAGATATAGTGAATGATGTCACTTCAAGTTCACTTTTTAAATAGCAGTGTTTTTTAGGAAACTAGGAGTTATAGCTATTATTTTTCCAAAATATGAGCTCAAGAATTTCCTATCAACTATGCTGTTGTTTTACAAACGATGGTATCATTTGACTGATTTTCTCAAAAGACCATGCCAATGCTGAAACAAAAGCTTATTAACATTGTGGTGGAAAGTAGGTGGGTGTTTTGTCTTACAGATTTGTCCAAATTCAAATAAAAATCTCAGAATACACCCTTTATATAGTAATATTGTCCCTGCTTTAATTTTCTTACTTTTAAAATTATATCTTATTTTTTTCTCTATTTGATGCATCTTTGTAAGACAATTTAAATCTTTGTTGAAATATCATTCATTAGTTAATCATTGTCACCCTTCTTGACTAAAACTAAAACCTTAAAATGTTCATCAGTAGTAATTTAAATCAGGAGAAGATACCTTTGTTGGTATTAGTTTTAAAATCACTCTGATAAACGTTCCCTTATATTTAAGGGAATTATGTGGTACACAGAATTCTAATGTGGCCCTCAAGACTCCTGCTCCAGATCACACACCTTATAAAATCCACTTGTTTGAGTGTGAACCAAATCTGTGAATATAATTTGATAGGCACTTCCTTGATCAGTTATAGTTATATAACAAAAGGGTTTTGTTAACTCCCATAACTATGTTACTGCAGACTAGCAGAGTAGAGGAAGGCTCTCCCATGGCCTTGAACAAGTAAGCTGTTATGCTGAAAGGGTTAGAAAGGGAGCCACGTGGCAAGAGCCTAAGGGCAAGTCAAGAATGGTCTCTGACCAACAGCCAGCAAGGAAATAGAGAGACTGTAATCACCCCGCTCTGAAGAAGTATTTATAATATCCTCCCAATAGGGTATAATTTAGAGAGCTAGTAAAAATGTCACAGGCTTATATGGCTTGTGGAGATTACTAAAGGTCATCTGGCCCATATTCTCCTTCCTTTAGGAAAACTTAAACTTAAATCTTCCCAGAGAACTCTTATTTCTAAAAGCACCCTGAGGTTCTATGACCTCAGTATAAATATATATTCAGGTTTTCCTTCTCTGAGAAATGTCCTCTTCATATCTACTCTAAATTACCCACACCTATTTAAGTTTATTAAGACTTTGATACAAACAGCTCATACAACTTAATATCAAAAAGAAAATAAAAAAAAAATAGGTGGAAGACCTAAATAGACATTTTTCCAAAGGACACATACAGATGGCCAACAGGCACATGAAAAGACGCTCGATATCACTGATAATTAGAGAAATGCAAATCAAAACTACAATGAGGTATTACCTCACACTAGTCAGAATGGCCATCATTAAAAAGTCTAAAAATAATAAATGCTGGAGAAAGAGTGTGGAGGAAAGGGAACCCTCCTACACTCTTGCTGGGAATGTAAATTGGTGCAGCCACTATGGAGAACAGTATGGAAGTTACTTAAAAAACTAAAATTAGAGTTAACTTATGATCCAGCACTCCCACTCCTGGACATATTCTGGAGAAAACTCTAATTTGAAAAGATACATGCACCCCAGTGTCCATAGCAGCATTATTTACAATAGCCAAGACTTGGAAGCAACCCAAGTGTCCTTCGACAGATGCATGGATAAAGAAGATATGGTACAATATATACAATGGAATATTGTATATATAAGAAAATGAAATGATGCTATTTGCAGCAACATGGAGGGACCTAGAGACTATCATATTAAGTGAAGTAAGTCAGACAGAAAAAGACAAATAGCATATGATATCACTTATATGTGGAATCTAAAAAAAATGACATAAATGTACTTATTTACAAAACAGAAATAAACTCACAGACATAGAAAAGAAATTTATGGTTACCAAAGGGGAAAGTTGGGGGAGAGATAAATTAGGAGTTTGGGATTAACATATACACACCATTATATATAAGATAGATAAACAACAAGGACCTACTGTATAGCACAGGGAACTATATTCAATGTCTTGTAATAACCTACAATGGAAAAGAAATCTATATCTGAATTACTTTACTGTACACGTGGAAATAACACAATATTGTAAATTGACTATACTTCAATTTAAAAAAAAAAGGGTTTAAAAAAGACTTTGACATGAACCAGAACTAAATTATTCATATGTTTATGTTGAAGCATAATACTATATTCTGCTTCATATTTAAATAACATATAAATAGAATTCTATCTGTGGTAAATAATTTCATATTTTTGGTGTTGGAATGGTGGTCAGTGAACTGCAGTAGCTGTGACAAAGACTAGCCAAGTGTTCACCAATCCTGATTCCTCTCACTTTGGTTACAATTATCAGCCCCTTTTGCTCTTGGCTTGGGACTGTTTAGCAAGTTCCTGGCTAATGAAATTTGTGCAGAAGTGATAAAAGTCACTTCCAGGCCTGACCAAAAAAAAAAAAAAGTGACCTATCTTCCATGGTGTCTTTCTCCTTTTCCCCTGGACTGGAAACGAAGATTTCAAAATAATGAAGCAACACCATGGAAGGAATCCAGATACCTAAGTCACAGATTGGAAGACTGCATCAGGGTGGAATGCCTGATCTTTATTTATCTTTGATGTGAAAGAGGACACAAAACTTGTGGGGGGACACTAAGATTAGGGGTTTAAGCAAATTTACCCTGTCCTAACAGTGTAGAGTTTCATTATGTTAAAAATTAATAGTTTATGCAATTGAGAGTTCATAATGAAGTACAGTTATTTCCAGATTTTCACATCTGTAAAATTGATTGATTGAATCATTTCTTCAATCAGTCAACAAAATATTAATTAACATAGGCAGCATTTATCAAAGGCATTTTTGTTGACATATACAAAGTCTTGTGTTCAGCAAAGCTCAGCTTCTGGTTTTGAGCACGATGAAAACTATTTAATCCTACTCTCTGGAGTGCTTATTTTTCTCCATTTGTCCCAGTCACAAAGCTTAGTACATTTTAAACAATATTATTTTAACAATTGAACACATGAGTGAGGATTAAGGAACCAGAAAACATCCCCAAAACGGAAGTAAGATTTTGGTTACTCATCACCATCTCTATCTCCGTTATGGAATCATCTGCCAAAGAATGCCTCATTAGATTTCCTTATTACAGCTCCTCTTATCCTGATAAACTCTATGAATTCCAGAAATCAAAATTATGTCTATTAATTTGTTATTTGCTTAATGGATGGACTACCAAAGTAGTAAAAATATTTCCATAAAGTGGATGGCTATTATACTTAATATCAAAAATAATATATGCTTATGGCAACGTCAAACAATGCAAAGGTATATGAAGAAACTTATCAAACTCTCTAACCTCCAAATGACAGGATGAAAATTTAAATGTATCCTTCCACATCAGTCTCCATACTCATGAAAATAGCTTTAAACCCAACTAACATGTGGACCTTTTTATCACTCCATCCCTCACCGCAGCACATGACTTTCGTGGCCAGTGGTCCCTGTAGTCCATGGGAAACCTGCATTCATGAGAAGCTGCTGTAGCACTTATTCCCTCACTTGGACAAATTCTTACCTCAACTACTTGAGTCTCTCTTCTCTCGGGTGTAAGAGCTTGTGCTAGTGCCATAGAAGTTTGAGTAACCAAGACATGTTGGCAGTCACTGGACAGGTGTGGGGATAGGGTTTACACACAAGGAGGGGAGGAAAGTCTGTAGATAACACTTATCCCCCCTTTTCTTCCAGTGGGACCTTCTGAGGTACACCTCAGACAATTTCAGAGCGTCTCCAACAGAACTGAGACCAGTTGTCCTTTCCTTACCTGTAACAGAATCATTAATGGATCACATACCACAAAATTAATGGATTTCTCTCCCTTCTCTGTCTCACTTTCCCTGCATCTTCATTTATGTTTCCAAGGATCACCTCCCAAATGATCTACTTGCACTCAATTCTTTGTCTCTGAGTTTGTTCTGAAGGAGATCCAAATCAAGACACCTACTCAATGTAATCATACTGTATATATTTTTCTAAGAATAGTTTTTTCTCATACCAACAAGATATTATAGGTATATTTCTGGTTATATATATATATATACATACATTCATACATACACACACATACACAGTATGTATAAATCTCAATCTGCCATTTGAGGGGAACATTAGATACCCTAATGCATATTTCTTTATGAAGGAATACTCCCATTTATAAAGGGAGTATGGACTTGCACTCAGGTTACCTGATTTCCCATCTGGCCTCACTAGGTGTTGGCTGTGTGGTTTTACTTCTCTGAAGCTCGGTTTCCTAATCTCTTAAAGTGAGGAAAATAAATGTGCCTATTTCATAGGTTGTAATAAGGATTAAGAAAAATAATGCAATTAAAGCTCTTGACACAGCAATGTATGGTACATTTTAATTATTATGTTTACAGCTACCAGGGTTGTGACAGCAACCATGATGGCTATGGTTGTATGGACTACTACTACTACTCTTCCTCATTCTTCTTATTGAGGGCTTACTATATGATTCACATTGTACCAAATGCTGGAGATAGAAAAGAAGACAGAAGAGAAAGTCAATTTCTCGTGTCCCTGATTTGAGTTGATTTTTTTTTAATTTAAAATTTTATTTTGTTTTATTTTGTTTGCTTTTGGTTGGGAGAGTGATATAATAGATAATAAATAAAATAGCTTAATCTGTTAGTGGAGAAAGGAAATAGGAAGTATTTCTTTCCTTTTGCTGAAGTGTTCCCTTGTACCTTGCCCAAACCTTAGTAATTAGCTCTTCTTTAAAGAAACCTGGACTCCATCTTCATTTGAGCCCTATTGAGCCCATGACTAGAGTATGTATACATTTAGCAAAAGAGCATTCTAAGCTGGAAAAATAGCAAGAATAAATCTGAGTAGCTGCAGTGTGTCTTGTAAGGTTAACAAATGACCAAAATAAATAAATAAATAAATAAAGTCTCTATGACAAAGGTGGAGTGAATGAGTGGAGGAGTAAGTAATAAGCATTAAAGTAAAAGAGGTGAGAGGTGCCACATAATGGAATGCTTTGTGGGACAATGTAAGGAAACAACTTGGCTCTTATTCTGCGTGGAAAAGGGAAACCAGGGAAAGATTTTGAGCACATGAGTGGCATAGTGTGAATTACTAGGAGGACTATTACAGCTTCTCCTTTGAAAATAAATTAAATAGGAGCAAGTTTAGAAATAGTAAAACCAGTCTGGGAGGCTACTGAAATAACCCAGGGGAGAAATAATAGTGATTGAATCAGGATGTTAACAGTAGAGCTGGTTAAACGGTAATCAGATTTGACTGATATTTGATATTTTGAAGGCTGAGACAACGGGCATTTCTGACACTGAACACGTGGTATGAGAGAGCTGTCAGGAATGACATGAGGCCATTTTACCTGAAGGAGTGAGAAGTCTAATTTGTTTTTTTCTGAGATGAATTTGAGGGTGAGGAGGAAAAACAGGAACTAGTTTTTCACACAATGATTTCGAGAGTCCTACTAGATATCTGAGTGGTTATATTGATAAAGCAGTTGGCTGTATGGGTTTGCAGATATTGGGACTGAAACATAGATTTCAAAGTTTATTGGTGAAGAGACAGCATGAAAGTCCATGACACCGATAAAAATAACAAGGAAGAAAATAAATAATAAAAAGGGAAGCTACTCAAAAGCTTGCCTTTGGGGCAAACCATATTTTTAGAAAGCCAGGGTCTTCTTACTCAGAATATGTGTGCTATCCTTTGGACATGCCCTGGGCAGTCTACAGATACCGTTATTTTCCAATTCATTTCATACACTCAGGTATTCAGAATAAAGCTGCTTTCCTCCATTTTTGTAAACTCATTTTCAGATTATGTTTCTATAATGAGACCACATTACCCTGATGTTTATCTCACATACAGCCTTTTAAACTATGGTTAACTTCACAGGCACCTCATGCCAAAAGGAGACTGTATCCACCATGCTTTCATTGATTTTCTATATAAACAGGTTTACAATTTATTCAGCATGTAACTAGGTTACTTCCAAAGATAATTTTGAGAGATTTCTTGTGTTTATGTTTCCATTATGTTTGAAGCTGTTGAAAACATCTGCTTATTTATGTATTTAAAAATTAAAACTTTTGTTCATTTTGAACAGTTGCCAGGTGATAATGGACACAGTCTGCTTTGGTATATAACTTTTTTTTTTTTGTAAAGAATTCATTTGTTATACAGTTTTTGTTTTTCTCAATAGATTCCATTCTTTCATATTTCTTTTTTATCAATGCTCTTTTGTGTTCAGAGTTGTTTTTGCAATACTGTTTTAGAAACTTGTTTTTACACTTAACCTAAAATAGAGCTTATAACTCATGTAAAAGTTTTGTGGAATGCTGGTAAAAATATTGCATTTTTAGAAAACCTAAGATCTAGTCCCAGCTAGTTGCTTTGAAATTTATTAAATGTGTGATTAAAATTTTACAGCTAAATGCTCTGAGCCTCAGTTTCCCCTTTTAAGAAAAATTGAATACAATGATACTGTGAAGTTTGTTTCTGTTGCTCTTTCTCTGTTTCCACTTTCAATAAAAGTAAAATATCTAGTTATACAGTCCTGATCCAAGAGCAAAAGGGGCTGATAATTGTAACCAAAGTGAGAGGAATTAAGATTGGTGAACACCTGGCTAGTCTTTCTCACAGCTACTTCAGTTCCCCTGACCACCATCCCAACACCAAAAATATGAATTTATTTACCACAGATAGAACTCTATCTATATGTGATTTAAATATGAATCAGAACATAACATTATTCATCAACATAAACACATGATTTAGTTCCAGTTCATGCCAAAGTCTTTGTAAGTTGAAATAGGTGTGTTATGATTTAGAGTAGACATTAAGAAGACATTTCTCAGAGAGGGAAAACGTGCATATATATTTAAACTGAGGTCATAGAGCCTCAGGGTGTTTTTAGAAACGAGAGTCATCCGGGAAGATTTAGATTTAAGTTTTCCTAAAGGAAGGAGAATATGGGACAAATGACCTTTAGTAATCTCCACTAGACATATAAGTCTGTGACATTTCTATTAGTCTTCTAAATTATATCCTATTAGGATGCTATTATAAACATTTTATGGTGTATGTGAAAAATGTTTAGAAGTCCTGCTTACCATTCCTGAAAATTTCCTGTAATCAGAGTACTCATTTCAGCTATTCTAAATTACCTTTCTAATTGCTTAAATGGTATAATAACAATAATAATAGTAATAATGATAATACAACTCTGGAATGTTGCCCTTGTCTTGGTCTCATTATGTAAAACTCTAAAGCACCTATAATGAGTGTCTTGAAGTCTGTGGTAATAAGCCTGTCACTGGAGGGGAAGTGGCTGGGGGGAACCTAGACTTCACAGCCTCCTCTTTTTATTAAATTATAAAAAAGTCAGTGTATCATGGATTATTCACAAAGTTTCAGAATTAATATAAACCACAATGATTTGGGAGTTGTGCATATACTTTTAAAAATTTTACTTGCTTCTTTGGCCAACTATTATAGTGATTACTGTTTTCTGAGTTAGACTGAACTCTAATTGTAAAGACAAATAAGTAAGTCAGTAGAAAAATTCATCTGGTAGACATCACTTTATCTTCTGAATTACCCATTCCCTCTTAATGTGTTTCTATTTGGTCATGATCTTAGAATCTGTTTCTTCGTTGCAAGGAAAAACTAAAGTCCTCCTAGCAACAGATGAGGATACCAGTTGCTCTACACCTTTGTCATCATTTGGAATTTTTTATCTTTTCCTTTTAGCCATTCTGCTGAATTTGTAGTAGTTAATCAAGTATGGTTATAGTTTGCATTTTCCTGAGTGAATGAAAGAAGTTGGGCATCTTTTTTACATAATTAGTGGCCTTTTTAATTATATGTGTGTGTTCAAATATTTTATTCATTTCCAAAGTGTGTGTTCTGTATTTTATTTAATAATTTGCAAAAAAGAGTTCATTTTAAACTCATTTACATAACAGTATTGATAGATGTCTGGTCAAGATTAGTAAAAACATCTAAAAGAGAGATGAAGGATGGGTGTTCTAAGCATTGAGGTGGCAGATGAGACCATGGAAATAAGTATAATACCATAGGGGTATTACAGAGAATAAGACAATAAACAGAGTCCTTAGGAACAACTGGGACCAGAGAAAGGAAAAGAAGAAAAATGTCTACTAACTCAACTAAGGATTGCCAGGTAAGGGAGGGTAGAATCCAAGCCAGTTGCTTCACCAGTCTTCACATTCCTATTGAGTGACTGAGCTGAAGATCCACAAAATTGCTCATGTTCACATGAAGCTGCCCCCACCCCAATCTCTACATATCCTTCAGCAAACGCAGGGGAACACATCAAACTGTGTGCACTTCTTCCAAACTCCTTGCTTTATCCTTGCTACCTCACTACTACTCACAAGTTCAAAACTATCATTTGCATTTAGGCACCAATTACATTATTCACCTTACCTTCTGTTCACAAGGTCACCATAGAAACTGCAATACTGCAAGTTATCTTGCATTATCTGAACTCTTATCCCCTAAATGGCTCAATCTTTGGAGTTCTCTACGTCCTCTTTGGAGATCTCCTCAAGTCCTATGACTTTAAATACCATATTCTGCATATTATTCTAATTATACTCAGGCATATCTCTAGCGATTCTCCTCTGATCAACTTCACACTTAAAATAGTTAGTAAGACAGCTGTTAGGACTTCACCATACAGGGTTCATTTTTCCACCAAAGACATTGTAGATTGAGAGAGAGAATCTGAACATTTCTCATAATGGCCTCTTCTACTTACACCCACCTTCAATGAACATAACAGCTGCAATGATTGTATTACTATGTAATTTATATTGTGGCATCTTGTATTGAATTCCCTATTATCGTTTCCCATTTCACCAAAAGTAAAACCACAAACTCTTACCATCTCTTCAATATGTTGATGACTCCCAGCCCTGTCTCCTCTGATTCCATTACCCACGGCACTTCTTGCCCAGCCTGTTGTAGACACAATGGCCTCTTTGATTTCCTTAAATGCCCAGTAGACCCCTAAGGTCTTTGTGGAATGGTAAATTGGACGTCTGGAATGCACTTTCCTCAGGAAATCTATAAATTTCACTTATGTTCTTTCTTCAGGTCTTTGGTCAAATGTCACCTCATCAGATCAGTCTGTATTGATTATGTGAGTAAAATATCACTGTCCATTTTACTATCTCTCCAAATGGCTCTATACTTCTTTATGAAAGAAGTTTCTTCTTTAAATTATGAAAGAAGCCTGAGTTAAGGATTTTAATTCCAGGAAATCAGAGCAGGTGTTTGTTATACTCATTTAGGGAAGATTCGAGAAATACCTGAACTGAGGGACTAAAGAGCCATACTAAAGTCTCCTGGAGATGAGGGTTTAGTATAGGTAAAACTTTGAACTGGAATTACAAATATCTGACTACAGACATTATGTGAAAGCCAAAGATGGAGGAAGGAGCTCAGGGTATTTGGGATGATTTAATGTGTTTTTATTTCAGAGAATGCATCAATAATGATTTCAGCAAAAGCAAATGAAAATTTGAAAAAAGCAAGTTTGAGATGTTGAGGGAGTACAGACTTTTGTGATACAAATTAGAAACAAGGAAGGTATTTTTTCCCTAGATAAGTTAAACTATTTAACATCACTAAATTATTTATTTCCAGAGAACTTGGAAATATCTAAGGAAAAGGGAAAGCACCCTCATAGAAATTAAAATTTCTTTGATTTCAAGCACTACTATGTATTGTTATATAAAAACAGCAAAAAATAAGAAATCCATAGGAACTACAGATAGCATATCTTAAAACATATGAAATATGTTTTTACCCATGGCATAGAAAAATCATCTTCATCACTCATCAGCGTGTTCAAACATGCGTAAAATATACCTTTTCAGTTGACAAGATTGTCAGGTATCATGGAATTAAAATTCACCTTATCCTGGAGAAGGTGTAACTCATAAACTCAGACTGCAAAATTTGACCAGAACTACACAAAAGTCAAAAAGAACTTGAAATTACTGATGTATCTAAATACAATGTGGTGTCCTGGATTACATACCAGGACAGAAAAATGGCATTAATGGAAAAATTAGTGAAATCTGAATAAATTATCTTGTTTAGGTAATAGTATTATACTAATGTGAATTTCTTGGTATGGACAAAGTACCATGAAATGTAAGATGTTAGCATTAAGGAAACTGGGTTGAAGTGTATACCAGAATTTCTGTATTAAATTTACAACTTTTTTTTGCAGATATAAAATTATTCCAAAATAAAATGTTTAAAAAACTGATATATGAAATAGTTTCTCATTTTCAAATGTACAGTGATGTCATTCTTTTGATAAAATATAAATGTGGATTATAGCTTCAATTGTATTGCAGCATAACTCTTAAAAATATGATCCAGGTTTTAGTGTTAATACTATAACTCATGCAAATCAAAAAAAACAAAACAAATTTATGACAAATTGCCAGTGGAAGAGCTTTTTTTGTTTTGTTTTGTTTTGTTTTCTGCCAACCTATTTGCCCTGGTCGCAAGAGTGGTCACCAGTGAGCCACTGGGGTGGAGCAGACTCATAACAAAGCCTCCAAAATTCAAGACCTGAGTCTTCTGAGAGTTCTTATCTCATTCTGACTTATCACTAACAAGCTGTAAATAAATTAAAAAAAACATTTAGCCACATAAACAGAGTCCTTGAATGTTCATATGCCACTTGTTTACTTACTTTCTACCCTTCAGGCAGGAGGTACCCAGATAGGAACAGTAGCCTGAGTCTCAAAACGTTGTCACAGTTCATATTTTATTAGTCTTCATCTCCATATCAGGATGACCCAGGGGTCATCCTAAAGTGATTTTGCATCTTCACATTTCTTTTTCTAGTCACTTGGCATAATATTACAGGTGTTTTGCCCAGAGGACATTAGCCTTTCCTTTTTAAAGAGTACTTAAAACTAAATGCTGGTTCTCATAACTGATATACCTGATCCCACAACATGGTTTTCTCACATAATTGCACTGAGAAATAAGCAGCTAGAGAATGTCTTATTCCAAAATTAGAACTCATGTGTTTTACATTTTTGAATGTAAATAGTTGTTCCTAGAAAACGTTATTTTGAGGTAACTTTAGATAGTTAAATGTTGTATTATTTTACAAACTCTTTCAGAAGTAAAACATGGGATAAGTGTTTCTTTTGCTTTGAAAATCTTCTTTCATCAGTGACATAGTGTTGTCTATGGAAACCATCCACTAAGATCTACTCGAAGAGACACCAAGAAAAATATTTCAACGGTACTCTCAGCAGTAAAAACAAAACAAAACAAAATGAAAAAAACCAGTTTTTGGATATTTGGAAAATAATGAATCTCTTTATAAAAGCTTATTTTCCAGAACAAAAACACAGCAAAAGATACATTTGAAAATAGTCTATATTTTATCTAGTGTCAAATTATGATTGTATATGTTTTATTTTTTTTTTAATTTCTATATTAACTTGATTGAGGTCACATCCATCTCCAGAATATTTCACAAGTCCTGGTAAGTATGTTCTAGAGTAGCCATGCAGACATTAACTTTACTTCACGCAAATGAACTGCTGAATCATGCTATGTGTACAGAGAACCAGAAGATGAAAACCCAACTGAATGTTAACATAATCTCATCACTTAAGCTATAAATTAGTGAGAGTTGGAATCATAAACAAAGGTTGTTACCAACATATCAAGATAATTGAAATAAAAATTGTTATTCATTCATTTTATAAAAATCATAAAAAGTCTGAGTTTATAATAAAATAACTTTACATAAAATAAAGAGTAATCATATAAAAATTAGCAGCAGAGTTAAAAGCTAATAGAAAAATAGCAATTAACTGATAGCTAATTAACTAATAGCAAAAGAGCTAATAGCTATGGATACATACAGGTGAATATAGTGTAAAGCTACTTGATCCCTGTATATATTTTCACATTCTTTTCCATTCTGTACAACAACTTTTTCTGGTTGTCACTTTAGACTTTTATAAACTCAGCTTTGCTTAGTAATCCTTTTAATACTCTTATTTTTGCTTTCATACTAGTCATATGTCTTCTTCACTGATAACTTTTAAAAATCATTTGCTAACTCATTCATGTCATTTTTATTTCTATTCTTAAACTTACTTCAGAAAGGATTCAGTTTTTTGACTACAGAAGATTCATCTCAGTCATAGTGGACTGAGATGTGCATAAAAAATCATGGGTGACAACCAAGAACAGTGAAGTTCTTGGCTACAGTGACATTGCTTAGAAAGGAAGACCATGCTCTCCTTCAAAAAATTAACACTGTGCAACAAAAACCTGAGTTAACCTTGGGAAGTAGTAATACTAATTACCAAATTCCCTGAAAAGTTGGCAGAAAATTATTTGCTGCAACTCTGAGTGAATACATATGTATATACATATACAGTATATGTTTGTATACAGATTCAAAAATGTATGCAGGGTTAAGTAGATAAATATTAAAGATTCTTATGGTCTGACATTCTGTCATAATTTAGCTACCTTCACTTGATAATGTTTAGCAAAAAAAAATGTTTGACATTCATATTTTTACTTTATTTTAAACAAAGTGTATCATTATTTAGGATGTGTTATATTTACTGCAAATTATGTTGCTCTCCTTTACTGTACTAAATTTCCTTTATAAATTAAACACTTGTGCAATCCTGAAACAGTAGTTCCTGTACATTAGATAGATTTAATGTTATCAAACTCACTATAGCATAAAAATACTTTATATTTAACATAACTGCTAATTATTATTGATTATATGAGATAGAATTCTACTCAAAAGTTTGATGTTATACCTGAACATCAAGCAATTAGCATAGTGAATCAGATAGTTAATGACAATGATCAATCAATACACTCAAGAAAGAATTTGGATTCTTTGCACTTCAGATTTTTTCACCTAGAAAACGGAAAGAATAGCTGCCTCATGTGTTGTGAGGGTTAACAAAATTATAGCCCAAAACATAATTACAGCAGCAACTAACACAAAATAAATAAACTACTAATAGCTAATTTCAGCATGTTTTAAATTTTAAGGCATTGTATAGAAGGCACGAAAGGCACTGACAATGACAAAAGAAGAAGAAAAGAAAAAGGAGGAGGAGGAGAAGGAAATGACATGCATGAGGGAAAAAGGGGAAGATGTCAAAGAATACCCTCTCGAATGGAGTGACTTTTAAGTTTCTTGCAAAGTTCACACTTACCATTTCTTGTCCACTTTGTACTAGCAGTATGATTGTTTTAGAATTCAGATGTAAGCACTATACATATGTACCTAAACATTTTGTATGACACTGTATCTTCTACAGAATTATGAACAATTTTTACTCTTGCATTGACACTTCACAGTCTGGGTGACTTAAGCATAACTTATGCCACTATCAGTTGTAACCAAATGGTTCTTTTTTATTTCTGCCCAACAACATTTGCACATGAAAAACAACTCTATTAGTATCACCTTTCATTATAATAAATAGTGAATCTCAATTAGAGAGTCATATCTCTAAGATATGAAATGCAGAGCTAGAGAGAGGAGCTTGTGAAATTTAAACAATCTACCAGAAGATTCAATTTACTTATGTAAGAAAGAATCTCTACACTAAGTTTGAGAATAACCACTGTGGCACCATTGAAAAACCTGTGTAAGCATATGCTGTGCACTTTGATAGTTTTGCTTTTAATCTGGTTAATTCATTGCCTGGAGTGGTTTACTATCTTCTCTACATAGTGGTCCCTGTACCTGTGCAAAAATTACCTTTCACTTGAAAATATGAAAATGCTGTAGGTATTACTCAATAGTCATTTTATCCTGTTCCACTGGTAGCAATTAGTTCATTCTACTGTTATATCACTTATTTCATTGTATGATAATTATTCCTTTATGTTTCTATCTCCCAAATAAGATATAAGTCCCTCAAAGTCTGGTTTATCTTTATCTTTCAGAACATTGTATAGTGCCTGGTGCATAGCACATGGTGCATATCAGTCATTTAAATGAAGAAGTAGAGTTTTGCAACCTTTATTGCATTGCTTAAAGCTCTAAGTCTCCATTTCAGATTTTAAGTCTCAGGTATGCTTTTCCAGAAGTGTAGCTCAAAATATAATTCCTGTGTAAACCTGTTTTTTTATTTTTATTTTTTTTTAATTTTAGTGAAGAATAGTTGATTGACAACGTTGTGTTAATTTTTGCTGTACAGCAAAGTGACTCAGTTATTCATATATATGTTTTTTTCATATTATTTTTTCCATTGTGCTTTATTACAGGATTTTGAATATAGATCCCTGTGCTATACAGTAGGACCTTGTTGTTTATCCATTCTATATATAATAGTTTTCATCTATTAATCCCAAATTCCCAATACCTCCCTCTCCTCCCCCACCTGCCCTTGGCAACCACAATTCTGCTCTCTATGTCTGTGAGTCTGTTTCTGTTTCATAGACAAGTTCATTTGAGTTGTATTTTAAATTCCACATATAAGTGATATCATATGGTATTCGTCTTTCTCTTTCTGACTTACTTCACTTAGTATGATAATCTCTATGTCCATCCATGTTGCTGCAAATGGCATTATTGAATTCTTTTTTATGGGTGAGTATTATTCCATTGTATATATGTACCATATCTTCTTCATCTGTTGATGGACATTTAGTTGTTTCCATGTTTTGGCTACTGTAAATAATGCTGTCATGAACATAGTGGTGCATGTATCTCTTTGCATTATAGTTCTGTCTGGGTGTATGCCCAGGAGTGGAATTGCTGGATCATATATATGGTAGTTCTATTTTTAGTTTTTTGAGGAACCTCCATACTGTTTCCCATAGTGCTTGTACCTATTTACATTCCCACCAACAGTGTAGAAGTGTTCCCTTTTCTCCACACCCTCTCTAGCATATACTGTTTGTAAACATTTTAACGATAGTCATTCTGACTGGTGTAACGTGGTACCTCATTGTACTTTTGATTTGCATTTCTCTAGTAATTAGCAAAGCTGAGCATTTTTTTTTTTTTTTTTTTTTTTTTTTTTGCGGTACACGGGCCTCTCACTGTTGTGGACTCTCCCATTGCAGAGCACAGTATCCAGACACACAGGCTCAGTGGCCATGGCTCACGGGCCCAGCCACCCTGCAGCATGTGGGACCTTCCTGGACAGGGGCATGAACCCATGTCCCCTGCATTGGTAGGCAGATTCTCAACCACTGTGCCACCAGGGAAGCCCAAAGCTTAGCATCTTTTCATGGGCCTATTTGTCATCTGTATGTCTTCTTTGTAGAAATCTTTATGTAGGTCTTCTGCCAACTGATTTGATTGGGTGGTTTGTTTTTTTGTTATTTAATTATATGACCTGTTTGTGTATTTTAGATATTAAGCCCTTATTGGTCACATCATTTTAGACCTTCTCTTAACAGTGGTTCTTTTTGAAAGAAATTATGGATGAATACGGTGGATGAAGGAATTTTTGATGTTAATGAAAAACAAAATTAAATTATAAATAACAATCTTAAGAAAATTTAAGATTACAAAATAAACTTTCACAAGAATTCCATTCCCACATTTCTGTCTAATGTGGGGACCTGTGTGAACATTTATAACTTTCATCTATCTTTTTATGTTTTCAGTCACCATAATATATAAACTTTTATAATGGATTTATTGTAAAAAATCCCTCAAGATTTCAAAAATTATGGCTATTGTCTGTGTAATAGCCTCTTTAGCATTTGAAGCTTTTTTTTTTTTTTTCACTGTATGCGGGCCTCTGACTGTTGTGGCATCTCCCATTGCAGAGCACAGGCTCCGGAAGCGCAGGCTCAACGGCCATGGCTCACGGGTCCAGCTGCTCCACGGCATGTGGGATCTTCCCAGACAGGGACATGAACCCATGTCTCCTGCATCAGCAGGCAGACTCTCAACCACTGTGCCACCAGGGAAGCCCTTATTTAATAATTTTTTGTGTGTGTGTGGTATGTGGGCCTCTCACTGTTGTGGCCTCTCCCGTTGTGGAGCACAGGCTCCAGACGCGCAGGCTCAGTGGCCATGGCTCACAGGCCCAGCCGCTCTGCGGCATGTGGGATCTTCCCAGACCGGGGCACGAACCCGCGTTCTCTGCATTGGCAGGCGGACTCTCAACCACTGCGCCACCAGGGAAGCCCTTAATAAATATTTTAATTAGTTGTCCTGAATAATAAATGTTAAAGAAATTGTCATTCATTTATTTTGTAGGTATACATAATGTTTTTGTTTGTTTGTTTGTTTTTGTCAGTATCTAGAGTGTTTTGGAATTTAGGTAAAATAAGTTAATGGTTTTGATATTTTCTTAAAAATATGTGTATGAATAATTTTTTAAAAATCATGTCACAATAAGTATATTAATGAAGAAAATGTTTATATACAGAGCAAATAGTTTTATTCAACATTTGAAACACTGGAAAAAATAAAACTTATTGAGCTACATAATTTTGTATGAAGATACAAAAATGTACAGGGAAAGACTATTCTAGTTATTTTTTCCTGTGACTTCATAGTATTGTTTTCCTTTCTAATTGATGCCCTTTTAATTTCCACCTATTTAGGTACTCTATCCTCTTGCTACATATGTGTCTATCCGTCTACTGTTCTTTCTATATTCACCAGTTTTATCTGAAGTCTGGAAAGTTTAAATAAAAGTGTAAACTTAAAAAAAAGTTTTTCTTTTAACTTTCACTATGAATTAAAGTATTCTTGCTATTCAAACTAGGATTGTCTACCCCATGATATGATATTAATCATTAAATGAAAGGACAGTTTAGCTTAAGCTTCTTTTTAAATTAGAATTGAAAGTTGCCACACATACACACATAGCCTATTTAAATTTTATATGTGAATATAGAGAAAGTGATTATATATATATATATATATATATATATATATATATATATATATATATAGAAAGAAGTTATTCATTGCATATACTTACATCTAATTAATACACATAAGGTTTTTTTTCAGATTTGCATATAAAGAGCTTGGAAGTCACTGCTCCATCTTAACTATAAATAAAAATCTGAGCAGAGTGATAAAAGAACAACTCTTCTTGTATCCATAGGAGGGGGGAGGATACAGGGCAATCTACTGTTCCCAAGATTCGAGAGACAGATGGCTGAATATAGGGGTTGGGCTCACAGGAACAGAGACTTACTGGCAGACACCTCTTGGGAACCAGTGCCAGGGTAGGAAACCTGAACTTCAAATGATGAATTGGTGGCAGTTTCACAGCCTGTACCATGTTCTATCTACCTATTACTTGATGCACATGTGGACAAGATTCACCCCAGATTCCTTGGCTATGGTGCTGAATCCCATGACTCCCTCAGAGGCACTTTTGCTCCTGGATGGATTCCAAATATTAGCTGTTAAATTGGGAACAAAATGAGGGAAGATTTATGCTACCAGAATACTGACGTCACTCTGTACTCTTTCTTTCAGCTTTGTTTTGAACTGACAACATTAATGTTGGAATAATCCAAAAGGAAAAGAGAAATCATTTTTCTCATATCAGAAAAATAATTGGACAGCTAAAATTTTATTCAGTTTTTGGTGTTTAATATTTAGATACTTCAGCATCCTCTAAGTCTACTTGGTAATTTTTTTTATTAAATATTTTTCTGTTTTGTCTTTGAAACTTCTACTGTATCCAAAAACATGTAGCCCAACACTATTCATTGAAATGTCCCATGTGTTAACAAATGTTTATTCATTACTGGCAAATAGAAGTACTTCTCCCTTTACTCACTTAACAATGCAAAATTACATATGACATTATTAATTTCCAGAATGTTAGAAACTATTAGAGGTCATAAATCAAGCCTACTAACTGCAAATCTAGTCACCTTAGAATGTGAATTCAGTGGGGAAACTGAACAAAGTATGTCTAGACATAAGTGGGAAGTCCTAAGTGAAGAAGGAACACTGAAAAATATATAATAGTGGGTAAATACAAGCTGAGTGAGAGGTACCCAAATCTATGAATTTGGCTGTGGTCAGACATATGTGTAAAGACAGAGGAACAAAGGGGCAAAGTGTAAGTTTGCATCAGAAAACCATGGAAAGGAGTCTGATAATTATTTATCACACCTGAAGAGAACAAGAGAGCGACCTTTTATTTCCTAGAAATGTCTTGATTGTCCTCCAGAAAACATGAAGAAGCTGTTTCAGTGGAATGCCTTTGGACTTGCTTTCACAAACAAAATTATACTGAAGACAAGAAATAAGAGAAATAAAACTAACACAATACCTAACAAAACAATTCCTGTCAAGTATAACCAAAGGACACAGCATTAGCTATTTTCCAGTAGGCGTCTTAATTTCATAATAACTGAGAAAACAAAGAAGTGCCTGTGATATTCCTTTATTGAACATAAGCATAATCAATAAAGGGATCTTAATAAGTCTGAGACAATATTGCTCAGAAGCATAATTGGGGTGAAAAGTCAGAATTTAAACAATACTTTTAGGAATAAACTATAAGCATTAGCACACATCACAATAAGAAAGATAACATTGATTTAGATAAGTATAAAGTAAGAACAAGAGATGCCATCAGAGTGATTCTTAGCTTTATTTAGTGAAAAAACATAAGCAATATATTATAAAGTTCATTTTGGCCTAAAGGTTATAGAACCAAAACACAGGAAAAAAAGATATGAAATCTAGGTATTTATTGAACTCTTTCTATGTTCCAGACAAAATATTAGATTTTCATTTGTTCTATACAAAAACATTCAACATAGATATCATAATCTCCACATTCAAGTTCATGAATTTAATTGCCCAGGGTCTCATAGCTGGGATTGTATGTATAAGAAATAGGTAAGAACACTTGATTTATCTTGCTCTAAATTCAATTTCACTAAATCATGATAATATGTTATATTATAGTTTACTTGAGATAAACTTCTAACTTCATCAGATAATTATAATAGCTATTTTATCTCCTGTACTTAGAATTTATGAAGTATTTTTAAAATTATATTTGGCACTTACACCAATGAGGAAATGTTGAGAACAGTGAAGTAACCAGAGAACAAATAACTTGACCAGTAACCAGTTTGAATCATATTTATTAAAATAAAATGTATTATGTCCAAGTATTAATTACTAACACTTTTGATGAATACTTATTCCTTCAGGCTGATTTAATGCATATGGAGTGCAGTAAATTAAACTGTTTCTCCAAAGCCATAAAGAGTTAATATACCTTTTCCATGTGCTAAAATCTATTGTCTATGACTACTATTTAATTGTTTAAGTGTGTTTTAAAACCAATGTATTCCAATAACTAACCATAAAAATTCACCCTCTAAATTTTTTACAAAGACTCTTATTTCTAATTCCAGTATCTAATTAGGCAATAGAATTTAAAACTGGAGAGGGGGGTTGTTGGAGTGCAGAGAAGAGGGGCTACATTCCTGTTATTTGATCTCCTTGGCAGATTTTCTTTGTGTTACTTTGAAATCCCAGATAGGATATACTTATTATATTTAATTCTTTGTCATGAAATACACTAAGTGACTTCAAAATGGTAAACCATGAAATCAACTCAGACACATACTCTTGTTTATTCCATCCCTGATGTCATCATTTTAACATTTTCCAGTTGGCTGGGCCATGTCTGACTTGTGAACTCTTCAATCCCTGCTGCCTAGCAGAGTATCTGATCCATAGCAAGAACTCAACAACTAAGTGCTGCAAGTAGGAATGCCTATTCAACTGACAGAATTAAAAAACATCCTACTTTATATTCATATACCAACCAGTCTTTATTAAATACATTTACATACAGCATGTAATGCTTTATACATACACATGTAATCTTATATGATGTACTAATATTGCAATAGTTATTATTACAAGTTTTTCAATGGATATAGATGCTGAAAGGAATTTGAGAGGTTGCTTAGTGTCATACAGCCAGTAGGTAGCAAAGGCTAGAGTGAACTGGCAGTCCACAAATGTACATTTTTACAGAGCAATAAAGTCAAGATATCATGGTGTAATAAAATTAGTGAATAATGCTATGATGTTTTTATTAACCTATTATAATGAACATATCATATAAAGAGTTGGTAGAATCTTATAAATCCATCACGAGCAAGCTGCACATTCATGATCCTCATATCATGGCTTAGATTCTGTCTTGTGTTATAAAGTATAAAAAGGCCCATAATACATAAGGCAAATTATTACTGAATAAGTATTCAAAAGAATCCACAAGCACAATTTTAATAACAACTGTCTATTTCAATGAAATTAGAAACATATTAGAGCCAATGATTCATATACTATAATATCATTTATTTAAAAAAATAAGGAAATAGAAATCCTCCCAGAAAATATGGTGAAGAAATATACTTTCTATGATGCTTTCTTAACTTGACCAAAGATTCAGTAGAATAAATCTTATACATTACTGTTTATGTTGAAAAGCTTTTACTTTCAGAAACACATTAAGAAAATCACAGTTAATGAAATAGTACTACATCATTTATTGACCGTTCAAAAGCATAATAAGCACAAAGAGATACAGGAGTAAGGATATGTCATTACTTTTTATTTAAGATATAAAAATGACTTTCATAGCCACGACATGGAAGCAACCTAAGTGTCCATCCACAGATAAATGGACAAAGATGTGGCACATATACACAATGGAATATTACTCAGCCATAAAAAGAAACAAAATTGAGTTATTTTTTGTGACGTGGATGGAACTAGAGTCTGTCATGCAGAGTGAAGTAAGTCAGAAAGATAAAAGCAAGTTCTGTATGCTAACATATATATATGGAATCTAAAAATAAAGTTCTGAAGAACCTCGGGGCAGGACAGAAATAAAGCCACAGATGTAGAGAATGGACTTGAGGACATGGAGAGGGGGAAGGGTAAGCTGGGACCAAGTGAGAGGGTGGCATTGACATATATACACTACCAAACGTAAAATAGATAGCTAGTGGGAAGCAGCCGCATAGCACTGGGAGATCAGCTCGGTGGTTTGTGACCACCTAGAGGAGTGGGATAGGGAGGGTGGGAGGGAGACACAAGAGGGAAGAGATATATGGGGATATATATATATATATATATATATATACATATAGCTGATTCACTTTGTTATTCAGCAGAAACTAACACAACAATGTATAGCAATTATATTCCAATAAAGATGTTAAAAAGAAATGACTTTCAATGTCATGTAATAATAGAATGCATGAGCTGAAGAGAACTCTATCTTATTTTTTGGGGGAATATGTTAAATGAAGAAATAAATATATCCTTTCAAAAGGTAATAAATGTCACTCAGAGGCCACAGAATTTTGCTAAATATTTCTTTTCTTTTTTTTTTTTTACCTAAACACTATTCTTCAAATCTTTGATCAACTGATTAACCCAAGAAATATTTTGAGAAATACTGGAAAAATAGAGCATAACACTGTATTTCTACTAATGATCCAGGCCTTATCTCTACAGAATTCAAAATACATTATAGATTTTTACTTTTATATAATCCATTTGCAAAAGTTTCTGTGCAATAACTTACCCCATAGCAATAAATCTTTTTTACATGACTTTTCTCACCAGAGACAATGTACTTTCAGCCATTTAAATAAAATTCTGAATTACTACATTAACATAAGTTCAAAAATACTGCATAAATGCCCCATAAGGAAATGGAGCATTGCATAGATTTTAAAATATGGAAGGTTGTTAATCTCTGTCACATTTAAGCATGTATTAGTTTAAATAAAACCAGTGTCTTTGATAAGGATTTTAACTCTGGTAGAATTTTCAGTATCAAAAAGGATAATTAGTTTTATCTAACAAGTCAAAATGAAATCCCAGTCACGCTGAGGCTGAAGAGATCACGGTGTTTGTTGCGGGGATATGGTGGACATAGTGATCAAGTTTTACTCAGTGTGTTTCAAATTCACTTTTTTTTTTCTTATAAAGATTATAGAAGGATTCCTAAGTGGACCTGACAGTGCACATTAGTATCGTATGGAATGGTGGAAGCCTGTTATTTTCAGTTAATTTGAATATAAAGTCTTGTCAAGAAGAATTTGTCAAGAACAGTTTCTGATAACAGTATATTGATCTTTGTAACTAAGCCTACCTTTTCAGTAGTGATGATTTCAGGGTAAATCTCTAAGTCCTGTGAGCATTCTTCACAACAGTTACAACGTTGAAGTAACAACAAAAACAAAAACAACAAAAGGGACCCCTACTTTTTCATAAACATGCACTAGATGAAGCAATCTAATAGATCCATCTCTGTTAATAAACATGTTGTTCTAAAGAAATAATGATGCTGATAGTAAAAGAAGAAATAGGCTGTTGCCTTAAGACTATAAGTCAGAATAAATAACAAAAATAATAGGTAATAGCTAAATTCATAAGCCCTAAGAATTTGAGATGAGGGAATATATTTAATTTAGAAAGTATACAAGTAGTCATTAAAAATTGTAGCATAGTCAGACAGAGAAAGACAAACATCATATGATATCACTTACATGTAGAATCTAAAAAACATGATACAAATTAACTTATTTACAAAACAGACTCACAGACTTATAAAACACACTTACTGTTAACAAAAGGGAAAGGTGGGGGGGGAGAGATAAATTAGGAATTTTGGATTAACATATACACACACTATAATATATAAAATAGATAACCAACAAGGGACTATTGTATAGCTCAGGGAACTCTACTCAGTATTTGGTAATGACCTAAATGGGAAAATAATCTAGAAAAGAATAGGTATATGTATATGCATAACTGAATCACTTTGCTGTACACCTGAAACTGACACAACATTGTAAATCAACTATACTCCAATATAAAATAAAAATTAAAAAAATAAAAAAAACTTTATAAAATAAGCACTTCTTAAAAGAAGTGAGAATAAGATTATCAAGAAGAACAGGGGAATCAGCTTTCTATTGTTCATTAGCTACAAAATCTTTGTGTGGATTTTGATCTACCATAGATCTCTCTTTTGGAAATTTGAGAAATCTCTTAATAGTTACCAGTCGACAGTAGTAAATGACAAAAAATAGATTTAGTATCAAGTAAAAAAATATATATTGCTAATTGTTTGGTTCAATATACACAAAATTTACTCAAGTGCATTAGGTCAATGATTATACAGGTGAGTGGCAGGAAAAATAATGAAAAAAGACCTTTGCGTGTGTTTGGGTTGGGGACAAATGAGAAAGGGATGTCCAGATGGAAAATCATAGAATAAAATAAAGAAAGCTGTTATGGGTTGAACTGTGCCCTCTCAAAATTTATGTGTTGAAGTCTAAGCCCTCTGTACGTCAGAATGTGATTCTTACTTGGAGATAGGTCACAAATTAAAATGAGGTCATTAGGGTGGTCCCTAATCCAGTGTGACTGGTGTCTTTATAAAAAAGGGAAAGTTGGAGACGGACACGGACACAAGGAGAAGTCCACATGAAGATGAAGGCAAAGATCAGCGTGATGCATTCACAAGCCAAGGAACTCCCAAGATTGCCAGAAACTGGGGGAGAGACATGGATTAGATTATTTCTTATAGCTCTCAGAAAGAACCAAACTTGCTAACAATTTAGTCTTGGACTTCTAGCATCCAGAAGCATGAGACAAAACATTTCTGTTGTTTAAGACACTCATTTTGTGGTACTTTGTTCTGACAGCCCTAGCAAACTAATACAGAAGCTGTATGCAGTGTAACAAAGTAGAAAAAATCTCAAATTTAATTAGCAAATAAACGTTCAGAATAAACTAGCTGTTTAAACCTTCCTCTGAAAGCAAGTAGGGATAATGTAACTTTGGAAAGGTAAGATTTTTTTTTTCATTTTTCCTCAGATAGTGTTAAGCTATCCTATCGATTTTTTCTCTATTTGTTTGCTTTAGAGTGAGAAATGTGCCTTTGCTCTTGTCTCACAGAAAATCCTTCCTCCTTTTTGAATATTTAAAAATGTGTCTTCCATTATCACGTCGTGTGGTCATTTAGTTTTTGAATTTCTACATATGAAAATGGGAACATTTTAAATTTGGAATTTTTCTTCATTGTGTCAGAACATTCACATATCGAAAAGGGCAAAAAATGTGAAAGTGCAGTCTAACAATTAATTATAAAGCAAACAGCTGCATAAAAACCCAAGTTATGACAAAGAAAATTCCCAGGACCTTGGATCCCCTGGTGTATGTTAACCCAGTCATAAATTTCACTCTTATCTTTAGAACCAGTCATTATCCCATTTTATGGTAATAACTTCTTTACTTTTCTTTATTATTGCATGTCATGTATGCATTCCTAAGCAATACCATTAAGTATTGTTTGCTTTTGATTTTTATAAAAATGTATCCATTGTTTCATGTCTTACTTCTTTAACTCTCTTGTTTTTGTTTACAACAGCAATCCATTAATTCTAATTAATCTACATCAATAATTATTTACTTATTTTACTCTGGATGGATATTTGGTGTTACCAGTTTAGGGCTATTAAGAGTAATGATGCTATGACCATTGTTTATACATCTCCTGTTGAACATGTGCACAAGATTTTCCAGGGAATATACTTACGTTGGAATTTCTGGGTCATACAATTTTCTTTCCAATCTCTACCCCTAGGAATACTGGAAACACCTTGCTCCACTATGGGAATATATTAGGTATTTTTGGTACAGATTTCTTAACATATTTTAAGTGTCTTTATTACATAATAGGAATAAAAATAATCCCTCAAATTTTCTAATAGATATAAAATGAAAGCACATTTCAATTTCACTAGTAACATTTTAATTGACAAATAATAATTTAACTAAGGAGAAGATGCTATTGGATTCAGTAATTATTGATAATTCTTTGACTCTCTTGGAACGAAATCCTAAAAGGAAAATTTCTAAAATGAAGAGCAATCAATCCAGGGCATCACCAAAGGAAAGAGGGGAAAGAATCTATTTTTGCACTTAATTCATTTCTGAACTCTAAATCATATAAGCTTCAATTATTAAGTACTATATGGGTTAATGTTTTAAAATGAAGGATTTGCCTCTTAATGTGAACTTTTCAGTTCATCATAAAGAGAAGAAGGTAATGTCTTTAGCATAGTTACTCTCAGAGAAACTAGTTCTCTTTTTGTGCTGTCTGCTGGCACATACAAAAGAGAGATTTGGAAAAAAAAAAGTATTTGCCGCATGAAAACATGGCAGAATATCAATAGGCTGAAGTAATGCAGCTTCTCCTAAAGCACTGAATGTTCTACACGAGTCATTTTGCTGGAAATTCAAATATTTTATGTGGAATCTCTTAGGCTTATTAATTCTCACTATAAAACTAAAAATGTATTCTTCAAATAAAAGTCACCTAAACATAATTGAAGTCAGTAACAACAGTAAAATATTCCAAAAAATATAATCATAATTGTATTAGAAAAGTAAAACATTAAATCTAAAAAAAATTAAGAAATTTAAAATTCTCTCCATGAGTTAATAATACTTTAAGTATAGAAAGATCAAAACAAAATATTTCCTTAATTTTAACTAAAATGCTTACATCCTTTAAACTACAAATACTTATGACTATTGTATAGAAGGAAGTGATTTTTTGCATATCTAATGTTATGCTATATCCCTTTGAAAAATAATCTTATTAATGATATTTTATTAAATGAGATACAAGGAGATATATATATATATTTTTTAATTTTACTATTTCTAAATACCTAAAAAATATTTATTTCATTTATTTTTTTCTGTTTTTGCCCATGTCACTTTTATGCTTCCTTACCCTCTTCTTGAAAAACTGGTGACAAAGGAAGGTCCAGTGTTAGGATTCTGTGCCTAAGCTTGTGGTTATAACAGGCTTTTGTTTACTTTGTGGTTCATCTAGTGCCCAAAAATCTTAAATAAGAGGTAACAGAATGTTTAAGGTGAGAAAAGAAGGCAATCTGTCTAAAGATTTAGTAAGGGCTAATTATATTAACTAGATAACAAGGTCCAGCCCAATTAGTTGACAGATATCAATAGGCATGACTGCCACAATAAAATATGTCTCAGTAGAGGCTGTCCAAGTTTATAGAAATAATTGTCTCATAGATTTACATCTTGGTATGATTATGGTCTGTTTTGATGGAGATGTCCCATTCAATTGGGAAGAGGAAAATGAAAAATTATTGCTTATAGGATGTCAGTCCCAAGCATACTAGGTAAAATTATGTTTGGAATCATTTGGTGTATTAGATTTATATAACAAGGCAAGGAATATGTACTCTTGTTTTCCATGATAACAGGATCGGTATTTGCACATGTGGAAAGTAGATGTGAATGCAAAGACTTAGCCTTATGAAAGAGCCTTCTTTTTTTGTTCTGGTGGAAGAATAGATTGACTTTTTTGAAAAGCATTGACGTTGAAAGAAGTTCCTTTTGAAGTCTAGGGTGGAAAACTAAAGGGTCCGTCCTTTAGTGATAACTCAAAGAATCCCCTTAAATATGAGGCAGATACAGGAATTTGGAGGAACCCTGCGGCTTCCTTAAGAAAGAGAGTACATAACCAGCAATCAAATTAGTGTTGTGAGATTGTGCTATGAGTTGAGTGAAAGAATGCTATAGTTTCCAGTGTCCTTTCAAGGATGGATAAATTATTAAAGGGAAAACAACGTATGTGAGGACAAGAGAGAAATAGTACAGTGTAAAGCTCATTAGCTACATCATGGTGGGGGGAGAAAGAATCCCATTTGGAGAAGCAAAAGGGAAAGAAGGGGAAAGTATTGAGGGTAAGAATGCCTTAGATTTGAGGGAAAACGAGTATTGGAAGAAGACAGATATGGCCTTTAAGTGATTAGGTAACTTCAGATAAGGCATATTAAGGTTGTGGAAGAGCTTGCTTGAAATTTGATTGGGAGAAGCTTTTTTTTTTTTTGCTTCATCATATCAAGTAAATAAAACAGGCCATTATTTAGAGGGGATGATTCTGGGCTCCTGATAGTCAAGGGCTCTTCAAAGATGGAAAGTCTGGAGAGATTGCAAGAGCCCAAAAGTGACCTTTGCAGTTCTAAATTACCTTTAGTATTTTGAAGGTTTGGAACAGAATTAGTGGTGACACATTGTCTGCTGGAAGGTAGAAGGAGGGTGCCCAGTATCTGAGGGTTACTTATGAGAGAACAGGATCAGATAGAGAAAGGAGCAATATAGGAGAAAGCAGTCTCCACCTGGCTCTCTCATACAGCCCTTGTTGAGAAGCTGAAAGACTTGCTCTGAGCAATCCCTGGACAAAGAGGAAGGAAAAACAGAAAAGCCTCACAAAAGAACGGGGTGTTTTTGATTCTGCTTCTGTCAGGGAATAAATCTCCACTTAAAAGATCCAAGAACAGTTCCATGCAGGAAGTTGTCTCTTGAATAGAAAAGAGCCAGGAAGAGTCCTGCTCAACAGAAATAGTCAGGGATTAAATTTCCCTTCAAGAAAGCCAAGAATAATTCCACCCAGGAAGCTTCCCAGTCAACATGAAAAAGCCAGAGAATGTCCTGTGCAAACAGAACATAATGAGACAGAAAAGAACCAGGAAGAGCCTCATTTAGTAGAATTAAATAAGCTCCCTGTATCTGGTAAAATGGTATTGTTATAACTCAACATAAACATGATCATGGGGTTACTAATTAAAATAATACCAAGTAAATGATGAGCAAAGATAATTGGAGACCTTGACCTCTGGATAACTCGTTTCTTAAAAACTTGCTTGCATTTTGTATGTTCATGAAATAGAGAAAAAGAAAACCCACTGTTTCCCTTATCTAGATAATTCTTTAATCATTTATCCCAATTTAAATGTACATACAGCTTGTGAGCATACATCATCACTAATGTATAACAAGGAAGATCTCTATCTTTTGAAATATTAAATAGAAAACATGTATATATATCCTCCCTTTACCTCTTTCAGTTGTGGAGACAAAAAAAATTAGACCGTGTTTCAGTTCTTCAGAGGCTAAAACTGTATGTTCTCAAAGGCATATGGTTGAAGTAATTTTTATGCTGAATTTGGAAGCAATACAAATCTCTAAAAACACTGGACCAAAAAAATTGGATATAGCCTAACAAGCAGAGAGGACCTAAAGTTATTATTTACAGTATTTCTTAATATATGAACTATTCAAGCATTTGGCAATGATCAAATGTTTTTGAAATGTATTTTGCTCGTTTAAAAGGATAAACAACTACTTAGGTAAATCTGCTCTCAAAGGTTCTATCTGCACAAAAATAAGCATTCACACAGAATTTTAAAGAAAATCTCCAACTCTTTTGAAATAAATTTATAATTTCACATAGCAGTGTTTATGTATGGTTTTATCAAGCTTTGGAAGGCAAGAATGTTATATAAGTTAAAGTTTCTTTCTTACTCTGCAATCTAAAATTGTGATTCATAGAGATTTTCCTGAAATAATAATTTCTTTCTCAATGCCACCCAATATGTTTTCCAATTAATTATAAGCCAAGATTCTACTGTTCACATACAACCTCAGCTATCTACATCTAACGACTATGTAGCATTTAATTCTCTATTTTTGAAACAAAGGATCAAGTAATTCTGTTATATATATATATATATATATATATATATATATATATATATGAATTTTTTGTGAGAATTACAACTTATTACAATATACAATTACAGTCTGGAAATAAATGGAAATTATACTTGTCTGAGTTGAATATTCACTGTGATATCTTATATCAAGTCTTTAGTTGAAAATAATAGATGCTTTACCTCTTTAAGTGTTTTATTTCTAATGCACTATTTTAACCAATGGACAATATTTAAATATACTTTGTTAAAAAAAACTAATGGCAATTTCTTGTAATATTTTGTCTTTTAGTGTGCTTTTTAATTAATGTGATAGAAATTGCACTGAAGTAGATTAAATGATTTTAACTATGAGTTGTAAAATATTAATTATAATGTTAAAAATACATGAAGGTTAATTTAATATAAGGGCAGATCATAATCAGTTTTATTTTCATCAGTTTGTTGTAATTGAGGGTTGAAGTGGACAAACTAAGGCAATGATTTTAAAGATCAGGTTCCCAAAATGCTGACCTTTAGATTTATCTATCGATACAGTTGCTCTCCATCTTGAAGAGAGATACTTCAAGCACAAGGAACGTTTTATCTACACTTTAGGAAAAAAAAAATAATACAAAATCCACCTGAGATCCACATACAATCAAACACAGATCCAAAATATGTCTCTGTTTCATGACACCATTCCCAAGACATTGCATCCAAGGCAAAAGAGATGGAACTTTACACTGTTTATTTTTATGAAACATTGTTTTCCAAGTGGCCAACAATGTTCATTTAAACTACATTCCCCCAGGCAGAGATGATATGGACATAGGATAGTTAAGGGGAGACACAGTATAATTACTCTCTGACATTGGAGTTAGCTGGAGATGTCTCTAATAGTAAGGTGCCCTACATTTCAAGGACAGCTTTGATATTTGGAAGACTTATGTGTAAACCATAAATCCACAGGCAGATTGCAGAAGAAATTTCTATTATATGGATGTAAGTTTCCTGAAATAATTCTCAACCGTATAGTATAGTGACAGGGTAGGACATCATACAAACTGCACATAAGCAGAACAAAACAAAACAAAACAAACAAAAAAGACAGGGTGCTAAGATACAGTCAAAAAATTGAGCAGGGGCTTCCCTGGTGGCGCAGTGGTTGAGAGTCTGCCTGCTGATGCAGGGGACACGGGTTCGTGCCCTGGTCCGGGAAGATCCCACATGCCGTGGAGCGGCTGGGCCCGTGAGCCATGGCCACTGAGCCTGCGCATCCGGAGCCTGTGCTCCGCAACGGGAGAGTCCACAGCAGTGAGAGGCCCGCGTACCAGCCCCCCACCCGAAAAAAATAAAATAAAGAGCAAACGCCCATTTATTCAAGACCAACCATTAGTCTTCAATAGATGGTATTTTTCTCTAAGATTGCTCTTTACTTTTAGTGTCAAATGACCTAAAACAAACCGACTACATAGTGATAAGATTCTTAATTTGCACTTAAGGTAGACCTGCATTTTTTTTTTATTTGCATCCATCTGTTTTTGGTCTAATGTTAAAATTATATAAGAGACCGAACAGATAAGCCAGTCTGAGACCAAAATAGTTTCCAATGTAGATGCCTCAGTGACTTGATGCTGTTTAAATCAATGTGATAGATTAGACATTAAAAGTGAGGATCAGTTTCAAGATAGCAAAGAACTATCTACCCAAATATTAAATTGTGTTTGCCAAATTTGGGGCATTGATCATGTCTTATATTGTAATTCTTTGAAATGTGTTTATTACACACTTCTTTGCTTTGCTGTGCTCTATATAACCTGTATCATCTTCTAACACCCAATATGACATATTTATTTGGTACATTATTGCTCACCAAATAGAATGTAAGTTTTTAGGGTGAAGAATTTTTGTCTCTTTTCTTAACTGATATATTGCCAGACTCTAGAATAGTATCTGGCACAAGGTAGACACTTAGTGTCAAATGTGTCAAATAAAGGAGAGAGTGAATGTGAAGAGAGGAAAAGAACCTCTTCAAAATTATTTTAGCTCTCACCTCAATATAATGTGTCAGAGTTTATGATCAGACACTAGGATTTTTTTCTTGAGTTTTGCAGGAGAGAAATGAAGTCTGATTTGAGGAAAGTTCAGGATGCATTGGCATTAATTTTGACAATCCGTAATGCTTCCTGAATCTGCTCTTGACCTGTGGCTAGTTACACACATGTGTAATGTAGTGAAGAATCTCCTTACCTGCCAATTCACCATAATGCCTGTGGAATGTGTTCTGAGTTTTTGAAGGGCTGTGGTCATTGCCTGTGTAAGAATTTAATGGCATGGCACAATTATAGATACTATCAAAGTTACACCAGACAGATTTGGATTTTAGCTCCATATGTAGCCCACAAAGCATCATCTTTATCCATGACAATCAATACTGGGAATGGCCAGCAAGTTCTGGGCAAGACAATGTACACGTTCTTTTCACTGCTTCTCATATCAAAAGAGTTTATGCCTCAGGTAGGTCTTGAAATCTGCAATCATGGAGCTCATTTCATTAAGGATAAATAGGGTTGTCAATTTCTGCTGGAAAACTCTACTTTCAGGCTATTTGAAGGTTTTATTTTCCTGAGCTGTGTCTTCTGAATATCTTTTCACAGAGTAGCTACCCCATCATAGGTAATATTTATATATCTCTAAAGTACACTTGATAGCTATTCTCTCTGCTTACCTTGTATATTTTGCATAAGTCTGACTAATTCCCTTGGGAAATAGATTCAGGGAGAGCAGCACAGAATCCTGGGTCCCATTGGGAATGGAGGGCTCAGGTGGACATTTCGAAATCCTCCACTTCATCTGGGTGTGCCCAGTCCAATTTTTAATGGGTCGGAGGAGGTTTCAGTCAAAGCAAAGGAGTAGATATCTCCCTTTCTTGAAGTCATGGTGGATAGGAAGAGAAAACAGCCAAGAAAGTATCCTGTGAACTGTCAGGAATCATCTTTGTTCTTCCCCAAGGCTTCCAGTCTAGTGCTCAGTTAAAAAGAAAAGAAAAGAGATGTAAATGCCAAGCTGTAGTAAACCATGTCACTTCTCAGAACTTTGTCAGACCTCCTTAGGCCTTCCTCAGATGAACTTGGCCCTACACTAAAGAAGGAAAGAAATACAGCAAGGACCTGTTCCATCCAAACTCTTTTGCTAGGGTCGTTTGCAATGGCTTCCTTAACTCAGGAATCTGTCTGTATTTCTGTCTCTTGTCTAAATTGTTCTATTTAATTTGTTCCTTCTTGTTTGCATTTTCCTTGACTTTCCCACCTGCTTTCCTCTGGGTCAGTAGCCTGAACTGAGGTGTGCATACACCTTAGGGTAACTCCAAGAGACATACTGTCAAACAGAATTTTAAGAAAGTAAATTTCTCGATACTCAACTTTCATTTGTAGTGTCTCCTGAGCTTGAACTTTATCAGAATTCTCCTGCTCTCAAGGCATCATGCAGATACTTTTTTTCCCATTCTCTTTCATAGTCAAGCTTCTCATCCTCTGTAAAAGAAATCATACCTCTATGCATCCTAAATCTTACTATCATGTGTTGCTCTGGGCTGTTAATAAAATCTCAGGGTATTAAACAAAGGTAGAGTTCAAATGGAAATATTCTGTTGGTGAACGCTTATTAATCAAGGCATCTGAACTTATTCTAGGGCTTCTTGCCTTTTCCTATTTTATACATTTTTTTGTTAAGGGCAAAATACAACACTAGAAACTAACTATTTTTACTTGTTACTGGATATCTGTATTTCAGATATATTGCAAAAGGGTGCAGCAGGAGTGAAGGCAAACATTCCCCTTCTATCCACCAACTATTACTAAAGAATATAACACTAGCAAGAGAATTCCATGATAGCACTGCATGCTGCCCTGCAAATAAACACTGAAGAGGGGGTCTTTTTGCTTTGTCCATGTTTAAAAAACTGCTGAAACATAACACTTCTCTAGTAATCCTTATTCATTCTTCATTTTTACCATCCTATATAATAAGTTAGAACTATGTGTAAACTTTCATTTGCCCATGATTTTTCTAGGTTTCATTTGCCTATTTTCCTGCTTTGGAAGTAGAAGTAGTAAAAGTTTTTACATATACCTTCAGCAGAACAACATTATAGTTTCACACACACACTTCTTTGTAGGGGGTCACGAAATCTTGAGCTAGAAATAAATAAAAACATCAAAATACACTTTAGGCATCCTTTGTCTGTTATCTATTACAGAGTAATCATTTTCCTTTTCCTCTGAGTTTTAGGAAGAAACATTTCCATTTGTATTTCCAGCATTCCTAAACTCTGGAATATTTTCCATCTGTAATGTCCTCTTTGTGCTTATACCTGTTCTGTCAGTGTGGTGGTCAGTGTGATGTGTCACCATAGGTTGGCATAGTACCCAGTTAAACAAACAAAAACTTATCTAGGCGTTGTTCTAAAGATACTTTGCAAATGTGAGTAATATCTACAATCAGTTGACTTTAAGTAATGGAGGTTATCCTCAATAATCTTGCAAGCTTGATCCAATCATCTGAAAGGCCTTAAGAGCAAAGCTGGCAGTTCCCTGAGAAAGAAGTTCCACTTGTGGAGTGTAGCGTCAATTTATGCCCCTAAATTTCCAGCCCACCCTTCCCGACACTCCACCCTCTAAATTTCAGACTTGTCTAGCTGGTCCCACAGGCACATAAACCAATAAAATCTGTATCAGTTTTCTACGAATGCCTTAACAAATTATTACAGGTGGGTGGCTCACAGCAACAGAAATTTGTTCTCTCATAGGTCTGAAGGCTGGAAGACCAAGATGTCAACAGGATGGCACTCCCTCCAGAGGCTGTCAGGAGAATCTGCTCCTATCCTCTTCCAGTACTGGTGGCTGCACACATTCTTTGGCTTGTGGCCACATTACCCCATCCACTGTTTCTATTGTCCCATTGTCTCTTCCTCTTCCATGTCTTCTCTGTGTGTCATCTCAAAACTCTTGTTGCTTCTCCCTTATAAGGATACATTTGATTGAATATACTGCCCATAGGGATAATCCAGGATAAGTGCTTCCTCTAAATATCTTTAACAAAATCACATGTTTTGACATATAAGTAAGTATTCACTCTTTTTGCTATATAAGGTAATATTCAGCTTCTGGAAATTAAGATGTGAAAGATTGGGGGGGTGCTTTTTTTAGCTACCACACTCTATCCTTTTGCTCTGCAGATTCACATCTATCCTACATGCAAAATATATTTACTTCACTCCTACATACCTAAAGTCTGAAATGAGTACAGTGTCAATTCAATATTAATATCCCATCTAAACATCATCTAATTAAAAGTCCCAAATCTCATCATCTAAATCATCTAAATTAGGTATAAGTGAGACTCTGAATATTATCCATCTTGGGGTTAAATCCCTCTCCTTTTCTGGACCTATGACACTAGAAAACAAATTATGTGTTCCTGAAATACAATGCTGAACACACCTAGTATAACAGTTACAGATCTTCCAATTCCAGGAGAGAAAATGGAAGGCAGAAAGGAGTTACAAGTTCCAAACCATTTCAAAATCCTGCAGAGCAAATCCACTAGGTTTCCAGGACTGAGAATTGTCCAGCATGTCTTGTGGTTAAACCCTCTGGTCCTGTGGCTTGTTTCCTGTGGCATGAAGCTCACTCCTCTACACCCAGTGTTCTGTCCTCAGAGTTATTCCTACAGTTTTTTGAATGGTAGCACATGTTTGCCTGTGAGTGGTTTTATCAGCCTGTTTCCTGCATAGAGAATTTTTGGAGTCCAGCAAACATTTTGCTTAACAGTTCCTTCTCAATTCATTTATTTCTTCTAGCACTTTACCATGGGCAGCAATAATAAAACAGGCTGCACCTTAAACACTGCCTGGAAACCGTCTCAGTTAAACATGTAAGTTCATCACTTATAAGATTTGCTTTCCACACAAATAGAGGACAAAATTCAGCCAGTTTTCTGTCTCCATAAGACAAGGATTTTCCTTCCATTTCCAATAACATGTTTCTCATTTCCTTCTGAGCTTCTACCAAAAGAGCCTTTCCATTCATATTTTTAGCAGCATTTGTTTATGACCGTACATGCATCCCCTAAGATGATAGAAGGTTTATGGACCATACTCTTCACTTCCTTCTGATCCCTGACATATTATCTAATTACAAAACCACTTCTATATTTTTATGTTTTTGTCATGCCTCAGCAACCCACTTATGGTAGCAAAATTTGTATCAGTTTCCCAGGCCTGCCATTTAAAAAAAAAAATCATTACCAGTAAGCAGCATAACATAATAGAATTTTTCTCTCTCATAGTTCTGAAGACCAGAAGTACAAAATCAGAGTGTTTTCAGGGCTGCGCTCCACCATCAGGATCTAGGGAAGATTCCATCCCTTACTTCTTCTAGCTTTTCGTGACTACAGATGCTCTGTTTTCACAGTCCCTTTGTAATCTTCTATGTGTCTTTTCTTCTGTGTAATTTTTCCAAAACTCCTTGTGCCTCTCTCTTATAAGGACACGTGAATACATTGTGTGCCCACCCAGATAATCCAGGATAACCATCTTTTCTAAAGATCCTTAACTTTACCACACCTTTTGCATAGATCATAAGGTAATATTCACTTCAAAAGATGGACTTTCAAATAAATTGACTCATTTATCAAAAAGAAACATTTTCCTGATTAATTGTCCTGTTTCAAAAGGAACATTTCTTGTTTGTACTAATTCCCTTGAACTATCATTTGAACCATGGAAACAACTAGTTTCTCAAAGAAAATAAAGCAAACAAACTGGCAACGACTCTAAATCTCTATACCTAAAATTTTATTTCCATTTGAAAGAGAAAAAAATGAAAGAAGATTTTGGAGGCATTACATGTTTATTTCTTTTTCCCCTGATAGTCCCCCATCATTCCACAACTCACTGATGTATTACTTCTAGATCACTTAATTCTTTTGTTCAACTGCATATGTGTAGTCTAAACTGTGACATTTTATAAAACATTTTTTTTTGTGAGGGTGAAGGCAAAATTACTTCTTCATAGCAGAAAATGAACGTATATTTATTGTTTTTTACTAAAAGGATATTTGCGCTTTTTCTTCCAGGGAATATTTTGAAACACACTTGAATATCATTTTTTAACAGAATAATACAACAAAATCTCCTTAGAGTACTGTAAAATAATTAAATGGAATGCTGAAAGTAAGATGAGACCAGAATTGAAATACAATACCAATTACATGTCCAAAAGTAATTTGAAGTGGTTTTATTTGCAAGTCATAAACCTTTACAAATCTTGCTTTAAGACTGTTAAATTCCACTATATGCAAACATTACTTCTTCAGGCAATTGCTTATACACAGGGAAATAAGTGCAATAAAACCAAGGATATCTGGTTTTTGTTATGTTTCTTACCATTGTTTCTCATGAGCCTTATTAAGTAATCTGAAGGATTCTTTCTTCTATTGTCTGAAGGATTTAAGTAATTTAGTTAAGGTAGTCTTTTTTTTTTTTCCCTTAGACTCACACCAGCAGTTTCATTTGCTCAGACATTGTCTAAAGTAACCTTAGATGATATAAAAATCTAAAAGATAAATACTAATTTTTATGTCAAATGTAAAACATGCAGTATAAAATTCTAAATTAGCTTTGCATGCTTTCAGTGATCTTCAAAGTGTATGATTTAAATCAAGACATTACATTTGTATGCTTGATAATAACCTGAAATCATCCTCATTTCTGACACAGCAGGTTTTTGATAGCTTTGTAAAAAACAGAACATCATTACTTCAGGCAAGGTGACAAGGATAATCACTTTCTATAATTCATGTTTAATACCTGAATGCCAGGGAGGAATCATTATGTCCTTGGTCCAAAATTTTTAAGCACACTGCATCATCTGCCCTCCAGGAAATAATGGTGAGAATAACGAGAGTGACTCCAGTTCAAAGAGACGTTATTAGATTTTTGTCAGCTTTTGAAAATGTAATTCAAAGTAATACTTGAACGGCTAACTTGCAATACAGAGTTTATAGCTTCCTTACAGAACTAACTTTCTTCAGAAGTCTAGAAGTCTGATGAAATCACTTTATCTGCACCTTTTGTCAAATAAAGTGGTATCTCGTGAAGAAGAAGTTGGAAACATTTAGAATGTGAAATACAGTTATGTTCTTGCTTAAAAACTTGATTGAAAACTATGAGCGTTTTTGTGTGTTTGTTTTCCTTAAAGTCCAGTTGTTCCTGTTATAACTGGAGATCTTTTGACTCAAATGAAATAATTTAAATCAATGTGCTTTATTAGTAAATTTAAAAATAAGGACGCTTTCATGCATAATATGATCTTGGGTTTTCTTCTTTAACTTGTAAATACAATAATTTGCATTTGTATAAATCCTGCTCTGACCACATACATGCTGCATCTCGGTCTTTTCATGTAAATATGTTCAAGCAAGTGGAATATGCGTTTTATTTTTAACATATTTTTATCACATTTCCTTCTTCTTTTCCTGCTATTTCCAAAGAAAGAAAATCATTATTATTTTATGTATGTACTGAGAATTTCTTTTCATTTAAAACCTTGTAGACTTTGTAGTCCTAACTGAGCAATTATATTGCTGAAAATGATTTTTAGAATATTGTCAGATTACTTTAGAGCTACATTATTTTTATTTTTTTCAGCTTATTAATGCTTATCTCTAGGCATTTTTCTTCTTGCAAACTATTTTAAACTTCTGGCATTTGAGTCCCATATTGACCATAAGTGAGCCAGACTATTGGTGGAGAGAGATTATATTAAAATTGGTATGCCCAGGATAAGGCTTACTGAGAAACTGAAAAGTGACAAGTCTACAGAAGGTGGAAGATAAACCATGCAGATATTGGTAAACAGCATTTCAGGTGGAGGGAAGAGCCAATTCAAAGCCTTGAAGCAGTAGAGAGCCTGCTTTCTTATTGCAAGTTAGAGGTCAGTGTGATTGTCATAGGATGAGCAGGGTGAGGCAGTGGTGAGATTAGTGGTGGATGACATCAAAGAGGGCAGTTCATGTAGGGCCTCATAGGACCACATGAGGAGATAGATCATCATGTAACCAATATTTTCCCATACGATTTGAGGCCTTTGATTCAGGGAGGCTGATTGAAAGTGTACATTTACCTCATTTCTAAATCAACTTCTACTAGAGTGAAAGAAGGAACATATACATTAGAAAATCCTTAACAATGCACTAGAAAAGGAGCAAAATAACACTTGAGTCATACAGAAATTTTGGAGGATATGCATTGGGTGAGATCAACTTGACTGTGAAAACCATTAGTAATAAGAAACTCATAAGCTCCTTCAGAAAAAAAGAAAAGATCTCAGAAAAGACAAGATAATTTTTGCTTTGTTGTGTTTGTTTGAGTTAAAAAGGGGATGGAAGAATGACAACATTTATAAATAATGGACAATAAATGCTCCCTTCTCTCAGTAGAGCTGATGTGTGCCTACACCTCCAGAGTAAAGCCACTGTCCAGCTCGGTGCAGTGGGGATGCCTAGAGTGTGTGGTCTAGACTATGCATCTTCTAGGTGCCCAGCAACCATTTTAAATGATCAGGGGACAGGAGAAGTTAGGCAGAAAAATTATAGATATGACTTGAGATCTCTATGGATCTTAATTGTAGTAGAGCAAAATTAATAGGAAATGTTTCACATAAGACCTTTATAACAGCATTGTATATGATACAATAGCAAAAGTGAATACTATATTTTTGACATCATAATGAATAGGAATGACTATATATTTATATATGTGTAATACAAATCTGGTTAAAATAGATATTTATGGATATTGATAACTTTAATATCAGCAAAAAATGTACATGCTTTTCAAATGTCAGTAGAATGCATTTAACAATTGTCTTATAATATGACATAAAGGAGAATCCAATTCAATACAAAAGGTCTATTTAGACAAATAAATATATAAAATAAAATATTTTATATATTCTTATACTTAATAAAAATATATTATGTAATGAGATAAATGGTAATTAACTTATACTCGACCCCAAATCTCCACATTATGGAAATTTTAGAAATTCAATTCAGAAACAAACCACAATTAGAGTGTTAGATTAGAAAAATCTATGGTATATATAGAGATATAGATATATATATGTGTGTGTGTGTGTGTGTATATATATATATATATATATATATATATATAATTAGAACACAGTGTAGATAAATTTAAAATAAGTAATCTTTAAGCTCTAGAGGGTATAAAATATGACAAAAGTATAATAGTGGAATAAAATATTTAACAAAACTGACAGTGATTATTATTTAAAGTAAAAAAGAGAAATGAAGACAGAAGATGAAAATGGGTAGCAGAAAGGATTAGGAGAGGTTTTTTTGGGATGATGTTAAGAGTTTTCCCCTAGGACACAGGTAGAGGGTAAAATTTTATAACACTATCTACTTAAGATAATTTATGTTCTAAATCTCATTAACAGTAATACTTCTGTTTTGAAAACAAATCATTTTTCACAGATATGTTAAATGCAACCCTGCATAACCATATTACACATACTCTATATATCTCTGTTAAGTAAATTGATGAAAATACAAATATAAATAATCAACCCAAAGGAAAATGGAGTAGCCTGCCTTCAGTACTAAAAAACTTCTTTTTATTGATGACTAACATTTTATTCATCATGTAAAAACATACTCATTAATAGACATTAATTATTTTAATTAAAACAATTTATAAGATAAAGCAATTTTTTGTTAAACATAAAATATGCACCATCTTCAGTTTTAAATCCACTTTGGATATTTTAGGCAAATTAAAGATCAATTATATTTTAAATCTGAAAAGTTTGAACATACAAACTGTACCTGGGTCTTTCTTATACAGCAGCTCTAAAATGTGTTTTCACAGTCCACATATTCACACAGCATCATGTAGCACATGTACTTGTCATATACTTAGACAACCTTTTCCCATGAGGTTTCAAGACCCCCTGTGGATATCTGAATCTGCATTTAGTATGGAATCTTATATGCAGAATGTTTTCTTCCATTATATACCTACCTAATGATAAAGCTTAATTTATAAATTAGGAACAGTAAGAGATAAATGACAAAAACTAATAATAAATTAGAAAATTTATAACAGTATACTGTAATAAAACTTATATGAATGTGGTGTTTCTCTCTCAAAATATTTTATTGTACTCTACTCACCTTTCCTGTGAAGACATGATAAGACACCTATGTGATGAGTTGAAATGAAGTGAATTAAGTAGGCATTGTTAGGTAGTGTTAGGCTACTATTGACCTTCTGAAGATATGTCAGAGGAGGGCCATCTGCTTCAGGTGATCCCGGATCACTGAGCCAGGATGCTGCTTTTGGTTGGGGATCCCAGGAAGGAAGGAGGGAACAGCATGAGATTTCATTACACTACTCAGAATGGTGTGCAATTCAAATCTTATGAATTGCTTATTTCTGGAATTTTCCATTTAATGTTTTCAGACTGCAGTTGACTGAGGGTAGCTAAAACCATGGGAAGTTAAATGGCAGGTAAGGAGGAACCATATAAGATGAAGAAAAAAAAATAAAAAGGGTATCTTGTCTTCAAAATCTTACATTCTGCTTAAGGGTGACAAAAATGCTTAAATAATCTGGGATGACAGTTGCCTTGTTGGTCATGAAAAGGTATATGATCAGGGTTGCTAGTTAAGATGGGCTGAGATTTTGAGTTTCCTTTTGTGTGTGGTGTTAAGGAGTGTTCTAATTTCATTATTTTACATGTAGCTGTCCAGTTTTCGCAGCACCACATATTTTTATTTTTATTTTTTTACTGTAAGATCAATGATATGCTTTTTTTATTTTTTAACATCTTTATTGGATTAAAATTGCTTTTCAATGGTGTGTTAGTTTCTGCTTTATAAAAAAGTGAATCATATATATATATATATATATATATATATATATATATATATATATATATATATATCCCCATATATCTTCCCTCTTGCATCTCCCTCCCTCCCACCCTCCGTAACCCAGCCTTCTAGGGGATCACAAAGCACCAAGCTGATCTCACTGTGCTATGCCACTGCTTCCCACTGCTATCTATTTTACGTTTGGTAGTGTATATACATCCATGTCACTGTCTCACTTTATCCCAGCTTACCCTTCCCTGTCCCGGTATCCTCAAGTCCACTGTCTAGTAGGTCTGCAACTTTATTCCTATCTTGCCCCTAGGTTCTTCTGAGCATTTTTTTTTCTTTTTCTTTTTTTTTTCTTTTAGATTCCATATATATGTGTTAGCATATGGTATTTGTTTTTATCTTTCTGACTTAATTCACTCTGTATGAGAGTCTCTAGGTCTATCCACATGACTACAAATAAATCAGTTTTGTTCCTTTTCAAGGCTGAGTAATATTCCATTCTATACATGTGCAACATCTTCTTTATCCATTCATCTGTTGATGGACACTTAGGTTGCTTCCATGTCCTGGCTATTGTAAATAGAGCTGTAATGAACATTTTGGTACATGACTTTTGTTGAATTATGGTTTTCTCAGGGTATATGCCCAGCAGTGGGATTCCTGGGTCGTATGGTAGTTCTTTTTTTTTAGTTTTTTAAGGAACATCCATACTGTTTTCCACAGTGGCTGTATCAATTTATATTCCTACGAAGAGTGCAAGATGGTGTAGTTTTCTCCACACCCTCTCCAGCATTTCTGGTTTGTAGATTTTTTGATGATGGCCATTCTGACTGGTGTGAGATGATATCTCATTGTAATTTTGATTTACATTTCTCTAATGATTAATGACGTTGAGCATTCTTTCATGTGCCTTTTGGCCATCTGTACATCTTCTTTGGACAAATGTCTATTTAGGTCTTGTGCCCATTTTTGGCTTTGGTTGTTGTTGTTGTTGTTGTTGTTGTTGTTGTTTTGATATTGAGCTTCATTAGTTGCTTGCATGTTTTAGAGATTAATCCTTTGTCAGTTGCATCATTTGCAAATATTTTCTCCCATTCTGAGGGTTGCCTTTTCATCTTGTTTATGGTTTCCTTTGCTGTGCAAAAGCTTTGAAGTTTCATTAGGTCCCATTTGTTTATTTTTTTTTATTTCCATTTCTCTAGGAGGTGGGTCAAAAAGGATCTTGCTGTGATTTATGTCATAGAGTGTTCTGTCTAAGTTTTCCTCTAAGAGTTTGATGGTGTCTGGCTTATATTTAGGTCCTTAATCCATTTTGGGTTATTTTTGTGTATGGTGTTAGGGAGTGTTCTAATTTCATTCTTTTACATGTAGCTGTACAGTGTTCCCAGCACCACTTATTGAAGAGGCTGCTTTTTCTTCACTGTATATTCTTGCCTCCTTTATCAAATATAAGGTGAACATATGTGCGTGGGTTTATCTCTGGGCTTTCTATCCTGTTCCACTGATCTATATTTCTCTTGTTGTGCCAGTACCCTCCTGTCTTGATAACTGGAGCTTTGTAGTATAGTCTGAAGTAGGGAGCTTGAATCCCCCATCTCCATTTTTCTTTCTCAATATTGCTTTGGCCATTTGGGGCCTTTTGTGTTTCTATACAAATTGTGAATTATTTTGCTCTAGTTCTGTGAAAAATGCCAGTAGTAATTTGATAGGGGTTGCATTTAATCTATAGATTGCTTTGGATAGTAGAGTCATTTTCACAATGTTGATTCTTCCAATCCAAGAACATGGTATATCTCTCCATCTATTTGTATCATCTTTAATTTCTTTCATCACTGACATAATTTTTGCATACAGGTCTTTTGTCTCCTTAGGTAGGCTTATTCCTAGATATTTTATTATTTTGGTTTCAATGGTAAATGAGAGTGTCTTCTTAATTTCATTTTCAAATTTTTCATCATTAGTGTATAGGAATACAAGAGATTTCTGTGCATTAATTTTGTATCCTGCTACTTTCCCAAATTCATTGATTAGCTCTACTAGTGTTCTGGTAGCATCTTTAGGATTCTCTATGTAGAGTATCATGTCATCTGCAAACAGTGACAGCTTTACTTCTTCTTTTCCAATTTGGATTCCTTTTATTTCCTTTTCTTCTCTGATTGCTGTGGCTAAAACTTCCAAAACTACGTTGAATAATAGTGGTGAGAATGGGCAACTTGTCTTTCCTGATCTTAGTGGAAATGGTTTCAGTTTTTCACCATTGAGGACGATGTTGGCTGTGGGTTTGTTGTATATGGCCTTTATTGTGTTTTGGAAATTTCTCTCTGTGCCTACTTTCTGCAGGGTTTTTAGCATACATCTTTTTCAAATTTGTCAAAAGATTTCTCTGCATCTATTGAGATGATCATATTGTTTTTCTCCTTCAGTTTTTTAATATGGTCTATCATGCTGATTGATTTGCATATATTGAGTTTGATAGATATAACCTGTGAAGCCATCTGGTCCTGGACTTTTGTTTGTTGGAAATTTTTTTTCTTGTGGTACGCAGGCCTCTCACTGTTGTGGCCTCTCCTGCTGTGGAGCACAGGCGCCAGATGTGCAGGCCCAGCAGCCATGGTTCATTGGCCCAGCCACTCCACAGCATGTGAGATCCTCCCAGAACGGGGCACGAATCTGTGTCTCCTGCATTGGTAGTGGACTCTCAACCACTGTGCCACCAGGGAAGCCCCTGTTGGAGAATTTTTAATCACAGTTTCAACTTCAGTGTTTGTGATTGGTCTGTTCATATTTTCTATTTCTTCCTAGTTCACTTTCAGAAGGCTGTGCATTTGTAAGAATTTGTCCATTTCTTCCAGGTTGTCCATTTTATTGGTATAGAGTTGCTTGTAGTAATCTCTCATGATCCTTTGGATTTCTGCAGTGTCAGTTGTTACTTCTTTTTCATTTCTAATTCTATCATTTTGAGTCTTCTCCCTTTTTTTCTTGATAAGTCTGGCTAATGGTTGATCAATTTTGTTTATCTTCTCAAAGAACCAGCTTTTAGTTTTATTGATCTTTGCTATCATTTCCTTCATTTCTTTTCATTTATTTCTGATGTGATATTTATGATTTCTTTCCTTCTGCAAACTTTGGGTTTTTTTTTTTTGTTCTTCTTCCTCCAATTGCTTTAGGTATAAGTTAATATTGTTTATTTTAGATGTTTCTTGTTTCTTAAGGTAGGCTTGTATAGCTATAAACTTCCCTCATAGAACTGCTTTTACTGCATCCCATAGGTTTTGGGTCATTGTGTTTTCATTGTCTTTTGTTTCTAGGTATTTTTTGATTTCCTCTTTGATTTCTTCAGTGACCTCTTGGTTATTAAATAGTGTCTTGTTTAGCCTCCATGAGTTTGTATTTCTTACAGATTTATTCCTGTAATTGATATCTAGTCTCATAGCACTGTTGTTGGAAAATATATTTGATATGATTTCAATTTTCTTAAATTTACCAAGTCTTGATTTGTGACCCAATATATGATCTATCCTGGAGACTGTTCCATGAGCACTTGAGAAAAATGTTTATTGTGTTGTTTATGGATGGAATGTCCTATAAATATCAATAAAGTCCATCTTGTTTACTGTATCATTTAAAGCTTGTGTTTCCTTATTTATTTTCATTTTGGATTATCTGTCCAGTGGTGTAAGTCAGGTGTTAAAATCCCCTACTATGATTGTGGTTCTGTCGATTTCCCTTTAATGGCTGTTAGTATTTGCCTTATGTATTTAGGTGCTCCTATGTTGGTTCCATAAATATTTAAAATTGTTATATCTTCTTCTTGGATTTCTCCCTTGATTATTATGAAGTTTCCTTCTTTGTCTCTTTTAATAGTCTTTGTTTTACAGTCTATTTTGAGATTTGCTACTACAGGTTTCTTTTGATTTCCATTTGCATGGAATAACTTTTTCCATCCCCTCACTTTCAGTCTGTATGTGTCTCTAGGTTTGAAGTGTGTCTCTTGTAGACAGCATATATACGGGTCTTCTTTGTATCCATTCAGCCAGTCTCTGTCTTTTGGTTGAAGCATTTAATCCATTTACCTTTAAGGTAATTATAGATATGTATGTTCCTATTACCATTTTCTTAAGTTTTGGGGGTTTATTATTGTAGGTCTTTCCCTTCTTTTGTGTTTCCTGCCCAGAGAAGTTCCTTTAGCATTTGTTGTAAAACTGGTTTGGTGGTGCTGAATTCTCTTAGCTTTTGCTTGTCTCTAAAGCTTTTAATTTATCCATCATATCTGAATGAGATCCTTGCTGGGTACAGTAATTTTGGTTGTAGGTTTTTCTCTTTCATCAATTTAAATATTTCCTGTCACTCCCTTTTGTCTTGCAGTGTTTTGCTGAAAGATCAGCTCTTAACCATTTTGGGAATCCCTTATGTGTTACTTGTTGTTTTTCCTTTGCTGCTTTTAATATTTGTTCTTTGCAGTTAATTTTTGATAGTTTGATTAATATATGTCTTTGTGTGTGTCTCCTTTAATTCATCCTGTATGGGACTCTCTGTTCTTCCTGGACTTGATTAACTATTTCCTTTCCCATATTAAGGAAGTTTTCAACTACAATCTCTTCAAATATTTTCAAAGTCCCTTTCTTTTTCTCTTCTTCTTCTGGAACCCCTATCATTCGAATGTTGTGGTGTTTAATGTTGTCCCAGAGGTCTCTGAGACTGTCCTCAATAATTTTCTTTTTTTTTCTTTATTCTGCTCTGCAGTAGTTATTTCCACAATTTTTTTCTTCCAGGTTACTTATGCGTTCTTCTGCCTCATTTACTCTGCTATCGATCCCTTCTAAAGAATTTCTAATTTCATTTATTGTGTTGTTCATCTATGTTTGTTTGTTCTTTAGTTCTTCTAGGTCCTTGTTAAATGTTTCTTGTATTTTCTCCATTCTCTTTACAAGATTTTGGATCATCTTTACTATCATTATTCTGAAGTCTTTTTCAGTTAGACCACCTATTTCCTCTTCATTTGTTAGGTCTGGTGGGGTTTTGCCTTGCACCTTCAAATGCTGTGTGATTTTCTGTCTTCTCATTTGGCTTAACTTACTGTGTTTGGGGTTTCCTTTTTGCAAGCTGCAGGTTCGTAGATTCTGTTGTGTTTGGTGTCTGTCCCCAGTGGCTATGGTTGGTTCAGTGGGTTGTGTAGGCTTCCTGATGGAGGGGACTAGTGCCTGTGTTCTGGTGGATGAGGCTGGTTCTTTTCTTTCTGATTGGCAGGTCCACGTCTGGTGGTGTGTTTTGGTGTGTCTCTGGCCTTATTATTATTTTAGTCAGCCTCTCTACTAATGGATGGGGTTGTGTTCCTGTCTTTCTAGTTGTTTGTCATAGGGTGTCCTACACTGTAGCTTGCTGGTCATTGAGTGGAGCTGGGTCTTGGCATTGAGATGGAGATCTCTGGGAGATTTTCACCATTTGATATTACATAGAGATGGGACGTTCATTGGGGACCAGTGTCCTGAACTTGACTCCCCCACCTCAGTGGCACAGCCATGATTCCTGGCTGGCACACTAAGAACCTGTCATCCACATGGCTCAGAATAAAAGGGAGAAAAAGAAGAAAAGAAACAAAGAAAGAAAAATATAAAATAAAATTAAAAATTAAAAAAAATAAAGTAAATTTATTAAAATAAAAAATAATTATTAAGAAAAAAATTATGTAATTAAAAAAAAAGGACAGACAGAACCCTAGGACAAATGGTAAAAGCAAAGCTACACAGGCAAAATCACACACAGAAGCATACACACTAGTAAAAAAAGAAAAAGGAAAAAAAAAATATATATATATATATTGTTGCTCCCAAAGTCCACCTCCTCAGTTTCGGATGATTTGTTGTCTATTCAGGTATTCCACATATGCAGGGTACATCAAGTTGATTGTGGAGATTTAATCCACTGTACCTGAGTCTGCTGGGAGAAATTTCCCTTTCACTTCTTTGTTCCTACATCTCCCGGGGTTTAGCTTTGGATTTGGACCTGCCTCTGCATGTAGGTCACTGGAGGGCTTCTGTTCTTTCTTCAGACAGGATGAGGTTAAATTAGCCACTGATTTGGGGGCTCTGGCTCACTCAGAACGGGGGGAGGGAGGGATGCGGATGAGGGGTGAGCCTGCGGCGGCAAAGACCGGTGTGATGATTCACCAGCCTGAGGCATCCCATGCATTCTCCCGGGAAGTTGTCCCTGGATCACGGGACTCTGGAAGTGGTGGGCTGCACAGGATCCCGGGAGGGGTGGTGTGGGTAGTGACCTGTGCTTGCACACAGGTTTCTTGGTGGTGGTGGCAGCAGACTTAGCGTCTGATGCCCATCTCTGTGGTCCACGCTGATGGCTGCAGCTCACACCCATCTCTGGAGCTCCTTTAAGTGGCACTCTTAATCCCCTCTTCTCGTGCACCAGGAAACAAAGAGGCAAGAAAAAGTCTCTTGTCTCTTCGGCAGCTCCAGAATTTTCCCGGACTCCCTCCCAGCTATCTGTGGTGCACTAGTCCCTTCATACTCTGTTCAAGCCACCAATCCCAGTCCTCTCCCTGGGATCCAACCAAAGCTCAAGCCTTAGCTCCCAGCCACCGTCCACCCCAGTGGGTGAGCAGAGAAGCCTCTCGGGCTGGTGAGTGCTGGTCGGCACTGCTCCTCTGTGCGGGAAACTTTCTGCTTTGCCCTCCACACCCCTGTTACTGTGCTCTCCTCTGTGGCTCTGAAGCTTCTGCCTCTGCCCCCCCCCCACAGTCTCCGCCCATGAAGGGGCTTCTAGAGTGTGGAAACCTTTCCTCTTTCACAGCTCCCTCCCACTGGTGCAGGTCCTATCCCTATTCTTTGTCTCTGTTTTTTATTGTTGTTGTTGTTGTTGTTTTGTTTTTGTTTTGTTTTGTTTTTAAGCTACCCAGGTACGTGGGGAGTTTCTTGCCTTTGGGGAGTTCTGAGGTCTTCTGCCAGCATTCAGTAGGTGTTCTGTAGGAGTTTTTCCAAATATATTTTGTATTTCTGGGGCGGAAGGTGACCTGCACATCTTACGCTTCTGCCATCTTGAAGCTCCTCCTAGCAAAACTTATTGTAGAGGCTGTCTTTTCTCCATTGTATATTATTGCCTCCTTTGTCAAAATAAGGTGAAAATATGTGTGTGGGTTATCTTTCACTTTCTCTCCTGTCCCATTGATCTATATTTCTGTTTTTTTGTGCCAGTACCATACAATCTTGATAACTGTAGCTTTGTAGTGTACTCTAAAATACAGGAGCCTGATTCCCCCAGCTCTATTTTTCTTTCTCAAGATTGCTTTAAATGGATTAAAGACCTAAATGTAAGGCCAGACACTACAAAACTCTTAGAGGAAAACCTAAGCAAAACACTCTATGACATAAATCAAAGCAATATCCTTATTGATCCACCTCCTAGAGAAATGGAGATAAAAACTAAAATAAAAAGCTTTTGCATAGCAAAGGAAATCGCAAACAAGATGAAAAGAAAACTCTCAGAATCAGAGAAAATATTTGCAAATGAAGCAACTGACAAAGGATTAATCTCCAAAATTTACAAGCAGTTCATGCAGCTCAATATTAAAAAACAAATAACCCAATCCAAAAATGGGCAGAAGACATAAACAGACATACCTCAAGGGAACATGTATAGATTGCCAACAAACACATGAAACAATGCTTAACATCACTAATCATTTGAGAAATGCAAATCAAAATTACAATGAGGTATCACATCACACCAATCAGAATGACTATCATCTAAATATCTACAAACAACAAATGTTGGAGAGGGTGTGCAGAAAAGGGAACCCTCTTGTACTGTTGGTGGGAATGTAAATTGATACAGCCAATATGGAGAGCAGTATGGAGATTCCTTAAAAAACTAAAAATAGAACTACTGTAGGACCCAGTAATCCCAGTACTTGGCATATACCCTGAGAAAACCATAATTCAAAAAGAGTCATGTACCACAATGTTTATTGTAGCTCTATTTACAATAGCCAGGACATGGAATCAACCTAAGTGTCCATTAACAGATGAATGGATAAAGAAGATGTGGCACATATATACAATGGAATATTACTCAGCCATAAAAAGAAACGAAATTGAGTTATTGGTAGTGAGGTGGATGGACCTAGCATCTGTCATACAGAGTGAAGTAAGTCAGAAAGATATAAAAAAAATACCATATGCTAACACATATATATGGAATCTAAAAAAAAAAAAAAAAGGTTCTGAAGAACCTAGTGGCAGGACAGGAATAAAGACTCATATGTAGAGAATGGATTTGAGAACAGTGGGAGGGGGAAAGGTAAGCTGGGATGAAGTGAGAGAGTGTCATGGACTTATAAACACTACATTTACACAAATATAAAATAGATAGCTAGTGGGAAGCAACTGCATAGCACAGGGAGATCAGCTCAGTGTTTTGTGACCACCTAGAAGGGTGGCATAGGGAGGGTCGGAGGGAGATTCAAGAGGGAGTGGATATGGGGATATATGTATACATATGGCTGATTCACTTTGTTATACAGCAGAAACTAACACAACATGGTAAAGCAATTATACTCCAATAAAGATGTAAAAATAAAAAAATGGTCCATCAGTCCTGCCTTGTTGAGTTAGTAATGTTTCAGTAGGTGTGGTATAAGTATATTTTGTGGGAAATAGGAGCTATGAATATGAAGTTTTCAGAGGCAGAAAGCAGTGTGGCTACATAGAGGAGGGACATAAAAGAAAGGGCTGTGGCTTAAGAGTGTGACAATGGAGGGGACAGAGATACTAAGATGGGGGAGGAGAGGGAGGGAGTCAGGAAACAAAATTAGAGATGTAGACACAAATTAGTTTACAGGGATCTTTGTGATGAAGTGGAGAATTTAGATCTCATTCTAAATGTGATTACTCAGAGTGAGCTATCAAAGGAAGTTTAAGCAGAGAAATTTTAGAATCTCCTGCACATTTTTGAATGTCATCCTGGGAATAAATTATAAAGAAAAAAAAAACGGTAGCAGGGGGACCTCAAAGGCATTATGCTAAATTAAATAAACCGAGAAAGACAAATACCATATGATCTCTCTTATATGTGAAATCTAACAAATAATAAATAAATAAATAAATAACCCAGCTCATGGATACAGAAAATAGACTGGTAGTTGCCTGAGTCAGGGGGTGAGGGGTGGGAAAAATGAGTGACTGTTTGTTTGTTTAATTAAGTTTAAATAAATTTAAATTTTAAAAAAGGAGGGAAAAAAAGCAGAGAAAGGAGGCAGAGGGCTATTTCAGATGGTACAAGATGACACTAGGTACTGGTGACTTGGATTAGTGAGGTGACAGTAAAAATAGAAGTGGACAGTCAGGATATAGCTTGGTGTTAAAATCAGCAGAACCTGTTGATTGCTTGACTGTGTGGGGGCCTTAGAGGGAAGTTACTAAGGACCAGCCCTAGGTGTTGGGCTTGAGCGATTTGGTTAGTTGTGGACAAGTTGGTACCTTGGAGACGAGAGTTTCACTTAAATTAATTTTGGGATACTAATCCAAATCCAAATCCAAATCCTCATGTTATTAACACAGATTATATAATCACATAAGCAGTACTTTGTGATTTTAATTAAGAAATAATGCACAATCTATTTTATCTGGTTATATTATTAGATTACCTTTTTTGAACCTTATGAAAATAAAATATGTTTACATTTCTTATTCAGGTGGTTTTGTCTCCTTCCCTATTTGAAGAGGATAATTATTGAAAATACCACAAAAATCTGATTCTGGATGTGAGTCACACATAAATCAGTGGTAGAAAATCGTCCCCAGAGACAGTAGTATACTGTGAGACAAGTTATTTCTCTCGGTATTTCTTATAAAATCCATTTAAAGGAGACAGTTTCAAAGTAAGTCTGTAACCATGCTGTGTTATTACACTTATTTCAACTAAGAATACACTGTAGTGATTATTGTATTTTTATGACCTTGTACATGTGTTTAAATGTTTATTATAAGACAATTATAGAAATGGCCAGACACTTCAGTGTGGAAGTCAGACTCTTTATGTTTTACGATCCAGAACAGATCTAACAGAGTATCTTTATCTCAAGATTAAAAATAACGCCTTAAATCATTTACACAATATGAGTTGGTATTTGTGAGAGTTTCTTAAAGTCCTAAGAGGAAAATCATTATAATTTTTAAGAAAGGGATATTTAGTAATAAGGGAATTTAGTTGTAGAGTACAAATTACCACCACTTATATATATTTAGAAAAGGCATAAATCAATTGATATGAAATACATGAAATAAAAAAATAGGTGGTCACACTATTTAAAAGCAAAATAGGTTACTACAAATGTGAATTACATTATAAAGCTGTCAATAAGTTTATGAGATATTATATTTTTACTTTATATATTTTAAGACAAACCCAACATTTCATTTTTAAAAGACTCAAACTACAGGTGCATCCTGTATTACCATATTAGATGCAAAATGCAAATTTACTATTTAAATAACTATTCCTATCTGACTGGAATTTTAATTATAACAGATGGTTTCTTTCTTCACATGCATTTAAAAAAATTAAAATAAATAAGTTAATATGAAACTTCAGCTCAGAAGTACTCATGTATATTTTTATAATAAAATAAAACTTTTTTAATAATAGTTTTATTTTTTCTGATTATCTGTAACACTGACTGAAGAATTCTGTCAACAAAGAAAGGCTAAAAATTAAAATAAAAACAATCAAGAAACCCTTTTAACAGATGATACCACTGCTGTATAATCATATATAGAGAGACTTTATATACACAATTTTTTTTTACTGCTACAAAATCAGACTATAAAATGTTTGCTCTTAAGTAGTTTGTTCTTTGTTTAATATCAATATGAATATATTTGTGGTTTAATAATGTGTGTGCCCCATTCTACTAAGTCACAAAGGATTTATTTATAAATTATGTCATAGTTTATTAGTGTGTTTATTTATATAGTTTATCACTTAATGTTTCTCTTTTAAGAACAAGTTAAAATTACAAACTGCTTTAAAATGTATACAGGTTTTGGAGGAAAGAAATTTGTTAATAATGTAACAAAAGTGATTTTGTAATAACTTTTTTAATAATAATTGTTGCTTACTGAATAGTTACCTTGTGCTGTTTCTACTTACAAAACTTCTATAAATTATGTTTGTATTATTAATCCCTTTTTTAGGATAAAGAAACTGATATGCAGAAAGTTTAAGTAACTTACCCAAAGTCACGCAGCTGGGGTTCAAATGCAAGGACTGCGACCTAGAGGCTCTGAACTACTGTTATTATTTCAGCATGTTTGGGTGATGTGTGAATTGTCTATTATTTCACTGAATGATGAACTACATTTCCAATATCAAAACTGGTACATTCTTATGCCCCAAATACCAATATACTGGTAGAAATAATGCCCAGCTTCTGTTAGCAGATTTTTTCTCAATAAAAATGTCCAGTCTGATTGCAGAAATAATTTGATCTGAATAAGTTTCCAGCCTTGCCTCAACTATTAATTGTACAACATTGTGTTAAACCACTCACATGCCATTCCTTAACTGATAAATGTGGAAATGAAGTTAAATGTTGCTAACTTGGAGGACAGATTCTCCTCATGTAAATAGTGATTTATGAGACTGGAAAAAGCTCTCACTGAAAAAGTGGTAAAAGTTAAAACTGACTTTGACATTATTTTAATAACTACCACTTGTCTTATACATAATATACGTTGTGATAATAATAACAACCTAATTCATCTGTTGTGATGACTAAACAATTCATGTAAATTACGGTAACATTCATGGAGCACTTAAAACATGCAAGTCACTCTTTTAAGCACCTTATGTGTAAATTAATTTAACCCTCATTAAAAGTCCATAAGATATGATCAATAATTATATTTCCAACAGTAATAATGATAAAGTCAGAGCTCAGGGAACACTTACATGTGGACAGACATTGTTCTAGACAATTAGCTACATTTTTGTAGAGAGTAGAACCTGAAGCATGTAGAAGTGTAGCAGGTTTTTGGACGTACCATAGGTGTCCATGGAAGAACCAGGCTACTCACCTGGGCAGTCAGGCTCCCGCTGCCCATTTAATCATTATTCCATTGAATATAGGAAAAGTGCTTCACAAATGATGATGATGGTGATGATGATGATTATCATGGGCCAGTTTCACCACATCATTGTTATCCTTTCATGCACAAAAAGAATCCATAGTAGCTTACGTATGTCTGGACCACACAGCACAAATGTGTCAGAGCTAATATTTGCAAATATTCGACCAGCACCAAAGTCCTTGTACTTCTCAACATGTGGGACTGTCTTCCCACTAAAGGGATACAAAAGTCCACTGTAGGAAATATTGGATGATGGGAGATGGGGAGAAATTGAAGTGATGCAGCATGTAGTCCTTCCTCCTTGCTAAACCAGAAATAATTTGTTTCATGTGCTTGGCATATTTATGTATTGTTCTTCATAAGATTTCATTTGGGAAAATAAAAGTTTCTACAAAAAAAAATAGAAAAATAGATGGACAACTTTTCTCTACTAAAAGGAAATCACGTTACTTCCCACCACATTCATGTCATTTATTTGATCATCTTACCTGTTTTCAATTAGTTTTCCTCATCAGAAGGTAATGCCTGTCCAAGTTTAACCTAGACCTTCACATTTAGCTCCAATTTCTATTCTGAAGGTTAAAATCTGCCCAGATCTATTTAGCAGAACTCCACTAACTGGTTCAGTTAATTACCCTACCCTCCCATGCTCATGGTTATCAGTTATAAGTACTATGACCAGTGCCTTAGATAAAGCTAAATATCAGATAGATAATATATAGACGATAGATAACTTGCCTAATGCCTAACATCTAATTTGAGCAATTCACAATATCATAATATCTAATATAAAGACATGATAACAACCTTACAATAATAACACTAATTAGTTGATAAATACATTGCTCCCTCATACTAAGAATGACTCTCAATGCTCAGCTCTGAAAATAAAAAAAAAAGTTTAAAATAAAAAAAGTCATCTGGAGCCAAAGCTATTTGAAATACTTCAATTTTTCTATTAGCCACTGTGTTGCCTAGAAATACAGTTGATCCTTGAACAACATGAGTTTGAACTATAGTGGTCCACTTATATAAGGAATTTTTTCATTAATAAATATTACGGTACTGCCTGGTCCACAATTGTTTGAATCCTTGAATACAGAATCACAGATATGGAGGAACCAAGGATATGGAGGACCAACGACACTTTACACGTGGATTTTTGACTGTTCAGAGGATCGGTGCCCCTGACCCCTGAGTTGCTCAAAGATCAATTGTACTTATCTCTCAGAAAATGTTTCCTGTTGAAAACAACTGACTATAGACTTTCAACACACATTCAAGCATACATTCCTGGTAAATCACCTCAAAGGAAAGCACAGAATGTTGCTTTATCAGGTAAAGCAACCTTTCTATTTACAAAACTTAGGTGATAGCCTGAAATCTTCCTATTCATCTTCAATAGATGGTGATCACTGAGATCTTCATCCATTTCCAAAGACTGAGCCTCTTCACAGAGAATCCCATAAGCCTGTTTAAATTGACAGTTGGCTGATTAAATACGGTTGGCTAATTGAATAATGAGAGGAAATGTTTTTTCACTATGTGACACACCTTATTTACCATGGTTGTGTAATATATTGCTAATAAAGGTTTTAAGTTTATTTACTTTTATTATGTTTCCTCTTACTTCACCTAAAGCCTTTCAGGTCCAATATATCAAGTTCTGTTAAAATGAGCATCCAACTATGTGAAATTATATCCCTTTAATCAAATGCTAGTGATCTACCCTTTCTACAAGGCCTCAGCATGAGTGTTGCTGGTGTATGTGTTAAGATTAGAAGACTCCTTGAATTTCATTTATGTAAATGGTTCAATATTGATGTTTCAGGTGTTTCTATGATTGGCTCACTTCTCAGAATATTCTAGATAACTTATAATGTAACATTCCGAGTCATAGGGTTGGTACTGTTTCATTAGATAGAGTCAGACTCCCTGGCAAACTGCTCACTACCTTTTCCTATAACCCATCTATTAAATTAAAAAGCATTATCCTTCAAAGACCTTTCTATAACTGTATTTGCACATTTATTATGCAGAACACCTCCCTAAAGCCCTTGATATTGACAATAAGAAACTCTCAGAACTACTAGATAAAAGCTATTTGAAATATTTATCAACCCACTTCTGTCTGTGAGTTCCCCTAGAGACATGTATTTAAAATGAACAGTGTGAATGTATGTCCTTTATTGGTATTGTCCTTGTTAAATCAATTGTAGATGACAGGTCTCACACTTTGAGTCATTTGGCCTCAGGATCCCATGTGAAGAATAATGATAATAATCACTGTTTGTGATAGAATCATTGTTTTCTGACCTGACATAATCAACAGCTCTAGGCTATATTTTTATACCTCTCAAAACACAATGTACTAGTCATAAAACTACAGTTTCTTCATTTAGAAAGTATAGTTATTTTCACATGGTTATCATTAATTTTATGTTTCAGGTTGATATTTATTTTGTTAACTGGCACAAAAGCAGGCCATGGAATAAAATATCTGACAAAAGAGTGTAATTGAGTTGTACTGTGTTATATTCTGCTTCGTAACTAAAATCTTTAGGTTATGGTTTATAATTCTATATAAGTTAAGATATTAAAATTTTCAGAGTTGGAAGTATACGCTTGCATTTGTCACAAAATGTTAAATGGGAAGATATTGCCAAACATGATTATTGCTTTTCAAAATTTGCTTTTATGTTTTATTGGAGATTGGAGATAATGTTACTTACAATGTTAGTATTTTTATACCCTGGCATCTCACTTATTGTTAATCTTTTATGATTTATACTATTCTTGTTACTATAAACAGTGCTTCAATAGCTAGGAATTTCTTTATATTAAAGAAAAATAGGGCTTCCCTGGTGGCGCAGTGGTTGAGAGTCCGCCTGCCAATGCAAGGGACATGGTTTTGTGTCCCGGTCTGGGAAGATCCCACATGCCATGGAGCGGCTGGGCCCGTGAGCCATGGCTGATGAGCCTGTGCATCCGGAGCCTGTGCTCCACAACAGGAGAGGCCACAACAGTGAGAGGACCGTGTACCGCAAAAAAAATAAAATAAAATAAAATAAAATAATAAAAAATATATCTATCTCAGAAAACTAAGGGATGCTTTATCATCACACATATTCTAAGTGTGAAATTGTATAATTTAATAATATTTATATAAATAGTACATTTTATCTTTTCCTATACAAAATTGTTCTCTTATCTTACTTCATATAATTTAAAAAAATAAAGCAAAAAAATTAAGTGAAAATGTTTTCAGAGGACAACCCAGATTTGAGTATCTCCCATGAAAATGTATAAATCCTTAAAATTAGCATGCTTTGGTATTACATACTTGTAGGAAAAATTATTTCAAAGCAAGTAAGCACTTCTTAAGAAAGAGATTACAATATATATCAGTAACAATATATGATCATTTTTTTTGTCCAGTTACAAAGCTTTAGGAGAAATTGTTCAATACAAAAATAATTCAGTTCAGTGCCATTTCTCTGGTTGATTCCAAAATTATACATAGAACTAGATATTGCCATATTCATGTTCTTTCCCCTTTTTCTCATAGATTTTTGCTCTGACTTACTATGAAAAAAGCCTTGTCAAGACATTCAGTTTGGCATCTCAATGAAGTCCTTGACTCATTAGGGTGACTCCTTCGGTCCTCCACCAGAAAATATGATCAAACACATCATTCCTCCACCGAGAATTCCAGAGCATCAGTGGACTGTAAAATAGGCAGTCTCTTTTGTCTTCACTCTGCACAGACTTCAGTAAGGCATCCAGGTGGCTGTTTCTGAGTCAAAGAAGCACTCAGAAGTCTTTCCTGCTGGGTTACTATAACACATGATAGAAATTTACTACTTCGGATGTTACTTTTACTGATTTAAAATTGTTTAACTGATGAGAAAACATAAATTCCACAGCCCAGGCATTTTAATTGAAGTGATCTATGTTATATGTTAGGTTAATAACATTGATCACTTCTAATTTCCAGTCTACATTTTTTGATCAAATTCATTGTAAAAGTGCTATTTTTTAATGAGATAATCAATGTCAAACATAATTCCTGTAACTCACTTTATAGAAAATATATACATATATTCTAACAAATGTTTACTCATTTAGTATTCATCATTATGGTGCCTATTTAAAAATAAATGTGGTATATTTCAGTTGGTTTTCTGTATTTATCAGTTTTATTACATTTTAAGATAAATTTTGAATCAACCACATTTTTTAATGTACTTCTGACCATAAAGCTCTTGGCTCCACATAGTTCAGTCTCATAAGTTCAAATATTTATTTGTATAAAAACAAATCCATTATCTCTTAAAGTATACATAGTTCTACCCCCCTTACTTTTTATTATATGATTATATTAAGGCAACAAAAGCATTTACCATAATGTACATAAATAGGGAATTGAGCTTGAGAAATATGACCAATACATCAAATTTGGAGTCTTCCAGTGACCACCAATTATTTTTGTTAAATGGGATTTAATGGTTTGGGGATACTTGACATTTGTATATTAGAAACTAAAGTTTAAGAGATAAACATTTTAACAATTGAGATGTACTACATTAATCCATAAGTGGTTTACCAAATTCTTCACTAGAGTTGATAATATTTACTTTGGATCTCTGTCTGGCCTATGTTCTTTTACGACCCAACCCTTTGGGCAAATATATAAGTTAATTATTTTGGATGATTTTATAAAAATCTATGTGAATCATGTGTATGTGTATATGCATATGTATCAGTATGCAAATATACACACACAAGATGTGGAGTGTGAAAGAGATGTATTTTAATGAGGGAAAATTCCAAGGGAACATAACAAAGTAACAGCCTATGACTAGAAAAGCTTTTAGTTTATAAATGACAAAGGAACTTTATAAATTCACTTTAAGAAGCTCCTTACTCTTAGACATTAGATGAATCTTTACTAAAACAGATGACTTGTGGTAAAAGAACAACGTTCAGTCTTTCATATCACTATTACCAATTAAACAGTGCAAATGTTAAGATAAATTTCTAAAATTAACATTTCTCAATTGGACAATCTAGTGTTCAGTGCAGCATACTTAACTTGATGTACTTTCCTAAAAGTTCAAGGTCGTGACCTAAAGTTTTAGCTTTTTTTTCCCTTTTAACAAGTTACTCTTTGATTAAAGTTTAGGCAGATTTAGTTCAAATTCAATAAAAAAACAAATAATTTGTATTCTTTTTCAATAAAAATACTGAGTCCTACCACTAAAAAATGAGTCAGACAAAGATAACAATATATAAGCTCCTTGGCAAAACAGTTATTCTAAAACAAGTATTTTAGAAACAAATATTTCATGTTTCCAGGCATTTTTATTTGACTTGTCATAACTTGCTTATGGAGGAAGTGAACTTTGAAAGAAGCAGGGACTTTTGTACATAGTTATGGACAGAAATATTTTGTACAGATAAATTATTTGGAAGATTATTTCCATAGGAAGAGTGTTAAATTTCTGTCAAGTGTTTCTGTTTTCTCAGTGAAAAACTAAAGTTGTCAATGAGAGTAAAGGAAAGAAAGATTTGGAAGATTTTAGAGAGAAATATATGTCATGAAATAAAATAAAAAGCAACTTACTGGGCCATAGTAACAGGGTTCCTAGGTAGTTTTGTGTGTGCAGTTGAGTTTTGTGGATTTTAAATGACAAATGTCAGGACTTCCCTGATGGTCCAGTGGTTAAGACTCTGAGATCCCAATGCAGGGGCACAGGTTCTTTCCCTGCTTGGGGAACTAAGGCCCACATGCGGCATGGTGCAGCAAAAAAAAAAAAAAGCAAATGTCAGTTTAGTTTTCTCCAGTTCTCCAGCAATTTCATAATGTGTAATTCAGATGGGGCAAACATGGGTAGCTGACTTCAACTAGAAAATGAGTGTTTATTCAGACCCATATGACAATGGAGAGAGAGAAAAAACAGGTGGCTGAGGATATTTTGGATTGAAGTTCCTTAATTCCAGGTTTAGCTCAAATGCTTGACACACAGTGAGCCAATTAATGATTTTCTTAAAGGTGAGATTCAACAATGAAGCCCCCATCCCCTCCCCAAGCCACCATACAAAGTCAGTCTGGGAACCTTGTTGACCAAAGAAAGCTGACTAGATTGAGCAAGGGAGAGTATCAACTTGACTGATTCTTACTCATGTCTCTAAAGGGAATGGTTAGGTAAGATTCTTAGAGAACTTTGGAGGCTGCTTTTGGTAATAGTTTCACATAGATATTCATAAATTTGACGTGTACAGGTGTTGGTCTGAAATTGTAAACAAGTGAGATGCTGGAATAGGCGATGTTCTTATCTTTGAAAGGCATGAGCCTATGTACAGCTTGGGACACCTGAATTTGAAAAAAAAAAAAAAACTCGTAGTAAAATAGCTTGAGCTTAGACAATTTTTGTTAGGTACACATCATTATATGGCAAAAAAACAAACAAACAAGAAAACAATCATTCTTATATGTTATCACATACACTTTTTTTTTTTCCGTGCTGCAGGGCTTGTGGGATCTTAGTTCCCTGACCAAGGATTGAGCACAGACCCTTGGTAGTGTGAATGCAGAGTCCTAACCACTGGAACGACAGGAATTCCTCAGTAATCACACACCTTTTAAAGTGTGCTTGTTCTCCTTTTTCCCATTATGCATAATCATACTTGCTTTCTATACTGGTGTCAAAATAGTTAAAGGCGATATTGTTTTATTGGGAAGGCTGTGTAAGTGCTCAGGATCAATTTACAGAAATCAGAAATGATTAAATGAAGACTAGGAAAAGCCATTCTCTAGAAGGCATCATAATTGTGTGGTGACCTAGGTAGTTGCCCAAACTTTATCTTAAGGACCATTTAATACTTAAGATCAGTTATGGCAATTCTATGAGAGTGAAAATACATTGCCTGAAAACTTCTTTTCATGTTTTAAATGGTTTATATTAATTTTAACCAACAGAGCCATACAATTTAATATGACATCATTTTAGAAGATTTCTGTAAAAATGATTCAGTGTTTCAATACCATAGCTAAGAGAAAGTATAGTCAAACATGAAAATAACATCCTAAATCTAAGTATATAATTGAGGTGATATGGCAAGTGATGTTTCAAACCCAATTTTACTAACAATAAGTTAATGGGCCTAATCAACCTAGATATTTAGACTTTAAAAATATTCTAATTCTGACAATATAGAATTTAATTCATACTGTTTTTTTAAACATAGGCCAATAATTCAACAGCTGACATGGGGTAAAAACTGCTAACCATATATTTATAGCAAATGTGTTGCTACCCTGAGATTACAAAAGTCACCTACTTTGTCATATGACCTTACATGAAATTATTTTTTAATAAAAAATAATATTTTCTTTTTATTTTGAATCCTATCAATAAACAGGAGTGCTTTTATTAGTTACATTGAATATCTATGTAGTTAGTAGTTTCAACTATGTGGTTTTTCAACTTCTCTTATGTATAATTTTGAAAGTTAAGCTACATGAATAGTGAACATAGGCTCTGAGTTTTTCTTCCTCATATCTGTATTCTCAATCCTTAGGCAAATACCTAGAATATAATACAGACTCAATAAATAACCATTGAAGGAATGAATAATAAAATGAAGTAATCTATCAGTGAAAAGGCTTGCTAAGTTATGGGATGGACACAATATTAATATACTCCCTCTGCCTACTTTAACAATCTCATTTCCTACTAATCTGGGATATTCATCCCTTATACCAGCCACATAATTATACTTACATTACTTACATCAAACTCCTGAATGAGTTATGCCTTAGTGACTACCTAGTATATATACAACCTGAGCCAATCATTTTTAACACCTCTGTCGTCTATATGAAAAATTTAATTTTAATACAAATCATGTAATAATTATGAACACTCACTATTCTCTTGCTATATCCTTTGTTTCAAACAATTAGAATTTTAAAAATAAATGTTAATGAATAGATTTTGCTCAATTCAGCAAAATCTTTATCACACTTTGTGTTCTTTTTCAGGATTCTAGTTTGTAAACATAATTAAAATCTTTAAATGCTCAAGTAGAATTAAAGTAACTTGAGTTCAGTTTCTTTATTTTCACATAATTAGCTATCATTATTTATTTTGAATCAACGGTTTAAACCAGGATATATGTAGCACACAGGGTTTGAAAACACTAACTGCACCAAAAACTGGCTTAAACAATCCTGATGCTTAATGAGCCAATACTTGAAATTCATGTGTTGAAAGCCAACTGTTTACTGAGAATTATTAAAATTAACTTCCACATTCAGGCAGACCTCCTTGTATTGTGCTTCTCTTTTTTTCACATATTGAAGATATTGCATTTTTTATAAATGGAAGGTTTGTGGCAACCCTGCCTTGATCAAGCTTATTGGCAGCATTTTTTCAACAGCATTTGCTCACTTTGAGTCTCTGTGTCACATTTTGGTAATTCTTACCATATTTTAAACTTTTTCATTACTATTATATTGGTTATGGTGATCTGTGATCAGTGATATTTAATGTTACTATTGTCATTATTTGAGGGCACCACAGACCATACCTCTATAACATGGTGATCTTAATAGATGAATATGTGTATTCTAACTATTCCACCTCCTGGCCATTCCCTAGTCTCGCTCCCTCTCCTAGGGCTTCCCTATTCCCTGAGACACAACAACCCTGAAATTAGGCCAATTAATAACAGTACAAAGACCTCTAATTGTTCAAGGAAGGAATGTCAAAAGCTGAGAGGTTGAAAGCTAAGCCTCTGAGAACAAACAGTTAGCCACATTGTAAATGCAAAGGAAACATTCTTGAAGGAAGTTGAGTGTCACTCCAGTGAATACACAAATGATAAGAAAATGAATAGCCTTATTGCTGATATGGAGAAAGTTTTAGGGTTCTGGATAGAGCATCAAACCAAGCCACAACATTCCCTTAAGCTAAAGCCTAACCCAGAGGAAGGCTCTAACTCTTTTCAATTCTATGAAGGCTGAGAGAAGTGAAGAAGCTGCAGAAGAAGTTAGCAGATGTTGTTTCATGAGGTTTAAGGAAAGAAGTAATCTCTGCAACATCACAGTGCAAGATGAAGCAGCAAGTGCTGATGTAGAAGCTGCAACAAGTTATCCAGAAGATCTAGCTAAGATAAATAATGAAGATAGTAACACAAACAACTGATTTTCAATGTAGATGAAACAATCTTAAATTAGAAGATGTCATCTAGGACATTCATAGCTAGAAAGGAGAAATCAATGTCTGGTTTTAAAGCTTCAAAGGACAGGATGGTTCTTTTGTTAGGGGCTAATGAAGCAGTGACTTTAAGTTGAAGCCAGTGCCCATTTATCTTCTGAAAATCCCAGGACCTTAAGAATTATGAAAAGCTACTTTGCCTGTGCTCTATAAATGAAACAACAAAGCTTGGGTGACAGCACACCTGTTGACAGCATGGTTTACTGATTATTTAAAGCCTACTATGGAGAGCTACTGTTTAGAAAAAAAAAGATTTCTTTTAAAATGCTACTGCTTAGAAAAATATACATATATTTTAAAATGTTAGCTGCCCATTTGGCAATGTACTGGTCACCCAAGAGCTCTGATGGAGATGCATAACAAGATTCAGGTTGTTTTCATGCCTGCTAACATAAAATCCACTCTTCAGGGGCTTCCCTGGTGGCACAGTGGTTGAGAGTCCGCCTGCCGATGCAGGGGACACGGGTTCGTGTCCCAGCCTGGGAAGATCCCACGTGCTGTGAAGCGGCTAAGCCTGTGAGCCATGGCTGCTGAGCCTGCACGTCTGGAACCTGTGCTCTGCAATGGGAGAGTCCACAGCAGTGAAAGGTTCGCGTACCGCAAAAATAAATAAATAAACAAACAAATAAATAAATAAAATCCATTCTGCAGCCTATGAATCAAAAAGTAATTTCAACTTTCAAGTCTTATTATTTAAGGAATATATTTTGTAAGGCTATAGTTGTCATAGAGAGTGATCCTTCTGATGGATCTGGGCAAAGTCACTTGAAAACTTTCCAGAAAGGATTCATCATTCTAGATCTCATTAAGAACATTCTTGATTCTTGAGAAGAGGTCAACATATTAACATTAACAGGAGTTTGGAAGTTGATTACAATCCTCCTGGAAGACTTTGAGGGGTTCAAGACTTCAGTGGAGAAAGTAACAGCAGATGAGGTAGACATAGCAAAATAACTGGAATTAGAAGTCAAGCCTAAAGATTTGACTAAATTGCTGCAATCTCATGACAAAACTTGAATGGATGAGGAGTCACTTCTTACAGATGAGCAAATAAAGTAGTTTCTTGAGATGGAATCTATTCCTGGTGAAGATGCTGTGAAGATTGTTGCAATGACAACAAAGGATTGAGAATATTACATATACTTAGTTGATAAAGAAGCTGCAGGTTTTTAAGGGACTGACTCTAATTGCAAAAGAAATTCTACTGTGGATAAAATGCTAGGAAGCAGCATTACATTCAACAGAGAAAATGTTCATGAAAGAAAGAGTCAATCAATGTGACAAACTTCATTGCTGTCTATTTTAAGAAATTGCCGAAACCACCTCAACCTTCAGAAACCACCACCCTGATCAGTCAGCAGCCATCAGCGTTAAAGGCAAGACTCTCCACTAGCAGAAAGATTACAGCTTCCTGAAGGCTCAGATAATGGTTAGCTATAAAGTATTATTTAATTACAGTGTGTAATTTTTTTGACATAATGCTAATGCACACTTACTAGACTACAGTATAGTATGAACATAACTTTTATATGCACTGGGGAAAAAAAAACTGTGTGACTCATTTTATTGTGACATTTGCTTTAGGTCTGTGGTCTGGATGTAAAATGAAATATCTCTGAGGTATGCCTGTAAAATAAAAATATCAATGTAAGTGTAAGGAATAAAATATGGTAATTTGAAGTTAATATGCATATTAAGAAAATTCAAAAGTAACTGCATCAACAGTTTGGAAATTGACTTAATAATTTTATAACTGTTGTAAGATATAAAATTCCTTGACTCACATGGTCCCTTTGAATTTTTTTCAGTTATTTGTTATTTCTCCTACAGATTGCTACAGGATGACATAAATGTGAAAGAAAGAAGAAAGATTTGAAAAATATCCTTTCATTCTTTAACTCCAGGTTCTTCAGAAAGTATAAAACAAGTAGAAATTTACAAGTAAAAATAAAGTGTACTAAGCTTTACTGACCTCATAGGAAGCAGTCGTGCTTTTCCAAGCCTCTACTTTCAAGATTCTAAGAAATCATGTCCAGTTTAATTGTGGGAAAGAGACAAAAGGCATTAAGGTTGAAAGTTGCATTAAAGGGAAGGGTCATTTAAAAATATCCAGATTAATGAGAAAATAATTCACCAATTCAATTACCTGAGAAAATGAAGTTGGGAGTTTCCAGAGTTATTAATGACAATAATGGAAAGGATAAAGGGAACAAAGGGTTTAATTGAGTGTATGTGAGAAGACAAAGCTAGCTTAAACGAAAGCAGAGGTCAGGAAGGGACTTCTCCAGAAACATAGAGAGTTTTGAAAGGAAGTATTGCAAGATAAATTCAACCCAGAATGGTAAAGTAACATCTCTTAAGAAAAAAGAGTTCAAGGTTAATTCAAGGTTATGCATAATATATCATAAAATCCATTACAATAGTCCATAAAGCAGTACATTTTGTTTGTGATTTGTGAGTTAATAAACGGTAACAAGCTTCTCTTCACTAAATTTTATTGTCATTTATAAGTAACTATTTTACCCAGAGGACTAACTGCCTATAGGTGAGACCTATCCTTGTGAAGTAGATTTATTCCTGAAGTTAGAATTAACTGCCACAACAAGTTCAAACAAGCAAACAAACAAACAAAAAATTCATGAGCATTTTTGTTTAATGGGAAACAAACACTTATGTTCATATTTTCAAAGCCAATTCCATGAGAATATATTAACCAGACTTTAAAATTATAACCCATTTATTTCAGAATTAGTGCATGTTTAATGGGAAAAAATATTTAATTGTGCAATTAAAAATAATGTTAAAAAGAAAATCACATTTAATTCAACCACAGAGGCATGACATTCTAAATATTTTAATGCTTATCTTTCTGGTCTCTCCTCTAAGGAGATGATAGATAGATAGATGATAGATAGATAGATAGATAGATAGATAGATAGATGACACTTAAAAGTACTATCATGTACTACACAGTATTTTATAACATATACTCTAATATGCATGTATAGTGTCATGCATGTACTGTTGATGTAAAACAAAGAGACTGCCAGATACTTCTCCAGGAAAGATGGGTTTATTTGGGGTCATCAGAGCCTTATCATTCAGGATCTGCAACCATAGTGAGCCACGTGCAATTTTCTACATGGCAGGGGCAGGATAACACTTTTATAGGAGAAATTGGAAGTTAGGAGGGCTGTAGTAAACAAGGAGCACATGGCTTTTCATTGGCTGATCCTTGCAAAGAAGAGACTTCCTTCTTCCTGCGGGGCTCTACTATCATTACAGGGCATGAGAGCTCCTCCTTCTAGTCTCCAGATGAAGGTTAATTGAGGCTTTTGTTTATTAAATATTTAACATTTTCCCCTTTTGATGGAGATCTTTCTCTGAAAGCATCACTGATTAAGAGTCAACTTTTCTGGCTTCAGGGGCTTTTTGTCCTGGATGTAGTGTCTCATTAGGAGGTATAGTGCAAAAACTGGAAACCTATTGAAGTCATATGGGAGTAACAAGAGGTGTAGAGGGAGAGCTCTCAGGCACTTTTCATCTAACATCCATATGTTACCAAGATCACAGATACTGAAGATCATTGAAGCATTACATCACCATCAAAGTTTGGTGACAAACTGTGAACAGGTCTGGTCCAGATATCTTGGGAAAGCTGTCATCAGATGTCATCTGCTTCAGTTCCAGGAAATCTTTACTTTTAGGTCACCAGATGATGTGCAGGTCCAGTCAGGGTTTTGTACTTTCTTTATGTGTGTCATGAGAATACAAGAGTATATTCCCTGCAGTTTGGTGGCACAATGGTTAGTTAGTAGTACTTGATAGGAGCCTTTCCAGCAAGATTGAATAAACTTTTTCTGGAGGTGTATTTTCCAATAGATGAAATCTCCAGGTTGCAAAGTGTATGCTTAAGGTCTTCATTTCTTGAGGGCACGCTCTAAAAAGATAGTTGTACCAAGACACATTTGTTTTTAATAGAAGCAATTAGGCCTCTGCAGTATTGGAGTATCACTACTTGTATCAGTTGTGGGTCAAGAGAAGCAGAAGTCAAAAACATTGTGTATCCTGTGACTAGATCAAAGAAGGAGAGATTATAAATTCCAAAAGGGACAGATCTAAGATTTAGAAGGACCAAGGGCAATGTTTTTGGCTAAAGTATTTGGAGGACCTCTACAATTTTTGCCAATTGAGTCTTAATAATGTTATTAATATGTTCAAATAAGCCAGAGGCATGAGGGTGGGAAGCTCAGCGAAGGTGTGTAAAATTGGCCAAACAGCACAGACTTTTTGAAGTATGAGGCCAATAAAATGACTTTCTCCATCACTATGAAGTTCAACAGGAGTTCCCCAGGGAGGGATAATATTTTCCAAAAGGACTTTAGCCACAGAAGAGGCAGCAGCCTGTCTGCAAGGGAAGGCTTCAGTCCACAGTGAAAACATACAGATGATGACTAAACATATTTATATCCATTAGAGGAGGAAGTTGCATGATATCCATTTGCCAGACCTCAAATTGCCCATTAGGCTGTTTACAATATCCAAGAGCAGTATGAACAGGCTACCCTGGTTTGTAATTTAGACAAGTGGAAGAAGTAGGTAGCCACTTTTTGCACCTTTGATAATGTTTCCCCACCTATATTGATTCACGAAGGCTATCATTTTGTTAGTAGACCAATAGTTTAATGCATGTACCATGGTGAGGAGTGGGAATTTTAGAGCCTGTGGTAGAATTGGTTTGTTATTTGGTCCAAACCAGAGCTTTCTCTTCTTATCAAATGAACAATTGTCGAATTTTCCATCTTGTCTTTCCCTTTCTGAGGCCAATCATTGGGCTTCTCTAGCTAGTTATACTAAATTATCATTTGGGAAAATATTCCTTTGGACCATGACAGAGGTTCGGCTTATGTTGGTCCCTTTAAGGGCAGCATTACTTGTAGAAATGTCAGCAAGATGATTACCCTTAGCTTCCAGAGAGTCAAGTCTAGAACGTACCAGAATGTTAATCACAGCTACAGTGGCAGATAAAAGTATTGCATTCAATAATTCCTGAATATAGGGGACATTTTAAATATTATTTCCACTGGAAATCAGAAAGCTATGTTGCTTCCACAACATTGAAAAATCATGGGCTACTCTAAAATCATATCTACTATCAGTATAAACATTGGCAGTTTTGTCCTTAGCTAAAGTACTAATCCCAAGTAAGTGTGTAAAGTTCAGTCTGTTGGGCTGAAATATCCATAGGTAAAAGTGTTACCTCAATAATATCAAAAGGAGTTGCAAGGGCATACCCAGTGCAATATTTGCCATTATCACCTTTTAAATAAGAACCATCAGTGAACCATGAGAACTCAATGTTACCCAGAGGAATTTCCTGTAGATCATCATGAGGAGTCAGGAGGTGGTCCATCAGTATTAAGCAATCATGACAGACTTTGTTGGTGACAGAAGGGAGAGGAGTAGTAGGGTTAAAGTTATTACAACATAAAAGGGTTACTCAAAGAGCAGTTAACAAAAGGACTTCATAGAAGGTAATGCAGTTGGCTGAGGAAAGTTCAGTGTGATTAAAATTCAGGAGAACTTCTAATACATGAGATACAAAGATGTTTAAAGGGGTTCCCACAATGATTTTCTTGGTAGCCTAACGAAAAGTTCAGTGTTCATAATGGCTCTAAAGTAAGGGGGAAATCCCCATGCCACAGGGTCCATTTGCTGCTTATAATACCCTATGGGTTGATGGTGGTTCCTGTATATTTTTGGGTGAGTACCCCAAGGATATTCCGTTCATTTTTATATACAAAAGCAAAAAGCGAACCTGATCTTTGGGTTGTCTGAGGGCAGGTGGTTTCACCAAACTCTGCTTTAAGGCTTTAAAACTTCATCATCCAAATTTTCTCATAAAATTGGGTCAGAGTTATTGCTTTTTAGTAAAACATAAAAAAGATTTGGCCATAAAAGAAAAATCTGGAATTCAACTTTGTCAATAGCCAATTAGCCCAAGAAAATCTTGCAGTTGGCTCTTAGTTTTCAGTTTGGGGAAACATAGGACACCATGTTATCTATCTGGATCTAGGTAGCCCTTGTTTTGATGTCAGATGCCCTAGATATCAAACCTGGGTTGGGGCAAAGTGAATTTTTTTGTTGTTGTTGTTAAACTTATGTCTCTTTAATACTAAAAGCTTTAACAAATGGATACTGTCTTCCTGTGAGGAGGCTTGATCCTGTGTGAAAGAGAGCAAAGAAGCAATTTATCTACATAATGCAACAAATTATAACACCAAGGGAACTTTATATCACAGAGATCAACCTTTGGGATTTGGGAGAAATTATAAGGTCCACATAAATTGTTTTTCTTCCCAAGGGAAGGCAATTGGTATTGGACAACTTCATCAACTGGAATACCAAGAAACAAAATGCATAAATTAATTACGGTAATGACTTTGTTTCAGAAAGGAATGGATGTTAGGAAACCATGAGGGTTAGGAGCAATAGGGTTTTGAAGGAAAACAGTGTTGTTTGTTGCTCAGAGGTCCTGGGTAAACCTTTACCTTTGCCCCTTAGATTTTTCTCACTGGTAAAATAGAAGTGTTACAGGGACTAGTACAAGGGATAATGAGGCCTTGAGTCTTGTGATCTTCTATTATGGGCTTTATGCCTTGAAGGGCTTCTTTAGTTTTAAGGTACTGATTAATTCTGAGAGGAGGTTTTGAGTGATCTAGTTGAATCTTCATGGGAGGTGTGTTGTGAATTTTGTCAATATCAGTTGGAGATTTTGCCTGTAAGGAAGGTGGTAGCTGATTCAATAGGGACCAAAGATTAGTGTTTCCAGAATCTGCTCTAGTACAGTCAGAGATGGAACAAATAAACAATGTCAAAAGTTCATTTAATTCACCTGGTTCCTTACTTTGATGACTACTGTTTACATTCTAAAATTATTTCCACCTTTTGGTAGAAAGAAATTCAGACATAATACTTAAGAAATATCAGCCTGGTAAATGGGTAGGGATGGAGGAACTAAGAAAAAAGTATGTGTATCTCTAAGGGCCTAATCAAAATGGAATAGTTTCAGAGACAGGATCCTCTTAGGTTCGTTAGAGACCCATAGTATTTGAGTTCTGAAGGGGCTGTTTTATAGCAGTGGGATTGAGCATCAAGAGTGTGGCTCTGGTGTCAATTAGGACAGGAAAAGATTCATCACAAATCTGGAGAAATGTTTCTCCAAGCTGATTAAGAGGGAAGACTGGGAAGATCTCCTGTATCTCCTTGAAGCCCATCATTGATAATTGGGAGGACATTGGAAAGGCTGGTTAGAGGGCTGAATTTGCCTATAGTACTTGAATTTGTAACAATCTATTTTCAATATCCTAGCTCTTTACAATAATAGCAGAAACTAGGTGGGTTTTGGTTTTATTTAAGAGCCTTTGTTTGCTGGAGTTGAAGATCAAGGATTTTGGTGGTCTTCTTTGGAGGTAGAGAAATCTGGTTTGCCAGATTACCTAAATCTGGAGAAAACATAGTTTCCCATTTTATCTAAGTCCTTTTTACTAGAAGGGAAAGGTCTTGATTCAGTCCATTAATAAGCATAGAGGTCAAAGCCACCCAAGTGGCATGAACTTCTGAAGAAAGACTAGAATTTTCCTTAAAAACAATCTGAAGTTGATTGTAATATTTATGAACAGGGTCCTCAGATCTTTGTGTGCAAGCTTGAATTTTGGTATAATCAACAGGGTTTGAAAAGTCTTAGGAATTGCCCTATGAAATTATCTACTGATTGCCCAAGTCTGATAATATAAGGTAGTTAGCAGGCTGACATCCCAGTTGTAATTTCAGAGACCTTTCAGCATTTTCCCAATATTAACTTTCCATATTCTATGGAACTAATTAGATATTACAAAATTAGATACTTTGTAATTGAAATTAAAGGTTGTTTCTGTGAAATCAATTGATTACTAAGTATGATCCTTATTTGATCATGTTCTCATTTTTTTTGTTATGTACTTCCTATTTTCTTCATTATTTTAAAATTTGATAAATATATGTAAAAAATAAACTGTAGATTGACTATTTAGCTTTCTGGATCTATTTAATAGGCTCACATTGAGTCTGAAGTCTCAGGTTTTCTTGGTAACATACTACAAATTAGGATTTGAACATATTTAGTGATACATAAGAACAACTATTGATTAAAGAGTACCATGTTGCAGATAAAATCAAAATGTCAGCATTTATTAATCAGTCATTTAATTGTGGAATAATTTTCAGTGATGTAAGAGAAAGACAAGTAGATTTGTTTAAGTTTTATTAAAATAAGACTACTGGCAATAGTAAGTTAATTCTTAAAAGCTATATATCCTATATTTATACTCCCACAAACTTGAGAGCATATTATTTATGTCTACTTTATTGTATATATTTTCTATACATTGCTGTAAGTGAGCAATGGATTAAGTCAGATTATGAATGAAAGATCAAGCAGATAAACCTCTTCAGTCCTCAGGTTTTATTCATTTCAGTTATATAATAACTCCATCTGGTTGTCCAATAATCATAACAATTTATCCACAGAATGTGAATATTTTAATAGATTATTTGTAATATTTATTTACTCTCAGTTCAGTATAATTTTAGAGACAGTTATCAAAGAACAACTGTCTGTGATGCAGAAAACTATGGGAATATAAAAATAAACCATACAAGTTGAACCAGTGTGATTCATTTTTTTGTTTTATGTAAATTTTGCTATGGAGGGTATTTAAATTTAAATAAACAAATCAGCTCTTTTCCTCTTTGAATTGTATTTATTATTTCCCAATTTCCCAAAAATGTCAAAAAAAAAGACAAATTCTCAGAGAAGCATGTGTGTAAATAGAATATAACAAAAAGCTTTCATTGATTTGTTTTCTCTGAGGGAAATTCTAATTTCATTCACAAGATGCTGATTGAAAATGTAATTTTTTCCTTCAACATAAGATGTGTGCTTTTACTGTTTTCATATTTTTATAAGGGCAACAGATGATCATGTTCTTTTAAACTTCCCCACAACCATCTGGCCAAGGATATTTAAAGAAGAAACAATTTTCATTTTTGTCAATTGCTAATGTCAATCATTTTTGAATAAATTAAGCATTCTGTTCTTAATAAGGAAGGTATGTTGATATTTTAAGCTATGGTATATGTGAATTTTTATAAGGATATCAAGAAATCATTTCTTATCGAGATGGGTATCATTTTACTGAAGGAAATGACCTTAATATAAAAAAAAGTCAAGATATGTTGCTGGCAGCTATTTTTATGCCATTTTAAAGTGTAATATTTTTGGTGGTAACAAATATATTGTAGAAATATTTAAATAGTTAATATTTTTATTTTTAATACTTAATATTTAGTATTGATATAATTGTTCTTTCAACATTATTGTGTCTTCATAGTATACAAAGATAATAGATTGTCCTTTCTGCCATCAAAGGAGCTCATGTAGACAAGGAAAAGCTGTTTATTCGAGATTGGACTGAATAACTCAATGGCATAATAAAACTAGCTCCTACTCTGGTACTTCACACACTTGTTCTGGTGAAATGTTCCCCTATGGTTATGTCCTTTCTTCTTTGCAATCTAACATTTTGTCTAGTCTGTATCCCCAAGCCCCAATAGAAACTCTTTAATATTATTTAGAGTGTAGTTTTAAGCATTAAGTTATTTTTCACAATAATTTTATCACACATTTAAGGATATGATCTATTAGTTTTACCTTCTTCAGTATGACAACCAGTATTTTGTACAATATGATAACAACTTATTAAAATCCTCATTTCATTGATATTCATATTCAGCCATGAAATAAATATTAGTCCATTAAAAATACCAATGTCCCTTAGTTGTTGACAAGAAAATTTTAAGATATATTTTCCATGTAAATATGCTTAAAAGAGATATTAGTTATTTTTCAGTTAATGACCTAGCTATAATCTAATTAAAATGTAAAAATATAGCCTGCCCCTAAGAAATTTACTAATATTTAGTCACTAAAGGTATCTCATTTTCTTCACAGTATCTGTACATTGCCTTCTTATTGATCTTTTAGTTTATACTACATATCCTTTTAAAAAATATATTAGTCTGCTTATTGTAAGATATGGAAATTAAGGAAAAGAGTGAAACATTAAAAAAAGAAAAGTGATGAAACAATCTGACTATGTACAATTAAATGTATTCAGTAGGACACTGGGTTAAACTTTAAGTGAATAAGATTCTCAGATTTGGTTAAAAAAAAACTCCAAAAACTATACATTGTCTACAAAATGCTCAAAGCACAATTAATAAGCAACCATACATGCAAAATAAATGGAAATGATGAACTATTATACATCAACAAAAAAGCCAAAAAAGAAAGGTTTGTGACATTATTATCAGGGAAAGGAGAGATAAAGATAGAAAAAACAAAGCAAGAAAAGAAAACAGGAAAAGAACTGTACTTTTCTGCTGCTAAACACAACCCAAATGACAATAAAAGAGTAGCAAAACTTTAGTCTAGCATTAAATACCTTTAAAAAAAAAAAAGAACCAGTGAGGTGTTTATTGTACCAAAAAAAAAAAAAGCAAACCAAAAATTGTAGGCAGCTATCAGAAGTAAGCATATTGTACTGTATCACATGGTACAAAATAAAAATAAAAAATTAAATGTTTTCTATAAGCCCCCAACATTTAGTTACAAACTATGAAATCAGCCATAAGTGCAAACATATATCTATGAATAAAATGAACAGAAGGGGATAGAACTCACTAAAGAAAACTCTGAATATTTGCTAGGTAATTATTCTTTAACTTACCCACACATATAATTTTAAAACCATCTAAAGAAAAATGATCCAAGAGAAAATCAATTGTGAAAAAAGTATAAAGCTCAATCCCTTCTTCATACCAAACAAAATATGTATTCCAATAGATTAAAAAGTTAAATATAAAAAAAAAGCTATCATCACACTTGAAGATACAAATATTAATTGTCTCCTGGAGTGAGGAACAAGGAATAATAGCCATACAGCAAAACAATAGGTAAAAGTTCTGCATGAAAACATTTAAAATATATGTCTTTAACAGAATATACAAACATAATCCCATCTACAATAAATTATAGAAAAAATAATCTCATAGAAGAATGCCATTTTTATAAATTGTATAAATTCTGTGAAGATAAATTTTTCTGTTTAAATTCAGTATCAACTTTTTAGAAAGGTAAATGTCTTTGCTATTTCTTGGAGGAATGAATTCATTTCTAGTTCACAATTTTTTTTTTCAGTACACAGGGCTCTCACTGTTGTGGCCTCTCCCATGTTGTGGAGCACAGGCTCTGGACGTGCAGGCTCAGCGGCCATGGCTCACAGAGCTAGCCACTCTGTGGCATGTGGGATCTTCCTGGACCGGGACACGAACTCATGTCCCCTGTATGGCAGGCGGACTATCAACAACTGCACCACCAGGGAAGCCCTCTAGTTTACTCTTAAGAACTACAATTCTTTGTGATTTAGCATTAATTGAGGGTATTCTTTGTAACTTCCACTAGGACAAGTCTTGAGCTTTGTCTCTTAATTGTTTTCCATAGGTTTTGGAAACGAAGCAAAAATCACCAGAGATAGAGATGTCTGCAGGACTTTTTTTTCCATCCAGATACTCACTTTCTCTCTTTTTGTCTTCTAATAATTTCTGCAAGCTCATCACTACATAACAAATTTTAAGCAAGGTCGTTGAACAGAATATTACTATTGCCATACTTCAAGAGAAAGATTCCATATTTGTTCCCTAAAATAAATAAATAAATAAATAAATAAATAAATAAATAAAACTAGTAAAAAGCATCATCAATAAATATAAAAAGCTAAATAAAATTAGAAAAAAAACAATTTGCAGCTTATGTGTAAAGCCAAAGTTAAAATATTTTTAATAGTTATTTATGAGATATAAATTTTAAGTAATAACTAGAATTATGACATAACATTATACCAGAACATATAAGATTTTTAGAAATTTTATGTAATGTCTGAAAATTTTATATTAACATATTTCCATACAAATAACCCAAAGAAAGTTTAGTATTAGTTGTTTTGCTTGTTTGTTTGTTTCTTTTTTAATACTGCAGGTTCTTATTAGTCATCAATTTTATACACATCAGTGTATACATGTCAATCCTAATCACCCAATTCAGCACACCACCATCCCCACCACACCGTGGTTTTCCCCCCTTGGTGTCCATACGTTTGTTCTCCACATCTGTGTCTCAACTTCTGTCCTGTAAACTGGTTCATCTGTACCATTTTTCTAGGTTCCACATATATGCATTAATATACGATATTTGTTTTTCTCTTTTTGACTTATTTCACTCTGTATGACAGTCTATAGATCCATCCACATTTCAACAAATGGTTCAATTTCATTCGTTTTTATGGTTGAGTAATATTCCATTGTATATATATATGCCACATCTTTTTTATCCATTCATCTGTCATTGAGCATTTAGGTTGCTTCCATAAACTGGCTATTGTAAATAGTGCTGCAATGAACATTGGGGTGTATGTGTCTTTTTGAATTATGGTTTTCTCTGGGTATATGCCCAGCAGTGGGATTGCTGGATCTTATGGTAATTATATTTTTGGTTTTTTAAGGAACCTCCATACTGTTCTCCATAGTGGCTGTATCAATTTACATTTACACCAACAGTTCAAGAGGGTTCTTTTTCTCCACACCCTCTCCATCATTTGTTGTTTGTAGATTTTCTGGTGATGCTCATTCTAACTGGTGTGAGATGATACCTCATAGTAGTTTTGATTTGCATTTCTCTAATAATTAATTATGTTGAGCAGCTTTCCATGTGCTTCTTGGCCATCTGTGTGTCTCCTTTGGGGAATGTCTATTTAGGTCTTCTGCCCATTTTTGGATTAAGTTGTTTGTTTCTTTAATATTTAGCTGCAGGAGCTGTTTATATATTTTGGAGATCAATCATGTGTCTGTTGATTCATTTGCAAATATTTTCTCCAATTCTGAGGGTTGTCTTTTCATCTTGTTTATGGTTTCCTTTGCTGTGCAAAAGCTTTGAAGTTTCATTAGGTCCCATTTGTTTATTTTTGTTTTTATTTCCATTATTCTAGGAGGTGGATCTAAAAAGATCTTGCTGTGATTTATGTCAAAGAGTGTTCTTCCTATGTTTTCATCTAAGAGTTTTATAGTGTCTTTTGTCATTTACAGACAGTTCTGGGTGTACTCTGATGCTTTTGCAAAAATGTTCCTATAAAAGGGTTTCATCTTCAAGGAATTCATGGAAAAGACTCTGAAAAGTACAGGTTTCTGGTAACTGACTATACAGCTGTACTGAATAAATAAGCATTTTCAGGACTCTAATGGAAAACTGATGAATTCAAAGAAGTGCTAACAAAATATCAAGATGAAAAAAAATTAATTACATGGGACTGAGTAAACTGATGAGGATGATTATAATTTTTGTGACTTTCTGTTTGAATTAAAAAAAAAAATCCCACAAGGACTCAGAAGCAAAAAATATACAAATCAATTTTCACTACAAAGTAAAGGAGCTGTTACAGTGGAGGATTACTGGACTGAATGTCAATATTGTGACATAGAAAAAAAATATCTATATCTATATCTATCTATCTATCTATCATCTATATATATATATATATATATATATATATATATATATATATATGTCATCTTGGGCAGGTTACTTGACTTCTTGTCTCATATGTAAAATAGGATAGAAGTAGTATTGTTGGGAAATTATGTAAGATAATATATGTAATGTAGAACACTTAGAATGGTATACATTTCAACCAAAGAATATATATGTGTTTGCTTTCTTCATGGTATTTTATTGTGTATATGAAATATGATTAATTTAGCTAGTTTCCCATTGATAAATGTATAGCATTTTCAATTCCTCTGCCATTCCAATGTTGTTGTCAATATCCTTACATATTTGGTTTCTATTAGAAATCTATGACTATTCCCACTGCCACCCTTAAGTAAAATAAATCACCCTTAAATAAAATAAATCTCAAAAGTAAGTTAGCCATGTTGTTAGGACAGTGACCATCTTTAAGTAAGAAAAAAACGTATAATTATATTTACTGACCAGAGTGGTAAGTGTGTTCACTTTGCTGATATACAATCAGCTATAAACTAATGATTTGTACATTTTTTTGTATACATGTTGTAGTGGTGTGCTAAAGCTGGTTCACCCTAGTTCATGAGGGCCAATTGTTAAACAGGAATTTGTGAGTCAAGTATCAAACTGCTGGTGGATTAAAATTAACCATTAAGAGAGTATTTACATCATTAATTTAACAAAAATTACCAATGAGCAATTTTTCTTTTCCCAAAAAAATAAACCAACAAAAAACCCCAAAATTTTTAATATTTAAGAGATCTTACAAATTTCTAATTTTTAAAAAATTTATTGAGTATGAAGACTGGCCTACAAAAATATTTCTTTTCATAAATCATGGTAATGTGCTAATACCATATTAGAATTTTAAAATTGGTATAAAGCATATTTAGGGCTTACAAAATTATATTACTCTTTCTTTTTCTAGCCAGAGACTGAGGTGAAAAATATGAACTCATTTCTTTCAAGCTATTATAATTATATAATATTGCTGATCATTATGTAATAAACAATCTTAAATAATATTAATAAGCACATATTATCTGTTTTGCATTATGAATATTTTTGCACTATATTCCTAATTTTAGTTAAATTTTTATATAACAATTATTTTCAATGTTTCTACAATATTCCTCTTCTACACCATGATTTGCTTTTCTATGATATGTAAACATTTTTTTAACATCTTTATTGAGTAAAATGGTTTTACAATGGTGTGTTAGTTTCTGCTTTATAACAAAGTGTATCAGCTATATATATACATATATCCCCATATCTCCTCCCTCTTGCATCTCCCTCCCTTTCCCACCCCTCTAGGTGGTCACAAAGCACAGAGCTGATTTCCCTGTGCTATTCAGGTTCTTCCCACTAGCTATCTATTTTACATTTGGTAGTACTTATATAAGTCCATGCCACTCTCTCACTACGTCCCAGCTTACCCTGCCACCTCTCTGTGTCCTCAAGTCCATTGTCTACGTCTGCATCTTTATTCCTATCCTGTCACTAGGTTCTTCAGAACCAGTATTTTTTTCTTTTTGTTTTAGATTGCATATATATGTGTTAGCATACAGTATTTGTTTTTCTCTTTCTGACTTACTTGACTCTGTATGACAGACACTAGGTCCATCCACCTCACTGCAAATGACTCAGTTTCTTTTTATGGCTGAGTAATATTCCATTGTATATATGTGCCACATCTTCTTTATCCATTCATCTGTCAGTGGACACTTAGGTTGCTTCCATGTCCTGGCTCTTTTAAATAGAGCAGAAATGAACATTGTGGTACATGAATTTTTTTTTTATTAGTTTCTGCTTTATAACAAAGTGAATCAGTCATACATATACATCTGTTCCCACATCCCTTCCCTCATGCATCTCCCTCCCTCCCACCCTCCCCATCCCACCCCTCCAGGCGGTCACAAAGCACCGAGCTGATCTCCCTGTGCTCTGCGGCTGCTTCCCACTATCTATCTACCTTACGTTTGGTAGTGTATATATGTCCATGCCTCTTTTTCGCTTTGTCACAGCTTACCCTTCCCCCTCCCCATATCCTCAAGTCCATTCTCAAGTAGGTCTGTGTCTTTATTCCCGTTTTACCCCTAGGTTCTTCATGACATTTTTTAAATTCCATATATATGTGTTAGCATACGGTATTTGTCTTTCTCTTCTGACTTACTTCACTCTGTATGACAGACTCTAGGTCTATCCACCTCATTACAAATAGCTCAGTTTCGTTTCTTTTTTATGGCTGAGTAATATTCCATTGTATATATGTGCCACATCTTCTTTATCCATTCATCCGATGATGGACACTTAGGTTGTTTCCAGCTCCGGGCTATTGTGAATAGAGCTGCAACGAACCTTTTGGTACATGTCTCTTTTTGAATTATGGTTTTCTCAGGGTATATGCCTAGTAGTGGGATTGCTGGGTCATATGGTAGTTCTATTTGTAATATTTTAAGGAACCTCCATACTGTTCTCCATAGTGGCTGTACCAATTCACATTCCCACCAGCAGTGCAAGAGTGTTCCCTTTTCTCCACACCCTCTCCAGCATTTATTGTTTCTAGATTTCTTGATGATGGCCATTCTGACTGGTGTGAGATGATATCTCATTGTAGTTTTGATTTGCATTTCTCTAATGATTAATGATGTTGAGCATTCTTTCATGTGTTTGTTGGCAGTCTGTATATCTTCTTTGGAGAAATGCCTATTTAAGTCTTCTGCCCATTTTGGATTGGGTTGTTTGTTTTTTTGCTATTGAGCTGCATGAGCTGCTTATAAATTTTGGAGATTAATCCTTTGTCAGTTGCTTCATTTGCAAATATTTTCTCCCATTCTGAGGGTTGTCTTTTGGTCTTGTTTATGGTTTCCTTTGCTGTGCAAAAGCTTTGAAGTTTCATTAGGTCCCATGTGTTTATCTTTGTTTTTATTTCCATTTCTCTAGGAGGTGGGTCCAAAAGGATCTTGCTGTGATTTATGTCATAGAGTGTTCTGCCTATGTTTTCCTCTAAGAGTTTGATAGTTTCTGGCCTTACATTTAAGTCTTTAATCCATTTTGAGCTTATTTTTGTGTATGGTGTTAGGGAATGATCTAATCTCAAACTTTTACATGTCCCTGTCCAGTTTTCCCAGCACCACTTATTGAAGAGGCTGTCCTTTCTCCACTGTACATTCCTGCCTCCTTTATCAAAGATAAGTTGGCCATATGTGCGTGGGTTTATCTCTGGGCTTTCTATCCTGATCCACTGATCTATCTTTCTGTTTTTATGCCAGTACCACACTGTCTTAATTACTGTAGCTTTGTAGTATAGTCTGAAGTCAGGGAGCCTGATTCCTCCAGCTCCGTTTTTCGTTCTCAAGATTGCTTTGGCTATTCGGGGTCTTTTGTTTTTCCAAACAAATTTTGAAATTTTTTGCTCTAGTTCTGTGAAAAATGCCAGTGGTAGTTTGATAGGGATTGCATTGAATCTGTAGATTGCTTTGGGTAGTAGAGTCATTTTCACAATATTGATTCTTCCAATCCAGGAGCATGGTATATCTCTCCATCTATTTGTATCATCTTTAATTTCTTTCATCAGTGTCTTATAATTTTCTGCATACAGGTCTTTTGTCTCCTTAGGTAGGTTTATTCCTAGATATTTTATTCTTTTTGTTGCAATGGTAAATGGGGGTGTTTTCTTGATTTCATTTTCAGATTTTTCATCATTAGTGTACAGGAATGCCAGAGATTTCTGTACATTAATTTTGTATCCTGCTACTTTACCAAATTCATTGATTAGCTCTAGTAGTTTTTCGGTAGCATCTTTAGGATTCTCTATGTATAGTATCATGTCATCTGCAAACAGTGACAGCTTTACTTCTTCTTTTCTGATTTGGATTCCTTTTATTTCTTTTTCTTCTCTGATTGCTGTGGCTAAAACTTCCAAAACTAGGTTGAATAAGAGTGGTGAGAGTGGGCAGCCTTGTCTTGTTCCTGATCTTAGTGGAAAAGGTTTCAGTTTTTCACCATTGAGGACAATGTTGGCTGTGGGTTTGTCATATATGGCCTTTATTATGTTGAGGAAAGATCCCTCTATGCCTACTTTCTGCAGGGGTTTTATCATAAATGGGTGTTGAATTTTGTCAAAAGCTTTCTCTGCATCTATTGAGATGATCATATGGTTTTTCTCCTTCAACTTGTTAATATGGTGTATCACATTGATTGATTTGCGTATATTGAAGAATCCTTGCATTCCTGGAATAAACCCCACTTGATCATGGTGTATGATCCTTTTACTGTGGTGTTGGATTCTGTTTGCTAGTATTTTGTTGAGGATTTTTGCATCTATGTTCATCAGTGATATTGGCCTGTAGTTTTCTTTCTTTGTGACATCCTTGTCTGGTTTTGGTATCAAGGTGATGGTGGCCTCGTAGAATGAATTTGGGAGTGTTCCTTCCTCTGATATTGTTTGGAGGAGTTTGAGAAGGATGGGTGTTAGCTCTTCTCTAAATGTTTGATAGAATTCGCCTGTGAAGCCATCTGGTCCTGGGCTTTTGTTTGTTGGAAGATTTTTAATCACTGTTTCAATTTCAGTGCTTGCGATTGGTCTATTCATATTTTCTATTTCTTCCTGAGTCAGTCTTGGCAGGTTGTGCATTTCTAAGAATTTGTCCATTTCTTCCAGGTTGTCCATTTTATTGGCATAGAGTTGCTTATAGTAATCTCTCATGATATTATGTATTTGTGCAGTGTCAGTTGTTATTTCTCCTTTTTTATTTCTAATTCTATTGATTTGAGTCTTCTCCCTTCTTTTCTTGATGAGTCTGGCTAATGGTTTGTCAATTTTGTTTATCTTCTCAAAAAACCAGCTTTTAGTTTGGTTGATCTTTGCTATCGTTTCCTTCATTTCTTTTTCATTTATTTCTGATCTGATCTTTATGATTTCTTTCCTTCTGCTAGCTTTGGGGTTTTTTTTGTTCTTCTTTCTCTAATTGCTTTAGGTGCAGGGTCAGGTTGTTTACTCGAAATGTTTCCTGTTTCTTAAGGTGGGATTGTATTGCTATAAACTTCCCCCTTTGAACTGCTTTCGCTGTGTCCCATAGGTTTTGGGTCGTCGTGTCTCCATTGTCATTTGTTTCTAGGTATTTTTTAATTTCCTCTTTGATTTCTTCAGTGATCACTTCGTTATGAAGTAGTGTATTGTTTAGCCTCCATGTGTTTGTATTTTTTACAGATCTTTTCCTGTAATTGATGTCTAGTCTCATAGCATTGTGGTCGGAAAAGATACTTGATACAATTTCAATTTTCTGAAATTCACCAAGGCTTGATTTGTGACCCAAGATATGATCTATCCTGGAGAATGTTCCATGAGCACTTGAGAAAAATGTGTATTCTGTTGTTTTAGGATGGAATGTCCTATAAATATCAACTAAGTCCATCTTGTCTAATGTATCATTTAAAGCTTGTATTTCCTTATTTATTTTCATTTTGGATGATCTGTCCATTGGTGAAAGTGGGGTGTTAAAGTCCCCTACTATGATTGTGTTACTGTCGATTTCCCCTTTTATGGCTGTTAGTATTTGCCTTATGTATTGAGGTGCTCCTATGTTGGGTGCATAAATATTTACAATTGTTATATCTTCTTCTTGGATCGATCCCTTTATCGTTATGTAGTGTCCTTCTTTGTCTCTTCTAATAGTCTTTTTTTTAAAGTCTATTTTTTCTGATATAAGAATTTGCTACTCCAGCTTTCTTTTGATTTCCATTTGCATGGAATATCTTTTTCCATCCCCTTACTTTCAATCTGTGTGTGTCTCTAGGTCTGAAGTGGGTCTCTTGTAGACAGCATATATATGGGTCTTGTTTTTGTATCCATTCAGCCACTCTGTGTCTTTTGGTGGGAGCATTTAGTCCATTTACATTTAAGGTAATTATTGATATGTATGTTCCTATTCCCATTTCCTTAATTGCTTTGGGTTCGTTATTGTAGGTATATTCCTTCTGTTGTGTTTCTTGCCTAGAGAAGATCCTTTAGCATTTGTTGTAAAGCTGGTTTGGTGGTGCTGAATTCCCTCAGCTTTTGCTTGTCTGTAAAGGTTTTAATTTCTCCATCAAATCTGAATGAGATCCTTGCTGGGTAGAGTAATCCTGGTTGCAGGTTTTTCTCCTTCATCACTTTAATTATGTCCTGCCACTCCCTTCTGGCTTGTAGAGTTTCTGCTGAGAGATCAGCTGTTATCCTGATGGGGATTCCCTTGTGTGTTATTTGTTGTTTTTGCCTTGCTGCTTTTAATATGATTTCTTTGTGTTTAATTTTTGACAGTTTGATTAATATGTGTCTTGGTGTATTTCTCCTTGGATTTATTCTGTATGGGACTCTCTGTGCCTCCTATACTCTTCTTAATTGTTGTTTTAAAAAATGATGACCCTAGATAATTATGTCTCTGTAGTACAGTTACAGCCTTTCAAAGAAAACTGTCAATGAGATAACCATTTATTCTTTGCAGAGTCTTAAAACATTCTTCAATATATTAAGTAGGTCTATGGAGAATTATTTCTATACATAAATGGACTTATGGACTATCTATAATAATGTGAGTGTGTGTGTGTATATGTGTTTGGATGTAGATAATTTATACCAGATGAGATTAGAAAGGTCTGCATTTCTATGAATTTCTCCAATTTTATATCACTAAAATATGTCAAGAAAATGTACTGGGTGGACAAAACACTTGTAGAAGCTAAACGGTGAGTATATAGATTAAAAAATAGATTGCCATATTATTCTTTCTCCTGAACTCACAGAATATTTTGGATGCAGTTTCTGGGAGAATATTACTTCTTACATCAGATATTAGATGCAATAGTTATGGAAATTCTTCCCCTGGATAACTCCCTTCTGATTCAACACCAAATTACCATTACCATAACAGGTGTGTCAGCTAACCAACATTCTTAAAGCAAATGGGAGTATGCAATCTTTCACTCACTGTCATTCAAGATAAGATTCAATCTCATACCCATGCTTGAATTCTAAATCTGTTGATGAAGATTGTATTAAAACTTAACAAGAAGATTCAAGGATTACATTTCCAGGGTGGAATGAATATGAACTAACAATGTGATGCAACATTAAAAAATAAGTTTAGGGAGACCTTTAAGATGGCAGAGTAATAAGACGTGGAGATCACCTTCCTCCACACAAGCACATCAGAAATACATCTATATGTGGAACAACTCCTACAGAACACCTTCTGAACACTGGCAGAACACCTCAGACTTCCCAAAAGGCAAGAAACTCCCCACATACCTGAGTAGGGCAAAAGAAAAAGAAAGAAAAAACAGAGACAAAATAATAGGGATGGGACCTGCACCAGTGGGAGGGAGCTGTGAAGGAGGAAAAGTTTCCACACACTACAAAGTCCCTTCACTGGTGGAAATGGGGGTTGGCAGGGAGATGTTTTGGAGCCATGGAGGAGAGCACAACAACAGGAGTGCCAGAGGGCAAAGTGGAAAGATTCCCACATAGAGGATCAGGGCCGACCAGCACTCACTAGCCCGAGAGGCTTGTCTGCTCACCCACTGGGGTGGGTGGGGGTTGGGAACTGAGGCTTGGGCTTCGGAGGTCAGATCCCAGGGAGAAGACTGGGGTTGGCTGCATGAAGACAACCTGAAAGTGGCTAGTGTGTCACAACTAGTCAGGAGGGAATCCAGGAAAATATCTGGACCTGCCTAAGAGACAAGAGAGCATTGTTTCTGGGTGCACAAGGAGAGGGGATTCAGAGCACCACTTAAATGAGCTCCAGAGAAGGGTGTGTGCTGCAGCTATCAGCATGGACACCAGAGACGGGCATGAGATGCTAAGGATGCTGCTGCAGCCACCAAGAAGCCTGTGTGCAAGCACAGTTCACTACCCACACTTCCCCTCCCAGAGCCTGTACAGCCCGACACTGTCAGGGTCCCATGATCCAGGGACAACTTCTCTGGGAGAACACACGGTGCACCTCAGGCTGTTACAAAGTCATGTCGGCCTCTCCTACTGCAGTCTTGCCCCACATCCATACCCCTCCCTCCCCCTAGTCTCAGTGAGCCAGAGCCCCCTAATCAACTGCTACTTTAACCCCGTCCTCTCTGAGCAAAGAAGAATCACCCTCAGGAGACCTATATACAGAGGTGGGGCCAAATACGAAGCTGAACCCCAAGAGATGTGTGAACATAGAAGAGAAATGGAAATTTCTCCCAGCAGCCAGAAGAGCAGCAGATTAATTCTACACAATCCATTGATGTACCCTGCATCTCTGAAGTAACTGAATAGTCAATGAATCATCCAAAAATTGAGGTGGTGGACTTTGGAAACAACTGTAGACTTGGGATTTGCTTTCTACATCTAATTGGTTTCTGGTTTTATGTTTACATTAGCTTAGTACTTAGAGTTTATTATCATTGGTAGATTTGTTTATTGATTTGGTTGCTCTCTTCCTCCTTTATATATATATATATATTTTTTTTTCTTTTTCTCTTTGTGAGTGTGTATGTGAATGCTTCTTTGTGTGATATTGTCTGTATAGCTATGCTTTTTACCATTTGTCCTAGTTATCTGCTTTGGTTGCCTTCTTCTTTCTTTCTTTCTTTTTTTACTTTTAAAAATTATTTTTACTTTTTTATTTTTAATTTATACTTTTTTATTTTTAATAATTATTTTAGTTTTTATTTTAATAACTTTTGAATTTAATTAATTAATTTATTTGTTTGTTTGTTTCTTTCTTTCCTTCTTTCTTTTTTTCCCCCTTTTCTTCTGAGCCATGTGGCTGATAGGGTCTAGGTGGTCTAGCTGGGTGTCAGGACTGTGCCTCTGAGGTGGGAGAGCTGAGTTCAGGACATTGGTCCACCAGAGACTTCCTGGGTCCACATAATATCAAACAGCAAAAGCTCTCCTAGAGATCTACATCTGAACCCTAAGATGCAACCCCACTAAACGAACAGCAAGCTACAGTGCTGGATATCCTGTGCCAAAAAACTAGCAAGACAGAAACACAACCCCATCCATTAGCAGAGAGGCTGTCTAAAATCATAATAAGGTGACAGACACCCCACAACACATCACCAGATGTGGTACTGCTCACCAGAAAGACAAGATCCAGCCTCAACCACCAGAACACTGGCACTAATCTCTTCCACCAGGAAGCCTACACAACCCACTGAACCAAACTTAGCCACTGGGGGCAGGCACTATGAAAACAATGGGAAATATGAACATGCAGGCTGCGAAAAAAGAGATGCCGAACACAGTAAGTTAAGCAAAATGAGAAGACAGACAAAAACACAGCAGATGAAGGAGGAAGGTAAAAACCCATCAGACTAAACAAATGAAGAAGACAGAGGCAGTCTACCTGAAAAATAATTCAGAGTTGTGATAGTAAAGATGATCCAAAATCCTGGAAATAGAATGGAGAAAACACAAGAAACGTTTAACAAGGAGCTAGAAGAACTAAAGAGCAAACAATGATGAACAACACAACAAATGAAATTAAAACTTTTCTAGAAGGAATCAATAGCAGAATAATTGAGGCAGAAGAACGGATACATGACCTAAAAGATAAAATAGTGGAAATAACTACTTCAGAGCAGAATAAAGAAAAAAAGAAAGAGAAGAATTGAGGACAGTCTCAGAGACTTCTGGCAAAATATTAAATGCACCAACTTTCGAATTATAGGGGTCCCAGAATCATAAGAGAAAAAGAAAGGGACTGAGAAAACATTCGAAGAGATTGTAGTTGAAAACATATGGGAAAGGAAATAGTTAAACAAGTCCAGGAAGCACAGAGAGTCTCATACAGGTTAAATACAAGGACAAACACATCAAGACAGATATTAATCAAACTATCAAATAATAAATATAAAGCAAAATTATTAAAAACAACAAGAGAAAAACAACAAATAACATACAAGTGAACCCCATAAGGTTAACAGCTGATATTTCAGCAGAAACTGCAAGCCAGAAAGGAGTGGCAGGACATATTTAAAGTGATGAAAGGAAAAAATCTACAACCAAGATTTCTCTATCCAGCAAGGATCTCATTCAGATTCAATGGAGAAATTAAAACTTTACAGACAAGCAAAAGCTAAGAGAATTCAGCACCATAAAATCAGACTTACAACAAATGCTAAAGGAAATTCTCTGGGCAGGAAACACAAGAGAAGGAAAAGACCTACAGAAACAAACCCAAAATAATTAGTAAATGGTAAGAGAAGCATACATATCGATAATTACCAAAAAAATAAATAGATCAAATGCTCCAACCAAAGACATAGACTGGCTGAATGGATACAAAAACAAGACCCATATATAAGCTGTCTAAAAGAGACTCACTTCAGACCTAGGGACACATACAGAATGAAAGTGAGGAGATGGAAAAAGTTATTCCATGCAAAGGGAAATCAAAAGAAAGCTAGAAAAGCAATTCTCATATCAGAAAAAATAGACTTTAAAATAAAGTCTATTACAAGAGACAAAGAAGGACACCACATAATGATCAAGGGATCAATCCAAGAAGAAGATATAACAATTGTAAATATTTATGCACCCAACATAAGAGTACCTCAATACATAAGGGAAATGTTAACAGCCATAAAAGGGGAAATCGACAGTAACACAATCATAGTAGGGGACTTTAAAACTGCACTTTCACCAGTGGACAGATCATCCAAAATGAAACTAAATAAAGAAACACAAGCTTTAAATGACATATTAAACAAGATGGAACTAATTTATATTTATAGGACATTCCATACAAAAACAACAGAATACACTTTACTCTCAAGTGCTCATGAAACATTCTCCAGGATAGATCTATCTTTGGTTACAAATCAAACCCGGGTAACTTTAAGAAAATTGAAATTATATATATTCTGACCACAATGCTATGAGACTATATATCAATTACAGGGAAATATATGTAAAAAACACAAACACAAGGAGGCTAAACAATACACTACTTAATAACCAAAAGAACACAGAAGAAATCAAAGAGGAAATCAAAAAACACCTAGAAATAAATGACAATGAAAACACAGCAACCCAAAAACCCATGGGATGCAATAAAAGCAGTTCTAAGAGGGAAGTTTATAGCAATACACTCCTACCTCAAGAAACAAATAAACAACCTAAACTTACACCTAAAGCAATTAGAGAGAGAACAACAACAACAACAAAAAAAAAACAAATTAGCAGAAGGAAAGAAATCATAAAGGTCAAATCAGAAATAAATGAAAAAGAAATGAAGAAAACAATAGCAAAGATTAATAAAACTAAAATCTGGTTCTTTGAGAAAATAAAAAAAAATTGCTAAACCATTAGTCAGACTCAACAAGAAAAAAAACGGAGAAGACTCAAATGAATAGAATTAGAAATGAAAAAGGAGAAATAACAACTGACAATGCAGAAATACAAAGAATCATGAGAGATTACTACAAGCAACTATATGCCAATAAAATGGACAAATTAGAAGAAATGGACAAATTCTTAGAAAAGCACAATCTTCTGAGACTGAATCAGGAAGAAATAGAAAATATAAACAGACCAATCACAAGCACTGAAATTTAGACTGTGATTAAAAATCTTCCAAAAAACAAAAGCCCTAGATCAGATGGCTTCACAGGTGAATTCTATCAAACATTTAGAGAAGAGCTAACACCAATCCTTCTCAAACTCTTCCAAAGTATAGCAGAGAGAGGAACACAACCAAAATAATTCTATGAGGCCACCATCACCCTGAAACCAAAACCAGACAGAGATGTCACAATGAAAAGAAAACTACAGGCCAGTATCATTGATGAACACAGATGCAAAATCCTCAGCAAAATACTAGCAAACAGAATCCAACAGCACATTAAAAGGATCATACACCATGATCAAGTGGGGTTTATTCCAGGAATGCAAGGATTCTTCAATATACGCAAATCAATCAATGTGATACACCATATTAACAAGTTGAAGGAGAAAAACCATATGATCATCTCAATAGATGCAGAGAAAGCTTTTGACAAAATTCAACACCCATTTATGATAAAACCCCTGCAGAAAGTAGGCATAGAGGGATCTTTCCTCAACATAATAAAGGCCATATATGACAAACCCACAGCCAACATTGTCCTCAATGGTGAAAAACTGAAACCTTTTCCACTAAGATCAGGAACAAGACAAGGCTGCCCACTCTCACCACTCTTATTCAACCTAGTTTTGGAAGTTTTAGCCACAGCAATCAGAGAAGAAAAAGAAATAAAAGGAATCCAAATCAGAAAAGAAGAAGTAAAGCTGTCACTGTTTGCAGATGACATGATACTATACATAGAGAATCCTAAAGATGCTACCGAAAAACTACTAGAGCTAATCAATGAATTTGGTAAAGTAGCAGGATACAAAATTAATGTACAGAAATCTCTGGCATTCCTGTACACTAATGATGAAAAATCTGAAAATGAAATCAAGAAAACACCCCCATTTACCATTGCAACAAAAAGAATAAAATATCTAGGAATAAACCTACCTAAGGAGACAAAAGACCTGTATGCAGAAAATTATAAGACACTGATGAAAGAAATTAAAGATGATACAAATAGATGGAGAGATATACCATGCTCCTGGATTGGAAGAATCAATATTGTGAAAATGACTCTACTACCCAAAGCAATCTACAGATTCAATGCAATCCCTATCAAACTACCACTGGCATTTTTCACAGAACTAGAGCAAAAAATTTCAAAATTTGTTTGGAAAAACAAAAGACCCCGAATAGCCAAAGCAATCTTGAGAACGAAAAACGGAGCTGGAGGAATCAGGCTCCCTGACTTCAGACTATACTACAAAGCTACAGTAATTAAGACAGTGTGGTACTGGCATAAAAACAGAAAGATAGATCAGTGGATCAGGATAGAAAGCCCAGAGATAAACCCACGCACATATGGCCAACTTATCTTTGATAAAGGAGGCAGGAATGTACAGTGGAGAAAGGACAGCCTCTTCAATAAGTGGTGCTGGGAAAACTGGACAGGGACATGTAAAAGTTTGAGATTAGATCATTCCCTAACACCATACACAAAAATAAGCTCAAAATGGATTAAAGACTTAAATGTAAGGCCAGAAACTATCAAACTCTTAGAGGAAAACATAGGCAGAACACTCTATGACATAAATCACAGCAAGATCCTTTTGGACCCACCTCCTAGAGAAATGGAAATAAAAACAAAGATAAACACATGGGACCTAATGAAACTTCAAAGCTTTTGCACAGCAAAGGAAACCATAAACAAGACCAAAAGACAACCCTCAGAATGGGAGAAAATATTTGCAAATGAAGCAACTGACAAAGGATTAATCTCCAAAATTTATAAGCAGCTCATGCAGCTCAATAGCAAAATAACAAACAACCCAATCCAAAAATGGGCAGAAGACTTAAATAGGCATTTCTCCAAAGAAGATATACAGACTGCCAACAAACACATGAAAGAATGCTCAACATCATTAATCATTAGAGAAATGCAAATCAAAACTACAATGAGATATCATCTCACACCAGTCAGAATGGCCATCATCAAGAAATCTAGAAACAATAAATGCTGGAGAGGGTGTGGAGAAAAGGGAACACTCTTGCACTGCTGGTGGGAATGTGAATTGGTACAGCCACTATGGAGAACAGTATGGAGGTTCCTTAAAATATTACAAATAGAACTACCATATGACCCAGCAATCCCACTACTAGGCATATACCCTGAGAAAACCATAATTCAAAAAGAGACATGTACCAAAAGGTTCGTTGCAGCTCTATTCACAATAGCCCGGAGCTGGAAACAACCTAAGTGTCCATCATCGGATGAATGGATAAAGAAGATGTGGTACATATATACAATGGAATATTACTCAGCCATAAAAAAGAAACGAAACTGAGCTATTTGTAATGAGGTGGATAGACCTAGAGTCTGTCATACAGAGTGAAGTAAGTCAGAAGAGAAAGACAAATACCGTATGCTAACACATATATATGGAATTTAAAAAATGTCATGAAGAACCTAGGGGTAAAACGGGAATAAAGACACAGACCTACTTGAGAATGGACTTGAGGATATGGGGAGGGGGAAGGGTAAGCTGTGACAAAGCGAAAAAGAGGCATGGACATATATACACTACCAAACGTAAGGTAGATAGATAGTGGGAAGCAGCCACAGAGCACAGGGAGATCAGCTCGGTGCTTTGTGACCGCCTGGAGGGGTGGGATGGGGAGGGTGGGAGGGAGGGAGATGCATGAGGGAAGGGATGTGGGAACAGATGTATATGTATGACTGATTCACTTTGTTATAAAGCAGAAACTAAAAAAAAAAAAAAAAAAAACACCCTCAAGTAGGAATTTTAGATTTACTTTCTTGACTCAGAATTTGTGGGTTAAGTCTCATCTTCAATGTAATTTTCTCTCAACATGATGAAGCCTTGGAAATATGGCTTTATAATAGAACTTTTGACAGATCCCTTTAACTGCATGTCATTTATGCATAGAGGTAATTTGTTACCTCTTCCAAGGTGTTTTTGCCCGAGAGGTGGAATTCATGTTCTGTATAAAGGTCAGTTTTAATTAATAAGCTGCTTTCCTCATTTTTGACCAATATGAATTGCTTGTAACTTTTGTATAAAGTAGTTTTCCATGAAAAAATAAAAGAAATTGAGGCTTTGTCACATCCATTAAAAAAAAAAAAAAAAAAAAAGAAGAATATAAACCAGGTTATTGAATTTACTTTTGTAGAAAGTGTTTGTAAGCGCCTTGGAATCTGGGAGTACGTGGACATATTCTCTCTTTTTAATTAGTTATGCAACAAAAATTTACATAAGATTAACATAAATATGGAAATAAGACTACATATTAAAAATATGTGTTTTGTAGTGATAAAACATGGGGAAATATAGCTATTTTTGTTGTTGGTTTTATTGGAAAAAGCAACTTTCATTTATTCAATATGTAAGAATGTATTGAGAGATTTTTTTTCCCCTGTGGCTAGTACTCCATAGGTAGCAGCCTGTATACAGAACTCCATCACTGGTTTCAGATTGATCTCCCCACAAAGAACACATATAAATCTTGAAAAAAATAAAAATAAATAAAACAAGTGTTTGAAAACTTCAAATACACTTCAAAGGCAGTCAGGACTTAAGGGGCAAGGATCTTGGCAATAAGAGTAGTAGATTCATCGAAGCCAAACTTCTCTGCATCTCTTTTTCCTTAGAGTATTTGCTGATTCACACCTAAGGGCAAAGAAATCTAACAGGAAAAACAACCCAGGATAATATTTTCTACCCTTTCACTGGACTTGAGAGGAACAAAACTGGAGTTTGAGTTTTCAAAGGTGTCAAAGATCCCAGAAACAATAATCCCAGGGGGGAAAAAGGGCACTGAAAAATGAACCCAACGTTCTTCAGTAAATTTTTCCTGAGGCATATGGCAAATAATATGTTTCACATAAATGGACCAGTGTCTGAGAAAACAAACAAAATGCATTTGCTCATCAGATATAGCATCAAGTATAATTTCAGCTGTCAGACAATACTGAGTTCAAGTCCTGCAAGTAGGAAGGACCCAAGTAAACACTTCAGGCTTTAAATTGAGAGGTCTGATATAATTAAAGATGCCCTATAAGTAAAGGAAAAGTTAGTAATCGCCTCAAGGTAATCTTCCCATAATTTTGTAGCTCCCTGCCAAAGAAATAAAATTATCTCTAAAGGAAAATGTCTTTATCCAAATCCCTTTACAACTTATCATACACAAAGTCTTACATTTAATAAAAAATAAATTACTAAATTTACCAGAATATTGAAACAAATGTTTAGAATCATAAAGAAATGACAATAGAAACAAATCTATTGTAAGTAATCCAGATTTTTGACAAAAACTAAAACAATGGCTAATATTTTAAGAAAATATATTTTTAAAAAATAATGAATTTTGCTAGAGAATCAGAATTTATAAGAACTAAATGGAAATGCTAGGAATAAAAATATACAGAAACAAAAGTTATAAACAGAATGAACACAATAAAGCAAATATTAATGAACTGGAAAACCAACAAACCAAAAACATAGAAGCCTATTCCTAAAAAAATATTCTTCAGTAATGAATGACATAGATAACACATAAATTAGAGTGAGTGAATTTGTCACCAGCTGATTCACATTACCAAAAAAATGCTTTACATCTTTTCTTTAAGCTAAAGAAATATGTAAACCTTAGGAAGAATGAAGAGCATCACAAATGATAAATATATGAGTAAGAATAAGACACAATTTTTACAGTTTATTTAAGGAACCATTGGTATGTATAGCACAAAATAACAAAATCCTATGAAACATAACACATAGAGTGAAATGAACAATATGGCATAAATAATAAGAAGGGTAAACGAGAGTGTACTTCTAATACTACTGCAAAGTTCTCATGTTATGCATGAACTTGTGTTAATTCACAAGCGTCTGTGATAATTTGAGAAATATGTTATAATCCTATCAGAGCAATTAAAAATCTAAACATACATATACAGTTAAAAAATAAGAACATTAATGAGGGTAAAATAATTTTAAATAAACAAAAAATAAAACAGATTAATACAAAAATAGCAGGATAAAAAGAGACAAAAATAACACATGGGACAATTAGAAAACAAATATTGAGGAGATGGAATTAAATCCAATATTACCAATAATTTTATTAAGTATGAATTGATTAATGTTTTTAAAAAGGCAGAATCTGTCACACTGGATTAAAAAAGCAAGGCCCAAACATCTGCTGTTTAAAACAGATATACTTTAATACACTTTAAAGTTATAGATCAGTTAAAAAATGAAGATGGTAAAAGATATTAAAAAAAATACAAAGAAACATGAACTGGTATATTCATATCAAAAAAGGAGACTTTTAAGAGACATTTCCTGAATGCCAGAACACTAAGAACTTTTTATAGTAAAGAGTTTCAATTCATCAAGAAGATGTCAAAACTCTAAATGTATCTTCATTGTATAAAAGAGCTTCAAATTTGACAGAACTAAGGAAAGACATATTTGGAAAATATATTTAGAAATTTTAACACTCTTCTCTCTGTAACTGATAGAGGAATTAGACAGAAACTTGGTAAATATTTAGAAGATTTAGACAACATCTTCAATGCGTTTAATTTAATTGGAATTTATAAAATATTTCAATTAATGACAGTAGAATAAAAATTATTGTAACTGAACATGGAACAAAAGACGTGGATACTTCACAGAAGAAGATTTTGAGATGACTATGATCATATTAAAAGATAAAAAAACTTTAATCTTCAGGAAAATGAAAATAAAAACGACTACACACCCACTAGAATTATTAAAGTTAAAAATGTTCCAAGCAAGTATTTATGAACTTGTGGAACTTTTGAAAATCTCACGCCTTCTGTCAGGAATATAAAATGGTACAATTGTTTTGGAAAGTTGTTAGTTTCTTATAAAATTAAACATACTTACACTATGGCCCAAGATGACAAACAGAACAAAACAAAATGACACATGGCCACAAATACTAGTTCAAAAACATTCATAGAAACTTTATTCATAGCAGCACTAAAATGAAAAGAAAACGTGTCTATCAAGACTAGGTATTCTTTCCCTATGTTATGTGTTTGTGTATGCAGTTGTCTCAATGCACCCCAAGTGATTACTCAAAATTAACAGAAAACGGACATCCATGTTTCCACTTAGCTGTTTTTTTTTTCTGCTCATTTTCATTTTTTTTAAACATCTTTATTGGAGTATAATTGCTTTACAATGGTGTGTTATTTTCTGCTTTATAACAAAGTGAATAATGATACTAGATTTATAATATCCTCCTTTTTCAAGTACGGTGATGGAACCTGTAATCATTAGCCTTTGTTGACTTAATTTTGGAGTGTTAAATGATATATTGACGAAAAAAGGACATGAGTGAAGTTTTTGAGTAATGAAAATATTGTGTATCTTGATTTATATGGTGATATTTTGCAATGATTAAAACATTTGTCATATTAAAGCCATTGCAAATATATGTCTCTATTGCTTGTCTATAATAAATATTCCATATAGTTTTAAATTTTTAATAAAATATTAATATTTTTGTTTGATACTTTTTCCTTTCCAGAAAAGCACTCATTTTTCAGTACAGATTTATCCCTCCTAAATTATTTTAATATTTGCTTTTGTTCTCTATCATAAATTTTTATTTCACAAAAATTAATTTATTTGAGAGTTTATACTCACAGAGGAACTGTTTAAGAGAAATTACCTCCAATAAAATATTAAAATGTGATTGCAATTTTTATTTGACTGTATATCATTATGAATTATTTTGTTTGAAAATATTGTAAGAACTCAACTGAACTGACATAAACATTAAAAAAACTAAATAATTTTTTATGAAAAGAAAGCAACTCCAGAGTTTATCAGAGTTGATAAGTCCAACAGCACAATGGTGTTGTTGATACCCTGATTCTTTAATCTTCCCCATCTTCCCTTCACTCTTTCCCCAGAAAGTTACCCACTTCTGAGAGTCACTCAGAGATATAATATCCACAAAAGGAAAGAGGCATTTTCCTATATGTTAATCTTTGTATAAGCAAAAAACTAATCAAAACAACCAGCAAACAAAAACATTTCTCCAAAGCCTCTAAATAAACTTGGAAATTTCTATAACCACCTTAATGAGCAGAATCACGTGGAGAGGCTATGCACATGTCAGTCACTGACAAGAGAAATGGAATTAAGATGGTTGTACTGAATAGATTATATTTATGGGGATTTTACCTTCAGACTAAGGATAGTGTCTATGTTTGCTGAATCCTGTGCTTAGGGTAAAACCCTATCTGAATTCAGGGATTAGCCAAGAAGGCAAAAGGTGTAGATTGACAGAGGAATTGGAATGCAAATGTACCAGCTGAGAAGGTTATTAAAAAATACATCACAGTTTTTTTTTCTTTTTTTTTGCCATAGAACTTCTTTTATTTATTTTTAATTTTTAAGCATGTCCATACGCATGTGTGTATTTATTTGTTTGTGGAATGTAGGCTTCTTTATGAGAAAAGGAGTCAAGTGTCTTTTAGTCATTATTTCCCTCAAATTTCTAACACAGTGCTGGCATACAGAAGGTACTCATAAATAGTTGGTGAAAGCATAAATAACATGATGATTCACATGTTGGCAAACAAGAGCTACAAGATAAGGTTAAAGATCCTGATTAAGAGAAGCCTTCAAGGAAGCAAAGATTCTTGCATTCAGGTGAAGGACAAACTCCTCTTAATCTCTACTAATAATGAACACCTTTCTAAATGATGTAATAAACAGTTTATCTTCAGTAATCTTTAAGCTCTTTGAAGATTTGGACCACATTTATGTATTTTTTTTTCTATGACTCCCAAACTCACATAGGACCTTGTTGATAGATGTACTTACTAAGAATTCTTTATGTATTCTGTATAAAATACCTTTGTCAGTTTTTGTTGCAGATATCTTCTTGCACACTGTGGCTTTACTTTTTACCTTTTTAATAGTGTTTTTGTTGAAGAGGAGTATCTAATTTTATATAGTACAATTTCTTAACAAATTCCTTTATGCTCTAATTTTTGATCTTGTTGTAGATATCTTTTTTACCACAAATTCAAGGAGACATTCCCCTATATTTTTGCTATATTTTTCTACATTTAAACCTTCATTTCCCTGGAACTGATTCCTGTGTTTAATGTGAACTATGAGTCAAGTTTCATTATTTTTCACATGGATAATTAATTGATACAGCATCATTTTTTGCCAAGTAGTACTTTGAGGATTTTTTGCATCTATATTCCAAAGAGATAGTGATAGATAGATAGATAGATAGATAGATAGATAGATAGATGATAGATAATTTTTTTTGTGTGTAATGTCTGGTTTTGGTGTCAGGGTATACTTGTCTTAATAGAATGAGTTAAGAAATATCTCCTCCTGGGCTTCCCTGGTGGCGCAGTGGTTGAGAGTCCACCTGCCGATGCAGGGGACACGGGTTCGTGCCCGGATCCCGGAAGATCCCACATGCCACGGAGCGGCTGGGCCCGCGAGCCATGGCCGCAGAGCCTGTGTGTCCGGAGCCTGTGCTCCGCAACGGGAGAGGCCACAGCAGTGAGAGGCCCGCGTACAGCAAAAAAAAAAAAAAAAAAAAAAAAAAAAAAGAAATATCTCCTCCTCTTTTATTTACTGTAAGAGTTTGTGAAGAACTGCTGTACTTTTTCTTTAAATATCCACCAAATATTGGACTTTTTATTTGAGAAATTTAAAAAAATATTAATTCAATCTCTTCACTTGTTATGGATTTATTCAGACTTAATATGTTTTCTTGAATTAGAAATATGCCAATTCCTTTGTTACCTAATGTATGGACATATAATTGTTCATAGTGTACCTTTATATTCCTTCTTTTTGTCTGCACTTTCAGAAGGGATTCCACCCATTTCATTCCTTATTTTTGACACATGGGTGTTATGTTGGTCTCTACCTATTGACGATGATGCTGTCAGCTAGAAATGACCGGGGCAGTCACCTGGGCCCATCCTACTTGTGGCAGCTCACCACAGATATTTCCCAAACCAGAGCCTTTTCTGTGTCCAGATCAGCCCTTTTAGTTATTATTATTATTGCATGATGTACCTCAGCAGCAACCATTAGGGAACCTTGAAAAAACAAGGTTTATTACTCACAGGTCCTGGAGGGTGAACAGCAAGCCCAAGGGACACATAGAGAAGTCCTCAGGTAGAGAGAGGGAGGGAGAGTAGACATGGTACTACCTCCATTGGGGTCAAGGGTCAGGCGCCTAGGGTTTTAAGACATAAGAGCAGGAATTAGGGCACAGGAAAGGAAAAGTGGGAGCAGTCAAGTGTTCACTTACTAAAGTTACCCAGGGCATTCTAAAAAGAAAACTTCATGGTTGGGGTGGCCTGGTTTCTTATCTGTTGTCTTACTAGTAATTGTGTCATGCATCTGGTGATATGTTTGTTCTTTGAAATGGATGCCTTGGCAATCAGAAGCTTAATGTCAGGCACTTACACTAAAATGAATCATCTCTGTTTTTTTCTTGAGCAGTCTACATAAGGGTTTGTCAATTTTGTTGATCTTTCAAAGAACTAAGTTTTGGTTTTCTATTAACTATTTCACTTCTCAATTTTTTTTCATTCTGCTTTCTCTGGCTTTAGTTTGCTCTCTTTTTCTCTATTTTCTTAAGGTGGAAGGCGGAATTATTGATTTGAGATTTTTTTTTTTAAATGTAGACATTTAGAGCTATACATTTTCCTCAGAGCACCACTTTTGCTATGTCCTTTATGTTCTGGTGTGTTAGGTTTTGTTTTCATTCATCTCAAAGCATTTTTTAATTTCTCTTGTGATTTCCTCATTCACATATCTGTTATTTACCAGTGTGGTGTTTAGTTGCCACATGTGTTTTCGTGCTCTTCTTCCTTCATTCCTGTCTCTAATATGCTACTATTAAAGATTTGATATGGTACTACAGCAATAGAGGCTCTGTTTATTTTTCTTTATCATTTTTCTCTCACTTCCTCAGATTAAATACATTTTATTTATCTAATTTCAATATCTATCTAACTTTTAATCTAAGTTCACTGACTCTTTTCTCTGTCATTTCCATTCTGCTATTCAGTATTTTTTAATAGAAATATTGAATTTTTCAATTTTCTAATTTTCATATAACTATTTCATAGTTTCTATTTCTCTGCTAAAAACTTCTGCCTTCCCATTAGTGTTTTTACTTTACCTGATGGATCATAGTTGCAACAGGTGCTCTGAAATATTTTCTGATAATTCCTTCATCAGCGTGAGTTAGAGGTTTATATATATTAATTACCTTCTCTCTTGGCAATCACTTATATTTCCTTCAATTTATGTATGGTGATTTTTAATTGCATGCTGGACATTTTAATATTGTGTTATTTAAGTCCTGAGTTTTGTTAAAATCACTATAGAGTGATGATATTTTTGCTTTAGCAATCAATCAACCCAACTATGTTCAGTCCAGAAGTCCTATCTCACTGTTTTTTTCCTAACATCAATTCTGTTTTCAATGCCTTTCTTATGCTGCTTTGGCTGTGTCCTGTCCCTGTGCCACTCAAATATGAGTCTGAAACTGTACAGTGATTTGTGCCTTCATCACTTCTGAAACCTTCGCTGGGCTGCTTTGGATTCTACATCTCTCCTACAGCAACCCCAGGGTGGGTTCTCTATATTTTGTTTTCCCTCCAAATCCGCCAGTTTTTGTTACTTTTTATAGCCTACATGTTTTTGTTACTTTTTGTAGCCTACATGTAGCTTCTTTTTGTGTTTTGTTCAGGCTTGTAGTTGTAATCAGCTGGGAAGATAGGGTGTACTGAACTTACTGCATCTTGCCTGACATCAGAAGTATTCTGTGTTTCCTTTTAATTGAATCTGAAATGGATATTATTACCAATTCTCCCTAGGAAAGAATTTCCATTCAGGTTTTTTTCCCCTACAGTTCAAGGATATATGACTTTAAATGACAAAGTTTATGTCTAGCAGAATTTTTAAAGACTCTATTTGAATATAGTAGGATATCATGTTTTCTAGTAGTACACAATATCAGAATGCTATATTAACCTTAGATTTAGACTTACTGATATTTCTTAGGAGGGATCTTACAACCTATCATTCTTCTAAGATTTTAAAAACTGCAATTTTACATTGATGATATAAGTAACTTAATTAAGGGGTCAATTTAAAACTTAGATTTGAGAAAAAATTAGGGATTAAAAAAAGTTCTATAGTGGGTATTTTGAATTGGCAAATATTGCTCACCATTTAAAGAAATCAAAACTTCCAAGAGAATGGATAATACAAAATATCATATCGTATATAATGTACTGATGTTGCAACTCCCTCAGCTTGTAATGGGGGAGCAAACTTCTGGTCCCCATAGTTCCTCTAATCTGGTGAATTTCAGAATATTTTTTCCCACTTGAGTCAACATTTTATGAAGATTAAAGATGGCAGAAGCTGAGAAACTATAGACTAAAATGAAAACATTTATAATCAATCCAAAGAACCATCCTAGCCAATGATGAGACATATAAAGAATGTTGTGATCTGGCCATTATCAACAGTTAGTGTAACTGAGCAGTAGATTTCTATTTCATACCATACCCAAATACAAAGTTTTATACTTTATATCACCATACAAAAAGGAAGGTAAAAGAATAAGCCATAGACTGGGAAAAATTATTCACAACATATATATATATATATATATATATATATATATATATATATATATATATATATATATATATATATATATATATATATATATATAACAATACTATTATGTCCAAATACATTTTTAAAAATTCTTACAAATCAATAACAAAATGTCAAACTCCACCCCTCTCCAAATGAAGAAATGGCATGAACCAGAAAACTCAAAATGGAAATATCCAAATGGCTAATAAGCACACGGAAAGATCATCAACATCATTAGTTATTTGGAAAATGCAGCCCAAAGTGAAAATCAGACACTAATACACATACAGCAAAGTGACTAAAATTAAAAAAAAAAAAAAAAGATTGATGAGGATGTGAAACAACTGGAACTATCAAATATTGTTGGTGGGAAGAAAAACTGCACATCAAATTAAGGTGTCTCCCTGGCAGTTTCAAATACACTTAAACCTACATCCATGACCTAGGAATTTCTATCCTAGATATTTGCCCAAGAGAAATGAAAACATATGTTTACACAAAAACACATAAAATAATGTTTATAGCAGCTTTATTTTTAACATCCCCAAACTAGCATGTCTTTATGTATACCCATTGAATATTGGGGAAATAATAATTTCAGGTGACATAATACTAAATAGCAACTAAATGAAACAAACTATGGATAATCACAACAAAGAAAAAATTCTTACCATATATTAAGGAAACTAAAGAAGAAATAAAACAGTATATGCTATATGATTCCATTTTTATAATGTTCAATTACTAGTAAATTTAATCTAAATTGATAGAAATAAGAAAAAAATCTACCAATATAATTTACTAAATCAATAGATTAAAAGGAAAAGAAATGATATTGTTACTGGAGAGCAGATTCTTGTCTCCTCACAGAAAGAATTCAGAAATGAGACACGGAAGTCAAGAAAGCAGAGCAAGGATTTATTAAGCAATAGTACACTCTCAGGAGAGACCTGGCAGGCTAAGATGAGAAGCTACTCTGAGTTCCTTTATACAGTGAGTGAAAATGATTGGGCAGAATATTCATTGAGGAGGGAAGGGTTTGGGTTTCCTGCTTTTCATCACAGCTCCACATTCCTGAGGGGAGGAAAGATTTTTGTCCTTATTTTGGCCTTGATAGGAAGTGTCATGGCATTGGTGCATGATGGGTACTTCTTATTTGCAAGGCTTATTTTATTGTAATGAGGGCACATTTGGATGTTGAAGATTTACACCTTTTCCTGCCTTTCTTTGTCTGCCTCTAGGACCCCATTGGCCACAAGATGTATGGTATGTACGGTTTTATGTAAGCCTGGAGGTTCCTGCTTTTCTTTGTCTGCCCAAGGATCCCTGCATTCACAAGATGTATGGTTTCCTGTCACACAGCCTGTGCCCCACCCCCTTTCTCTGCTTATATTTAGCTATCTGCCTGCTCTAATATTCCCCCTTCAAGGAGTCTGGACCCTTAAAATCTTTTAAGGGTCAAAGGGTTGACAGTCCATCTTCTATAGCTGCTTCAACCTGAGCTGGAGAATTGTCCCTACCTGGGGGAGTCCAGATCCCCTTGCTATCTGAATGAGATAGGATTTCTGGGTTTGTTTACAGTGGGAGGGATGGGTAGCAGAAGTAGAAGGAGGTTGCTACCTTTCCCAGTGGATGTAGACAGTCCTCATCTTCAGGTGGGATAGGTTGAAATCCTTGTGGTACCATCATTTGAAGTTGGAGTTGTTGCATTCTAGAGGATAGACATTTAACTAGGTAGTTAAAAATACAAGAACCAAAGAGAAAATTGAGAAATATACGGGCTATAGGACCTATAAATGGGAGAAGCCAAGTCTATCCTGGAAAACATCCACTAAGGGTCTTGGTCTGTTCCTGCTTCCCTTGGTTATACCTGTGGAGCCAGGCAGTCTGTTTGTAGGTAGATTTCCTTAACATTTATGTCTATTCCTCCTGAGATGTTAATGTACATGCAACATGTTTTATTTATGACAGTGCAGACCCCTTCTTGGTTTGCTAAGAGATAATCTAAGGCCCGACTCTTGTCAAAGGTTACACCTGCCAGGGGATCTAGGGATTTAGGGATTTTTGTGGAAGTGAGTGTTTCTCCAGGTTTTTTGTTTTGTTTTGTTTTGTTTGTTTTAATGTTCCATCTAGGGAAGAAATTAGATCCTTCAAGGTTGTCTCATGTTAGGCCAATCATCCCAAAGGGACAGCCACAACTAGGGTCCCCATAATTCCTGCCAGCACAAGACTGAAGGCCCTTTTCTGTCCCACATGGGTCACACTGAGGGCGGTTATTTTGGCCAGAGCTGCAGTTCCCAAGGTGCAGTCCCCATAGTGACGTTTGTTGTCTGGATGTGAGAGAACAATGGCTTTGGTCATTGTGTGGTAGTTGTCAGAGGTCCCACATAGACATAATAATCCAGGCGGCACTCATAAAACAGTGTGATTAGTTTTGTCACACAGCTGGAGAAAAAATCTCAGGAAGTGAGAGACAGTTGCAGAGGGGTCCCATATGTATACTGAATCTGGTCTCTGGTTAAGAGTATCCAGGAGGGCGTTTATATTCAGAGAGGGTCATGGTAAGGGAATATATGATATTATATTATAAGCAGCACAAGAAGTTCTGTTGGCATAAATTTTGTGAACTGTTATAACACACATGTGTGTTGTTAGGGTACAGGATAAAGTGTAAATAGGCTGGTCCTCTACATCACACCAATTTATAGGCTTAAGGACATCTAGGGATAGGTTTAGGTTTCTGTTTGAAAGATTCTCGTGGGCTGAAAAGGGATCTATGTTTTCACTGTGGGTACCATTGTGACAAGGGGTGCATCCTAGGATTTGATTGCAGATTAGGGAGGTTTTGTGATATTTATAGCCCTTGAATAGTGAGGTGTGGTGTGGTAACAGAGTGGAGATGGCCTTTCTCATGTAACAATTAAGTAAATTTTTTCCTAGAGTAATTAAAAGCAGATTGGTTAAAAGCTGAGAATACAGTGCAATTGTTGACCAGGTTAGCCTTGTGATTGTTGACCAAGTAATTGTTGTTACTTCTCCTGGGGTGGTGGGTTGCAAATGGCAAACCCAACAGAGAAAGAGAGATTTTCCCCTATAGCAAAATTCTTGGAGTTATGGACTATTATGTCATCTTTCCATGTTAAGTCTTGGGACCAAAGAGATTGGATAGATAAGACAAGAACAAGTAAGAGCAGGGGTAAGGTCCCTAGCATTATTTGGAAGGGAAAACAGAGGAAGAATAGAGGCCGTGGGACTTAGCTTTGTGTTTGTGAAGTTCCTTTGTCCTTCTTGAGCAAGAACTTCAGGTCTTGAAGTGGTTCACTCATCCACCTGGACTCTTCTGGCTACTCAAGGTCTTCTGTGTCCTATGAAGACTCAGGGGGAGGGGGAGGTTTAATTCTAGAAAGGTGCACCCAAGTATTGATTCCCTGTAGTTTTATTGCAGTAGGAGTGCTGAGAAGGACCTGGTAAGGTCCCTTCCACTTGGGCAAAAGTTGGTCAGAAGGGGAAAATTTTCTCTATGTTTTTGGGAGAACAAAGACTCCTGGCTGAACCTGAATAGGCCTGTTTCCTGGCTATGGGCCAGCAAAACCTGATTTCCATATTCTGAAATCACCTTTTGGACCTGTCCCAGATTAACTAGTACCTATTAACACTGGTTTCACTATCCACCAAAATGTCAGAGAATATAAACGGCCGAACATAAGTCATTTCAGAAGGGCTAGCCTTAGCCCTATTTTAGGTGTTACCCTGATTCTCAGGAGGGTTATGGGTCAAAGCCCTCTTAACAAAGTTTAGCCAGAATTTTTTCTTTTAAAGTTTGATTTTGCCCTTTCCACCTTTCCGGATGGATTAAGGCCTCCAGGCAGCATAAAAGTGGAAACAAGTGCCTAGGACAGTAGATATTTTTTGTGTAACCTAAGCCACAGAAGAGGGGCCATTATCTCTTTGTAAAGACCATGGATATGGAGGAATTATTTCCTTTAATAATGGTTTTGCTACCTCCTGAGCTCTCCTGGTCCTTGTTGGAAAGCCTTCCACCCATTTGGTGAAAGTGTCAATAAAAACCAGAAGGTATTTATATCCCTGAGAGGATAGCATATGGGTAAAGTCTACTTGCCAGTCTTCCCTGGGTAACTTCCTCTTCGCTGGATGGGCTGGAGGTGGGATGAGGGCCTCAGTTTTCCTGCTGTGTTATTATGGTAGCTTATATTACAGGTCTTTATAATCTCTGGATAGTCTGAGAAAAACCCATGCCAGAAAAAACTTTTTCCACCAGGCTAGTCAAAGTATCACTCCCCAAGGTGAGAGGAGTCATGGAGTGACTTTAAAATTTTCCAGTGTAATGCTCTGGGAAACATTATTATTATTATTTATTTATTTATTTATTTATTTATTTATTTATTTATTGTGCTATGCAGGCCTCTCACTGTTGTGGCCTCTCCCGTTGCGGAGCACAGGCTCCGGATGGGCAGGCTCAGCGACCATGGCTCAGGGGCCCAGCCACTCCGTGACGTGTGGGATCTACCCGGACCGAGGCACAAAGTCGCGTCCCCTGCATCGGCAGGTGGACTCTCAACCACTGCGCCACCAGGGAAGCCCTACGAAACATTATTGTTCGCTCCTTAATCCACCAGCCATCAGGCCCTTTTTGGTATCTCTCTAGTTCTAGCCCACTTTATTTCCTTGATTATGTACTGGGGTGGTGACGTTGTCTAGGGGATTGTACGTGTCCTGAGATGAAGGGGTTTTAAGAGCTGCACCTCTGCCACCTTGTCAGCCAGGGTGTTTCCTTTTACAATGTCTGAGTTTCCATTTTGATCTCCCTCACAAAGGATAACTGCCACCTCCTTAAGGTCTTGTACTGTCTCTAGGGGTCCTAGGATCTCTGGGCAGTGCTAGACTGGGGAGCCCTGTGCAGTCATGGGTCCCTAAGTTTCCAAATGGCAGCAGCTTCTTATGTAAATCTCCTATGGCAAACCCTGCCTTCCAGACACAGTCACATTTGCAGCTACATCCATCAGTAAACCAGACAGCATCTGGGTCCTCGATGGGTTGGTCCCTAAGGTTAGCTCTGCTAGAGTACACCTGTTAGTTGGCTTCAGTGCAGGAATGAGATAATTCCTCTGGGCTTTCTATTGGCATAAGGGTGGCTGAATTGAGGGTCTGACAAACCTTAAGGGTCACTTTAGGAAAATTAAGAAGGAGGGCCTGATATTTTGTGAGATGGCCTCCAGTCAGCCATTGGTGTCCCTTAATTTCTAATAATCCCTGTACCTACTTTGGGGTTAACACTTCCAGGTGTTGACCCATGGTGAGTTTTGTAGCCTCTTTAACCAGCAGGACTATGACTGCTATGGCTCTCAGACAGCCTGGCCACCCGGAAGCCACTGGGTCCCACTGTTTGGAGAGATATGTCACTGGCCGTGGGACTGGTCCACCTTGTGGGTGAGAACTCCCAGGGCTAGTTTTTGTTTTTCTGAGATAAAGAGAGTGAAGGACTACTTTAGATCTGGGATCCCTAGGACTGGGGCACTGATCAGGGCAGTCTTAATCTGATCAAATGCCCTTCATAAATTGCCCATTGAATCCAGAGTTTCTGTGTCTGGTCCCTTCAAGGTTTCATACAATGGTTTGCCATGAGACCAAACCCTGGATCAAAATCCTATAAAACCCAACCCTTCCTAAGAAGGCTCTGAGCTGTTTCTTTGCATGTGGTGATGGTAAATGGAGGATTGCCTCCTTACACCAGGTTGTAAGGGTGCATTTTCCTGCACTTAGAACATGTCCCAGGTAGATGACTATCTAGGAGGAAATTGGGCTTTCTGGGGGGAGCCCAGGGAATCGAGGACCTGTACAGTGTTTTGGTCCAAGGCTGTCTTTAAGGGGCTGCAGATAAAGAGGTCGTCTACATATTGTAATAATGTTCTTATCTTTAATTTTATTTTCCTTAGTTCCCTTGCTAGGGCATTGCCAAACAGGTGTGGGCCGTCCTAGAATCCCTGAGGAAGGACAGTCCAAGTATACTGTTGGGTCTCATTGGTTTCTGGGTCAGTCCATTCAAAGCAAAAAGGTGTTGAGAATCAGGGTGAACAGGTAAACAAAAGAAGCTGTCTTTAAAATCAAGGACTGTGGGCCTCCCTGGTGGCGCAGTGGTTGAGAGTCCGCCTGCCGATGCAGGGGATACGGGTTCGTGCCCCAGTCTGGGAGGATCCCATATGCCGCGGAGCGGCTGGGCCCGTGAGCCATGGCCGCTGAGCCTGCGCATCCGGAGCCTGTGCTCTGCAATGGGAGAGGCCACAACAGTGAGAGGCCCGCGTACCGCAAAAAAAAAAAAAAAAAAAAAAAAAATCAAGGACTGTAAGTCAGGATGTGTCCTCAGGGATCTGAGTAAGTTTCCTGTATGGATTGGGAGCAATCAGATGAAGAGGAATGACAGATTCATTTACGATTCAAAGATCTTGAACCATTACACATTCCCTTGGAGTATTACAAGGAGATTGACACAGAACCAAAAGCCCATACTTCATGAATTTTGAAATTAGGGATTGGAGACCTTGTCGAACCTCTAGTTTAAAGGTATTAATGCCTGGAATGGAAGTTACTAGCCTCCTTTAAGGTGAATTTTACAAGAGTGGCAAATTTTGCCCGTCCTGGTATTACCTGATCCCAGACTTGTGGGTCTATGAGTGTTTTTGTTGTTTACTTGTTTTTGTTTTTTTAATTTAATTTATTTTATTTTATATTGATTCTTTCTCTCTCTTTTTTTAATTAATTAATTTATTTTTGGCTGTGTTGGGTCTTCGTTTTTGCATCCAGACTTTCTCTAGTGGCAAAGAGTGGGGGCTACTCTTCATTGTGGTGCATGGGCTTCTCATTGCGACAGCTTCTCTTGTTGCAAAGCACAGGTTCTAGGAGTGTGGGCTTCAGTACTTGTGGCTCGTGGGGTCTAGAGCACAGACTCAGTAGTTATGCCGTGTGGGCTTCGTTGCTCCACACGCCTGTGGGATCCTCCCGGACCAGGACTCGAACCAGTGTCCACTGCATTGGCAGGCAGATCGTTAACCACTGCACCACCAGGGAAGCCCTCTATGAGTGTTTTAATTTCTGGAGGAGCATTTCTGGCTAGACTGTTTGTTTCCTGTATAATGCATAGTCCAGTCAAAAAAAAAAAAAAAGGCCTTTGTTTTGGTTTTCAGGGAGAGTAAGTGTTGCCCCCAAGGCTGAGAGAAAATCTCTTCACAATAATGGGATGAAAAATGCAGTCTTGACAAGAAACTTGTGAGTTATGTCTCTCCCCAAGTGCAAGTTAGAGGAGTGGTGAAATGTTTTAGCTTTGACTTTCCTTCTACCTTGACAATGGAGCAGTTTTCAGGTCAAGGGGTGCAGCATGGGAAGTCAGGAGAGAATAAGTGGCTCCATGTTCACTAGAAGCTGGACAAGCTTACCTGTCATGTTAATGGTCACTCGTAGTTCCTCCCATGTGATGAAGACTACCTTCTTGAGAGACTTGGAGGTCCCCAGTCCCAGCAATCAATCACTGCCATGACTGGCACAGGGGAATTTCCTCTCTCCCTTTGGAGCTGAAGGCATTCCTTCCTCCAGCGACCCACGTTTTTACAGAGTGGGCATGGAATCTTATGTGGAATCTGGGACCCATTTCCTGGACATATCTTGCTCCAGTGTTATGGGCTCCCACAGTTATAACAGCCTCCTTTATCTGATGAGGTCTTCTGGGAGTACTTTTGTGGAGACCAGAAGTTGGGTTAGGTCCCACCACAAAGGCTGCCAGACCCTTGACTTGCTGATGGTCCCTTCTTAAGTCACACAGTTCCTTCCTTTCCTCCTCAGCCTGGTGTTTATTGTTAATGACATTGAAAGTCATATTAATAAGAAAGGTAAGAGGGGTTTGGGGCCCCATGGCAAGTTTTGAAGCTTCTGACATATGTCGGGGGCTCACTGGCTAATGAAATGGGCTGCAAATACAATGTGTCACTTGAAAGTGTTTTGGTCCACATTTATATACTTTCCAAGAGCATCTACCAACCAGGCCAGAAATAAGGCTGGATTCTCATCTTGAACTTGGCTGATCTCTTTAATCTTATAGTTGATGGGTTTAATTATGCATTGGTTCATCCCTTCAGTGGGGCAAAGGATCATGTGGTCTCTTCTAGGGAAACCAGTCTGGCCTGGCTGATAGTCCCAATTAGGATCAGTTAGAGGTATTGCTGTCATGCCCACAGGGTATTGATGTGGCTGGGCAAGGTGTAATCTATCAACATATGTTTGAGCTTGTGCCCAAATATGGGTATTTTCCTCAGATATGCAGCAGTGAGAAATGACAATATTTAGGTTCTTTCAAGTAATGTCAAAGGAAGACCTTAGTCCCTGGAATTCTTGGGTGAACCAACTAGGGTCCCCTGAGAATCGACCTAAGCAAAAGAAGCACTGGTTGAGGTCAGACAAAGAAAAGGAGGTGTGTATTCTAGTGATTACCTGAGGTCTGCCTACTACTTCTTGGAGGGGGCAAAGAAGCTCAGACTGCAGTTCTGGTACTGAAGGATAAAGAGGCTTATATGGTGGCGGAGGGGCTGATGATGGTGAAAGAGTTTTGGTACTTGGGTCTTCTGTCTGAGACTTGTTTTCCTGCATAAATGTTACCAGAGGGGTTTTTGTACAGTCTTAATGGGTTCCAACCAGCAAGCTTCCTTAACAGAGGACTTGCATAGCTCCATGTTCTCTCTTAGAGTCATAAAGGCCTGAACATAAAGAATCTCTGTTTATTTTCTCTGCCTTTTGCATAAAAACATCTAACTGTAGGATGGTATTATAGTTGAAGCTTTCCTTTCCTGGCCAGGTGCCATGGTCCTTAAGTGTATATTGGGGCCAAGCTGTATTATAAAAAAACAAACAAACAAACAACAACAACAAAAAAGAGCTTTTTCAATTTTAAATAATCTAGAGAAAACTTGTCCCAGTGACTCAGAATACAACTGAGAGTGAGTCCTTGGGGATGGAGGAGGTACTTCCCATCGATTCTTCAGGGAGAAAGGGCTCCTGTAAAAGAGAGGAGTACTACTATTAGTGTGTCCCTTTAGGGGTTCCCTAGGTTAGGACTGGCACCAGGCTTTACCTTCCACCTCACCCATCCTACCTTGGCCAATGTGGGTATAGCGACCCCACCATATGGTGACCCTGTCAGCCTCAGCATCCTGGAGCCCATGTCCTATCCTGGCATCCACAGTACCCAGGATGAGTGACATTCCTGAAGACTCCTTTATAGATTCTACATCCAATGATTAATGCTTGTGTTCCAGGGTGTATTCCCCTGGAACAGACATATTCATATTTCCAGGACGTATTTATGTCTCAGTTTCTCTAAAAGTGTGGAGGGTATCTGAAAAGAGGCACTGGCCTCTAAGGGAGGTGGTGTGTGGGGTTGTGTAAAAACTTTCTATTATCTAGGAAATTCTCAATTTCATTTAGATTACTGTCTATACAAGTAAGACTTCATTTTATACTTCCAAAAAATTGAACCTGATGAGTTAATCAAATGTTGGGTAAGGTAAACCCAGAGGGCAAAGATCCTATGGTTCAGGACCCTAGTTGTTGTGAGAATGGCTGCAAACGGTTCCTGACATAATGTCCTTCACATGTACAACAATGGGAAGTGCAAGACCTAGCGGCAAGTTTGGAAACTGCCTGACAAATTTATTTCCCCCATTTCCAGCAGAGTAAGACAAGAAAATAGGAGTGAGGCGGGGATAGTCAGGCATAAGTGGACCAATAATAAGCTTATAAAGGTAGTCGCAGGGAGGCGGTGGTGTTATGCATTAAACTGTGTGCCTAGGGATGGTGCATGGAAGTTGTCTTAAGGTGGGCGAACAGACCTGTAATCTCTCTAGTCTGTTCCATGACCCACTTATCCTCACATGGGAATCTTCTAGTGGTGAGCTCCCTACTGGCTTTTACTTGCTCTACCCATGCCTACATATGTTGCGGCAAATAGATCCAAAATGTGATGGACAAAGAAAGCAAGATAAAGAGAGAGAGAGAGAGAGAGTAGTGGCAAGAAGTCAGGCAGTTCCTGTCAAGCACAAGGGAGGTGAGAGGCTGAGGCTTACTGGAATTCTCCTGGCTGGCTCACCAAAGATGTTATCAGAGCATAGATTCTTGTTTCTTCATAAAAAGAATTCAGAGATGAGTCACAGAGACCAAGAAAGCAAGGTGAGGATTCATTAAGTAACAGTACACTCTAAGGAGGAAGGGTGGGAAGGCTCAGGTGAGCAGCTGCCCTGAGTTCCTTTGGCAAACTGATTATATGGGGTGTGAAAATGACTGGACAGAATATTCATTGAGGAGGGAGGGGTTCTGGGTCATATTTCCTGGTTTTCATTGCAGCTCCATCTTCCTGAAGGGAGAAGGAAATTTTGTCCTTAATTGGTCTTGATCAGAAGTGTTATGGTGTTGGTGTATGATGGGTGATTCTTTTTGGCAAGGTTAATTTTATTGTAATGAGGGCATAATGAGAAAAAAAGTTACATTTGGATGCTGGAGATTCCCACGTTTTCCACCTTTCTTTGTCTGCCTGTAGGACCCCTCTCACCACAAGAAGTATGGTATGTATGGCTTCCTATCAGCCCAAAGGTTCATGTTTTTCTCTGTCTTCCCATGGACCCCTGTCATTCACAAAATGTATGTTGTGCTGCTACCTGGCCTGTGCCTTCTTTCTCGGCCCATATCTAGCCATCTGCCCATTCTAACAATATGGCCACCTTATTAGAGGTAAACACACACACACACCACCAGTATCATCACTACCACCACCACAAGCACCACCACAATAAAACATTGAATCAATATATACTTGTGACAAAAGTGTTAACAATTAAGATATAGAAGAGAACTACTTAAATCATACAACATAACTTTATCTCAAAGATTAGCAACAAAGCAAGAGTGTCTATTCTCATCATTTCTATTTATCATTTTACTAGAGGTTTTAACCTCTACAATAGGTAATAAAAAGTCACACAGGTGGGGGAAAAGAAGAATAACTCTATTTATTTGTAGGTGATATGATTATGTGTTGAGAAACACTCTTGAAAATCTAAAAAGTAATCTTCAGTGAGCAAGTAAACCAAACAATTTTGTAGGAAACAAGGTCAATATACAACATTTAATTGCATTTTTATATACTATCAGCAAACATTTAGAAAATAAAATAATACAATTAAAACACAATTTAAAACATCAAATTTCCTAGAAAATATTTGTCAAAGAATATGTTAGACTTCTAAAATAAAAACCATAAGACATTGCTGAGAATAATTTAAAATCCTTACAATGCTATTTTGTGATTTGAAATGCTCATATTGATACCATGTGAAATTTCCCCAGATTGATCTATAGATTCAACATGGTACTAATCAAAATACCAAAAAGGTCTTTTGTAGATATCGACAGTTTGGTTTTAAAAATCTATATGTAAGTGCAAAATAACAAAAAATAAGAATTTTGAAAAAGAAAAGTTGGAAGTTGCCTGATTTCAAGGGATAGTCTAAAAATAGAATAACCAAACGGTCTGTTGGACAGATCTTCTGAAGTAACAGGACTATTTATTAAAGTACTCTTTATTATAGGCTAGTGTTGCTACTGTAAATAAAACTCATTTTGATTGTTAATATATATATATATTTTTTTTGTCTAAGGGTGAAGCTATCTGATTTTTGGACTTTACCCATTGGTAAATATAGTGTAGCTATGTCCAATTGTTTATGATGCATCCCAGGTTTGTATGTGCAATTTTCAGAAACGCCATCTAAAATGAACTGGTGAACACACAGCAAAACTCCTCAGTCACAAGTGATATTTTTGTCCCTAAAATCTACGTTCATCTTAGAATATAATCTTAGATACTGCACATAAAAGGCAACTGTACAAGGAAACTGAACACATGAACACCCTCCTATTTCAGATGGCATCAACACACCTGATACTAAAAGATTGAATAACCTTCTAAGATGCATGGTTTTTCCTTGCAAACTTTTTCTTTTGTAGTATCACATTCGATAGGAGAGTGGTTAAGAACATACATTGTGGAGTCAGACTACTGGCGTTGAAAGCCTGGCCTACATTGGTTCCAGTTTCTATTGCACACAGACCTAATACACTTCACAAAAATTAACTCAAAATGGACCATAGACAATGCAAAACTATAAAACTATAAACTATAAAACTTCTAGAACACAACATGAGAGAAAACCAAGATGACTTTGGGTACAGCAATGATTTTCTAGTTACAATACCACAGACATGATCCAAGAAAAAAATAATGGATAAGTTGTATTTCATTAAAATGAAAACTCTGTTCTATTAAATACAATGTCAAGAAAATGAGAACACAAGTCACAGACTGGGAAAAATATTGGCAAAAACTTTAATGAAAAACTGTTATCCAAAATATACAAAGAACTCTTAAATAAAGAACAATGTGAAAACAAACAACCTAATTAAAAAATGAGCCAAAGATCTTAACAGACATCACATCCAAGAAGATATATAAATGGAAAATAAGAGTTGAAAGTCTTACTCCGTTCATTTTAAAGATGGGGAAAATGTACTCTCGAAAGTTTAAATGATTTACCTATAGTTAAAACATAACTATATTGCAAACACTGGGTCCAAAATATAAGTCCCTTTCTTTCCCAGATATTCTTGTCCAACACAAGACCGAAAATACCATCTTCTTTCAAAGGACGTAGTAACCAGGCTGTGCTCTATCGTTTACTAACTTTAAAAAGTAAGAACTTGATATTTTATTGAGGAAACTAGTTTCTCTCTTCATTCATGGTTTATTGTGATAAGAAGAACAGGGAGTCTGAGTTTTCACTCCATTATTAACTAATTATGGACCCTTGAAAATGCTTGATATCTAATCTCCTCAAACCTGTTTAGTTATTTGTAGAATGAAGAAAATATTATATTAAATTTTCTTGAAATGATACCTGATCCTTAATATAACTGCATTACACTAATAACTTTTAAAGAAATATATATTTGGGTACTTTAAAAAGACAATGATTAATTATTATTTTTATAATCTTATATGACTGTATATTGTTACTAAAACTAAAATTTTCCTTTCACCAGTGTGGGATTCAAAAAGGTTCACATCACTTTTTACTGTTTATTTATTTATTCATTCAACAAATATTTTTGTAACTCATTAATAACCAGAATCTGTTCAAGGAACTGAGACTAGCAATGAACAAATAAAAGTAGATGGCTTTATTCTTCAATGTATAGACTTGAAATGTTGTCTTTCTCTTCCTCTGGACACAAGTCCCTATTTTTCCTACTAATTTCCATACTTTGGAGACAAAATAAATACTCAGAGGGCCTAATAACCACCCCTATTATTATTCCCTCTGATGATAATGAAGATAACGGGGCTGGCATATTTTTTCATGGGTAAGTGGGATAAAGAAGAAGTCATTCTCTTAGAGTAACCTTTAAGCCTTGTGTTTTCATTGTGTAATATTGTAAGTCATGCCATATTTCCTTACTCAGCTCTTTATCCACATTTCCTGTAGCATGTTCAACAATGCCAGGATAGCCAGAAGTGAAGGCATGCCAATCCCAATTTTGAGAATGTATTCACTTTCCTTAAAATAATTTTATTGACTCAGATATTATACTTGAGTAACCAGCAAAATCATTCTTCACTCTTTTAAACTCACATTTACCCCTGAGTCCTTCCCTTAAAATGCACCCAATTTGGGGCTATTTCAGTCCATTGGTCATAGTCAGCATAAGTTAATATTGCCACAAATAAAATCATCTCAAACTTTAGGGACTTAAAATGCCCATTTTGTTATGCTATGTTTCTGTGGGTCTGAAATTCAGGCAAGGCCCAGCTAGGGTCTTCTGTTCTCAACTATGCCCCCCCTCCACTTATAGTCCGAAGTCAGCAGCAAAAAAGTAGTTTTCTATTTCTTCAGATACCCTGGTTAATGTCTGGGATAAAAAAAGTTACTGAGCTATGTATATTTCATCGACCAGGTCAGCCTGAGCTTTTATGAGTGTCATCTAGGCAGGTTTCCAAAGGACAGAGTGGACGAAGTCAAGGTTTTTGAGGCTTTGGTTTGGAATTGGCTCAAGGTCAAGTCCACGTAATTCTACTGATCAAAGTGAACCAGAGGGCCACACAGATCATCATCTTTTGATAATGCAAGGAGCTACAAAGTCATGTTGAAATATATATATATATATATATGGAGAGAGGAAAAGTGCAGTCATTTGCACAAACAATCTATAGTAGTCCTCAGTCTGCCACAATTAATATTACTTCTACTTGCAAAATATTCTCAGCCACCCTGAGGACCCTGAAAGGTTCAGGTATTAATGCATTTATGCTCAAAGTCCAGGATGCTGGTGTAATATCAGGCTGAGGAAAACCTCCTAAAATGCAGATTTTCTTTATTCGTAGATCTTTGAACTAAAAATACAAGTAATCTTACCTCCACAGAGAAAGCATAACCACAATAAATACTCCAATTCAAAACAAGGAGAATAGAAGGTACGCAGCAATTGCTGTTCCAGAGCAGTTCTGAAAGCCTGTGAGATACACTTTTTATTTTTAAAAAGTCACCTTCTATGCTATTAATGATGGATTAACTAGGGAAATAAGAGCAGCTGAAATTCTAACAATTTTATATCATCTTCTTGCTTTTTCTTCTTCATTTCCACAGAAATTTGGAAGTAAAACTGACTCAAATTTCTATTAAAATTGTGTAACTTCAGTGTAAAGAATAGGCATGTTAAGGGAATGGGGCTCAGGTCCTGGCTCTCCCATTCACCTCAGCTCACTCACGACTGCTCCTCATCATTTATAAATGATGTGTTGGATCGGCATATTTATAAAAACTTCAAATAAAAGAGTCTAAAGTAGAGTTATTGCAAGCATACATTTTTCATATTTTCTGAAATGTTTTCTTTATGCTTAGAGATTTGCTGTTATATAAATAAATACTATTTACAATTCTTTTTTCTTCCTCATCATTTAATCACTTAAATATACCAATAGATTTTTAAAAATGCTTTATATTTTAAGAGTAGTTTTAGGTTTTTAATAAAAATTGAGAGAAAAAAACAGATTTCCCACATACCCACTGCCCTCACAGAAGTATACTCTCCCCCATTATCAACATCACTCACCAGATTGGTATATTTTTTACTGAAGTTAAACCTACATTGACCCACCGTAATCACCCAAGGCACACAGTTTATCTTAGGGTTCACTCTTGCTGTTGTACATTCTATGAGTCCAGACAAATGCATACTGGGATATCCATCATTGTAATATCATACAGTATATTTTCACTGCCTTAAAAATCCTCTGTGCTCTTCCTATTCATCTCCTCATGACCACCTCAGGGAATTGCAAATCTTTTAACTGTTTCCATAGTTCTGCCTTTTCCAGAAGGTCATATGGCTTAAACCATACAGTATATAGCCTTTCCATATTGCCTTTTTTTGCTTAGTAATATGCATTTGATTCCTCCGTGTCCTTTTATGGCTTGATAGCTCATTTCTTTTTTGCACTAAATAGTCATCAACTGTATACATGAATCACACTTTTTATTTATTCATCTATTTAAGGACATCTTGGTTGCTTCCAAATTTGGGCAAATATGAATAAAACTGCTGTAAACATCCGAGTGCAGCTTTGTTTGTGGATATAAGTTTTTAACCCCTTTGCATAAATATCAATATGATTGTTGGATCATGTAGTAAGAAGTGCATTTAGTTCTGTAAGAAAAAACAAAATTTTCTTCTGATGAGGCTGTGTCATTTTGTATTCCCACCGATAGTGTATAGATTGCTTTGAATCTATATGTTCCTGTTGCCCCACACACTCAACAGCATTTGGTGTTGTCAGTGTTCCAGATTTTTGGCTTTCCAATAGGTATGTAATGGTATTTCATTTTTTTTAATTTGTACTTTTCTGATGACATAAAATGTGAAACAACTTTTTGTGTGCTTATTTGCCACATATATATCTTCTTTGGTGAGATGTCTATTAAGATCTCTGGCCCATTTTTAATGTTTTTATTTGTTTGTTTCTTTTCTTATTGCCAAATTTTAAGCGTTCTTTGTATATTTTGGATAGGAGTCTTTAATCAGATTTCTTCTGCAAATATTTGCACCAAGTCTGTGGCTTGTATTCTCATTTTCTTCATATTCTCTTTCATAGAGTCAAAGTTTTAAAATTTAATTAAGTCCAATTTATCCATTATTTTTTTCTTGGATCATTCCTTTGGTGTTATAAATGAAAAATAATGTCCAAACTCAAGGTCATCTAGGTTTTCTCTTATGTTATATTCTAGGAATTTTACCACTTTGTGTTTTACATTTGGGCCTATCGTCCATTTTGAGTAATTTTTTTGTGAAGTGTGTAATTTTTTTATATGTGGATGTCCAGATATTCCAGCACCAATTTGAAAAGACTATATTTGCTCCAAGTATTGTCTTTGCTCTTCTGTCAAAGATCAATTAACTATATTTATGGAGGTCCATTTCTGGGCTTTCTATTCTGCTCAATTGACTTATTTATCAATAGCACACTGTCTTGGTTACCATATTTTTATAGTAAGTCTTGAAGTTGCATAATGTCAGTCCTCCAAATTTGTCCTTCTCCTTCAATATTGTGTTGGCTATTCTCGGTCTTCGGGCTCTCCATAAAAACTTTAGAGCCAGTTTTCTTAAATACATGAAATAATTTGCAGGGATTTTTATTGGAATTTCTTTGAATCTATAGCTTAATTTAAGAAGAACTGATATCTTGACAGTGTTGAATCTTCTTGCCCATGAACATCGAATATCTCTCCATTTATTTAGTTCTTCCTCAGTGCCATTCTTCAGTGTTTTGTAGTTTTCCCCACATAGAACCTGTATATATTTTGTTAAATTTATACCTAAGTATTTCATTTTGGGGAGGTGCTAATATAAATGATATAGTGTTTTAATATTAAATTCCACTTGTTCATTGTTGGTATGTAAGAAAGTGATTGGCTTTTGTATATTAACCTTGCATCCTGGAACCTTGCTATAACTGTTTATTAGTTCCAGGAATTTGTCTATTCTTTTGGATTTTCTATATAGACAATTATTTCATCTCTGAACAAAGACCATTTTATTTCTTCCTTCTCAATCTGTAAACATTTTTTTTTCCTTTTCTTATTTAATTAGTTGGTTCTTCTAGTACAATATTGAAAAGAAGTGGTGAGAAGGGACATCCTTGCCTTACCTGATATTAGTTGGAAAATTTTGAGTTTCTCACCATTAATTATGATGTTAGCTGTAGGACTTTTTGTAGCTATTATTTATCAGTTTGAGGATGTTCCTCTCTATACTACTTTACTGGGACTTTATTTCAAATGTTTTTTTTTTTTTTTTGCATCTATTGATATGATGATGCAATGTTCTTTTTTTTTCTTTTTTTTTTTTTGTGGCACATGGGCCTCTCACCGCTGTGGCCTCTCCCACTGCAGAGCACAGGCGGCTCCAGACATGCAGGTTCAGTGGCCATGGCTCACGGGCCTAGCTGCTCCGCAGTATGTGGGATCTTCCAGAACCAAGGCACAAACCCACGTCCCCTGCATTGGCAGGCAGACCCCCAACCACTGCGCCACCAGGGAAGCCCACAATGTTCTTTTTTTAACTGCTGATGTGATAGAACATATTGATTTTTTAATGTTGAATAATCCTTTAATTTAATTAGATGAAAGAGATATCTGTGTAAAATAAATAAATATCTATAAGGTAAATCTACATAAAATAGAAGTTGAGAGAAATATTCACTTTTTTAAAAATTAAATTTATTATTAAAATTAAATATTGATACATTATCTTCCAGTTCATTGAGATTAAAATGTGTAGTCGTTTTTTCATAACTACATATATTTTTATATTAACTTGGACTGAAAGTCCTATTACTGTATTCTATTATTTATCTTTCAATTTCTTTTCTCTCTTTTATTTTTAGTTTCATTGGAATGTTTCCTTTTCATTAGCATTTTAAGTAATTATTTTGGGAATGCAATTATCTCATCTCCATCAGGACAATCCAACATCTATTTTACAAACAAGATTAATGTATTTCAAACTTTGTAAAATATCCCTCTTATTATATTATTTCATTGATTAAAAACATTCACTAGTTTTCTAAGATTCTGAAAAATACTTACACTTTAGTTTTGATATCTCTGAGGCTTTTTATATGTTAGCTCCAAGGAGTATTCCCAAGAATATATCCACTCTTTTTTTGCCAAACTTTATTCCAATCAAACTATTATACCTTTAATTCATGGGTCCTGACTTACTCTGAAATTAACCCAAGTTTGTAATTTACTCTTGCTATGACAAAGTATACTCAATATTGATGCTAGTATTCCTAATAATATGATATTGATTAAACTTTAATATCATTTTGTTTTGTGTATCCCTTAATTACATATGGTGGGTATAGATGATTTTACTATTTCTATCTTTTAACCTTCCTACTAGGTTTATAAATAGTTCATCTGCTACCAATCCTATATATCTGCCTTTACCAGTAATATTTTCCTTTCATAACATTCATATTTCCAGTTTTGCCCTTTTCTTTGCTGCTTAGAGAAGTCACTTTAACATTTCTTGTAAAACCAGTTTGATAATTTTATCAGGTAGAGTATTCTTGGTTGTAGGCCTTTTTACCTTGTAATACTTTGAATATATTGTGCCAGACTCTTCATGCCTGGAAAATTTTTGCTGAAAAGTCAGCTGATAACCTTATGGGACTTCTCTTGCTTTTCTCTTTTGCTTTTAAGATTATTTACCTGTATTTTTTGCCTTTTTAATTACCATGTGTCTTCCTGTGGACCTTTTTAGGTTCATTTGGACCTGGATATCTGTTTGTTTTCCTGTTAGGAAAGTTTTCAGTTCTTACTCTTTTCTCCCTACCCTCTCAAACCTCAAATTCTTAATCACAGAAGATTTGAGGTTTTTTTTTTGTTTGTTTGTTGTTTTTAATCTAGATAAAAATCAAGAGAACTTTGCAAGCTTTTTTCAAGTGGTTCAAATATTCCCTTTAAGCAGAAGAAATACAGTCCTCCGTATTTGAGGCACGAAGTGGTGACTTCTTCAAATAAGATCCCTACCCTTTTCTCTTTCTCTTGTTTTTCTAGAACCCCTATAATGTTAATGTTACTATGCTTGTTGTTGTCTAAAAGGTCTCTTAAAGTATCCTAATTTTTTTTAATTATTGTGTTTTTTTTTTTTCTTTTTTCTATTCAGACTGGGTGATTTCCACTACTCTGTCTTCCAGATTATGGATCTGTTCCTCTGTATTGTCTAATATACTGTTGATTCCTTCTAGTGTATTTTTTATTTTAGTTATTGTATACTTTAGCTACGTTTAGTTCTTTAAATTTTCTTGCTATTTGTTTAAATTCTTACTCTGTACATCTATTCTTCTCCTGAGTTCAGTGAGCCTCTTTATGATCATTATTTCAAACTCTTTATTGGATAGAATGTTTTCCCCCACTTCATATAGTTCTTTTTATCTAAGTTTTTGTATTTTTGCTTTGTTTGAAACATATCCCTATATTTACTCATTGTGTCTAATTCTCTGTATTTATTTCTATGTAATTGATAGGTTGGTAACATTTCCCAATCTTGAAGAAGTAGTCTTATGTAGGTGTTATTTTATGGGGCCCAGCAGCATGCTCCCCTGTGCTCACCAGAGCTCTATACTCTAGGGTTATCCCCTTTGTGGGCTGTGTGATCCCCTTTGTTGTGGTTAGGCTGGCTGCTACATGTGCTGTTGGTAAGCAGAGCTGGCCCCTAGGCCAATTGGCTGAGAGGCCCTGTCTCAAGCACTGGCTGCTGGCCTGCTGGTTTGCAAGGTAAGCTTCCTGCATGGTCATCTGTGCCTCCCAGGGGTCACAGGGTTATTGCTGGTCCACTGATGTATGTGACCAGGTTCCTGCACAGCAGCTTTCATGGCCTGGAGATGTGGGGCTGCTTCTTGCCACTAAAATTCAGGAATTTCATAGCTGATTATTGAGTAACTAAGAATGAGAGAAATAGTTAAACAATTAATTAATACCTAAACACATCATTAAAGGGAATAAAATGGATGAATTGACTTGAGGATTAATTCAGAGTACCCTGCATTTTATTAATAGTTTTAATTCTGTTTTTTGCTATCAAGATGGAAAAAATAGCATTTCATGTCCTTTGGAGAATTTCTAACATTCATCATATCTCTTCTTTTTTTTTTCTCTTCACTTATATCATTTTTTCTAACTCTATACTTCCCACCTATGTACCAAAATATGTACAATTCTTAGTAGAATGGTTGGAAATTGTTAGAGGATATAGATGTTGTATAGGATTTAGATTTCTTCCAAAAAGCAAAAAAATTGATTATTTGGAACCAATGGAATAAATTCACTCATCACAAACTCCACAACCTTCACATTTCTGGCCATGAATATGTGGAATAGGGGGCTCATAATTCACCTAGAATAATTTTAATGTATGCAAATCAATAATGTAGTATTTCCATATCTCTGAACAGGCAGGAGTGAAGTCATCCTCAGGTGTAGCGGAAGAGAACTTAGGCTGATGTTCATTATACCTGTTTGTGGACTCCAGTTCCGATTATTCCCTGTGTGGTAGTCAGTGAGGATTTTTGTAAATTCAGGTTTCTCATAACATTACCCATGCTGTTAAATAACATAGTCTTTATTTCCAGTTTATTAAAAGTGTCATGTTTTCATCTTCCATGAAAAGGGCAAACATGCAACTCAGTCCTGTTTCCTGAGAGTCCCAATGTCCACTTTCTGCTTTCAGGTAAGGTCACTTTTTTCAGCTGTTAGTGCATTTAAGTTTTTTGTCTCTTCAGTGATATATTTTATCGTCAAAAATAATTAAAATTTTATCTGTAGAAGGCATTTTACTTATTTCAGGTAATCAAAATAAGTAAATAAATAAATAACCCTCCAAAACAACAACAAAATAACAAGGATATTTGAAAATATGTGTAATTTCTTTCAAAATTTCCTGATTTAAAATCTAAAAGAGTTTCCATTGTTATGTTTTTTTGTTTGTTTGTTTATTTGTTTTTTGGTATATGTTATGTGTCACTGAACATAAAGTAAGCTATGTTAAAATTTGGATTCTAAGTACTTCCACAATGGGTCAAAAAACAGAGAATGCAGTCCATAGTGATGATAAATTATATGAGATAAAAAACGATCCCATGTGAGTCCATTATTTATCTAGTATTATTTTAGAATCAGTGTATTATTATGGCCTAAGTGTTATGATAATTGTAATTTAGTTAAATTTTATTTATGTGTTAAGTGAATTAGAGTGTGAACACTTGTTCAGCAAATGCAATTTAACCACCAAAACTCCATGTTTTCAAAATCATGAAAGGCCTTGACTGTCTAGGTGGACAACTCAGTTTAATTAGGATATTAAGAATCTACAATAAAGTACTTTACTGGTAACATACTAAAACTTTCATTATTTAGAAATTCATATAAAATAATAAATATATTTAATAATTTCACATCAAACAAGTCTGTACCAGGCTGAGACCATTTCACCAAAGAGATCGATGTTAGAATCATACTCAGTAAAATATATTAGTAGTTCAGTAATAAGACATATTTACCTCATGTACCCCCAATATTATGCACTAAGAAAGGCTTATCACTTTTTTTCTTTCTTTTCTTTTTTTTTTTTTGGCCACGCTGTGTGGCATGTGGGATTTTAGTTCCTTGACCAGCGATCTAACCTGTGCCCTCTGTATTGGGAATGCAAAGTCTTAACCACTGGACTGCCAGAGAAGTCTCCATTTTTTTTTTCTGGCCAAATGTATTATCTAATCAGGAGGAAATATCAGCTACACTCACATTGTGGAGACACTCCGTCAAACATTTGACGGGTACTGTTCCAAAGTGTGAGGGTTATATGATACAATGAAAGACTGAGAAATTGTCATAGATTGAAGGAGACTAAAGAGACATAATAACTAAATTCAATGTGGTAACTTGCAATGGATCCTGGAATGAAAAATATATTAACAGAAAAACTGGAAATAGCAAAATATAATCTATAATGTAGTTAATAGTATATCAATATTAATTCTTAGTTGATAATTGTATCAGGGATATGTAAGATGAAAAGAAAGAGAAAGAAAGAAAGAAAGAAAGAAAGAAAGAAAGAAAGAAAGAAAGAAGGAAGGAAGAAAGAAAGAAAGAAAGAAAGAAAGAAAGAAAGAAAGAAAATAGGGGGCCCAGAGGAAACAGAGACAATGCAGTGGCAGGAAAATATATTTAATCAACTTTTACAGTTATTAGTGAATGCAGGCACACACAAAAACAACATTAAGGAGTGATAATAGACCTTTTTTTTTTCCAGTTCTTGAAAAACAAACTATGTCAAACTTAAAAGTTCAAATATACTTTGCACTTTCATCTAACTTCCCATGAATCTAAAATATTTAAATATTATTTTCTTAGTTTGTATTTTAATCCTATAAAATGATTGTATTATTCTCTTTTTTTCTCTGTATTTCTCAAGTCATAGGAACAAAGTATTTCTTAGACTTTGAGATATAGCTATACATTGATACAAGTTGCTTCCTATATAGAGGTTTTTTTTTAATGTTTTCTTCAAGCTCATCATATACTTAATCATGGATTATGTGCTGATAGAATGAGATTACACTGATGGCCTGTTAACAAATTATGCTTTTTCTTAGATTTGCTAAATGAGTCAGACCTACTGGTCCTTGAAAACTATGTGACACATTTACTGGGAGACATTTATATTAGCCAAACACATTGGTGAGCTTTCTGACCATCATGTGACAAATGGAGAGATTAGTAACGTGTCTCAAACTTCTTTTCGTATTTTGCCTGATACACTAAACACAGTAATTGACTGAGTTTCTACTTTTGTCAGGTAAAAGCCATATCAGTATTCCCAAATTTCACAGTTTATCTAACACAACACAAATAATTCTATGCACATGCTAAAAAAGAGCTATACATGCTCTTTGGATTTGGAAAATTCATCTAAGCACCTCTCTGCTTTTTGGCAAAAGTTATTTAAATCAGAACTTAAGTGGAAAAATAGTAATGTAGGAAGGCTCCTGCTGATGCTCAAATCCAGTCATTTTAATCTGTGTGTCTCTGGGTTTGTCAAATTTGAAGGATGAAACAAGCAGAGCAGACTTTTTTCCTCACTACTGCTTCAACATAAGATAATCCAATCCTGAGTTTTGAAGATGCTCACAGATAAGATTTGGGAGGAAAATAAACATGAATGCTTAAAAACAAGTTTGAGAAATAACTCATAAAATCATATCCTTACTTCCAGGTAAAAAAATGAAAGTCAAAGATGAAAAATGATATTGTTTTGTTAGGGTTAGAGCTATGGGAGAAATCAAATTTCTTTGACTCTTGATTTTACATCCGGTTGTCGTATAAATTCTAGAGATCATCAGGTACATTTGTCTTTTAAAAAAATAAGAAACAGGTCTCCATAAAGAAACAGTGTTATATACTTACATTTAGATGCATTCTCTCCAAAAATTATAACTTGGTTTGATACAAGAAGACCAGAACAAAAATATTCTTGCTTTGGGCTTTCCTGGTGGTGCAGTGGTTGACAGTCTGCCTGCTGATACAGGGGACACGGGTTCGAGCCCTGGTCTGGGAGGATCCCACATGCCACGGAGCAGCTAGGCCCGTGAGCCACAAGTACTGAGACTGCGTGTCTGGAGCCTGTGCTCCGCAACAAGAGAGGCTGCGATAGTGAGAGGCCCGCGCACCATGATGAAGAGTGGCCCCCGCTTGCCACAACTAGAGAAAGCCCTCGCACAGAAACAAAGACCCAACACAAGAAAAATAAATAAATTAATCAATAAACTCCTACCCCCAACATCTAAATATATATATATATATATATATATATATATATATTCTTGCTTAGAATCTATATTATCATGAGACTACCTTTTCTTATTAATTGGTTAATTACTTTAATTTATTAATAATCCATAGCTGCCAAGAAATTCCTTATGTCATAGAACAGGATGATGAGTAAGACAGTGAAAATTTGTTCACCTCTGAAGGTAGAGACAGGCTAAACACACATACAGAAACATAAAACATACAGTATGAGAAAAAATTAAAAGTGTTATTTAGAGAGAGTAACTGATGAGCAGCAAATTCTTTAGAGTAGATCTGGGCAAGAAGCTAAGAGAAGACAGACAACTGACTAGTATGTTCCTGAGGAAGTCCCTTCTTTCAAGAGAAAAGAACAAAGGTGATGGAGAGAAGCGAGCTTGGTAGGATTGAACAGCATCATAGTTAGAGCCCTGAAAACAACAGTGCATGTACATGGTCAGAGAAGTAGGTAAACATCCTAATATGCAGGGCCATTGTGCTTCAGATTTTATTCTAAATTCCTTGGAAAGCTATCAGATGATTTTCTGCCAAGTGGTTGATGTGTTCAGTTTTCAATTTTAGAGAAATAATTATAAGCTGGAAGGTGGTTACAATGACCATTCAGTGAGAGTGGATGGTGGAATAAAGGGTTAGATAAAGAAATGTGAATATAACTGACATAATTTTGAGGCAGCACCACTAAAACTCTTGATGGATTTTGTAAGATATATGGCACTTTACATATATTCAGTACTTATGCTAACCTATGTCTCACCTTACTATTTAGGATATGCTCTTGCAGGTAACAAACTTCTAGTCCAAGGCTTGAAAGTATTGGAAAAACTAAATGTACATTGTTTATCTCTTACTTTTATTTTTCATTTTGATTATTTCAGTTTATTAAACATATCATGGATTTTGAAACTCAGACCACTGAATAATTTTGAAAGTCTGGCAAGCTTTACTAAATTGGAGAAATGGAGATAACTTACATTAAACCCATCCAAACAGCTTAAAATGTCATATCAGCTCCAAACTTATTTTGGCCACTGAGCTGCCAGAGACTTTTGTAGACCCAATCACATAGTGTAGTACCTTTCTCCATCTCTAAATCTTGTTGAATATTTTTCTTCCTCTAACTTTCTTTTTCCCTACACCATTGTACAAAACACAACAACACAGAGAAGTACTATTTTTTTTAATGCTTATCAGTTTACTTCCTTCCAATTTCTCCTTTGAATTCAGTTCCTGGGCCACTTAATATGTTCAAAACTTATGTGAGAACTTATATGAACAAAATGGCCATCTACTTCATGCTCATGATCAAGAACAGTTAGTAAACCCGAGGCTGACTTTATCAGGGTTAGATTTTTAGCACATAGTAAAATATAAAATCCTCAGAAGTGGAAGTCTAAGACACAAAATTAATTTTGAAAAAAAATGTTTTGCTTTGTCTCTTTAAATTTAATATATAAAATTAAGTAGTAAAAGAGAAAATGCCCAGAAATACAAAGTCTGTACACAGGGTATGTATATGTGTTCATCCTTTATTTCAAAGAAACATCTGTATGGGATACTGGAGAGTATAAAATGGACTGCCTCTCTGTTGCCGTTTCATTTAAAGGATACATTCATTGTGCAAGAAATAATTGACTTCAGTAGGACTTTCACTTTTAGATGTTTCACAATTCTAGATGTGAGAAAGTTTGGCCAGGGGCCTTGAGTTCCTTCCATGGGTCCATTGTTACACTCTCAAGTTTCATGCAAAAAAAAAAAAGAAAAAAGATAAAAGGCTCTGCGTAGCCTTTCACTACAGTGCATGAAATCTCTGTATTTTACTGTAATGAAGAATATCTAACTGCACAGCAATAATTTGTTAGCACAATATTGAACTTACTACTACTGATACATTCCAAAAGCCAGCTGAGAAGAAAAATAAGTTTCTTTACATATTCTAAAATCTCCTCTGGACTGAATCAGAGAAATGTATATGTGAACAATAGCTGCTTAGTGGTCTGCTGTTGGACGGTCTTTACCAAACTGTGTTTTGGAAAGTTGTCTTAGATATGGGAAAAGGAGTACCTTTTACCTCCTTCTTCTCTTGCCCTTTGAGTATATAGTTCTGGAGATGGTATTAGTAAAGCCTGAAAATTACAGTAATAGGAGTCATTAATATTGGCAAGAGAAAAGTCTACTTCTCTAATACATGATTTCTCAGTAAAGGTGATATTGTCCCCAAAAGTGTTGAACACTGGTTCTAGAGGAGGAGAGGTGAAAAAACTTGCTATTACATGCATAAATCAGAAATACACATATAGTACATAAAGAGGTACATAGTATACCTGTGTTAAAAATCATGGAGGCGTGGATTAAGAAAAAATTAGGAAAATGTGCAATTCTCTCCTTAAAGGGGTAATAATGAAAAAGAAAAGTGAAAAACACTGTTCTAACAGATACTTAACCCTGAAAAACTAAACTCTGAGCAGTATAGAAAATAATTCATTCACTCTCATCAGCAAGTATGGTTCTAATTATTAGATTGTTCACTCACTCCAGATACTGAGGGGCAAACCATATGTATTATCACAGGAAACCCCCTTGCTGTATTTCCTAGATGGGTTACTTTGAGGGAATCCATTCATTACATTGTATGGTGTCTTCATGTTGAGGGCCTTTGAATGAAACATTGCCCTCATCTGGATCTTGGGAATAATTATTCTCTTGAGCATCTGTTTTGTTGTCTTATGAAACTTATGAAATCTATAACTTTATTTCCCTCTTCACATGGCTAACAAAAAACATAATGAAAAAAACTGTGCCCAAATATAAAATGCTTGAAAGCATGTATTTTTATTAGCCTAATTTTAGTGGATATATCCTGATGTCTTGCATATTTTTCTTTCTCACTATTTTAGCTTATTTTTAAATTTATGTGATTGTAAATGAATCTTTTTATGGTTTAAGCTACCTGCAATCATTTTTTGTAATAGGGAAGAGGTACTAAGTTTTTACTTTTTATTTATTTATTTATTTTTAAATTCCAGGCTTGCAAATTTACTGTGGACTCTTCTGGAATTAAAATTCCAAGTGAGTAAGCTCAGCATTATATTTAGTCATTTAATAATAGCATTTTAAGGGTGGATATCACCCTTTGTGACTGTTGAGAATAAGCTTTGATTATGTGTGCATATCCTAAAGCATAGAGCCCGATCAGTTTCTAGGAGAAAGAAATAGAAAGGAATGAAGTTGTATATTCCTCACCTATTTTTTTTCATTACAGAACACAGACTGACAAACAAACAAACAAAAGAAAAATAAAAGTAAATAGTCCCCATACAATGCAAACTCAAAATGTTTGGAGAGATGTGATTTCAACTCTATTAGGAGAAACTCCTGAAGGACTAATGCACTATGGCTGAGACTATAGACTTGTCAACAGCAAGACCTCTGTGTAAAGAGATTTATGTTCCTCAAATATTTAAAATTAAAAATGACCTAGATGTGAAATAGTATATTGAAGGAAACCTTGTGGGCTTCAGCCCATGGCTACTCTTGCTTGTGCAATAAAGCACCAATCTATGGACCAACAAGTGCAATTGAACAAATTTTCATTGCCACAAGACCCAATGCCTTAAATACATGCCTTGAGAAGTGGAGGGCTGTGAGTGGTCTGAAAAAGGGGGCATAAGCTGCTTAAAAGTGGGAACCAGTAAAGAAAAATGAGAGGTCCTCAGTATCCCCATAACTAGATCACATTGAAACTTAGCAAAGACACAAAGGTGGTGTTATATATAGGGGCTAAGCTGCCCCCTCCAACTAAACTGTTACTTTGCTGCATATTTCTATGAAATGTAAATCCAGATGATCCTGTTGTAGGATTTTACTTAGTTTGCTTGATTGGTTGTTTCCTTATTTTTTCTAAAGTTCTCCTGGAATTATTTAACATTCTCTTTTAAATTCCCTTATTTAACTAAAGGAAAATTCTCAAAGGAAATTTCCCAGGAACAATAGTTGCAAAGTTATATGGCTATTTTTAGGTTATAAACTAATTAATCATTAGTGTCATTTTGTAGTGGTGGGTCATGTAGTCAAACTTAAAACACAAGATCCTTGCAATCTAAGGAGTAGTTAAAAAGAACCATGTTTAGTAATTTGAATTCATATTAGGTGTTTAAACACATGACTCTTAAAAATCCTCTATTAAAGCAGGAAATAATCTCATGCTTAAGGAAAGAATATACCAGAGATTAGCTCAAATTTTGTAATATAAATGAGATATATGAATTTTTTCTAATGTAATTTTAAACATCAGAGTGGCATTTTAACTGTAGTTATGAAACTCAATGTGGTAATCATGTTGTTGTCATCCTTGGAATAGATTTTAATGTATAACTGCCATTTCAAGGTAGTCAACGTACTGAAGTGATTCCCTAAGTTGTAAATTCCCATGTAGTAATTGATGGTGTCTTACCTCTATTTTTCTAGTAAAATGCCATGTCCCTTTAAACCTTGAAAATATCATTCTAAAAATTCTCCAACCTTTGAATATTTAAAGAAAAACTAAAGTTTTATTCATGGAATCTCTCTTTCATATCATGGAAGGATATAAAAAGTTTTGATAGCACCTGTTCTTATTTTATAACTGAAATAAATTCTACTTTGCTATAAAGCCACCTAAAATGTTACCTGGGTGATAACTTTTCTTCTAAATATCACAACCATGAAAAAGTAGTAATGTTGCAGTTACAAGTTACAGTATAAAAAAGAAATAATTAAAATATCAAACATATAAGGGTGACTTATTTGAATGAATCATTTTTAGGAATTACTGTTGAACTTATAAGTAATGAAAGAGAAATACAGCCTCACATAAAATAAAAAAAAGCTTTGATGCTATGGGTCTACAGATTTTCATATATTTTTTCTACAGATTTACATATGTAGATTTGTAACTGGATGCATCTTTAGATAACTGGAATCTGAATTTTATAAATATATAGTAAAATATTCTCAGTAGGATTTCATTTTTCAATTTATGTAGAAGAACAAACTAATACAGAATCAGTGTGAAGTTTTGAGACAACCTAAAATCTAGTTCTTTATCCATTAATAAGCCTCTGTCTCTCCCTACATCTTATTATAGGGCTGCTGTAAATATTAAATAACATAACAGTGTCTCTGACAGTTTTCTTCCTTTTCTGTCTTAACATTCATATACTCAAGAAGCATCTATTGAAGACTTCCCTGGTGGCACAGTGGTTGAGAATCCAGCTGCCAATGCAGGGGACATGAGTTCGAGCCCTGGTCCAGGAGGATCTCACATGCTGCAGAGCAACTAAGCCCGTGTGCCATAATTACTGAGCCTGTGCTCTAGAACCCACAAGCCACAAATACTGAGCCCACGTACCACAACTACTGAAGCCCATGCACCTAGAGCCTGTGCTCCACAACAAGAGAAGCCACCACAATGAGAACACGTGCACTGCAACAAAGAGTGGCCCCTGCTCACCACAACTAGAGAAAGCCTGCACACAGCAACGAAGACCCAACACAGCCAAAAATAAATAAATAAAATTTTTAAAAAAGAAAGCATCTTTTGGAATTTTAGTCTGTAATTTGCATGATCGTAAAAATGATGCATAGGATTTTTCATTAATTCTGAAAAAACGGAAAGATAAAGTTCCTTAAAAACTGACTAGATTATTTTACTTATTCTTCAATATCAAATTTTATGTAGATGAGATAAATATGTAATTTTATCTGTTAGTGAGTCAAAATCAAACAAAATTATTTTATTTACTATATACCACATTTGGTAGTAATTTGGGGGTCACCATCAGATATCTGTTATGCACAAAACCCTGTGCTAAGAGCTGTGAACATAAAGTTAATACCAGATAAATGAATTATAATAGAACTAAAATATTTGCAAAGAATAAACTATAAGAGAAATTGGAATAAATTGAGTGTTCTGATTGAGTTTTCAGAAAGTAATGTGTATAAGGAGAAGAGATGCAATTTAACTTGAGAATTTGACAGACAATAAGGGAAGATGCATTCCATGTTGAGTGAGTTTATTAGTCATGAAAGTAAGTGGATTATAGAGCAATTCATAATAGATCTTTTGTGAGTGTATGTGTGTGTACACACGTGTGTCCATGTGCATAGGTGGATGGATTGTCTTAACTCAGGTATGCCTGGTTTCTCTGGTTCCTTAATTGTTTGAGTTCACCCAGATTAGACAAAAGTAGATCCATACTAAATCATTGCCTATGAGTACATTGAAGGGAGACTGAACAGTTTCTCTCCCTAGTCTATTAAGGGAGATTGCTGATTCTTCACCCTATTTATCTTCTTTAAGGTTAGGCTGACATGTACTGCACAACTTTATAATACTGTTTGGGTAAACATCTTATGTATTTTTAAAATTATGCCTAATTTTATCAAGTCTAATCCTAATCCAGAAACTTAGATGAGGATAACATATATTTGTATGGGTGCTTAGCATAACCTTGACTCTATGTTAAGTGTTCTTTGTGAATTATAAGGTTTTTTTCTACACAGCTTAACTTACAGATCTCATTCAGGTTTCAGCTATAATCTGTTCTACCAAATTTATATCATTAGTTTGCTTGCTTATTCAGCAAAGTAATTAGACTCTTAGTATAAGCATTATTGTAGAGGCCAGAAATCATTTATCAGTTAACTTTTGGTGCTTAACAAACACCCCACAGCTTAGTGGTATATAACAATAAATATGTATTATTTCATTCAAAGCTGCAGTGCAGTGGTTATTTTTTGTTATGGGCCAACCTATCAAATATGTATGTCCTCCTGGTGATTCAGCTGAGACTGACTGTACTAGAATGGCCTCACTTACATACCTGGCGTTTGGCAGACTGTTTTCTCTAGGGGATCCTACGTGAGCACAGTTTGTTTTGGTACCATGTAGTTTTCTCTTCCACTAATAGGCTAATTCATGCTTCTCCACTAACATCAAATTTCCAAAAAGCAACAAGAGAAAGTCCCAATGTACAAATAATTTGCAAGCCTCATCTTATCTCATAATTGCTAATGTCCTCTTGGAAAAAGCAAGTCACAAGACCACCCCAACCTCAGTGTGATTTCTTCCTGCCTATAGGTTCCTGAACTTTTCCTTAGAGCATTTACTTTAGAAAATTTGTAATTGTAAATCCTTTCTCAGCTCCTTTCAGATATAAACCTTCTTCCAGCTTCTTGCCACTTTTACAACAGAGGAATGTCTTTGTCAAGGAACTGGGAGCTGTCCCTTTGAAATGAAATCATCAAAAAAAAGATAGCGCCCCTGCCTCTGGTGTCTGTGGGACCCCATAAGCACCAATTAGCAAACACAGATGATGTGATGACATTACCAATCTTCCCCTTCACTTCCTCCAGTACGTTTTCACTGCTCACCCCAGTGCTAAAAATCTCTCCCATCTTTTGTGCCAGTGGAGTTGAGTTCAGTCTTCTCCCTGATTACAATAGTCTTGAATCAAGTCTTTCTTGACTGCTTAACTTGTCCAGTGAAATTTTTCTTTGACAGAACCAAGAAGGGGGCTTTGATCTATCATGGATAGAGGAGTAGACTAGAAATCAGGGAAGATTTCTGGTATAGATACTGCCTGGGTTTATTATCCACACTCTGGACTACTTTGGAAACAAGATATGGTGTTTCCTTTGAGAGAATCTATTGGATAATGTCTAGGTTTCTTAATTTTCCTGAAAGAGAAGCAATGGTCTTGAGTTTAAAGAAAATATTGTTTAATTCTAACCTAATATCTTTGCTCAAAGCTTGTGAATTATTTCACATTATCAGAGGTATCTTGAAAGTAGTAATGGCATATCTTCACCAGGGAAGATGTATTTATTTTCCTCAATACTTATTATAAAATTGGAAATTGATATTCTGGCATTCTAATCATGCAACTAAATTTTGATAAGGAGGTTAGAACAATGCTTTGACAATCCTAGCAGAACACTCTTTTGAGAGTGGGACAACCTTTCTTAGAACTAAGAATCTGTTCTTTAATATGAAGTTGAGTTTCTTTTCCTGATAGATATTATTTTTTTTTATGTTCAGAAAATATTTTATACTCAAGTTGTTAAATGGTTGATATGGTATGGTTGTTTGCATCCTCCCAAAATTCATATGTTGAAATCCTAATGCCCAAGGTAAAGGTATTAGGAGCTAGAGTAATTAAGAGGTGCTTAGAATGTGATGGTTGAGCTCTCATGCATGAAATGTGTGATTTTGTTAAACAAACCAACAAACAAACAAAGCTCCTTAGCTCCTTCCACCATGTGAAGAGGCAGTTAAAAGATGCCATCTAGGAAGTGGGCCTCACTAAACATCAAATCAACCAGCAGCATGATCTTGGTCTTCCCAGTATCCAGAAGTGTAGAGAAGTAAATTTCTGTCATTTATAAGCTACCGAGAATATGCTATTTTGTTTTAGTAGTCTGAATGGACCACAACAGAGATTTTTATTTCTATTTTTGTTTTTTAATATTAATAGACTTAAATACAGATATATATACATTTTGTCCACCACCTTTTAAACATATACTGAATTGTTTTTATTAATTTCTGCTTGACATATTCATGTTTTTTCTTATTTTTGTCATGTTCCTGTATTCCTGAATTAAACTTTACTTTTCTATGATTTATTATAAAACAATATTTCTGGAATTCATTTTCTAGTGTTAAATTTAGGAGATGTTTATAGTCATAAGAAGATGTAATTGGTTTGTAAAACTTTTATATTAATTTTTTTCATCTTTGAGGTTCAGTGTTAGGTCAATTGTAAAATACTTGGAGAATTTTTCATCACTATATGTGATGAATGATTTTCAATAATTAACCATTAGTTTAGAATTATAGAAAGCAAAAGTTACTATAGATATGGATACAGAAATTTTAGCTTTTTAAAATATTTTCCCTAATTTTTCCCATAATTAGTGTTTTCTTTATATTATACTGTATTTCATTATATTTCTTTATATTCATTAAATCAATTCTGTTAACATATATTTTTGAGAAGAGAGTACAGAATGATATAATGAATGATTTTGTCTAAATCTCAGTTACTGCACAAATCTTACAAATATTACACATATTATAAAGGAGAGTAAATAAACTACCCATACCTATGAAAAGAAGACAGAAATCACTATTAACTTCAATTCATATGTAATGAAACATTCAAAACAGTCAGAGCCTTCCAAAAGACACATTGGATCAGAGCACCTAAGGTAGAGACCATGGAAAAGAAGAGAGAGCAGTGGGACCAACAACAAGAGAACACACATAAAAACTACTCTGAAACTTCTCTAAGTGGAAAAACGCTGAAAATTAGCCTGAGATCTGGTGGTAAAAATCCAAATGCTGTGGAAATGAATAGCAATTTTAAGAAAGGTACTGCTAGGAGAAAGGGGAAAGGGGCTGAGATTACATCTTTTGGCAAATGTTGTAAAGGTTGAAAAGGAAGAAAGATGGGAAAACTAAGGATCTTAGAGTAACAAAAAAGAGTCATAAAATCAGAAAAGAATAATTTCTCTCTTTCTAAAAATCATTAATTTCTTATTTGAAATGCTCATCACCATACATGTTCATACCTACTATAGTTAATCAAGGAAAGTTTAAGGTATTTCACAATAGAAACAAAATTATTGGGCCATATCTATAAAAGGATACTAAATTTAAAAAAATTAGATCAAAACACTTCAGCTGACAAAACACTCCTTAGAAAAGCAATCATGAAAAGAGAGCAATAGTGTAACACAGAACTTCACTTGCAGAATAATAAATATTCAAAATCAAGAATAGAAATGAACAAAACATAAGAATATATGAAAACTAGAGTTGACAAAATTCACGAAAGAAATTGGAGAGGAAGAGTGGAAATTCATCCCAGCAATGAGACTAGATTGGAAGTGCATAAAAGAGAGTAGTCTCCCTTAAAATATAACAGGGTATTGAGGAAAGAAAACAGTCAAAAGATAGAAAAAAAAAGTTGGAAATCTAGGAATTAAGAAAGTATAAATAATTCAAGAATTAGTGGTAGTTTTAGATGACTAACAAAGAAATTCCAATATACATTAAGTTAACATCACTGGAAAAGGAAAATAAAAGGACAGAAATAATATTTAAGGAATAATATGATAAACATTTTCAGAAATACAAAAGACAGCTGAATCTACCAGTAAAGCAGGCTAATTGTGTAACTATAAATCTTAACTTCAATTACCAATTATAAGATATATACTAATAAAATTACTTGAATGTAGGCAACAAGAGGAAAAAATTGAAATACAAAAAAACAAACAAAAAAAAACAAATTAAAAAAAAACTAAACTGCATTGCTCCAGAATAATTAAAATAAGCATATAAATGAGGCAACAATAGAACAATTTGAGATTTTACAAAAATCTCAAGGAAATACATTTTGACCCAAAAGTTTTATATTAGGTCAAGCTATCTTTCAAGTACCAAGGGTATTGTACGAGGATTTTAAATATATGATAATTCAGGGAGTATCATACACACAGATCTTCCAGGAAAACCTACTAGAAGAGCTTCACTCAAATAAAATATGACTGGAGAGACCTTTGCAGAAGGTCTGATAGTAAACATTGAATATATTTAATTGCACAGCTAAGACTGAAACGAAAGTAAAAATGAGTGAATGAATAGTATGTCAACATTTTGTACTCTAACAAAGTAGAAATAACACAACTTTTAAAAATGGAGTGGAAGAATGAACAAAGAATCTCACTGATGAAATGAATGTGACACAGAATAACATGTTAGCATTTAATGCAAATAAAGAGAAATAGATGACTCTAAAATTATATGTATAAGGAACTCTCTAGAAAAGTATAATGAAAAGTAATGAAAGAAGAAATATAAAATAATACCAAAAAAGTCAACAAGTCACATAGGAAAAACCATGAATAAAAACAAACTTATTGAGAAAGGCTAAAACTAATACATGGCAAATGTATGCCAGCAAATCCAAAGTGACAGGTTTCAAGAACTATGAAGAATGAAATTCTACTCTACTTGAAAACTAACAAGTTATCTTGTCAGTTTCATACTTACCTGAAGACATGAGACTTTTGGGTCAGTGACAAGACACTATTACTCATGAGTCAAGTCAAAATTAACTTAATTTCACACCGACTCTCCTGGACTCTCAGGCACCGAAGGGCTTGGTAGAGAAACTTTAGTGAATACAACACAGGCAGCAGGTGTGTATCATGGCTGAGGAACCCTGAGTTTAGGGAACTGAGACTTATTATTATTTTTTTATTGGAGTTTAGTTGATTTACAATGCTGTGTTAATTTCAGGTGAGCTATCTGACTTTTGCTTTGGAGAGTGAGATATTCATTATATTGGACAGTAATCTAACCAGACCATTGCTCCAGAAACAGACACATTCTCTACCACTCAGAACTGCTGACTATATGAATATACTGTTTTAACTGTACCTTTGTTGAGGGTGGATTCCTGATCTAGGGGTACAGGAATGGTCAACACTGAGCAGGTGAGTTCTACAACAATTCATTAGATCTACTCCCAGGATAGGGGAGGACACAGCATGGCATGCAGAGCACACAGGGAGTGAAGTCAGGAACAGAGAGAGCAAGCAAGGGCACAGAAGGCTGATTTTATAGTATCCGAAGAATGGAGTAGACCCTGGTTCCTGTAAGAGGATGTGATTGGCTTGTTGGAATATTTCTGCGGCTGGAAGGAAAATGAAGCCTGCTGCTCAAGGACAAGCAAAGTTGTGTCAGGTCATGATGGTAAAGGAGGTTGTTTGACTAGGGAGCCATTTGAGGACCTCCTTTTCCCCAGATGTCAATGTAGCACATAATAATGTCCCTTAAATTTAGGACTTAAAGCTCAACATCCTTGAAAAGATAGTCGAGAAAATATGTAGCTGAGTAAAGACTCTGACTGCAAGAATACAGAAACATAAGAGATTCATGCATAGTTGTGTTTCAGAAGGGGCCACAATACTAAGGTCAGAAAATATAAAGTTCATATACCAGAGCATTAAGCACAAAAATAAAATATTTACTGCCATCTGTATAGTCACTTTATTTATTTATTTATTTTTTGGCAAGAGAGCAAAGGTAATACAATGAAGTAAAGATAGTCCCTTCAATAAATAGTGCGGGAAGAACTATACATCAAAGTGCAAAACATAAAGTAAAATAACTTTAGACACAGACCTTATACCCTTCACAAAAATTAACTCAAAATGGATCATATACCTAAATGTAAAAAGTTAAATTATTAAAACCTAAAATATAACAGAGAAGAAAACCTAGATGACCTTGGATATAGGGATGACTTCTTAGATACAACAACAAATACATGATCAAATAAAGAAAAAATTGACAAGCTCGAATTAATTAAAATTGAAAATTTCTGCTCCGTGACAGACACTGTTAAGAGAATGAGAAGACAAAACCATAGATTGGGAGTAAATATTTGCCAAAGACATACCTGATAAAAGACTATTATCCAAAATATACAAAGAACACTTTAAAACTCAACAATAAGAAAACAAATAACCTGATTAAAAAATGGACCAAAGACCTTAAAATACACCTCATCAGAGAAGATATACAGGTGACAAAAAAGGATATAAAAACATATTCCACACCCTATGTCACCAGGAAAGTGCTCATAAAAAAAATTAAAAATAAATAAAAAATAAGTTACCACTACACACCTTTCAGAAAGGACAAAATCTAGAGCAGTAATAACACCAAATGATCTGGTGGATGTGGAGTAACAGGAGCTCTTATCCATTACTGGTAAGAATGCAAAACGGTAAAGCCACTTTGGAAGACAGTTTGGTGGTTTCTTACAAAACTAAACATACTCTTACCCTGTGATCTAGCAATCACATTACTCGGTATTTACTCAAAGGACTGAAAATTTATGTCCACACCCAAACCAACACACTGATATTTATAACAGATTTGTGCCTGATTGCCTTAAGTTGGAAGCACCAAAGGTATCTTCAGTAGAGTAGATAAATGGATAAATAAATTATGGTACATCCAAACAATGGAGTCTGATTCAGCACTAAAAAGAAATGATCTATCTATCTAGCCATGAAATGACATAAAGCAAACTTAATTGCATGTTACTAAAAGAAAGAAGCCAGTTTGAAAAGGCCACACACTGTATGGTTCCAACTATAGGACATCCAGAAAAGGAAAAACTATGGAGGAAATAAAAAGATCAGTAGTTGCCAGAAGTAAGGGAGTGGAGAAGAGAAGTAACTAGTCAGAGTGCATAGGAGTTTTAAGGAAGTGATGGGTAAATGTGTTAAATGTATCAATTCTAGTATCTTTATGCTTTCTAACTCATTTATTTATGATTTAACTTCACCATTCCATTCTTCAAGTTTTTTTTTATCAAAAAGAAAATAAAAACTGAAATTACAGAATATTTTGAGATGCTGTAATGAAAGGAAATTCTTCCAATAAATATTTTTCCATTATTAAACACACATGTAATTTACATGAAAAACATCTCAAACACAAGGATACAACAAAGGGGAAAATAAAAAGATGATTAGAATATGGTGTGTACAAAATAAACACAAGAACCTAATATATTAACATCAGGCATAGCAGATATTAAGGCAATACAAATTATTAACAGGCATGAAAGAGAAAATAATAAATCCAAAATCATAGTAGGAGAACACAAGACAACTTTCTATATATATGACAGAATAATGAGACAAAATAATGGGTAACATTTAAAACTCTACTGGTGATATCCATTAAGACATGAACATAAAGTATTTGGTGCCTCAAAATTAACACAAAATAATTATTTAAGTCCTTCTTCTGTTATTTTCTGAACTGAAGCCAACTTTGTTTATCACTAATATTTACACATGAGTGAGTCATATTTTTCATATTTTAACATTTGATTATGAGGAAATATTTAAACATTTAAGTATGATGGGGAAATATTTCAAAAATTTTGAAATATTTAAGAGAAACTTTTTGAGAATGTTTCTCTTTATATTAATCTTGCCTGCAACACATACATGCAAGTATACATTTACTAAATTAATAAATTTTTTACTCTTAAAATGTCCATGATATGCTACAATTTTCCAACTAAAACTTTCCTGCAAAGTATAGCTTTTCAATTTTCATTTGCTATTATTATTTCAAATATCACATTTTTCTGTCCTGACAATTTACATTTTTAGAAATGGGAATATTTTTCCTTCAATGTTACCAGTTCAATTATTTTCAATCCAAATCTCCACTGTCTAATTATTTTTTTAACATCTTTATTGGAGTATAATTTCTTTACAATGGTGTGTTAGTTTCTGTTTATAACAAAGTGAATCAGTTATACATATACATATATCCCCATATATCTTCCCTCTTGCTTCAAACTCCCTCCCACCCTCCCTATCCCACACCTCTAGGTAGTCACTAAGCACCGAGCTGATCACCATGTGCTATGTGGCTGCTTCCCACTAGCTATCTATTTTATATTTCGTAGTGTATATATGTCCATACCACTCTCTCACTTTGTCCCAGCTTACCATTCTCCCACACTGCGGCCTCAAGTCTGTTGTCTACTAGGTCTGCGCCTTTATTTCTGTCTTGACCCTAGGCTATTCATGACATTTTTTTTTTTTTTTAGATTCCATATATATATGTTAGCATACGGTATTTGCTTTTCTCTTTCTGACTTACTTCATCATTCTGTATGACAGACTCTAGGTCCATCCACCTCACTAAATATAAATCAATTTTGTTTCTCTTTATGACTGACTAATATTCCATTGTATATATGTGCCACATCTTCTTTATCCATTCATCTGTTGATGGACACTTAAGTTGCTTTCATGTCCTGACTGCAATTATCATTGTGGTATATGACTATTTTTGAATTATGGTTTTCTCAGGGTATATGCCCAATAGTGGGATTGCTGGGTTGTATGGTAGTTCTATTTTTATTTTTTAAGGAACCTCCATACTGTTCTCCATAGTGGCTGTATCAATTTACATTCCCACCAACACTGACAGAAGGTTCCCTTTTTTCCACACCTTCTCCAGCATTTACTCTTTGTAGATTTTTTGATGATGGCCATTCTGACCGGTGTGAGATGATATCACATTGTAGTTTTGATTTCCATTTGTCTAATGATTAATGATATTTAGCATTCTTTGATGTTTTTGTTGGCAATCTGTATATCTTATTTGGTGAAATGTCTATTCAGTTCTCCTGCCCATTTTTGGTTTTGGCTGTTTGCTTTCTTGTTATTGAGCTGCATGACCTGCTTGTAAATTTTGGAAATTAATCCTCTGTCAGTTGCTTCACTGGCAAATATTTTCTCCCATTCTGAGGATTGTCTTTTTGCCTTGTTTATGGTTTCCTTTGCTGTGAAAAAGCTTTTAAGTTTCATTAGGTCCCATTTGTTTATTTTTGTTTTCATTTCCATTTCTCTAGGAGCTGGGTCAAAAAGGATCTTACTGTGATTTATATGATAGATTGTTCTGCCCATGTTTTCTTCTAAGGGTTTGATAGTGTCTGATCTTACATTTAGGTCTTTAATCCATTTTGAGTTTATTTTTGTGTATGATGTTATAGAGTGTTTGAAATTCATTCTTTTACCTGTAGCTGTCCAGTTTTCCCAGAAGCACTTATTGAAGAGGGTGTCTTTTCTCCATTGTATACTCTTGCCTCCTTTATCAAGATAAGGTTTCCATATGTGCATGGGTTTATCTCTGGGTTTTCTATCCTGTTACATTTATCAATATTTCTGTTTTTGTGCCAGTACCATACTGTCTTGATTACATTAGCTTTGTAGTATAGTCTGAAGGCAAGGAGCCTGATTCTTCCAGCTCTGTTTTTTTCTTTCTCAACATTGCTTTGGGTATTCGGTGTCTTTTTTGTTTCCATATATATTGTGAATTTTTTTGTTGTTGTTGTTCTAGTTCTGTGAAAAATGCAATTGGTTGTTTGATACGGATTACACTGAATCTGTAGATTGCTTTGGGTAGTAGGGTCATTTTCAAAATGTTGATTCTTTCAATCCAAGTACATGGTATATATATCCATCTATTTGTGTCATCTTTAATTTCTTTCATCAGTGTCTTATAATTTTCTTCATAAAGGTCTTTTGTCTCCTTAGGAAGGTTTATTTCTAGATATTTTATTCTTTTGGCTGCAATGGTAAATGGGAGTGTTTTCTTAATTTCATTTTCAGATTTTTCATCATAAGTGTATAGGAATGCAAGATATTTCTGTGCATTAATTTTTTTTCCTGCTACTTTACCAAATTCATTGATTAGGTCTAGTAGTTTGCTGGTAGCATCTTTAGGATTCTCTATGTATCGTATCATGTCACCTATAAACACAGAAAGCTTTACTTCTTCTTTTCTGATTTGGATTCTTTAATTTCTTTTCCTTTTCTGATTGCTGTGGCTAAAACTTCCAAAACTATGTTGAATAATAGTGGTGAGAGTGGCAACTTCATCTTGTTCCTGATCTTAGTAGAAACGGTTTCAGTTTTTCACCACTGAGGACGATGTTGGCTGTGGGTTTGTCATATATGGCCTTTATGTTGAGGTAAGTTCCCTCTATGCCCATTTTCTGGAGGGTTTTTATCATAAATCGGTGTTGAATTTCATCAAAATTTTTCTCTGCATCTATTAAGATTATCATATGGTTTTTCTCCTTCAGTTTCTTGACAAGGTGTATCACATTGTTTGATCTGTGTATATTGAAGAATCATTGCATTCCTGGGATAAACCCCAGTTGATCATGGTGTATGAACCTTTTAATGTGCTGTTGGATTTTCTTTGCTAGTATTTTTTGAGGATTTTTGTATCTAGGTTCCTCAGTGATTTCGCCTGTAGTTTTCTTTCTTTGTGACATCTTTTTATGGTTTTGGTATCAGGGTGATGGTGGCCTTGTAGAATGAGTTTGGGAGTGTTCCTCCCTCTGCTATATTTTGGAAGAGTTTGAGAAGGATAGGTGTTAGCCCTTCTCTAAATGTTTGATAGAATTCGCCTGTGAAGCCATCAGGTCCTGGGCTTTTGTTGTTGGAAGATTTTTATTCACAGTTTCAAATTCAGTGCTTCTGATTGGTCTGTTCATATTTTCTATTTCTTCTTGCTTTGGTCTTGGACGGTTGTGCATTTCTAAAAAATGTTTCCATTTGTTCCAGGTTGCCCATTTTATTGGCATATATTTGCTTGTAGTAATCTCTCATGATCCTTTGGATTTCTGCAGTGTCCGTTGTTACTTCTCCTTTTTCATTTCTAATTCTATTATTTGAGTCTTCTCCTTTTCTTTCTTGATGAGTCTGGCTAATGGTTTATCAAGTTTGTTTATCTTCTCAAAGAAGCAGCTCTTAATTTTATTGATCTTTGCTATCATTTTGCTCATTTCTTTTTCATTTATTTCTGATTTGATATTTATGATTTCTTTCCTTCTCCTATTTTTTTATTGTTCTTCTTTCTCTAGTTGCTTTAGGTGTAATTTTAGTTCGTTTATTTGAGATGTTTCTTGTTTCTTAACGTAGGCTTTTATTGCTATAAACTTCCCTCTTAGAACTGCTTTTGCTGCATCCCATAGGTTTTGGTTTGTCATGTTTTCAATGTCATTTGTTTCTAGATTTTTTTTTTCATTTCCTCTTTGATTTATTCAGGGATCTCTTTATTATTATGTAGTGTACATTTTAGCCTCCAAGTGTTTGTATTTTTTACAGATCTTTTCCAGTAATAGATATGTAGTCTCATAATGTTGTGTTCATAAAAGATACATGATTTGATTTCAGTTTTCTTATATTTACGAAGGTTTGATTTTTGACCCAAGATATCATCTATCTTGGAGAATGTTATATGAACACTTGAAAAAACAGTGTATTCTGTTGTTTTTGGATGGAATGTCCTATAAATATAAACTATGATCATCTTGTTTAATGTATCATTTAAAGCTTGTGTTTCCTTTTTTATTTTCATTTTGGATGATCTGTCCATTGGTGAAAGTGGGGTGTTAAAATTCCCCACTATGATTGTGTTACTGTCGATTTCCCCTTTCATGGCTGTTAATATTTACCTTATGTATTGTGGTGCTCCTATGTTGGGCACATAAATATTTACAATTTTTATATCTTCTTCTTGGATTTTTCCCTTGATCATTATTTAATGTCTTCCTTTGTCTTATGTAATAGTCCATGTTTTAAAGTCTCTTGTGTGATATGAGTATTGATACTCCAGCTTTGTTTTGGTTTCCATCTGTGTGGAATATCTTTTTCCATCCCCTCACTTTCAGTCTGTATATGTCCCTAGGTCTGAAGTGGGTCTCCTGTAGACAGCATATATATGGGTCTTGTTTTTGGATTGATTCAGCCTGTCTATGCCTTTTGGTTGGAGCATTTAATCCATTTACATTTAAGGTAATTATTTATATGTATGTTCCTATTACAATATTCTTAATTGTTTTGGGTTTGTTATTGTAGGTCTTTTCCATTCCCTGTGTTTCCTGCCTAGAGAAGTTCCTTTAGCATTTGTTGTAAAGATAGTTTGGTAGTGCTGAATTCTCTTAGCTTTTGCTTGTCTGTGAAGGTTTTAATTTCTCTGTCAAATCTGACCGAGTTCCTTTCTGGGTAGTGTAATCTTGGTTGTAAGATTTTCCCTTTCATCAGTTTAAGTATGTCCTGCCACCCCCTTTTGGCTTGAAGAGTTTCTGCTGAAAGATCAGCTGTTAACCTTATAGGAATCCCCTTGTATGTTATTTGTTCTTTTTCCCTTGTTGCTTTTAATATTTTTTCGTTGTATTTAATTTTTGGTAGTTTGATTAATATGTGTTTTGGCGTGTTTTTCCTTGGATTTATACTGTATGAGACTCTCTCTGCCTTCTGGACTTGATTAACTATTTCCTTTCCCATATTAGGGAAATTTTCAACTATAATCTCTTCAAATATTTACTCAGTACCTTTCTTTTTCTCTTCTTCTTCTGGGACCTCTTTAATTCGAATGTTGGTTCATTTAATATTTTCCCAGAAGTCTCTGACACTGTCCTCAATTATTTTCCTTCTTTTACCTTTATTCTGCTCTGCAGTAGTTATTTCCCCTAGCTTATCTTTTAGGTCACTTATCCGTTCTTCTGCCTCAATTATTCTGCTATTGAATCTTTCTAGAACATTTTTAATTTCATTTTTTTTGTTGTTTTTTGTCATTGTGTACTCTTTAGTTCTTCTAGTTTCTTGTTAATGGTTTCTTGCATTTTCTCCATTCTATTTCCAAGATTTTGGATCTACTTTTCTATCATTACCCTGAATAACTTTTCAGGTAGTCTGTCACTTTCTCTCTTCATTTGTTTAGTCTGCTGGGTTTTTACCTTCCTCCTTTATCTGCTCTGTTTTTCTCTGTCTTCTAATTTTGGTTAACTTACTGTGTTAGGGGTCTCCTTTTCACAGGCTGCAGGTTCGTAGTTACTGTTGTTTTGGTATCTGTCCCCAGTGGCCAAGGTTGGTTCAGTTGGTTGTGTAGCTTTCCTGGTGGAGGGGATTAGTGACTGTGTTCTGGTGGATGAGGCTGAATCTTGTTTTTCTGGTGTGCAGGTACACGTCTGGTGGAGTGTTTTGGCAGTGTCTGTGAACTTATGATTTTAGGCCGCCTCTCTGCTAATGTGTGTGGTTGTTTTCCTGTCTTGCTAGTTGTTTGGTGAAGTGTGTCCAGCACTGTAACTTGCTGATCGTTGAGTTAACCAGGGTCTTGGCATTGAGATGCAAATCTCTTGGAGATTTTCACTGTTTGATATTACATGGAGCTGGGATGTCTCTGGTAGACCAATGTCCTGAACTTGACTCTCCGACCTCAGAGGCACAGCCCTGACTCCTGGCTGGAACACCAAGAGACTCTCATCCACACAGCTCAGATTAAAAGGGAGAAAAGAAAGAAAGAAAGAAAGAAAGAAAGAAAGAAAGAAAGAAAGAAAGAAAGAAAGAAAGAAAGAAAGAAGGAAAGAGAGAAAGAAAGAAGGAAAGAGAGAAAGTAAGGTAAAATAAAATGAAATAAAATAAAGTTATTAAAAATAATTATTAAAAAAATTAAAAGTAATAAAGAAAGGAAGAAAGAACAACCAAACCAAAAAATGAATCCACCAAAGATAACAAGCACTAAGAACTATAGTAAAAAAACTAACAAACAAAAAATAAACACAAAAAAACTGGACAGACAGAACCCTAGGACAGATGATAAAAGCAAAGCTATACAGACAAAATCACATGGAGAAGCATACATATACACACTCATAAAAAGAGAAAAAATGTAATATATATATATATATATATATATATATATATATATATATATATATATCATTGCTCCCAAGTCCACATCCTCAATTTGGGATGATTCATTGTCTATTCAGGTATTCCAGAGATGCTAAGTACATCAAGTTGTTTCTGGGGATTTAATCCACTGTCCATGAGGCTGCTGGGAGAGATTTCTCTTTCTCTTCTTTGTTCACACAGATCCTATGGTTCAGCTTTGGATTTGGCCCTGCCTCTGTGTGTAGGTCTCCTGAGGGCATCTGTTCTTCAATAAGACATGATGGGGTTAAAAGACCAGCTGATTAGTGGGCTCTGGCTCACTCAGGCCGGGGGGAGGGATGGGTATGGAATGTGGAGTGAGCCTGCACGAGTAGAGGCCAGTGTGATGTTGCAACAGCCTGAGATGCACTGTGTGTTCTCCTGGGAAAGTTGTCCCTAGATCACAGGACCCTGGCAGTGGCAGGCTGCACAGGCTTCCGGGAGGGAAGGTGTGGATAGTGACCAGTGTTTGCACACAGCCTTCTTGGTGGTGGCGGCAGCAGCCCCAGCATCCCATCTCTGGGGTCTGTGCTGATAGCCGTGGCTCACGCCCGTCTCTGGAGCTCCTTTAAGCAGTGCTCTTAATCCCCTCTCCTCATGCACCAGGAAACAAAGTGGGAAGAAAAAGTTCTTGCCTCTTCGGCAGGTCCAGACTTTTTCCCGGACTCCCTCCCGGCCAGCCATGGTGCACTAACCCCTTCAGGCTGTGTTCATGCCACCAAACCCTGTCCTCTCCCTGCACTCCGACCGAAGCCCGTGCCTCAGCTCCCAGCCCCGTCCGCCCCAGCGGATGAGCAGACGAGCCTCTTGGGCTGGTGAGTGCCAGTCAGCACCGATCCTCTGTGCAGGAAACTCTACACTTTGCCCTCTGCACGGCTGTTGCTGCGCTCTCCTCTGTGACTCTGAAGCTTCCCCACTCTGCCACCCACAGTCTCCGCCCACAAACGGACTCCGTAGTGTGTGGAAACTCATCCTCCTTCACACTCCCTCCCACTGGTACAGGTCCTGTCCCTCTTTTTTGTACTACTCAGGTATGTGGGGAGTTTCTTGCCTTTTGCAAAGTGTGAGGTTTTCTGCCAGCATTCAGTAGTTGTTTTGTAGGAGTTGTTCCACATGTAGATGTATTTCTGATATATTTATAGGGAGGAAGGTGATTTCTACATCTTACTATTCTGCCATCTTGAAGTTCCTGACTATGTCTAATTTTAATGGCTTTACATCATTTTTCCTTATCTCAGGAATCTCTCTTTTATTTACAACTTTCATCTTAGCCACCCCTTTTTTTCCAAATAAAACATTATTTTCATACTTGGTTATCTTGCATAAGAATTATCTTTTATTTTACTGAATTTTACTTAAAAGTGTGTTTATTTCTGTCAACAAAGTTATATTTCTATGTGTGCATATGAGTGTGTGTATTGTGTATATGCATATACACATGTCATTTTTTTTCATGTACTTTTCTGGTTTTGGTCGGTTTCAAGTGAAAATAACTGTATTCTAATCTGGACAAAAATGGATTTTTTTCAGACAGATATCCAGTTTTTCTTGCACCAGTTTTTAAAAGCCATACATTTTTTCCCCATTGAATTAATATGTTGGTGATTTTAAGACCTACTCTATTTTAATTCCTAAGGTGGCTGGCCATACAAAGGAAACTTATTTGGCAATAAGAGGAGTGAAGTACAGACGTGTGCTACAACTTGGATGCACCTTGAAAACATTGTGCTATGTGAAAGAAGCCAGTCAAAACAGGCTACATATTGTATGATTCTATTTATGTGGAGTGTGCAGAATAGGCAGATCTATAGAAACAGAAAGCAGATTAGTGATTGCCATAGAATGAGGGAGGGGAGGGAGCAAAAGAGAGTAAGTGCTAATGGGTACACTCGGGGGTTTCTCTGGGGGGTGATGAAAATTATCTGAAATTATATAGTGGTTATGGTTGCACAACTTTATAAATATATTTACTAAAAACAAGTACACTGTACACATTAAAAGGGTAAATTTTATGTTATGTGAATTATGTCTCAATAAAATTATCTCTTTGTATATATAAATATCTATATATCTATATATTAGAATTATATTATAGATAGAACAGCCAAACAGGAATAGAAGCCTTATGTCATTTTCTGTAATTTGAAATGGCATTTCATCACAGTTTCCATATTTGAGGACTCTGGGACTCAGAATACATCCATTGAAATGGAGGCTGGGTCTCATTGGGAAAGGATACTGCAAAATCAGTTCAAATACATACAGAAGATATTCACCCAATTATTTAAACAAAAGTAATTTACCAAAATTACTGTATACTGGAGAAAGAGCCATACCCAGGCATTCTGAGGACTGTTACATCCAGTATCTTTGTTTACCTGATATTCCCACATGGCCCCTTGGTTAGAGTCTAAGCTTAACCCGGCTAAATCCTGGCCTCAGACACAGTGCACCCAATAGGGCTGTGGCTGTACCCATTGTTGTTTCCCTGAACCTCAATTGGAATGAGATCCATAAGAGCTGGCAGAGCCCACACAATGGCTCTTTGATCTGTAAATAATTTGCCTTATGTAGAAAAGCCCAAATGGAAACCTCTCTCTGTCCCCAGCCAAGATTATAAATTACAAACAGTACAACATCCTTATTTGAATTACATAGATAAGCACTTTCTTCAAAGACAAAGGACACAGGAGAGAAAACTCTGTCATTTCCACAGTTAATTCAAAGGTATAGTCTCTGCATCTCTGCACAAATCTAATGAATTGTGGTGGATGAGATGTACTCCTTAAACGTGTGCCTGAGAGTTATCCTTAGTGAAACAGATCAAGTGTTCTGGCATTTAGTATGCAGCTACTTAAGCAGAAAATATGTTCTTTTCAATCTCCATCATTAAAGAAGATTTTTTAAAAATTCACTTTTGTGGGGGAAGAACTGCAGTGCACATTCAGGACCATGGTGACTTCTCTGTTCTCTGACATAATGTCATCCCAGGCATCTTGATGATATTATTCCTTAGGCATTTCAATTGGTCCTAATTGTTGATATAATGTTATCCAGCCCTGGAGGATAGGAAATAGAGTAGTGTACTGAATGACCACAGAAGTACATGCCTGTTAACAGAATCAAAGGTTTCCTATCAGAAGGCCAGCAGCCCAGTGGACTAATAAGTACTATAGGGGAGAGTGTATTTATTATTTTTTAGGAGATAGAGTTTCTGCTACAGAATGGAGGGACAGAATAGCATAGGTCTTGAACTCAAAGGATTCACTGTGACATCTGTTTCTTCACGTCCTGTGAGAACCTTGAATGTGCACTTGCAGCAACAAGAATGGACAACAAGTACAGTGTAGGCAAAGGTTCGGATCCCTCAGCAATGAGGGTCTGGGTCACCCCATGGTGAGCATCTTCCATCAGCTGAAGGGAGCTGGTGAAGGTAGTAAATAAAGGATATGATAAAAACAGCTTCATCAGAGGAGACTGTTTCAACAACACTCCTGAATGAATAATGTGATTGTACCTGAGCAATGTTTCAAAACTTCCTGCAGAGTAGAGTTAATTGGGCAGAAGAAAATCTGAGTGATGTGTTTGGCTGCCCAGTATCACATATTTTGACCACCAATCATGTTGTCCTTCTATGCACTAGACAGTTCCATGTGAGCAGGAACTAAAATTGGTGGCGTCTCACTTCAGTGTTCTTTGCAGATTTCAGATTCTGCCCCAAGACTTCTCTGAAGCAGTGGGAGTTCACTAAGCTTGAAGGCAAAAGCCATCTGTTAACTGTAGGAACCTTCATTCCCCTGGAGTAATCATTCAATAATGTGGATGAAAAACACCTCTGTGCTTTCCAAAGACAGCTACAGGAACCATTCTGGAAGGGAACTTGTGATTTTTACAGGAGCAATCATTCTGGCTTTTTCTCCTTTCTTATTCATTCTGTTCCTTTGCTCCTGTGTCCTAAGATCTCCTTCTAAACACGCTACTTGAATCAAAGTGCCTGTCTTAAGCTTTCTCTTAAGCCTGGCTAAGCCTAAAATGAATATTTTTATTTTAATATTATTTAATATTTTAATAATTAGTTGATATTATGGTATGATGATTAATTTTACTATATACTTATATTTTTAATTTTACCATATGTTTATATTTTGTAAAATTTTCTAAAAGTTCATTTGATTTCATAATTTAAAAAGTTTCTCCTTATACTGTAATAGAAATTCATTGGAATAACAATAAGTGTAATGGCGTGATTGATTTGTATTTTAAAACATATAATTTGGCTGCAGTATGAAGAATAAATTAAATGAGGAAAGAGTGAAGGACAGGAAACCAAGGAGTGTTTTTGAAGCAATCAGGAAGAAATATAAAGGGGCAGTACAGACGTGGGTAACAGTGGTACAGAGGAGATGGAGAGGAAAGAGTGGCTTCTCAGACATCTGAGTTAGAATTTTTAAGACTTAGTTATGGATTAAATGTCACTTATAAGTAAAGTAGAATTTTTTGAAAAATAAAACTAAACATCCACATTTTCTCCAATAATATTCAAAATAAATACAAAATATTCATTATGAGATAAAAAACATTGTTACCTATTAATGGTTAAGAAAAAAAGAAAAAAAGAAAGTTTTCCAGAAAAAGGGAAATGGATCATTTCTGAAAAAAAAAAAAAAAAACCTAGATGAACTTTTCATTTGTTTTTTTTTTTTGTTGTTGTTGTTAGAGAACTGAGATAGAAGAAAAGCAATAGTAAATGTACACTTTATTTATTTATTTATTTATTTTTGGAGCAAAGAGAGAATGACATCCAAGAGCAAAGTCTTATTTTTCCAGACACAAATAAAATCTTAGGCTGAAAATAATTTAAAGAAAAGTAAATGAATATAAGGAGAAAACACAAGTTTCTTACAGGGAGATCAGGTTGATGCTTTGTGACCACCTAGAGGGGTGGGATAAGGAGTGTGGGAGGGAAGGAGAGGCAAGAGGGAAGAGATATGGGGATATATGTATATGTATAACTGATTCACTTTGTTATAAAGCAGAAACTAACACACCATTGTAAAGCAATTATTCTCCAATAAAGATGTTAAAAAAACAAAAAAACAAAACAAAACAAAACAAAAAAACAAGTTTCTTAAGAATTAAACCAGTTCAAAGATGGTAAGTCTGGTAAAAATCCAAATTTGAAAATTTCAACACACAATAAGATATTTTCTTAAAGAAGATACATTTTTTCATTAAAATTTGAATATTAGATTAGCTTAAGAAACTACCTACAATTAATTACTTTTTATTAATATTTTAGTTTATTTTGAAATATAGTAATTGAACAACAGTTTACGCAAAATCATAACAAATATAATAATCATGGGACCTGATAAAAACTAACTGAATTCTTATTACATGCTAAGCGTTTTCTCATAACTTAATACATGTTAACTTAATTCCCCCTAATTATTCTAATAAAATAGATATTATTATTGGTTTCATTTTACAGATGAGGACTCTAAGGAAGAGAGTGGTTAAATAAATTTCATGGCTACAAATCAAGAAGTGGTAGTAGTAAAAATTTTAAAAAAAGAAGCATATGTTCAGAGTCCAAATTCTTAACAAAGTCAAACAACAAAACTATGCTTTCCCAGTAATTTGAATTTTTAAAAATGATATTATAATTGTTACAGGAAATTATTTTATTTCTTCCATTATTAGATCCTAACTTGTTCATATTTTAATGTTTCTAAAATTGAAATATATACTAAAGTCGATGTGTACATTTAATGTAACCTTCCCTTTATTGAGGAGCTACAGTTAAATTTGTGGTACATCTAACAATAGATGACATTTTACAATTAAGAACATATGAAATCTTCTTTTCTGCTGATTTTAATAATAATAGATGGAAGTATATTTTTATAACTATATTGAAAAATATTTTCAGATAATTTTGTCTATATTGACTTTAATTTTAACACCAACTTTAAAATCAAAAGCAAAATATTCAACCTATAAAAAATTTAGAAACTGAAAAATATTTTAATATTGGTTTTCTATTCTTCTGATAATTTGTTTCTGTGTCTATTGCTGACATTAAAATTAAAAATGTATACCATTTAAAATTAAAATTTTGATCACACCTGTAAAGCCTTTTGTTAACTGATAGTTCCATTTTCTTCCTCCTCTCATTTGCTTTATAAAACTGGCAAAAGATCCAGGTTGAGTTTCAATGATTTTTATGCACTAATAGCACCTTGCCAATAAAATAAAACAGCTCATGCTTTACCGATTAATTCCAAACCCCTTGTCTGTCTGTAAGCTCTTCCATAGGAGATCCAGGTAGATGACCATGAATTATCTGCTTCTGACTCAGCTCCTGGTCAGATGGCTCAGAGGACTTGCTTAGAGTTTTAACACAATCAAAATTCTACTGAGGGTCCTAAACTTAAAAAATACATAAACAGTTACATGGGGTATGTAAGAATGACATTTTAAAGAAAAATCTAATCAAATTTTAAGTATACAGTCAGCATAGGAGTCCCGAGTGTCAATGCTGACATTGGGCTCTGCCCTTGAATTTCATCTGAAAAATGGGAATGAGAATAACTCTTCATTCACATTATGTACTTGTGAAAACAAATATATGGTGCAAATAACTGTTATAGAACTTAGAAATCTGGAAACACCATAAAATTGATGTATACTATAGAAATGTAAGGTAGGACCACTCGTAGTCTCATACTTTAACATAATTATTATTTTAAATGGTATTTGCTAAGTTAAATGTAAATGACTAAGAACCGGTATGCTTTATTTGTGTGGATTTGATTTAAGCATTGATCCCAATTTAATATTTCTCTACCGAGAAACAAGAAGAAGGGAAGAACATTGAGAAAAGTGTATTGTTTATTTGATTTCCTGTCCTTACCCACTTCATTACATAAACAGACAGATAGATAGATAGAAATATTCAAATTTTGTTTAAATGATCCACAAGATTATTATATGCATTCAGTGTGCAGTTGTTATGTTACATTACTGGAATTATATTTTCCTGATTACAAATTCTTATAAGGCCTCTCTTGTAAGTTCTTATAAGGCTCACTATTTGTTTTATACATTTTCTTATGCCTATGTGTTTCTCTTCACCAATATTATTATGCAGATTGCACTCCATGGCTTCTAAATGTTGCTCTCACTGAATTTGCTCATATCACTTCACCCATATCTTCCCTGACCTCACTGTCTTTCCTACCACTGGGTCCCAATTGTGTCCTAAAATTGCATGTACCACAGTCATTGCCCCTTAGGAGCCTGCAAATGTACCCACGTTTGTAGCCAGGCTATAACAACATAGGTCCCTAACTTCAGGGTCATAACTCTGAACTTTCCCTCTTTGCATAAGGAGGAATTAGGAAACTGTACATCTGAAGCTTTGCTAAGGCAAGTGCATGCCCCTCGCTTCTGGCAAAATGCTACTGGAAAGATTGTCCCCAAGAACACACACCAAATACCAATGGTTACTTTTACTACATCTTATTTTCTTTAATTTAAATTTCTTTCTTCCATGTTCAGAACTGACAGGTATACACTTACTTCCACCCAGAGAATCACCCAAAAGCTTTGCTAGCCCCCTGGCTCAGCCACTGGTATGAGGAAATGAACAAATTAAAACATAGAATGGCAGAAGGGTAGCACTGTAGGGAGAAATTAAATAAGTGTAAAGAAAAGAACATATCCAAGAATTTGAATAATCTGCCATTTGTACACTATGACTAAAGAAATAGAATTAGCCTCATATCCACAAATCTTTTATATCTTTGATTAGTGATACAAAAAATAATCAATGGAGCCTCACATCAAAAGTTCTCTATTTTATGGCTTCAAATTATTTTACCAATGTTACATAGAATTACTTTTCATAACATCCTTCTGATGGAATGAATTATTTTCTATACACTTACCTTACACTTTACAGTTCTGTTTGCTTATCTGTTCTTAATAAGGAAAATACCCATGTCTTCATTTGATCTCTGCATATCCAGACCTTATCTGCCTCTCAAGGTGTCTTCAATGCTCCCTCCTTCCTGATCCCAGGGATGGAACTGAGCTCTCTCAATGCTGATTTCCCAGTGCACTTTATCTGTGTTTCACTGTAGACCTTACACTTTTGTGTCATATCATGCATGAACTTAGTTAATATCTGGTCTTATGTGTTTACTACTCTTTTGTCTTTGTTTCCAGTAGTACCTAGCCTGGTGTTTTACATACAGTAGTATTTGGGGGAGAGATAACTATTGACAAAAATGAGCATAATAAAAGAATGATTTCTATTTCATTTGTTGTGTGATGCCATAGGCTCAATTGTAGTGCTCATTAAATATGTCATGATGGCTATGGAGAAAATGTATAATGACAACACTGAAGTGAAATTTCCATTTGCAAATTGTAAATACTATTTCCTAATCTTAATAGTTGGCTTCTCAAAACAAGGATAAAAAATATTCACACCATAAGGGGTAGCACAACTTGTTTAAATTGCTATTGTTTTCTTACAGGAAGTTATTGCCCTTCTTGCCCATTTAAATTTTTTTTTCAAATATTCAATATTGGATAAGGAGTATTTGTACTATATTTTCTCTAGATATGTTCAATAAACATCAAAACAGCAGTTTTTCAGTGTCATATTAAAATTTTATTGATCTATTTTATATGCAATTCTATTTACATAGTATGAGAATGAATATAATATGAGTTAATATGAAAAGATAATTATTTTATACACATTGAGCCAGAGTGTTCAGGCTTAAACACAGAACAAAATGTGATGCAGCAACATGTGAGTGGAGAAGGAAATTATGATGATGGGACTCACATTGAAGACATGCAGAAACTTAGGTGTGTATGATGGAGGAGGGGGAACCAGAAGACCCAGTGTCAGTGTTAAGTCACAGAATTAATGTTCAACAGATGGAATCTCCAAAAAGAAATTTCCAGACAATGGCAGGTATTTACTTCAGACAGATCACCTGGTATTATTTGTGCAATGTTTATCCATGTAGAACAGGACTGAAGTCAGTGAATGGGGGGATTGTAAAGGTCTAGTTCATGTATTAGCACTCTAATATAATGAACTCTGATTTAGAACTGACTATGATTAAGATCTGAAATTCAACTAGATTACTGTGGTGAAAGCCCAGTTGTATTAATCAGTCAAACACACTGGCTTTAGGAAATGATGCAGTTTAGAAGACATGGAAACTTCCCGTCCTTTCACAAGAAAATCAATTTGTGGAAAAGATAATTGGACAAAACAAAAACCCATTCCATCCAGGGTATTTTTTCAATGCAAGATTAGCTTACACACACACATAAAAGTTGTTAAAATTAATCAAGGAATACTGTAAAGTTGCAGGACACAAAAATCGGTTCCATTTCCACATGCTAACAATGAACTCTTTTAAAAGGAAATTAAGAAAACAATCTCATATACAATGGCATCGAAAAAATAAGATACTTAAGAATAAATTTAAACAAGGAGATGAAAGACTTGCACACTGAAAACTATAACTAATTGATGAAAAATTTAAAAATAAACAAATGAATGGAAAGCTATCTCATGTTCACTGATTGGAAGACAGTGTTTTTAAAATGTACATACTACCCAAAGCAATCTACAGTCAATGCAATCATTACTAAAACACTTATGGCATTTTGTTGTTGTTGTTGTTACAAAAGTAGAAAAAAATTCCTAAAATACTTATGGAATCACAAAAGATTGTAAATAGCCAAAATAATCTTGAGGAAGAATAACAAAGCTGAACACATCGCATTTCCTGATTTTGCAATATATTCCAGAGCCATAGTAATTAAAACAGTATGGTAACTGCTATAAAAACAGATATATAGGCCAATGGAACAGAATAGAGAGCTTAAAAATAAACCTACATATATACATTCAACTGATTGTTGAAAAGGGCACCAAACAAACACAAGGGCACCAAACAAACACAATAGGGAAACACAGCACCCAGTTGGAAAATTGGGTATCCACATGCAAAATAATAAAATTAGGCCCCTAAATTACACCATATACAAAATCAATTAAAGATGAAGTAAATATTAAGACATAAGACTGGAACCATAAAATTCCTAGAGGAAAAGACAGTTGAAAGGTTTCAGGACACTGCAGTTAGATTTGACAGCAGGAGCACACACAACAAATGCAAAATTAGAAAAATGGGACTACATTAAACTAAAAAGCTGCTACACACCAAAGAAAACAGTCAATAGAGGTGAAAAGCAACCTATAGAATGGGGGGAAATATTACAAATTCTACATCTGGTAAAAAATATTTTAGCAACTGAATGCCTCTCCACAAAACTCATATGTTGAAATTCTACCCTCAATATGATGGTGTTAGGTGGCAGGGTCTTCAATAGATAAGGAGGACTACATGAACTCGTGAAGATGCAGCCCTGATGAATGGGTTTAATGCCCTTATATAGGTCCAGAGAGAGCTTGCTCCTTCTCTCTTCTCTCTGCCAAAGTTGAAGAGAGCCTTCACCAGAACTAGATCAACCTATCATCCTAATCTTAAAATTCTGGCCTTCAGAACTGTGAGATGTTTCTATGGTTTATAAGCCATCAGTCTATGCTATTCTGTTACAGCAGCACAAATAGACTAAGACAGGATAATAGTCAAAATACACAAGGAACTCCTAAAACTCAAGAGCAAAAAAGCAAATAATTTAATTAAAAATGGGCAAAGAACTCAAGTAGATATTTCTCCAAAAAAGATATACCAGTGGCAAAGAGGTGTAAGGAAAGATGCTCCACATCACTAATCACCAGGGAAATGTGAATGAAAACAACAGTGAAATATCACCTCACACCAGTTAGTATGGCTATTGTAATAAATACATACGTACATATAAAAAATTAAAAATATGACAAGTGTTAGCAAGGATGTGGAGAAAGTTGACCCTTGTACACCATTGATGAGAATGTAAAGTGGTGGGACCACTAGGAAAAATAATATGGAAGAGTCTAGTCCATTTGCAAGATGGACATGGCATACACACAATGCCATTAGCTAGAACTTGTGCCTGGGACCCTTATCAATAAATTCTAAACCTATAGCATATTTTAACTTGATATTTTTATAGACTTCTCTAAATGTCTGGATTTTTGAATCATGTATATTATGGTCTTGAAGTAATTAAAAAAATGTCTCTATTATGTTTGATTTTAAAGCAATTTACAATTACAGTTATTTGCAAAATTATTTTACCAAAACTTTGAGTATCATATCCAAACTCAGCTAATGAATATACATCTTCCAAGCTCTAGTAAATGTAATTATTCCATTAATGTTTCTTTTTGTAACACGGTAAAATAATGTTATTTTTTTGTTTAATACAGTAAAGAAATAGCACTATTAGCTATGTGTGGTAAAGAATATGTGATGATAGATAAAATACTATATATATTAAATATAATAAAACAATATAGAACATAATATACAGTGTATATTAGATAGTATTAATGTATTAATACATTTTATAATATTGATTATTTTAACATTTACATATATATATATATATATATATATATATATATATATATATATATATATATATAGTACAGTTGATCCTTGAACAACGTTGGGGTTGGAATGCTGACCACTTGTAAAGTAGAAAATCCGTGTATAACTTTTGATTTGCCAAAAACTTAACTACTAATAGCCTACTGTTGACTGGAAATCATACTGCTAACATAAACAGTCTATTAACACATATTTTATACGTTACATGTATTATAAACTGTATTTTTACAATAAGGTAAGCTAAAGAAAAGAAAATGTTATTAAGAAAATACTAAGGGAGGAGCTTCAAGACGACAGAACAGTAAGATGCAGAGATCAACTTCCTCCCCACAGATACATCAGAAATACATTTACACGTGGAACAACCCCTACAGAACACCTACTGGACGCTGGCAGAAGACCTCAGACCTCCCAAAAGGCAAGAAACTCCCCACGCACCTGGGAAGGATAAAAGAAAAAAGAAAAAAACAGACAAAGGATAGGGATGGGACCTGCACCAGTGGGAGGGAGCCATGAAGGAGGAAAGGTTTCCACACACTAGAAGCCACTTCGCAGGCGGAGACTGTGGGTGCCGAGTGGGGAAGCTTCAGAGCCATGGAGGAGAGCACAGCTACAGGGGTACGTAGGGCAAAGCGGAGAGATTCCCACACAGAGGATCAGTGCCGACCGGCACTCACCAGCCCAAGAGGCTTGTCTGCTCACCCGCCGGGGTGGGCGGGGCTGGGAGCTGCGGCTCGGGCTTCAGTTGGAGCGCAGGGAGAGGACAGGGGTTGGCAGCATGAACACAGCCTGAAGGGGTTAGTGCTCCACAGCTGGCAGGGAGGGAGTCCGGGAAAAGATCTGGAGCTGCCAAAGAGGCAAGAGACTTTTTCTTCCCTCTTTGTTTCCTGGTGCATGAGGAGAGGGGATTAAGAGCACTGCTTAAAGGGGCTCCAGAGACGGGCGTGAGCCACGGCTAAAGGCACAGACCCCAGAGACAGGCATGAGATGCTAAGGCTGTGTCTGCTGCCAGCAAGAAGCCTGTGTGCGAGCACAGGTCTCTATCCACAGCTCCCTTCTCAGGAACCTTTGCAGCCTGCCACTCCCAGGGTCTCGTGAACCAGGGACACCTTCCCGGGGGGAACACACTGTGTGCCTCAGGCTGGTGCAAAATCATGCTGGCCTCTGCCACTGCAAGCTTACCCCACATCCGTACTCCTCCCTCCCACCTGAGTGAGCCGGAGCACCCGAATCAGTGGCTCCTTTAACCCTGTCCTGTCTGAGCAAAGAACAAACGCCCTCAGGCAACCTACATGCAGAGGCGGGGCCAAATCCAAAGCTGAACCCCAGGAGCAGTGTGAACAAAGAAGAGAAAGGGAAATCTCTCCAAGCAGCCTCAGGAGCAGTGGATTAAATCTCCACAATCAAATTGATGTACCATGAATCTGTGGAATACCTGGATAGACAATGAACCGCCCCAGAATGAGGAAGTGGAATTTAGGAGCAACTATATATATATATATATTTTTTCCCCTTTTTCTCATTTGTTAGTGTGTATGTTTCTGTGTGTAATTTTGTCTGTATAGCTTTGCTTTTACCATTTGTCCTAGGGTTCTGTCTGTCAATTTTTTTTTTGTAATTACTTAAAAACATTTTTTCTTAATAAATATTTTTTATTTTAAAACTTTATTTTATTTTATTTTACTTTATTTTATCTTCTTCTTTCTCTCTTTCTTTTTCTCCCTTTCATTTTGAGCCATGTTGAGCACAGGTTATTGGTGCTCCAGCCATGCATCAGGGCTGTGTCACTGGGGTAGGAGAGTCAATTTCAGGACACAGGTCCACAAGAGAACTCCCAGCTCCACATAATATAAAATGGTGAAAATCTACCAGAGATCTTCATCTCAATGCCAAGACCCAGCTCCACTCAATGACCAGCAAGCTACAGTGCAGGACACCCTATGCCAAACAACTAGAAAGACAGGAACACAACCCCATCCATTAGTACAGTGGCTGCCTAAAATCATAATAAGGTCACAGACACCCCAAAACAAACCAACACACATGGACCTGTCAACCAGAAAGACAAGATCCAGCCTCATCCACCAGAACACAGTCACTAGTCCCCTCCACCAGGAAGCCTACACAAACCACTGAACCAACCTTAGCCACTGGGGACAGACAACAAAAACAACAGAAACTACAAACTTACAGCCTATGAAAAGGAAACCCCAAACACAGTAAGTTAAGCAAAATGAGAAGACAGAGAAACACACAGCAGATGAAGGAGAAGGCAAAAAATACAACAGACCTAACAAATGAGGAGGAAATAGGATGTCAACTTAAAAATAATTCAGAATAATGATAGTAAAGATGATAAAATACCTTGGAAATAGAATGGAGAAAATACAGGAAACGTTTAACAAGGACCTAATGAGCAAAGAAACAGAGATGAATAACAAAATAAATGAAATTAAAAATTCTCTAGAAGGGTTCCATAGCAGAATAACTGAGGCAAAAGAATGGATAGGTGACCTGGAAGATAAAATAGTGGAAATAACTACTGCAGAGCAGAATAAAGAAAAAAGAATGAACAGAATTGAGGATAGTCTCAGAGACATCTGGGACAACATTAAACACAACAACATTCGAATTATAGGGGTTCCAGAAAAAGAAAGGAACTGAGAAGATATTTGAAGAGATTATAGTTGAAAACTTCCCAAATATGGGAAAGAAAATAGTTAAACAAGTCCAGGAAGCACAGAGAGTCCCATATAGGATAAATCCAAGGTGAAACATGCCAAGACACATATTAATCAAACTATCAAAAGTTAAATACAAAGAACAAATATTAAAAGCAGCAAGGGAAAAACAACAAGTAACACATAAGGAAATCCCCATAAGGTTAACAGCTGATCTTTGAGCAGAAGCTCTGCAAGCCAGAGGGAGTGGAATGTCATATTTAAAGTGATGAAAGAGAAAAAACTACAACCGAGATTACTCTACCCAGAAAGGATCTCATTCATATTTGATGGAGAAATTAAAAACTTCAAAGACAAGCAAAAGCTAAGAGAATACAGCACCATCAAACCAGCTTTATAACAAATGGTAAAGGAACTTCTCTAGGCAGGAAACACAAGATAAGGAAAATATCTAAAATAAGAAACCCAAAACAATTAAGAATGTGGTAATAGGCACATATATATTGATAATTGCCTTAAATGTAAATGGATTAAGTACTCTAACCAAAAGACATAGACTGGCTGAATGGATACAAAAACAAGACCTGTCTATATGCTGTCTACAAGAGACCCAATTCAGACATAGGGACACATACAGAATGAAAGTGAGGGGATGGAAAAAGTTATTCCATGAAAATGGAAATCAAGAGAAAGCTGGTATAGCAATTCTCGTATCAGAAAAAATAGACTTTAAAAAAAAGACTGTTAAAAGAGACAAAGAAGGACACTACATAATGATCAAGGGATCAAACAAAGAAGAAGATATAACAACTGTAAATATTTATGCACCCAACATAGGAGCACCACAATACATAAGGCAAATACTAACAGACATAAAAGGGGAGATCGGCAGTAACACAATCGTACTAGGAGACTTTAAAACCTCACTTTCACCAATGGACAGATCATCAAAAATGAAAATAAATAAGGAAACACAACCTTTAAATGATACATTAAACAAGATGGACTTAATAGATATTTTTAGGACATTCCATCCAAAAACAACAGAATATACTGTCTTCTCAAGTGCTCATGAAATATTCTCCAGGAGAGATCATATCTTGGGCCACAAATCAAGCTTTGGTAAATTTAAGAAAATTGAAATCATATCAAGTATCTTTTCTGACGGCAATGCTATGAGACTAGATATGAATTACAGGAAAATATCTGTAAGAAATACAAACACATGGAGGCTAAACAACACAGTACTTACTAACCAATATATCACTGAAGAAATAAAAGAGGAAATCAAAAAATACCTAGAAACAAATGACAATGAAAACACAATGACCCAAAACTTATGGGATGCAGCAAAAGCAGTTCTAAAAGGGAATTTTATAGCTATAGAAGCAAGCCTACCTTAAGAAATGCAAAACGTCTCAAATCAACAACCTAATATTACACCTAAAGCAATTAGAGAAAGAAGAACAAAAAATCCTCAAAGTTAGCAGAAGTACAGAAATCATAAAGAACAGATCAGAAATAAATGAAAATAAATGAAGTAAACAATACCAAAGATCAATAAAACTAAAAGCTGGTTCTTTGAGAAGATAAACAAAATTGATAAACCATTAGCCAGACTCATCAAGAAAAAAAGGGAGTAGACTCAAATCAATAGAATAAGAAATGAAAAAGAAGTAACAACTAACACTGCAGAAATACAAAGGATCATGAGAGATTACTACAAGCAACTCTATGCCAATAAAATGGACAACCAGGAAGAAATGGACAAATTTAACAAATGCACAACTTTCCGAGAATGAACCAGGAAGAAATAGAAAATATGAACAGACCAATCACAAGCACTGAAATTGAAACTGTGATTAAAAATCTTCCAACAAACAAAAGCCCAGGACCAGATGGCTTCACAGGTGAATTCTATGAAACATTTAGAGAACAGCTAACACCTATCATTCTCAAACTCTTCCAAAATATAAGAGAGGGAGGAACACTCCCAAACTCATTCTACGAGGTCACCATCACTCTGATACCAAAACCAGACAAAGATGTCACAAAGAAAGAAAATTACAGGCCAATATCACTAATGAACATAGATAGAAAAATTCTCAACACAATACTAGCAAACAGAATCCAACAGGAAATTAAAACGATCATACACTATGATCCAGTGGGGTTTATTCCAGGAATGCAAGGATTCTTCAATATACACAAATCAATCAACATGATACACCATATTAACAAACTGAAGGAGAAAAACCATGTGATCATCTCAATAGATGCAGAGAAAGCTTTTGACAAAATTCAACATCCATTTTTGATGAAAACACTCCAGAAAGTAGACATAGAGTGAACTTCCCTCAACATAATAAAGGCCATATATGACTAACAATGCCAACATCGTCCTCAATGGTAAAAAACTGAAACCATTTTCACTAAGATCAGGAAGAAGACAGCCTTGCCCACTCTCACCACTATTATTCAACATAGATTTGGAAGTTTTAGCCACAGCAATCAGAGAACAAAAATAAATACAATTAATACAAATTGGAAAAGAAGAAGTAAATCTGTCACTGTTTGCAGATGACATGATACTCTACATAGAGAATCCTAAATAGGCTACCAGAAAATGACTAGATCTAATAAATGATTTTGGTAAAGTAGCAGGATACAAAATTAAGGCACAGAAATCTGTTGCATTCCTAACACTAATGATAAAAAATCTGAAAGTGAAATTTAGAAAACACTCCCATTTACCATTGCAACAACAAAAATAAAATAAAATATGTAGGAATGAACCTACCTAAGGAGACAAAAGACCTGTATGCAGATAATTATAAGACACTGATGAAAGAAATTAAAATTGATACTAATAGCTGGAGAGATAGAACATGTTCTTGGATTGGAAGAATCAACATTGTGAAAATGACTACTACACAAAGCAATCTACAGATTCAATGCAATCCCTATCAAACTAACAATGGCATTTTTCACAGAAGTAGAAAAAAATTTTCACATTTCGTATTGAAAACACAAAAGACCCCGAATAGGGAAAGCAATCAGGAGAAAGAATAACGGATCTGGAGGAATCAGGCTCCCTGACTTCAGACTATACTACAAAGCTACAGTAATCAAGACACTATGGTGTTGGCACAAAAACAGAAATATAGATCAATGGAACAGGATAGAAAACCCAGAGATAACCCACACACATATGGTCACCTTATCTTTAATAAAGGAGGCAAGAATATACAGTGGAGAAAAGACAGTCTGTTCAATAAGTGGTGCCCGGAAAACTGTACAGCTACGTGTAATAGAATGAAATTAGAACACTCCCTAACACCATACACAAAAATAAACTCAAAATGGATTAAAGACCTAAATGTATGGCCATACACCATCAAATACCTAGAGGAAACCATGGGCAGAACACTCTATGACATAAGTCACAGCAAGGTCCTTTTTTATCCACCTCCTAGAGAAATGGAAATAAAAACAAAAGTAAACCAATGGGACTGAATGAAACTTAAAAGCTTTTGCACAGCAAAGGAAACCATAAACAAGACGAAGAGACAACCCTCAGAATGGGAGAAATATTTGCAAATGAAGCAACTGACAAGGGATTAATCTCCAAAACATACATTAACCCATGCAGCTCAATATTAAATAAAACAACTCAACCCAAAAATGGGCAGAAGACCTTAATAGACATTTTTCCAAGGAAGATATACAGATTACCAACAAACACATGAAAGAATGCTGAACATCATTAATCATTAGAGAAACGCAAATCAAATCTACAATTAGATATTATCTCACACCAGTCAGAATGGCCATCATAAAAAATCTACAAAGAAGAAATGCTGGAGAGGGTTTGGAAAAAAGGGAACCCTCTGGCACTGTTGGTGGGAATGTACATTGATACAGCCACTTTGGAGAACAGTATGGAGCTTCCTAAAAAACTAAAAATAGAACTACCATATGACCCAGCAATCCCACTACTGGGCATATACCCTGAAAAAACCATAATTCCTAAAGAGTCATGTACCAAAATGTTCATTGCAGCTCTATTTACAGTAACCAGGACATGGAAGCAACCTAAGTGTCCCATCAACAGATGAATGGATAAAGAAGATGTGGCACATATATACAATGGACTATTAGTCAGTCATATAAAGGCATGAAACTTAGTTATTTGTAGTGAGGTGGATAGACCTAGAGTCTGTCATACAGAATGAAGTAAGTCAGGAAGATAAAAACAAATACCATATGTTAACACATATATATGGAATCTAAAAAATAAGAAAAAAGAAAATGGTCAGAAGAACCTAGGGGTAGGATGGGAAAAAAGATGCAGACTTAGTAGAGAATGGACTTGAGGATTCGTTGAGGGGGAAGTGTAAGCTGGGACAAAGTGAGATAGTAGCATGAACATATATACACTACCAAACCTACAGTAGGTAGCTAGTGGGAAGCAGCCACATAGCACAGGGAGATCAGCTCGATGCTTTGTGACCACCTAGAGGTGGTGGATAGGGAGGGTGGGAGGGAGGGAGATGCAAGAAGGAAGAGATATGGGAACATATGTATATGTATAACTGATTCACTTTGTTATAAAGCAGAAACAGACACACCATTGTAAAGCAATTATGCTCTAATAAAGATGTTAAAAAATATAAGAAGAAGAAGAAAGAGAAAATACCTTTTTAGTGCTGTACTCTATCAACACCGTAAGCTCACATCACCTTACATAATGAGTCATCTGTCAGCATCTACATCAATATTGTCTTATATATACAAAACACGGTATCTGCTACATGTATTCCTAAAACTAGACATCATAAATGAAAAGATAATATGAAAAGGAAACTCATAATTATTTACAGGTACTGCTATTCAGGCACTGATATTGAAGAAGCAGCAATACAACTGCTTTATGGTAGCCTAGTGTAATCGATATGATTGCTTCACAATAGCTTAGCCTATACACTAATGAATGAGTCATTATAAAATTTTATGGCATACAGTATTACTGTAATATTCATAATACAGTATTGGAAACTTAAAAATAACAAAACACCTACCTGTTGCGATGGGCTGATATGCAGTTTCTCTAGTTATGAGGGGGCGGGCATACTGTAATGTTATGGGATTTTTTGAAAGCAGAGTTATAAAACAGTAAGAAAAGTTACACATTATTAATTTTACGTTAAATATCACTCACTTTATGCCTATGTAAGGATAGAGTATCCACTTCAATACAACTCTTGCACAAGATATGCTACACAATCCAGTGACGATGATGATGATGATGCCAAAACATTTCATTCAGTTCTTGCTGTACATTTATTTGATTTTCACATGAAGACAGACACACATACACAACAGATAACATTATTAAGTGTGCAGCCTGATGGTGATTTACTGCTCATTAGGTGGAAGTGGATGATCCTAAAGGTCTTCATCCTGTTGTCTTCATGTTGAATGGGCTGAGGAGGAAGGAGAGGAGGGGCTGGTGCTGCTGTCTCAGGGGTGGCAGAAGTGGAGGAAGAGAAGGTAGGAGAGGCAGGCACACTCAGTGTAATTTTACTGAAATGCAATCATAGTATCTGGCTTTTTTACCTTTATATTTCTGTGAAAATGTTTCTATACAGTACCACCAATACTTGTTCCACTGTTTGCTTTGGTTTCAGTGCCCATATCATTGAAAGCCCCACGTCATAAAATAAGTCAAAAGCAGTGTTGAATAACTGGAACCCTTCTGCCAGATTGTCTGATGTCAGATTGTTTTCTGGCACTGCTTCTTCTGTGTCTTCCTCCTCAACATCTGGCGTTGACTTGCAAGCACTTTCCTCTGTCAAGTTATCTTCTGTTAATTCCTCTGGTGTGATAGCTAATAATTCTTGAATTTCTCCAAGATTCATGTCTTGAAACACTTCACCCTCTACCTTTTCTTTTTTCCATATCTGCAATCTCTCTCATAATTTCCTTGATTGACTCTGTTCTAAATCCTGTGAAGTCATACACAACATCTGGACACAGTTTTCTCCAGCAAGAATTTATTTTGAGGGCTTGATGCCTTTCACAGCTTTTTCTATAACATTGATGACATCCTCAGTGGTGTAACCCTCCAAGACTTTCATGATGTTCTCTCTACCAGGGTTCTCTTCCATACCATTGGCAATCCTTTCTATAGAGCACCTTGTGCAATGAGCCTTAAAGGTCTTTATGGCCCTCCTGATCCAGAGGCTGAATTAGAGACATCATGTTTGGAGGCACGTAGACCACTTTGACAACTTTAGTGTTGAACTCCTGGGGTTCTGGGTGGCCAGGGGGCACTGTTCAATACCAAAAGGACTTTAAAAAGAAGTCCCTTATTGACAAGGTCCTTTCTGACTTCAAGGAGAAAGCATCAATGGAACCAATCCAGGAAAAGTTCTCATTGTTCCGGCCTTCTTGTTGTACAAACAGAAGACTGGTAGCTGCTGTTTATCTTTTCCTTTCAAGGCTCTGGGGTTAGCAGCTTTACAGATAAGATCAGTTCTGACGGTAAACCTGACTTCATTTGCACAAAACAGTAGAGTTGGCCTATATCTTCCTGCCTTAACTCCTCACTTCTCTTTCTTACTAATAAATATCCTTTGTGACATATCTTTTTTTTCTAGAATAGGGCTCTTTTCTCTGCATTAAAAATCTGTTCAAGTAGACGTCCTTTCTCCTCGATGATATTCTTAGTGACATCTGGGAAATTTTCTTCTGTCCATTAGTCTTCAGAAGTTGCTTACACTTAGGTCTTCTTGTCTATCAACAAGTAAGTCAATTAAATGTGTGGGCAATATTATTATAAAGTACCTTGTGGCATGAAATAGGGAAAATCAAAAGATGAAGAGAATGCCAATGACATTGACAGAGATAAAAATTACATGAACAAACATGCTGAATTTGATTTTCAACATGTTACATGCTTTTAGAATTCTAAGTAGTAATAGAGATCAGTATCATTGTTTACTTTCAGCATGATGTACTAGAAAGTAATCTGGTATTGGATTAAGAACAGTTTAAATCCACGGTCTTCCATGAATTATCAAATTACCCATTTTTTTATGAGTACTATTTTCCTCTTCTCTACCTTGGGAATAATAATACCAGTTGCATGTGGTTGGGAAGATTTCATGACTCACGGTACACAAAGTGTCTGGCTTAGTGATGATTTCACAGAAAGAGCACAATAAAACATTTGATGATGAGAGTGACGATGAAGATGGTGATGATAAAAAATGATGATTAAAACAATGGTGATAACAAAGATCAATACAAAATAGATAACAGGATTCTAAAGAGAATAGACTATTCCTCTAAGCTCAGGTGATTAATTGATTTTTAGAATTAAAATTTAACCTCTATTACATATTTTACACATTATTACAATTTTTATGTTATTACAGTGACCCTTCGCTTCTGGTTCAGTCTTATTATGTTTGGAAAAGAAAGCCTGTAGTTTTATTAAGGGCAATGATTTATAAGCCTGATCCTAATAGGCATCTTAAAAATCAAATTATATCATCTCTAAAGGAGTAATATATATGTAGGTTGGTGTGTGGCACAGTGAATTAGGTTTTGCTCTGGGAAAAATTGAATACTTGGATGTGGTAGAGAGATGGAGTTATGACAGTTTCCTTTTCCATTAGATGGTGAAATCATCTGAGAAAAGTTAGATTTTGGAACCAGAATCCGCAGTTACACACAAGATTATTAAATAATTAAACCTGTTTATTCAAGTATTCTACTTTTGTCATTTGCCTGTTGATAGAGCCTTATCATTAAATACCTTATATATTTATAGTGTATAATCTACTTTTAAGTTTGTATTGTTATCTTTCTTCTTTTTTAAAGGTCATAAGATAGCAGCATATATCCTGGATAAAACTACCAAAGTAGATATCTAAGTATGGGGTGTATGCCTTCATCCACATAGCTAACAAATGGGGGTGGCTTGATATCCTTGAAGACACAATTAACAGGCACAGATACTATTTTGTGGATTCTGCTTTACTAGTAGTCCTCTAAAAATCCATATGGCTTTATATCACTATCCATAACAATCAGGGCAGCTACCAGCAAGAGCTGTTAACTCTCTTGAAGACCAATTAGTAAAGCCTGCCCAAATGCTCCCTATGATACCATGTTTGCCTCAAAATCTCGTATGAATAAGCTCTCATTTTTTTTTTTTTTTTTTTTTTTTTTTTGCTGTACGCGGGCCTCTCACTGCTGTGGCCTCTCCCGTTGCGGAGCACAGGCTCCGGACACACAGGCTCCGCAGCCATGGCTCGCGGGCCCAGCCGCTCCGCGGCATGTGGGATCTTCCGGGATCGGGGCACGAACCCGTGTCCCCTGCATCGGCAGGCGGACTCTCAACCACTGCGCCACCAGGGAAGCCCTAAGCTCTCATTTTGAATATAAAATCACCTAAAACAGACAGAAAGCCATTCTAGTTAAGAACAAATTGGCCCTATCTATTTTTCTCTGCATGCAATCAATTTGGCATCAAGAAATATGCATCAAAATACAAAATTTTCATTATTATTTTTTTTAATTTTTCATGACCAAATGGAATGAAGAGTTGAGGATACTGTCCAGATAATTCATGGTAAAAGTCTGGTTATTGATCAAAGCTATGGTTTTAGAGATTAAATGATTCTAAACAAGCTAGGCATCACTTCACAAGGCAATTATTTTAAACTTTCTTCACTTTGGTTTTTAAGTCATACTGGGAATCTAAACATGTTCCCCTATATGGTATATTTCAGTTATTTTTTTTGTAGTTTTGTTTTCATTTAGTTTAAGTATCTCTAGTATTTTGCTTTAAAGTTTTTTTTTTTTTTTTTTTTACCTATATGCTCTGATGTCTGCTATTTTACCTTGGATTTATTAATTATAGAAGAAAGTTAATTTTAAACAAGTTGTACATATTGCTTTTAATTCCTATAGAGAACTAAATAACTACATAACTACATTCGTGGTTACTGATTTTTACTCAAAATGGATTTCTATAAAACAGTATTGTGTTTGACCACTATAGGAAATTGATCTGTATTTCAATATGGATTTCTATAAAACAGTATTGTATTTGACCACTATAGGAAATTGATCTATATTTTTATGAAAATTAATAAAGGAAAGTTTTATTTAAATTATATTTTTACTGCTACTTTAATAATATTTCTAAGAAGGTATTAATAACTTTTCTCCTACTGCAAGTTAAATTAAAACAGTAATTATAGGTCACAGATTTCTTCTTTAAATTGAGTTTAAAAGGCAAAAACTGAAGCTATGTAATTTGTAATATTTCCTTGTGTTTTGTGTGCTGATTTTGCTAAGTGAGACTCCATTAAAGGCCAGACCTTGCTTTACATGCCTTTCCATTGTTCCCTCTGTTAATACTTTCAGTTTGTTTGTTTCTTAGAGTGTATAAACTGTTCTTTTTCTGGTTGTTAGATGCCAGCTGGTACTGTCAGGTACCATTGTTTCCCAGCTGTCTGACCCAGTATCCCATGACTTCAAGCTGGCTGACAGTGTCCTTGAAGCATTTTATTTGGCCTCCTTAGACCATTTCCTCAATTAGTTTATCATAGGAATGTAGAATATTTTCTTGTCAAAAGCATTCCACTTTTTCATCATATAAGTTAATATACAATTTACATGGATTTGTCTCCTAAAAATATTTGGGTTGCATATTAGTCCTGTAGTTTCCAAAGTTTGTTTCTTTACTCTATTCAAAAAGTTAATTTTAATATATACCTAAAATTTAAATATAGAGAAAGAATAAATAATAAATGTGTTTTCAAAATACATTTATAATTCAAGATTCCTGTGTTTGCTCATACAAGCAAATATTTGTAGCTGGAATAATAATTATATTGAGCACAATAATTTTTATTCAGTTGAATTGAATACATAGTTTTAACGGATGCTATAGTTCAAAAAGTTATATAGGTCATATAAAATAAACACTCTGTTAGCTGTAAATGTCATAATAAAATTTTTCAATCATATGTAGTAAAATGGAAATTTTATGTTATAATTTAGTTGGCAAATTTCCATCCATTTAAACATCAATATTATTTCTGAAAATAAAGGTATAGTATATTCATATTTTTAACAAATGGTTCAAATACATTAAAAATCATCAAGCAGTATATTTTTTTAAAAAGAGGTAGAAATTTCTGTCTCTAATATGAGGAAATATATGCTTCTCTATAAAATCATGTAACAATAGTGAGGTGCCCCAAGCACCACTTTTTAAAAGTTTTCCCTTTTGCCAGAGTTTCCTTTGAGCAATTATTACTTTTACATTCATTATTAAAATGTTCACTTTACCTTGAAGAGAAACATTGAGGGTGATTTTTTTTAAATGTATAAATGAGAACTCAACAAGTATTAGTGAAATAAATGAAATCAATGCAATGGTCTTTCTATTATGTCAAAATATGTTTTTTTAAATTCATTTATCTATTGACTCACTAAACACATTTTCCACTTTGTACTTGATTAAATGTCTTTTTTTTTCATGTCTTTTAATACAAAGTATAAATGTAGAATACTCAGAGAGTAATAACTGTTGTTAAGGAATCATATTTTACATTTCCCAGAATCATATTTGAGTTAATTTTAAGTATGCTTTTTTTCCAAAATGAAATGTAAATATAAAATATTTTTATTTAAGTGTTAATTTGAAAATATTCAATTATCCCTATGGATATGGGGCATATAAACATGTATGTATATAAAACTGTAAATATTGTAAGTTTCATTCAGCTACTTACTTCCAGATTTTACTAGATAATTACAGATTCTTTTGCCTAAGGACTTTGTAAGAGGAAACATAGTGATTCTCAAGTTAGTCGTCCTTCACTATGTTTTTCTTTTTACACTCCATATTCTTCCATCTTTCATGCAGCCTGCAATAGAATATATTCCTTGGACTGCTTTTTGAATCGGATTTCATACTTATGGAATAAAATTTTTTGTCTGTGCAACTCTGTTCCCACTGTACTAATATATAGAGATCTATCCAACTCTGGAACATAAGTAATTTCATTCCTTTGTTATTTTTGTATGTTTGCCTGATATAAGTTCCATTCTATCCAGAATGATTTTTTCTTCTGTGCTTTGCCCAGATTACTCAGAATTCCATCTTTCTTCATTGACCTGTGTTCTATGGAGAAAGGGTGTACATGCCCCTCTGCTATTTTGTTAGAGAGAGAAGCTTCCATCTCTTCAGACCACTGAAATTAAGTTCCTTTCTGTGTTATGTTAGCAAATGTCATTTCTTGCCCCACTGACTATAACACCAGAGCTTTTTACACATTCTTAATTCGGAGTGACTAGACTTAGGACACATAGAACCATATATTAAATGGCACTGAAGATTACAAGGGAAGTTGAATGTTCTCTAAATCTGACTTCAAATAACTTATTTATTGAAGTTAGATAATTAATAAAAATAAAAAAATAAAACATAGTAAATAGTATGTTCATTAAACATGGCCCTAATATAATACATAAGCATATATTTCCCTCCATTCCCACTTAGAAATGGGTCTGAGACATTCCTTTGTCAGAAATATCTTGGAGTTCTGTGCAGCTAATGCTAGAATTTTATTGTGTATATGCTTACCAAACACTGATCTCCTTTCATTTTAAGTAATAATGCTGTTTTCTGGCTTCTTTTTTTAGGTGCATGACAATGCTGTTTATGTGATCATTTAAAATGTTAGACAATTCAGGGAAGTTTTTCTTTCTATCACGTGCTTTCAGTCAAACTGTACAGAGCTGAATAGACATTTTTCCAGAGAGGAAATGCAGATGGCCAAAAGACACATGTAAAGGTGTTCAACATGGCTAATCATCAGGGAAATGTAAATCAAACCCACAATGAAATATCATCTCACACCTGTCACAATGGCTATTGTCAAAAAGAACACAAATAACGAATGTTGGCAAAGATGTGGAGAAAAGGGAACCTTTGTACACTGCTGGTGGGTATGTAAATTTGTGCAGCCACTGTGGAAAACAGTAGGGAGATTTCCAAAAAACTCAAAATAGATCTATCATATGACTCAGCAATTCCACTCGTTTGTATATATTCAAAAGAAACAAAAACACTAATTCAAAAAGACACATACATCCCAATGTTCATAGCAGCATTATTTACAATTGCCAAGTTATGGAAACAATCTAAGTGTCTATCAACAGATGAATTGATAAAGAAGATGTTTTATATTTATATATATATGTATATATATATATATATATACATATATATGCAATGGAAAAGTACTCAGCCATACAAAAGAATGACATTTTGTCATTTGCAGCAACATAGATGAACTTGGAGGGCATTATGCTAAGTGAATTAAGCTAGACAGAGAAAGATACATACTGTATGACATCACACTCCATGTGTGGAGTCTAAAACAAACAACAAACTAGTGAATATAACAAAAAGGAGAAAATTCACAGACATAGAGAACAAAGTAATGGTTACCAGTGTGGGAGAGGGACAATATTGGGGTGGGGGAGTGAGAGGTACAAACTATTGGGTGTAAGGTGGACTCAAGGATGTACTGTACAACACGGGGAATATGGCTAATATTTTGTAAAAACTGTAAATGGAAAGTAACCTTTAAAAATTGTATAAAAATAAAACTAAATTAATTAATATATGGTTGGCAAAAAAAAGTGCTTTATGGATTTCCATATTCAAATATAGTCAGAAGAATGCCATGTGGTAGGTAAAGCCAGAATAACACTGCCCTTTCTCCCAGAGCTCAAAGGGCATTAGAGCCAAAACATGTCTCTTACAAAGATAGAATATGTGGCTGTTGTTAATTTCCCCCCAACATCCTAAGGGGTGAAGAAAAAAAAAGACAGTGAAATTTATTATTAGAAGTAAAAAAGGAGAGAAATAAACATTGTCTCCCTTTTGATTAAATTAAGAAAATAAAATATAAAAGTGTTTTCATCTTCTAAAAGGTCTTTTAAAAAAACAAATCAGTTTGTCTTGATAACAGGATAATTTCAAGTATCTGAGAACATCAAATACTGACAGCCTCGGAAAGGAGAAAAATAAATGTGTACGTACCCACACAAAGGAAAAACAGGACAGCTACCACGTACAATTCCCTTTGAACTAACATATAGATGTAAATGTTCCTTTCTTTGTCATCTTCCTTCAAAATATTTGTGTGCGTATGTTGTACAACACATTTAAATCTACCTGCGTTTAAATATCATTTCAGTGTCTCTTTCCATCCATCTTTTTGAAAAGGAATGTTTCCTTCTCATGACTGAAGTCCAAGAAGTTTCTTTTACAGTAGCAAAACTGTGTTCACCTCATGTCTCTTTCTAGTCCTCGGATCCTCAAAGTTGAGTTAAAGATACTCCTCAACATATCCCATCATTCTCATTCTGGTTTGCTTTGTTTCATTTTATTTTAAAATATGTATTGCTTTATTTTTTTTCACTTTAGCACTAATCCACATTTTCTTCCTTTCTTTCTCTATTTACCTCAATTTCCCCATTTGTAAAATGAATTAATGAGGCTTAGCAACTGACTGATACAGCTGATGTGAGGTACACTAGAGTATAGTGGACAGTATGTTGAGTTTTCTCTAATTTGATACATACATTTTCTGAGTGGTTATCTTGAAACATGATGTTACTAAAAGAAAAACAAGGTATTTTAAGTACAAATTCATTTGCAGGATAGTGGTTCAGAATTTATTAATTAATGTAGAATAGCTACAGGTGATTCTTATTATTCCATGTGACAATCATTCCTATTGTACAAATTGCCATTTCTGATTAACATGGAGAAGTTTTATTAGAAGAAATGCGTTACCTTGTTATACTATAAATGTCCCAGTAGAACTTAAGGTCATAGCTGTTCCTTAGTCTTCATATGTGTAACTTCTGACACATGGTAGGAACCCAATAAATGTTTTTGAAATTAATAAATTAATGAATGCATAAAGATTAGGCATACTGTTAACTTCATTTATTTTATTTTCTAATTTAATATAGAAATTTCTAAATTTCTAATTGAGTAACGAAATTTTCCTTAGATGTTTTATCAAATAACTTTTCAAATCATATAATAAGAGCTACAGGTATTACATTTTACTATGTGGACTAAAAAACTGTGTTTTTTATCACATTTTTAATAAAAGTAAATAATAATATATTTTGAACTTGAAATGTGCCAATCTAGACAGTAAATGTTTTAATACATTATTTAAATTAAACACAGTGAAATCAGTTGCATTATTGAGTACAACTGTAATAAGTGTTGCTCTAATTTATAGAGCTTAATTTGTCCAAGATCATACACTTTGAAGGATTCTGGATCTGAACCTATACTTTAAAAAAAAAATGATCTATAAGGACTGTACTTTTTATTATACACTTGGAAAATACTGAAACACAAACTCAAGTGTAGAATTACTGGCATTTTTTTATTATTTGAAGTTAGAAAAATTAGATAAATCTATGATCAATAATTTTAATAGATTTGTTGGTGTCATTTTACTCAGCAACATTATTTAAAATGACAGAAAGTAACACTATGATGTATAGTCTGTAATGTATAGAGATCACTTATGTGCACTCCACAAAATAGCGTTGGACAGAAGGGTGAGAAGGAGATGGATGGATTGAGCAGAATAATTACTAAACTGAAGTGTAGGTGTAACTGGTGGCAATAGTGTTGCAGGATGGAAGCTTCAATCAATATAGTATAAATAATAATGACTGTAAAATTGTGACAAAAATAACAAGTATGCTGAGAAGCAAGCACAGCTGCAAGCTGATTCATGAATTTTTTTGATTATTACAATATTTACTTCTGAAAGTGTGAATCATTAATAAAATGGAGATTGAAATTTGACTCAGTTTAAATGTAAACCACTTGTAAAAAAATGTGGTACACTTGTATTACTCTCAGTGATTTTCCTATTTCTTAAAAATTTAATTTAAATACCATCAACAAAACATAGTATTGTTAAAATCTTACATTACAGTCTGATTTAGCAAACCTGTTATTTCTGAAAATTTGTAGTAAAAAGCAAGTAAGCCAATGGGTTTTTTAATAATCTTAATAAAAATTTGTATTATACATATATTTGTATATGCATATGTGTATGAATATATTTGTGTGTGTGTGTGTATATATATATATATATATATATATATATATATATATATATGGTTAAATTGTTTCTAAAGCATTATTCTGACTTACAAAAATGGGAATTCCATATTATTCTAATTCCAAAATATTGCAAATTAATTTAGTTTTCATAGGAAAATAAAAGCTAAAGGACTAGATTAAAAGGATTATCAATATATTTTTGTCACAGTGAGATATATTTATAAAGCAATTAAGGATAATTCATATGTCTGATACTTGATAATCAGTATTTGGAACAACAATTTTGGTGGTAATTTAAAATTTTGTTCAGGTATTTATCAGCAGCTAAAAAATAAACTGAATGAGCTGTAAGAGAAAAAGTGGTAAAAACAGAGTTTAAAAGTAAGCAATATGTAAGTGGGTCATAATAAACTATATCACTTCACAAGGGATGCATATTCATTGATAGAGATTGCTAAATCCCATAGGCTCTAAACAAGTTATTTACAAAGGGAATCATGTGAAATAAGTGAATACGTTTACCTCTTAGAAGTTTGCTCAACTATAAAATGAGCAGCAGATTCCAATTTCCTCCCCTGTCATCCTATGAAAAATGAGTTTTATTAGGGAAAGTGTTGTAAACCTTAACTTGCCATTTTAAAATTCATGTTTACTCAGCATCCTCAAAAGATAAAGTTTCTATGCTTCAAAATACTCATTTTAAAAATGATAATACATGAGTATAACTAGATCCATTCCTGACTTTGACAAACATTGACCGAATCTACAATTTCCCAAATAAAATAGAACCTTCATATTCTCTGAAAAGATTCAACAAAATATGCTTTCCTTTTTAAAATAAGTGATATGTAATAGTTTTATGGGATTTTTTTTCTATCAAGAATTAAACACCCAAAACTATTATTGAAAGAGCTGTAATTTTAGCAGCTGAACTTCCCCAGCATATGATCAATTTGATATATGTAGATTTGAGGTAAAATTAGACCAATGCACACATATTTCTACAACATTGCCAAAGAGGTTTGGAAGTTGGAAATCAGAAGATTGTGTTAATAAAACATTTATTACTTTCCAAACTGACTTAGGGTGGCAATGCCTTGAAGGGCAGTCTGGAGCCATGGTTCTCAAACTTTTTGGTCTCGGGAACCCAAAATTTTGGTCTTAGGATTTTGTGGGTTACAACCAATGATGTGGTAAATATTTATTCAAAAGCGTGAGGATGGGGGGCAGGGACTGTGTGAACAAACCTTGATTTATAGCATTTGCTGACTTCTGTGGGGCTAATACTTCCACTATACTCAATTTCAAGCTACCAATAAAATGTCACTAATCATACAATTGAAAAGAGGTGTACACAATTATCTCACAAAAGCCTGTGCAAGCCCATTCAAACACATTACTAGTTATATCTATGGAAGTTTACCACAATAGAAATTAAAACAGATATTTACTTTGTTATAAATTAAATCATTTTAAAAGAACAGTAATAAGTCCTTTATCTGTGCACACAAATAATATAGTCTTTATGAAAAACTAACTCTACTTCTAAGCAAATAAAATATTAGAGAGATAGTGAAATTGTTAGATTTTCTCACTGTTTTACATTTTCACAGATTTATTTAACGTGTGACTTAGAAAAAAAGTTGAATTCTCATATCTGATAACATATATAATCTGCTGTAAAGTTGCACATTGTATAGCCAGTGAAAGACTGAGGCAAAAAAAAATGGCATCTTACTTTCTTTTGTGAAAATAATTTGCTCTTGCAGATCTACAGAAAGGGTTTTGAGGATTCACTGGGATCTTGGATCACACTTTGAAGAACACTGCTACAGAGAAATAGGTGGGGCCCAGAAATAGTCTATGAAGAAATCATCTAAATAAAAGGACATCATGAGTGTAAGTTTTCTTCTCTGGAAAATAAAGAGAAGGAGTCATGGGATATGACAGTAAAGAAGTAGTGAAAATGTCATAAAACTGACTCTGCAGTCTGTGGTCTTCTGAGCAAGGGCCAGGGATCATTGGAAGCCAAAACAAAACAAGCTTCTGAAATGAAGGAATTTAAAATATATATAGAAATTTAAATGCAGAAACAACATCCCACTTTTCTGTGCCTCCCTTGTTTATAGGATGTTCACTCACTTTGCAGCAAGAAGTCACAACATTTTTAGTGCAGCCAGCTTTAATAAAGTGATGATGACAAAAGCTGTCATTAAAACATATTTTGAGTAAATCTAAAATTTTCCAAGTAAAGAAATAATAGCCACAATCAAGGGAGTTAGAGAGCTCATCTGCTTGACAATGCAGAGTAGAAAATAAATGGAGATGAAACCTGGGAAAACTGATTATTTCTTTTAAAAATGTTAAACCAGTGTACATAAGGCATCTCAACACAGAACCAATATCTGGGTTGTTAATAGGTCTTTATGGTATTTAAGTACATTTTGACTGAGATTCTTGGATGATATCCATAAAAATAGTCGTGGAAATGATTAAAATATTGATCTAGTCAATCAGATCAGTTATAACTGTAGTGATAGTTATGAGTACATGGCAAATAAAAAAGATGCTAACATAAAATGTCAGTATTTTTGATTAATTTTGGAGATACAAATCAAAGTTTCATTCTGGGAATTGCTATTTTCTTTATTATCTTATTATCTGTCCCCAAATTTTATTGTAAGGACACTCTGTCCCGATTTCAGAAAATATTGAAACATTTACTATATATAATGTTTCCTACTAATAATTTACAAAATAATAAAGCTTTATGGATTAATTATAAATTAATAGCAATATATAGCATAAAATAACATAATTACTAATGTGTTCTTAAAGAAAATTGACTATATAATTTTTCTGAAGGGGAAAAAGTCCTCAGAAGTCATTGCTAAGGTAAAGTATCTTATTTTTTTATTAATTTATTTTTATTTTTGGCTGTGTTGGGTCTTCGTTTCTGTGTGAGGGCTTTCTTTAGTTGCAGCAAGCAGGGGCCACTCTTCATTGTGGTGCTCAGGCCTCTCACTATTGTGGCCTCTCTCATTGCGGAGCAAAGGCTCCAGACATACAGGCTCAGTAGTTGTGGCTCACAGGCCTAGCTGCTCCACGGAATGTGGGATCTTCCAAGAACAGGGCTTGAACCTGTGTCCCCTGCATTGGCAGGCAGATTCTCAACCACTGCGCCATGAGGGAAGCCCAAACATTATCTTTTGATACCATTCTATCTATGTTTGATTTGGGGAATTAAAATTATATTAAATACTCATATAAGCTTTTCTTATTATTAAGCAAAATAATACAAACTTTAGTGATTAGTAAAAAAAATCAAAACTAACCCAGAAATGGGAATCAGTACATGAGAATATTTTTATATTAAGGCTATATTCCATATACTTTAAAAGCCCAAAGACTGAAACTAAATAGATTACAGTATATTGTAAATTTAGTAAAAGAGCAAAATTAACTTCTAAAGATTAAATTATAATATATGACATTAAAAAATACATTGGATTTGATTAACAGCAGATTAAGTAGTGCAGCAGGAAAGAGTGTTTTGGAAAGTATCCAAAATGAAACATAGGGGAAAAAAAAGATTGGGAAAAGAAAAGAACAAAGTATCAGTGATTTAAGGAAACATCAAAAAGTATATATATATATATATATATATATATATATATATATATATATATATATATATATATATATATATGAGTGAAGTCAGCAAAACAAAAGAGAGAGGTAGAAGAAATATTTGAAGAAACAACTGCAGTTTTGAAATTTTGATGAAAGAAATAAACCCACAAATCCGATTCTTATTGTATTGCAAACACAACAAACTTGAAGAAAACTACATCATGACACATAATTGCAAATTTTTAAAAAACAGTGATAAAAGAAAATTTTCACATTAGCCAGAATTAGTAAAATATATTAGGTACAGCAAAACAAAAATAAGAATAATGGTAGATTTCTCATTAGAACTAATTTAAGTCAGAACATAATGAAACATTTTAAAGTGTCAAAGTAGGGAGAAGGCAAGAAATGATGAAGATGAGAGTGGAGCTTAAGTAGAAAATTAAAGAAACCCACAGATAGTTCTTAGAGAAGAAAAGTAAAACTGACAAACCTCTAGCTAGAGTGACCAAGAATGATTAACATATACACACTACTATATATATAATAGATAACCAAAAAGGACTTACTGTATAACACAGGAAACTATACTCAATGTTTTGTAATAACCTATAAGGGAAAAGAATCAGAAATATATATCTGAATAAGTTTGCTCTACACCTGAAACAATTAATACAACATTGAAAATCAACTATATTTCAATTAAAAAAGAGTTTTAAAAAAGAAAGAGTGATACATAGATTACCAGCCATAGGAAAGAGAGATGGCTTTAAAACAGTCTGTGGATACTAAATAGATAATGAAAGTATTATGTTCAATTTTATGTCAATAAATTCAACAACTTAGATAAAATAAACAAATCCTCTGAAAGACTAAAACTACCAAAGCAAACTTAATAAGAAACAGATGATCTAAATAGAAATACACCTATTAAAGAAACATAATTTTTTATTAAATTATTTGCACACAAAAAAATGTCAGAGCCAGATGGCTTCATGAGTAAACACAATCAAGTCCATAAAGATAGAATAATGCTAATTCTGCACAAACACTTCCAGAAATTTAAAGAGGAGAAAATGCTTCCACACTCATTTTACAAAACCAAAATTACCCTAATACCAAAATAAGACAATGGCATGAGAAGAAAAGGAAAAAAAGAAATACATCATGAACATAAATATTTTTACAAAATTCTAGCCAGTTGAATCTAACAATATAAAAAAAGGATAATAGGGCTTCCCTGGTGGCACAGTGGTCGAGAGCCTGCCTGCTGATGCAGGGCACACAGGTTTGTGCCCCAGTCTGGGAAGATCCCACATGCCATGGAGCGGCTGGGCCCGTGAGCCATGGCTGCTGAGCCTGCACTTCCGGAGCTTGTGCTCTGCAATGGGAGAGGCCACAGCAGTGAGAGGCCTGCATACCACCAAAAAAAAAAAAAAAGAAAAGAAAAAGAAAAAAGGATAATAAGTTTTAACCAAGTGGAGTTCATCCCTATAATGCAAAATCAGTTTAACATTTGAAATCCAATCAATATAATTCATTACATAAACAGCCTGAAAACAAAAAAACATGCTACTGACAAATGCAAAAATAGTTGACAAAATACTAAAAATGACAGCAAATTAGTAATAGAACAGAATTCCTTTGCTTTCATGTGCATTTATATAAAATGAATAACTAACGAGATATTTAATGGTGAAAGACTCAATGCCTCTGTCTAATATTAGGTGCAAGGCAAGAATATCCCCTTTCACTGCTTCTATTTAACATTATCCCAGAGGGTCTAGCTAGTGCAATAGATCAAGGAAAATAAGCAAAAATATCTAGATTAAAAAGGGAAAGTTAAAACTGTCTCTGTGGAGATAATTCATGTTGAAAATACTACAAAATCCTCAAAGCAGTTATTAAAGCTAATACATTTGCATTTAACAAAGTTGCAATAAATTAGGACAATATAAAATGTAGCTGTATTTTTATATGCTAGCAGTACACAATCAGAAATTAAAATATTTAGGAAGTATTAAAATATGAAATACTTAGAGATAAAGCTGACCAAATTCGTGCACTATCTATTCACTGAAACATGTAGACTATTGCTGACTATTGCTGAGACAAATTTTAAGAAGATCTAAATAAATGGAGATAGTGCATTCATTGATTAGACTTGACATTCTTCTCTGAAAAGTGGTCTATGTATTTGACACAATCTCAGTCAAAATTGCAAAGGCTCTTTTATAGAAATTGATGTTGATTTAAATATCCATACAGAAATGCCAACACAATTGTGAAAACAACAAAATTAGATGATTTGCACTTTCTGATTTTAAGAAAAAGCAGTTTCAATAAGACTTTAAGCAAGACAATGTGATATTTGTGTAAAGATTTGATTAATGGTCACTGAAGCACAATAGAGTTTTTAAATAGACCCACACATAGGTGGTCAATCCCTCCCAAGGTACAGCGTGGGATTGCAAATGAGAACTTCCAGTCAACTCTCCGTAAATCCCTATCCCACAAAATTCAGAACTAAATTAAATGGTTGTTTTAAAGTTCTAAGCTTTAGGGTAATTTGCTATGTAGTAAAAGATAACTGATGGGCTTTCCTGGTGGCACAGTGGTTGAGAGTCCGCCTGCCTATGCAGGGGACACAGGTTCATGCCCCGGTCCAGGAAGATCCCACATGCTGCAGAGTGGCTGGGCCCGTGAGCCACGGCCACTGAGCCTGTGCATCCAGAGCCCATGCTCCACAACGGGAGAGGCCACAACAATTTATCCGTGCACCACATTGCTATGGGACGACCCTTAAATTATCGGAAGCTCTTTCCTCTAAGCTCCTGCTTAGAAGGTCTACAACACAGTCCTCTAAATCTTCCAAAGGTATTTTTAAAAGGACCTGGAACTTATCTCCTTATTTGATCTTTATCTCATGATTCTTTACTTTAAGAATATTTTGCTTTCAAAACAATGAACACAGGAAAGAGTTTTACTCTCCAAGTAGGCAAACACTGGCTCCTCTATATCTCCTCTAAAGTCAGCTTAACCGTGTTCTTTAGTCCATCTCTCACTTCCCATACCTTATATGCATCACACAGAGGATAACTGAAAATTTCAACATGATGCCTAGAAATAGCTTTAGCCAGATCCCTAAGTGCATTAGAAATGCTTTTCAACCTTCCATGTTACCAACAGTGAGAATTTTTAAATTGTTTCATCATTATGCAAAGGGAGACATCATATTTTTAGCCTGCTATAGCAGTTTCCTCACTAATTTTCCAGCAACTACTAACAGGTTTCACACCATTTTCCAGACTTTTCTAAGAGTTTACTCATTGCTTTTCAAGATTCTACCAACTACCGTTTCCAAATGTTTTAGAATTTTTGTTATGCAGAAACACACTTATAATTTTTCTATCAGTCAACTTACACTACGTAAAAAGGACCCTAACACTAAGCAAGTTAAAACACAAATATTTATTATTTTCTCATGATTCATAGATTTTAGTAGTTCTTCGTGCCTGACCCAAGTCAACTGAGGCCAGATTGTCTAAGTTATCTCACTTATATGTCTGCGGGGGTTGGGAGCTGGCATATCTGAGAAGATCTCTCACATCCTCCTATCCCAGACTTGTTCACACTGGAGAATAAGGTTTCCATCTTCAAGAGAAGGCACGTCCCAGTGCAAAAGAGCACTTCGAGTACCAGTGTGTATCATATCTACTAGTTGCAAATTGCAAAATCAAATCAAAGTCTGATTTCACATTCAAGTATTGGAGAATCAGACTTCACCTTTAAAAGGCAAGAATGTCAAACTCATAGCACACAGGGACGTGGATACAGGGAGGCAGAAAAAAAATGTTAATCATTACCAAATTAATCTAACAGGTAAATAGCTGGATCATGTTAAGTGAGGTCCTCTTTAGACCCTTATACACATAAAATGAGATATTTTTGCTGAGGGGCTAATAAGTCAAATGTATTGGGCTTCTGTTAGAGTGTTTGCAAGACTATGTACTTCTTTGTAGAATAACCTCCTTTGCTATGACGCTAGAAGCCATTTATGAACATGCCCACCGAACTACGGATGAAAAGATAAGTGTAAAATAAGTAGAACCAATTATATTCTCTTGTTCAACAATTTGTGAGGAGTAAGACCTAGTTTAGATCAATGTCAGGTGGATGAATGAAGGTTTACAAATTCTTTCTATCTGTTCTTTTTTCCCTTCACTTCTTGATTCTTTATTGATCAATACTTTCTAGTTCTTTGAAATACTCCAGTGTCCTTTCCATAAATTTACCCTCATGTTTATTTGCATGTTTTCATGATTGGAATAGTTTTCAATATCATTCTGAAGCTTATGGTTAAGACTTTTCATTTAAGGATGTGACTTAAAATTCAGGGGCAGATGTAACTGATTCCAAATCTTGTGATCTTAGCACTGAATCATGCTGCCTCATCACACTGTAATGAGACAACGGGAATTAAACTTACTATTTTCTCCTTTGTGTTTCTCCTGGACTCTGCTCCTGAGGAGAGGAGATGAAGGCAGAATTACAGGAGACTGCTGTGGCACAGAAATTGACCACAATCTGTGATAAAGACATGATGGATCAGAATCAAGTTGCTTTTACATAATCTTTGCTTTTAATCTTTACTTTCTAACAATATCCACTGCCATACACTCTCCTTTGACCCTCTCTTCTTCATCACGTTTATTAAACTTTGTTTTATTAGTATTCTTATGCTATAAAGTTACACAGCTTTTTTTTTTAAAAGTTGGTACATTTTGTTAAAGTCAAAGTGGAAAATATAGTGAGGAAGGTTTTATAAATGAATAGACAGTTAAATTCAACAATCATAGTATCTGGAAATTTTACTGGGTATATTTTTAAGTATATATGACCCGTTTCCAAAGGTACAAAATATTTTGATATCTTTAGAAAATATTGAGGTAGCTAACCTGGGATGGGGCATAGTGTTGACTTGGCTTTACTAGGCCATGAGTGTTTCACATAAAATAAAATATCTTTCTCAACCTGTTGATAGAATATTCAAAAGTCCTTATATGATTCCTCATTAAAAATAGGTATTTAATTAATATTTTCTTTCATTAAGAAGAAAGTAAAGTCCTGAACATAGTAAGACAGTAATTAGTTCCAGTAATAAAAGACTCCAGTTCAGAACACTCTCCTGCTTTGATCATATTTATGGTCTTTGTCATATAGATAATTCTTTCCAGAATGAAGATATTATTGAATACATTTCCCTATCATGAGATGTTGAAAGCCAGTACTAGATTCATATCTGCAGTCTTAACAACAGATTCTAGCATTGAGATTTGTATCTTTCATCAAGAATCATGTTTTAGGGGTATGGGATTAACATATACACACTACTATGTATAAGATAGATAGCCAACTAGGACACACTGTATAGTACAGGGAACTATACTCTATATTTTGTAATAACCTATAAGGGAAAGAATATATATATATATATATATATATATATATATATATATATATATATATATATAAAACTGAATCACTTTGCTGTACATGTGAAAATAACACAACATTGTAAATCAATCAACTATACTTCAGTAAAAAAAGAACCACCAAAAAGAACAAAATGAATCATCTTTTAACAACCTCTTCTAGGATTTTATCTATTTAGCATAATCAGTAATTCCATAAAGCCAATATTAATTTGAGAAGCCAAAAATGTTATTTTCTACCCAATAGTCACTACATCAGTGGTTCAACAGCAAATATTTATTGAATACACATTCTGTGCTAGATAATTATGACAGCATTATCTAGGGTGAAAATTGTCCAAAATAGGGTGTTGTGCAAAATACACATTATTATCATCTTTCTCAAGACCATCATCATTATCATCAATATCATCTTATACTGTATTTCATAAATACTGAAAAATTATTCTCACTTTAAATTATCTTCTCTATATTTCCTACAAATTAAAATGAAGCTTTTTTTTCATACACTAGACTCTTTACATTACTTGGAAGTCTATTTCTACTATAAATAAACAAGATATATACCATAAAGAATTAATATGAATAATGTAACCATATATGAGTGAACTCTAGCTCCCAAACATTGAAATATCTGGTAGAAAAGATGAGGAAATTGTTGGTACTTAAAAACGTATAAAGCAAATCTCCAGAGAGTGTGGTGAAGTTTATTATTTAATATTTATAAAACTACTTCAATATTTTCGTATAATCACATACAGTTTTATGACTACTACTGGAACCTATGGGCATTTCTATATCTACTTCCTGAGATTCCCTTTGAGGCAAGAATGAGTCCTCTGTTAAGCAATTTCATTCACTCAAACTTACGCAACTCCATTTCTCAGGATGATTGGTATACTGCCATGTGGCCTATTTAAAAATAATCACAATAGTACTTAGTAGGTTTAGAAATAAGTTAAATGATTGCATTATTGGTATGTTACAATATAATGAGTTAGAAGTGCCTAGAAAATTCAGGATTTATATTAAAAGATTTTGATTAGTTTTCCTGGAATTGGGAGGGTAAAGTATATGCAAAGAAGTTTATTATACTGTTGAAACAAGACTGAATAAGTTTAAGATGCAAAGTTTGTAACATAATTCTTCAATAATATTACTAGAGTTTGGGAAATATTAAAAGTCCTACTTTACCAAATTACAAAGAAAAACTTTCTCAAATTGTTTTCTGTGTATTAATAAAATACTGTATGGGGAATTATTTTGAGCCAGTTTAGTAATCTAATGGATTCATTTTGATTTTGATATAATTATTTCATTTATCTGAAGCAAATAGATGGATTTGGATATTGAGTATACCGTAAAATGTTATAAGTCTAATATGTACTTTTCCTAAATACTTAAAAATTGATTTCTGATACTCCTAGATATAAATTCATTGTATAAATATTGTGTGCTTTTGTGAATCAGTAACTGTGCAAGACACTATATACCACCATGAAGGAGACATATAACAGACAATCATTATAAGTACTATGATGGAGGAAACAAGACAGGACAGAGAAACATAGAGAAGGGGTGTCTTTCCCAGGTGTAACATAAGAAGAGGGTGTCAGTGAAACCATTTAAAATTCACATTTAAAAAACAATAATTTTGAATATTCTTTATTTTGAAATAACATTAACCTTACAGAAGGTAGCACAAAGTTACCACAGTTTCAAATATCTTTCACTCAATTTCCTCTAATGTTAAACTCTTGCATAACCATGGTTAATAAACAGAATGAGGAAATTAATATTGGAACAATACTATCAACTAAACTACATACTTTATTCAGATTTCCCCAGATTTTTTTTTTTTTTTTTTTTTTTTGGTACGCGGACCTCTCACTGTTGTGGCCTCTCCCGTTGCAGAGCATAGGCTCTGGACGTGCAGGCTCAGCGGCCATGGCTCATGGGCCCAGCTGTGCGTGGCATGTGGGATCTTCCCAGACCAGAGCACAAACCCGTGTCCCCTGCATCAGCAGGCAGACTCTCAACCACTGTGCCACAAGGGAAGCCCTGCCCATTTTTTGATTGGGTTGTTTGTTTGTTTGTTTTTGATATTGCGCTGCATGAGCAGTTTGCATATTTTGGAGGTTAATCCCTTATCTGTCACATCATTTGCAAATACTTTCTCCCATTCTGTGGGTTGTCTTTTCATTTGGTTTATGGTTTCCTTTGTTGTGTAAAACTTCTAAGTTTAATTAGGTCCCATTTGTTTAACAATTTAAATCTCAAGGAAGTAGAAAAAAATGAACAACTAATCCTAAAGTTAGCAGAAGGAAGGAGGTAAAAAAATGATAGCAGAAATAAGTAAAAGAGAAAATACAAAAGCAATAGAATATATCAATGAAACTGAGTTAATTTGTAAGAAAGATAAACAAAATTGACAAACTTTTAGCTAGACTTTGAAGAAAAAGAGTACTCAAATAAATAAAATTATAAACGACCAAGGACATTACAATTGTTTCTGCTTTCTTATGCTCTTGTTTTACATCTGCCCTTGTAGTGACCTCTGTTTATTCTTCAGCATCTCCCTAGCCTCAGCCTTTTTCCTGCTCCATCTTACTACCCCTGCCTCTGATCTTTAATAACTGACCTAGAACTGGATTAGAGTAGAAAGGTTGTTAGGAAAGTGAGTAGCCTGGAAAAATAGAGAATATATAAGATGGCATAAAACTTTATCCAAGATTCTTTCATTTTCTTTCCTCATAGAATCAGAGGCTGCATGAGTCTGACACTTAACTCCCCAAATCTAGGCACTAATTGCCATTAGAAAGAAGTGACCCCCTACATCTTGTGCAGAGAGGTCCACTTTGGTACTCCTTAGAAGCAGTTGGGGTATTAAGCCTTTTGAACAATTAAGAAAATATTCTGGGGCATTTCCTTAATAAAAGAATATAATAAAATATACAATAAATCCTGAGTGCTTGCATGATTTTATTGCCTTCCAGGTAGCTTTCTAAATCACCCGGCTTCTTTCTTTCTGCAGCAATTTCTTGCTTAGCAAAGAAAACATCCTCAGCTGTTCTTGTGTAGAAAAAATTTAAAAAATCATGTATGCCAACATAGGGGTCATTGAAAATTTACTATTAAATAGAAATTTAAATACAGTAAGCATTCTTAAACACACTTTACTTCATCATCAACAAAACTCAATTATAAAGATTACTATACATAATGTAAGCTTAGGATAAAATGAATAAATATTGGTAGAGTGTTCACCAGACAGCTCTTCTATCAGAATCCAAATAAGCAATTATAAGTCTTAACTAAATATGTTTCTTTGATCTATGATAGAATAGTACCAACATCAAGAACCCAATATGAACAAGATATCAAATTTTTAATTAAAGACAGTACTCATCCCTGTTCTTGCTGACCCTGTCTCACTCATCTCACCCTAATTCCAGCCCTAACTCAAATATTTAAACCCTTCACAGATAAAAAATAAATTATCATAATGCATTCCTCATTAAATTGTTCCTTTCAGATGTCATCATCTATTTAAATCCACCTGAACCCCAAAGGGTCAAAAATATTATGTATTATTATTTTGTTGTTGTTGTTCTTTTTATCACTTTCTCAATCTTGCCTATCCTTGCCTATCCTCCATCTGGCTTATTTGGAATTCTCAAAGTTTCTTCTATGGATGTCAACTATGAAAGTAATATATACTTTGAGCAGTTAAACCTGTATTAAGCACCAAACCCCATCCTTATTCTATAAAGGTATCTCAATAAATAATTGTTTAATGAGAAAATGAGAATGTGAAATATTTTTTGGTGGGAACCCACAGTCCACCAATCTTTAGAAAAGTTCAACTCCCTAAGTATCTGTTTTCTTAATTGCTGGGAGATAATTTTCTATGGATATCCTGTGTTTATGTATGTTTTCCATGCAGTGACATTTTAATAATTCTTGTTCCAGGCTATATTTTCAAGGATACTTGCATAACATGCATCCTTGGAAAATAGATACAGCATCTCCCTCCAAAGCAGAAGAGAGTGCTGTTTGCTGACCAGGACAACATTCAAGCAGATTTGCTCATAGTCACTTTAAAGGATTAGGTTGTTATTCACTGCTAGCTCAGCGCTCCTCTACTGTGATGCAAATTCACATCCACTGAGTAACTCTGAATCACTCTGTAGGATTTGGCAGGTAAATAGACCAAAGCAAACATGATACATGTGCTGTTTGATTTCATTAGTGAAGTTCTTTTTCTCTGACCCATAAGTCTCATGTCTTCTGTCAACACCTATGAAACTGTAGCTGCCTAAGTCATTAGCTTGTTGACAGGGTAATATCACAGATCCTCAAGGTTTTTGACATCAATAAACACCTTGTGTAGTAAATCATAAAGAATATGAATTAAAAAGTTACTTCCTTTGATAATAGGAACACTGTAACATGAATATCTATTTTTAAAATTAGTGGCATTTGGAGTTTCAGCTTGCATTTCATATTTCTTACACATTGTAAGTGAAGCTCTCAGGACACTAAATTACTCAGAATAGGTAAAAATGAGCTCTGGTGAACAAACTGACCCTCAAATATCTCAATACATGCCCTCCATGGTGGTCCTACCAGGAAAGGTGAAGAGTATTTTCTGATTCAACACAAAACTAAAGACTATTACTGAGATATTGAGACATCTTTGCCCAGAAATAGTCATATGGATGAATTTTACAACATAAGAACGATATTTTTGTGTGTCAAGGAAGGTAAATATAGACTATGCTTTGTTGCACCCTCAGCTTAGTGCCATATTTTGAATGGGAAGAAGATATGTTTCTTGCCTTCAAAATTGTAATAGTATTAATGGGAATGAAAGAGTAAAAAAAAAAAGGCAATTATAATACAGAATAATACGTTGTATAACAGCTGTACTCACTTTAATTGTGTTATCCAACTCTGTTTGCTTAGGGATATTTTCTTAAAAGAAGAGGTAGCTAAGATGAGATACACAGGATCAGCAGCTATTAGCTCAGAGAAGCAAAAGTGAGAGATGAACCTAAATTAATAACACATTTCATTGTTCTAGTATCTCTTGCAATTGGTCTGGAATACCTGGCCTTGACATTCACTATCTCCACCCTCTCATGGAAAAAGAAACACACATATCACACCGTACACATCTCATTAAAAGTAGCTTTTATTTGTAAAATATGTGTAGGTGGAGACACATGGAAATCACAGAACGATTTGAGTATTTCAATTTAGTGTGCATAGTTTTGGTCCAGAACAACTCATTTGTCATTATTCTTAAGCTATGCATTCCCCAAGTCTGAAGAACAATTGACTTTCAGAATTCATGTCAGTATTTATTCATAACAAGCTTAACTGCTGCTAAACGCAGCATTTATAAAATCAGGTAGTACCTCTACTGATAGTGGTTGGGTCCTCTCTGGCACTGCCTGCTAATGTATAAAAGGGGCTGTCTCTGAGCATGGAACTTCCAACTTAGCCCTGGGACGGTTTATTTCTTGAGGTCTGAGACATACAAACACTGTCATTAAAGCCTTGCCATGTAGTTCGGGACTCGGTGACACTGGAACTTCTCTCTTTTTCTTCTTTGAGTGGTTTTTGAAACAGAGGAACTAAGGATAAACCGCAAGAAAAGGTATGAGAATAAATTAAAGTTAATAACATTTAAAAAACCAAACAAGAGTCAAACATTGACCTGAACAAGAACCAATTTAAATATTAATGTGAAATCATTACCTCAAATTCCTTAAGTGACCTTATTTAAGTGTTAAATGCATTTGAAATGCAAAATCTATTTTCACAGGATAATTTAGAAGGCAGTCAGCAACTTTGTGCCAGTTTAAAGGAGAAAACTATATATCAATACAATTTTATAAAACAGAATTATGTTTAGAGGTAATTTTAAAATAAGCTTTCAGCTGGACTCTCCTGGTTTCCATGGTGTCTACTGGGGCAAAGTGACATGCCAATTCAAAATTGACTAAATAAAGAAACGTTCCAAATGAACAAAGAGAATGGCTTAGTAAATGATCATTGCTAATTACACTGAACAAACAGGTTAATTGGCGCTGGGAATTTGAGACATTTTGTATGTCATTTTCTGATAAGGGTGATAATATTCCTTTTTTTTTTTCCTTAACAGTATTCACTACCCTGCCATATGAGAGGCAATTTTCCTAGTCTGAATCTCTCCTTCTGTGCACTAAGCTCATTTTCATATCAGATAGCTCTAAATGAAGAGAGAGGTCTGTGCCAAACAGTAATGAAACGAATACCTACTGTTCCTGTAGGAGGGGAAGAGAACAGGAACATTCTTTGCTATTGGATTTCTTCCTAGTGTTAAACATAGGCTGCTTTCCTGATACCAAAACACCCAAATTGATGGCAACATTCTCCCTTTCCCCTAAGCTGCTCCTCTTCAAGTCTTCACTGTTTCTAATAATAGTCCACTGTCCAAGCCACCAGAGTCACTGTGTTCACCATCCAACTCTATTATTTTGACACCCTGTCAGTTAATCACTAGATCCTATGGATTTTACCTCCCAGTGTACCTCAAATCTAGTTCTCTCCCTTCTCTGCACTCTAATATGGCTCTCAGATGATTGCCTTAATACATCTAAAACAGAGCTGACTTCTCTTCTTATCACTGGGTCCGGGGAAGGGGGGAGATTACTTTTAATGCACATCAGGCAGTATCAGTTGGCTTCCAAAACCCCTGTAGGGATTTCTTCTGCATTTAAGAAAACATAGATAATCTATAACCTGATTTACAAGGCACTGCATCATTAGCTTTCAACCTGCACTTCCAAACTTGCCTCTTTCACTGGTTATAGGACACTCTTTTCCCATTTCTTTGTCTAATCCTTATGAAACCAGATATAATTTACACAATGAGATCTTTGCTAGCCCTTCCTCTTTTATTATAACTTTCTCTTAGAATCCCATTTTTAATGTAAGTACTAATATCTAATAATTATGAATTTAATTTTTTTTGTTTTTAGGATTAAACATCTTTACTCCCAAATAGGTTATAAGGCATATGTGGACAAGAAAAATATTTAATTAATTGAACACTTTATATCTACAATATATTCTAGAAACAAGAAAAAAACTATTTATTGGATAAAGGAGCCAAAATTTTCAAGTGTTTTGCTTTGTTTTTTGTTGTACAACTACAATCAAGATAAAGCTCCCAGTCCAATGTATGACTTTATACCTAAGTTTTCTATTTTAGTTCAATATTCCTAGTACCTTAAGGAACAGACTTTTATGACTGCTTCGCTCAATCAAATAATTCTCTATACTTGTTTTACAAGAAAATATTTATTTTAATGTTTTTTGAATAAGTAACACACTTATATTGTTGCAAATATTTTATTTGGCACAATAAATAGCTCATGTCAGGTACCAGGCACTCAGCTCTCCTCTCAGAAGACAACTCATCTTAACTGGTTTCTGATAGTTGTATCACAGATATTCTACATATTTACATGCAATATATTTTATAATACCTCCTTCCTCTTCTTCCATTTTCAAATGTTAGCATATATCTTTATTCTATACCTTGACAATATATATAGGTGGTTCTAGAATATATATATATATATATAATCTTAACCTTTTATTTTGGAAAATTGCAAACATACACATAGTAGAGAGAAAGTATAAGGGACCTCCAAGTAATCATCTCCCAGCCCAACACTTATTCAGATTGTGCCATTTTTTTGTTTGTTTGTTTTATCTAACCCCCTCATTTGTTGCTGTTGTGGTGGTGTTATTTTTCTGGGGTATTTTAAAGCAAATCCAGGCATAATAACATTTTCCTTATCTTTATGCTTATACATTTTTTGTGTCTATAAAAATAAGGACATTTTGGGTAAACTTTTATTTTGATGTAATATCCATCTTACATAAAAGTTTCAAGAGCAGTACAAAGTCTCTTTCACTTTTTAAAATAAAGACAACTAATAATAGTGGCTAACAGTAAACGAACACTTGCCATTTTCTAGGTACAGGTACTAAATAATTTTCATTTATTATATTACTCAGCAATTGAACTATCCGAATATGATAACTGGAGTTGTATTACTGACTCTCATTAGCTGTGAAATTGAATTTATCTACATCATAATTCCCTTATGTGTAAAATGGGAACAAAACACTTCTCCACAGACTGGTCAAACTTGTGTTATCCATTGTCAAGTGGGCAGCTTTGGGTGGGAAACTCACTGAGATTAGTAAAAAATTCCTATAAAGCAATATGATGTCTGAGGCAAATCGTGTTGTCCTTGTATTGAAGTTTACATTACACTATCTACCCTGGCCACCCCGCTGGAGTGTTCTGAAGCCCAAATCAGGCAATACATGGGAATGTATTTTGTAATTTCAAAATGGTAAACAAATTAACCTTTTTAAATTATTTCAGTTATGTCTATACCTGTGCATACTGATAACAAATTCACTTTTGAGTCTAAAAAAAGAATTTTTATAGAAGTAAATTATATTCCTTTCTATAATTTTCCAAAGTTTATGAGTATACTATTCTTAAAATTAAAAGAACTTAAAAATGATAATATTTGAAAAACAAAGAAAGAAAATAATAAGAATACATGGCAAAATATTCAAGAAGAAGAATGAGAAAATATAAAGCTTTCATTTACCCCTAGTTCTGTGACAAGGATGCTATGAAATCACACAGTGTTGCCACTTAACCAGTTTGGATATTCTAAGCAGAAGGAAGAAGTTTCTAAACTGAGAACAGAAAACTATTTAGAAATAAGTCAGGGAATGGAGGGAGAAGAAAGAATGTTCACTGCAACTGGGAGGGAATAGCACGTGCAGAGGACTGAAGTCAAATGCGAGAATGAGAATGAGCTGCTCCAGAAGTGAAGGCCTGGGGAAAGCCTTTGTACACTGCATACTCGGAGGTGCAAAAGATAATTTCCTAATAGCTACAGTAAATACCCTGTTCTGCAATTTAAGAACATGACTTCCTATTGTATTATCGGTCCTTTGGGAAGTAATTATAGTAGGCTTTCTGGGAAAATGTTTAGAAAGATCAAACAAGGAAAGGGAAATGAGCTCCTGTCTTTAGATAAGAGTTCAGACAGCCAAAGGTATCGCAGTTGCAGGTGAGAAAAGAAAATGAAGATGAAGAAAGTTGGATGTGAAAAAAGATTTGATGTAAGATGAACAGGACAAAGAAGATCAAAAGTTTTAAACATGAACTGAACTTGAGGCTTCCACATGTTTGCTTCTGTGTGTACACAGGCTAAGAAAATAGAATACACTGTATCTAATGATATAAAGTGTGTAGGTTAAAATTCAGCTAATACAATGCAGAAAGTATTATTTCTTTTCATTAAAAGTGAATATTAAAGCATGTTTTTAGTAGAACCCAAACATTTTATTCCATGTCACTTCCTAAATTAGTTAAATGATTTTGTACAAATATTATAAAAATATAAGTGACCAGTTTGGGGCAAAAATGTGGAAGTTCAGACACTAATTTAACCTTGGAATAAGAATAGCCAGATAAAACTAGAGTGTTTTCTAGTGCAGTGGCTGAGCTGGCACAGTGATTTAACTTGATTGAACAAATTCATCCCTTACAGATGGCAGAACTGAAACTGCTTGAAGTCATTTGAGCTGCCAGTACTGAGATAGAAAAGATCCTTGAATTTCTATTGTGGAAAATGTGTGATACACAGAAGTAGCTTTCAAAGCAGTTCAAGGAAAAGAAGTTGCTCAATCAAATTCAGAAAATGTCCATCGTTTTCAAAGTGACTACATAAAATTAGGGTCATGATCTACAGAATCGGTCTATGTCCAAACTGATTTGAGCTGGCTACATCTGCTCCAGAGAAGTGTCCTGATTTGCTGATTTGAAAGACAGGAATGGAAGATGGCAGTTCAGGGATCTTTGTTTCCATGGGTGACTTTCATCCTCAGTAGAGACTTCTTTCAGAGAAATTCATAGTTCAAAGTGGCATAACATGAACCCTAAGCCATCTTCAAAAAGAATGCGAATTTCCTTAGGTAGTTCTAGCTTACCTCCAAGCTGAAACAGCACTCCTAAACCAGAGCATCAAACTGCCATAGTGTAACACTTAAAGCTTCAGTCTTCAAAGTCATAACCATGGGATGTCACAGGTATATCTGAAGTTACCATTTTGTTATCAGTTGCTATGATTTTTTAATTTGTATATTTCCCCATGAACTAATATAGCCTTTGCTTTCTCAGCAATATTAAAAATGATCATTGCTTTAAACTAAACCAGAAGTAGCAGGGTTATAGAGATAATTCAGGCTTAGCATAGGAAGTCCCTGTAGTCTAATAGGGTTACCGGTTGACATCTTAACACACAATCTAAAATGAGTTCTAATTCCATTTATACATGTTATATTCACTGATTTACAACCAAAATTGATGTGTGAAAATATTGTGTATAAGTTACTATACAACATGAATTGTTATTACTACACTGAGATTTCTCATACAAAATCAGTACCCAATCACTATTTAAATTCTGTTTTTTTGTTTTGTTTTGTTTTGTTTTGAATGTTGAGCCATCTTTTAATTTATTTTTATTTTTGTCTGTGTTGGGTCTTCCTTTCTGTGCAAGGGCTTTCTCTAGTAGTGGCAATTGGGGGCCACTCTTCACCACAGTATGTGGGCATCTCACTGTTTTGGCCTCTCTTGTTTTGGAGCACAGGCTCCAGACGTGCAGGCTCAGTAGTTGTGGCTCACGGGCCCAGTTGCTCCGGGGCATGTGGGATCTTCCCAGACCAGGGCTCGAACCCGTGTCCCCTGCATTAGCAGGCAGAGTCTCAACCACTGTGCCACCAGGGAAGCCCTAAATTCTGGTAATTTTTAATTTCCAGCCCATTAAGATCACACTCTATAACCCCAATCCCAAATATTACATATTTTCATCTGTCTACTGGGCATCACACAGGTAGTTCAACTGAACATATTCAATTCCGAAAAAATTCAACTGTTTATGAAATTACTCCCTAAATCTGACCTTTCTACTGTATTTCCTACCCATCCATCCAGTTGCCTAAGGCAGAAGGATTCCCTTGACTTTTCACTTTCACTTACCACCAACATCCAAAACAAACATTAATTCCTTTTGATTCTACCTCTGACTTAGCTTTCCTAATTACCTACTTGCCTCCTTGCACTACCTCATTATTTTAATTCAGTGCACTTTCCTTTCTCATGTGGATTTATTAAAACAGCTTTCTACTTGGTCTCAACCTCCAAGAATCTCTTTCAAACTTTTTTCCCAAATTGGAGAGTTATTTTTATAAAATATTAAATTGTGATTCTGTCCTAATATTTCAATAATTCTGTATGTCTTACTTTGAATTCCCCCAAAAGCAGAACCTAAAACAAGAATTTACATGCAAGTAGCTTATTTGGGAGATTATCCCAAAAAGAAGATGCAAGGGGCTGAGGAATAAAGACAAGGAAGGGAGGTAAACATAATAAAGATTCCGTTAACAGATCTGCTCCGATTGCATGCAGCTGGAGCTCAATCCTCCTGGGAAGCTGAGGGATAGTGTAGAAAAGGTCTTGGAGTTTCCCCAAAAAAGCATTTCTTTTCAGATGTCTATTACTGTGTAATAAACCTGTTTTTTTTTCAGATGTCTATTATTGTGTAATAAACCACCAAAAATTTAAAGGCTAAAACACTTTTATTTTCTCTCACAATCTTCCAGCTGACTAGGTTCAATTGGGTGATTCCTCTGCATCATGTCATTTCCAGTGCATCCAACTGATTAAAGACAACTACAAATCCAGGCTAGATGTGAAGACCAGATGCCTAAGTATTATTATACTGAGGGATATGGTTCATTGAAAGATTGGGGGAATGGGAGTTACCAATAAGAGACCAGCATACTGGGTCATTAATTCTCTATCCATCACTATTTGATGGTTGCTTCTGAGGACACTAAGCTCAAGCAATGCGATTAGTCTGGAAAATGGAATAACTTTACTCTGAGATGAAATAAGAAAAATAAATGTCCCCAGGTAAAAAGTCACAAGTTCCTACAGTATATGCCCTTCAGTGTGTAGAGGACAATGCTGAGTGAATATGGGAAGGCAAATGATGGGGTCTACAACAAAATTTAAAAAAAAATGTATATATATAATAAAAACACAAAAACATCTTAACGTGTCTTACAAAACCATTTAAGGTACGTTCACCTTTCCATTTTTATCTCAATGTGCAGATGCTAAACCATTGACTGCTCTCTTTTACATGACCTGCTTCTCTTTATTATCATTTTTATTTTATTTTATTTTTTGAAAACCAACTTATTTCCTTCAGCTCTTATTCTTTCTTTAACATCTTTATTGAAGTATATTTGTTTTACAATGGTGTGTTAAGTTCTGCTGTATAACAAAGTGAATCAGCTATATGTATACATATAATCCGCATATATCCTCCCTCTTGTGTCTCCCTCCTACCCACCTTATCTCACCCCTCTACGTGGACACAAAGTACCGAGCAATCTCCCTGTATTATGCAGCTGCTTCCCACTAGCTATCTATTTTATATTTGATAGTGTATATATGTCTATGGCACTCTCTCACTTCGTCCCAGCTTACCCTTCCACCTCCACATTGTCAAGGCCATTGTCTACGTCTGCATCTTTATTCCTGTACTGCCCCTAGGTTCTTCAGAACCATTTTTTTTTTTACATTCCATATATATCTGTCAGCATATGGTATTTGTTTTTCTCTTTCTGACATACTTCACTCTGTATGACATTCTGTAGGTCCTTCTATCTCACTAAAAATAACTCAATTCCGTTTCTTTTTATGACTGGGTAATATTCCACTATATACATGTGCCACATCTTCTTTATCCATTCATCTGTTGATGGACATGTAGGTCGCTTCCTTGTCCTAGCTATTGTAAATAGAGCTGCAATGAACACTGTGGTACATGACTCATTGAATTATGATCTCTTCACGGTATATGCCCAATAGTGGGATTGCTGGATCATATGGTAGTTATATTTTAGGTTTTTAAAGAGCATCCATATTATTCTCCATAGTAGCTGTATCAATATACATTCTCAACAACAGTGCAAGAGCGTTCCTTTTTGCCAACACCCTCTCCAGCATTTATTGTTTTTACAAATTTTGATGATGACCATTCTGACAGGTGTGAGGTGATACTTCATTGTAGTTTTGACGTGCATTTCTCTAATGATTAGTGATGTTGAGCATCTTTTCATGTGTTTGTTGGCATTCTATATATCTTCTTTGGAGAAATGTCTATTTAGGTCCTCTGCCCATTTTTGGATTAGGTTGTTTTTTTGTTTTTTTGGGTATTTTTTGATATTGAACTGTGTGAGCTGCTTGTATATTTTGGTGATTAATCCTTTGTCAGTTGCTTCCTTTGCAAATATTTTCTCCCATTCTGAGGGATATCTTTTCGTCTTGTTTATGGTTTCCTTTGCTGTGCAAAATATTTTAAATTTCTTTAGGTCCCATTTGTTTATTTTTGTTTTTATTTCCATTTATCTAGGAAGTGGGTCAGAAAGGATCTTGCTGTGATTTACATCATAGAGTGTTCTGCCTATGTTTTCCTCTAAGAGTTTTATACTGCCTGGCCTTACATTTAGGTGTTTAATCCATTTTGAGATTATTTCTGTGTATGGCATTAGAGAGTGTTCTCATTTCATTCTTTTACAGGTAGCTGTCCAGTTCTCCCAGCAACACTTATTGAAGAGGCTGTCTTTTCTCCATTGTATATGCTTGCCTCCTTTACCAAAGATAAGGTGACCATATGTGCACGGGTTTATCTCTGTGCTTTCTATCCTGTTCCATTGATATACATTTCTGTTTTTGTGCCAGTGCCATACTGTCTTGATTACTGTAGCATGGTAGTATAGTCTGAAGTCAGGGAACATGATTCCTCCAGCTCCATTTTTCTTTCTCAAGATTGCTTTGGCTATTTGGGGTCTTTTGTGTTTCCATAAAAATTGTGAAAATTTCAGTTCCAGTTCTGTGAAAAATGTCATTGGTAGTTTGATAGGGATTGCATTGATCTGCAGGTTGCTGGTTTGGGTAGTATAGTCATTTTCACAATGTTGATTCTTCAGTCCAAGAACATGGTCTATCTCTCCATCTGTTTGTTATCATGTTTAATTTCTTTCATCAGTGTCTTATAGTTTTCTGGATACAGGTCTTTTGTCTCCTTAGGTAGGTTTATTTCTAAGTATTTCATTCCTTATGTTGTAATGGTAAATGTTTGTGTTTCCCTAAATTCTCTTTCATAGTTTTCATCATAAGTGTACAGGAATGTGTGAGATTTCTGTGCATTAATTTTGTGTCTTGCTACTTTACCAAATTCATTGATTAACTCTATTAGTTTTATGGTAGCAGCTTTGGGATTCTTTATGAATAGTATCATGTCATCTGCAAGCAGTGACCGTTTTAACTCCTCTTTTCTGATTAGGATTCCTTTTATTTATTTTTTGTCTCTGATTGCTGTGACTAAAACTTCCAAAGCTAAGTTGAATAATAGTGATGAGAATGGGCAACCGTGTATTGTTCCTGATCTTAGTGGAAATGGTTTCAGGTTTTCACCATTGAGAATGATGTTTGCTGCCAGTGTCATATATTGCCTTTATTATGTGGAGGTAGGTTCCCAGTATGCCTACTTTCTGGCGGGTTTTTATTAGAAATGGTTGTTGAATTTTGTTGAATGCTTTTTCTGCATCTATTGATATGATCATATGACTTTTATACTTCAATTTGTTAATATAGTGTATCACGTTGATCGATTTGCTTATATTGATGAATCCTTGCATTCCTGGGATAAACCTCACTTGATCATGGTGTATAATCCTTTTAATGTGCTGTTGTATTCTGTTTGCTAGTATTTTGTTGAGGATTATAGGATCTATGTTCATTAGTGATATTGGCCTGTAATTTTCTTTCTTTGCGACAGCTTTACCTGGTTTTGGTATCAGGGTGATGGTGCCCTCGTAGAATGAGTTTGACAGTGTACCACCCTCTGCTATATTTTAGAAGAGTTTGAGAAGGATAGGTGTTAGCTCTTCTCTAAATGTTTGATAGAATTCACTGCTGAAGCCATCTGGTCCTTGGTTTTTGATTGTTGGGAGATTCTTAATCACAGTTTCAGTTTCAGTGCTTGTGTTTGGTCTGTTTATATTTTCTATATGTTCCTGGTTCAGTTTCAGAAGGCTGTGCTTTTCTAAGAATGTGTCTATTTCTTCCAGGTTGTCCATTTTATTGGCATATAGTTGCTTGTAGTAATCTCTCATGGTCCTTGGTATTTCTGCAGTGTCAGTTGCTACTTTTCCTTTTTCATTTCTAATTCTATGGATTTGAGTCTTCTCATATGTTTCCTTGATGAGTCTGGCCAATGGTTTATCAATTTTGTTTATTTTCTCAAATAACCAGCTTTAATTTCATTGATCTTTGCTATTGTTTCCTTCATTTATTTTTTTTCTGATTTGTTCTTTATGATTTATTTACTTTTGTTATCTTTGGTTTTTCTGTTGATTTTATTTCTCTAATTGCTTTAGCTGTGAGGTTGGGTTGTTTATTTGAGGTGATTCTTGTTTATTGAGGTAGGATTGTATTGCTATAAAGTTCTCTCTTAGAACTGCTTTTGCTGCATCCATAGGTTTTGGGTTGTCGTGTTTTCATTGTCATTTGTTTCTAGGTTTTTTTTTTTTTTTTTTTTTTTTTTGGTTTCCTCTTTGATTTCTTAAGTGATCTCTTGGTTATTAAGTAGTGTGTTGTTTAGCCTCTATGTGTTTGTATTTTTTACAGATTTTTTCCTGTAATTGAAATCTAGTGTCATAATGTTGTGGTCAGAAAACATACTTGATATGATTTCAACTTTCTTAAATTTACCAAGGCTTGATTTGTGACCCAAGATATGATATATCCTAGATAATGTTCCATGAGCACTTGAGAAAAAAGTGTAATCTGTTGTTTTTGGATTGAAGGTCCTATAAATATCAGTTAAGTCCATCTTATTTATTGTGTCATTTAAAGCTTGTGTTTCTTTTTTTCTTTTCATTTTGGATGATCTGTCCATTGGAGAAAGCAGGGTGTTAAAGTCCACTTCCATTATTGTGTTACTGTTGATTTCCCCTTTTACGGCTGTTGGCATTTGCCTTATGTGTTGAAGTGCTCCTATTTTGGGTTCATAAATATTTACAATTGTTATATCTTCTTCTTGGATTGATTCTTTGATGATTATGCACTATCCTTCTTTGTCTCTTGTAATAGTCTTTATTTTAAAGTCTATTTTGTCTGATATGAGAATTGCTACTCCAGCTTCCTTTTGATTTCCATTTGCATGGGATATCTTTTTCGATCCCCTAACTTTCAGTAGGTATGTGTGCCTAGGCATTTAGTGTGTTTCTTGTAGACAACATAAATATGGTTGTTGTGTTTGTATCCATTCAGCCAGTCTAAGTCTTTTGGGTGGGGCATTTAATCCAGTTACATTTAAGGTAATAATTAATATGTATATTCCTATTACCATTTTCTTAATTGTTTTGGGTTTGTTGTTGTAGGTCTTTTCCTTCTCTTGTGTTTTCTGCCTAGAGAAGTTCCTTTAATATTTATTGTAAAGCTGGTTTGGTAGTGCTGAATTCTTTTAGCTTTTGCTCCTCTGTAAAGGTGTTAATTTCTCTGTCATATCTGTATGAGACCCTTGCTAGGTACAGTAATCTTGGCTGTAGGTATTTCCCATTCATCACTTTAACTGTGTCCTGTCACTCCCTTCTGGCTTGCAAAGTTTCTGCTGAAAGATCAGCTGTTAAACTTATGGGGATTCCCTGTATATTATTTCTTGCTTTTCCCTTGCTGCTTTTAATACTTTTTCTTTGTATTTAATTTTTGATAGTTTGACTAATATGTGTCTTAGCTTGTTTCTCCTTGGATTTATCCTGTGTGGGAAACCCTGTGCTTTCTGCACGTGATTGACTATTTCCTTTCCCATATTAGGGAAGTTTTCAACTATAATCTCTTCACATAATTTCTCAGTAGCTTTTTTTTTTATATCTTCTTCTTTGAGACCCATATAATTCAAATGTTGGTACATTTAATGTTGTCCCAGAAATCTCTGAGACTGTCTTCAGTTCTTTTCATTCTTTTTTCTTTAATTTGCTCTGCCATATTTATTTCCACTATTTTATCTTCCAGGTCACTTATCTGTTCTTCTGCCTCTGTTATTCTGCTATTGATTCCTCTAGAGAATTTTTAATTTCATTTATCGTGTTGTTCATCATTGTTTGTTTACTCTTTAGTTCTTCTAGGTCCCTTTTAAATGTTTCTTGTGTTTTTTTCCATTCTATTTTCAAGGTTCTGGATCATCTTTTCTATCATTACTCTGAATTATTTTTCAGGTAAACTGCCTATTTCCTCTTCATTTGTTTGGTCTGTTGGTTTTTTAACCTTGCTCCTTCATCTGTTGTGTTTTTCTTTGTCTTCTCATTTTGCTTATTTTACTGTGTTTTTGTTCTCCTTTTTGCAGGTTGCAGGTTCATAGTTCCCATTGTTCTTGGTTTCTGCCCTCATTGTATAAGCTTTGTTCAGTGGGTTGTGTAGGCTTTCTGGTAGAGGGGACTAGTTCCTGTCCTCTGATGTATAAGGCTTGATCTTGTCTTTCTGGTGGGCAGGTGCACGTCCAGTGGTGTGTTTTGGGGTGTCTGTGAAATTCTTATGGTTATAGGCTGCCTCTCTGCTAATGGATGGGGTTGTGTTCCTGTCTTGGGAGTTGTTGGGCATGGGGTTTCCAGCACTGTAGCTTACTCATCTTTGAGTGGAGCTGGGTGTACTGTTGAGATGGAGATATCTTGGAGATTTCTCACCAATTGATATTACTAGTGGCCAGGAGGTCTCTGGTAGACCAATGTCCTGAACTCAGCTCTCCTACCTCATAGGCTAAGGCCTGACACCCGGCTGGAGCACTAAGACCCTGTCAGCCACACAGCTCAGAAGAAAAGGGAGCAAAAAATACAGAAAAATAAAATAAAATTGAGCTATTAAAATAAATTTTTTTAAAAATATTATTAAAATATAAAAAATGAAAAAGTAATAAAAAAGAAGAGAGCAATCAAACCTTTAAACAAATCCACCAGTGATAACAAGCACTAAAATTTATACTTACAAAAAAAGAAAAAAAATGGACAGACAGAACCCTAGAACAAATGGTAAAAGCAAATCTATACAGACAAAATCACACAAAGAAGCGTACACATACACACTCAGAAAAGTGAAAAAGGAAATATATATATATATATATATATATATATATATATATATATATATATATATATATATATATATATATAAAGGAAGAGAGCAACCAAATCATTAAACAAATCTACCAGTTATAATAAGCTCTAAATACTAAACTAAATAACCATAAAACCAGAAACAAGTTAGATTCAGAAAGCAAACCTCAAGTCTACAGTTGCTTCCAAATTCTACCACCTCAGTTGTGGGATGATTTGTTGTCTCTTCATGTATTCCACAAGTTCAAGGTACATCAGGTTGATTGTGGAGTTTTAATCTGCTGCTCCTGATGCTGCACAGAGAAATTTCCCTTTCTTTTCTTTGTTTGCACAGCTCCTGGGGTTCATGTTTGGATTTGGCCCCGCCTCTGCAGGTAGTTCACCCTCTGGAGTCTGTTCTTCCCCCAGACAGGAGGGGATTAAAGGAGCAGCTGATTATGTATCTCTGGCTCACTCAGGCCAGGGAGGAGGGAGGGGTACAGAATGCATGTCAGAGGCCAGTGTGACATTGCTACAGCCTGAGGTGTGCCATGTGTTCTCCCAGGGAAGTTGTTCCTTGTTAGCGGGACCCTGGCAGTGGTGGGCTGCACAGGCTTCCAGGAGGGGAGGTGTGGATAGTGACCTGTGCTTGCACACAGGCTTCCTGGTGGCTGCAGAAGCAGTCTTAGAGTTTCATGTCCTTCTCAGTTGTCCGTGCTGATAGCTATGTCTCGCACCCATCTGTGGGACTTATTTAGGCAGTACTCTGAATCCCATCTCCTTGCAGACCCCGAAACAGTGGTCTCTTGCCTCTTAGGTAGTTTCAGAGTTTTTCCCAGACTCCCTCCCTGCTGGCTGTGGCATACTAACCCCCTTTAGCCTGTGTTCATGCAGCCAACCCCAGTCCTCTCCCTGGGATATTATCTCTGAAGCATCAGACTCAGCTCCCAGCCCCCACCCACCCCAGCAGGTGAGCAAACAAGAATCTCAGGCTAGTGAGTGCTGGTTGGCACCAATCCTCTGTGCAGGAATCTCTCTGCTTTGCCCTCGACACCCTTGTTCCTGTGTTCTCTTCTGTGGCTCAGAAGATTTGCCCCTGCCCATCCCCCCAACTCCACCAGTGAAGGTGCTTCCTAGTGTTTGGAAACTTGTCTTCCTTCACAGCTCCCTGCCAGAGGTGCAGGTCCCATCTCTATTCTTTTTTCTCTGTATTTTTTTTCTTTTTTCTCTTGCCCTACCCAGGTACATGGGGAGTTTCTTGCCTTTTGGGAAGTCTGAGTCTTCTCCCAGCATTCAGTAGGTTTTCTGTAGGAGTTGTTCCACATGTAGATGTATTTTTGATGTATTTATGGGGAAGAAGGTGATCCCCACGTCTTACTCCTCCACCATCTTGAAAGACCCCTTCTTCAGCTTTAATTAAGTTAAATTGACAAATAAAATTGTAAGATATTTAACTTTACATTGTGATGATTTTATATACTTATACATGGCAAAATAAATCTTCCCATCTAGTTAATTAACACACCCATCACCCCATCACCTCATATATTTATCTCTTTTTTTTGATAAGAACTTTTAAATTCTACTCTTGCCAAATTCCATTTTACTATCCAGCATTATTATTTTTTATGTTCATTAAAGTTACAAAGCCATAGTCTCTTGTTTCACTCCCCACTCAGATTTCTATTCATCACAATAATTTTCAGATTGTTTGGCTCTTTTAAAAAAATATTTTCATTACATTTTTTAAAAAATGTAATTATACCATCTTTGTTAATTTGTAAGTTTCAGATATTATTCATTAACTTCTCATTAAAATTATGAGGTACTCTCCATCCACTTCCTCCTTTCCCCCTTCCCCCCCATCAAATTTTTGGATTGAAAAACTTTTCAGTACTTACAATTTTTATGGTTATGTAAATAACACAGCCATATCATATATTGTGGTTATATATTTTCTTTTTTATAAAATCTTGATTTTTCACAGGAATGGACGATTGTTTCATTTGTTCCTTAACATATTTTCCATTGTCCCTATGAACCAATTCTCACCTAGAAGCATGAATCACCTTGAAATACACTTAAACTTATTGGATAATGTCTCAATTTTGTCTTGTTCTTCAAAACGTCCCTTCTGAAGTTTTTGTCCTTCTTCTCCTTTTGGCTATGTTTTCTACCAGCCTGCTGCCACAGATCTTATCCTCAGACTTTTATTTATCCTTATCATCCTGAGGATTTTCTTTGTCTGTTTTCTGAGTTGTAGACACTATTTCATGCATGATGGGTCTTCTTTGTTAGACATCTCTCTCCCTCACTTTGTTGGAACACATTCCAAATGTTCAGTCATGTGAATTTCTTACAACACACATGCCTGATGATGTTCTTCTAGTCTCACACGTGAGTAAGTAATAGTTTATATTTTTATGTGGAAAGGGTTCTTAATTTGAATTTTTAGGACATTTTCATGATAGTCATCTTGTTGGTCAGAAAACCTTTCTGAGTCATTGGTTTTACTGTTGGTCATTTCATATCTATAAGATTTTTCTTTTATCATAGAGCATTTTCCCAAATCCCTGCATAGGATGTAGAGGCCAAGCTGCTAGTGTTCTCAGTCAAACTGAGGGAAAGTTTAGTAGTGTCATACTTACTGAATAGAATTTCATTGAATCCGTTTCTTAGTGCAGTGCCTCTACTTCTTCTGCTGAGCCAGTTTTCCTGAGTCCCAAATGTATCTTGTTCTTTTGATTTGGTGAGGGGAAGTTTTCTATCTTTTCAGGCTGGAATGAGAATAAGGTAGTCTAGGTGAAGTTGTATATTAGCTTTTACTCTTGTTTTCCACCTTAACTGTGCTGCTACTTTGAAAGATACTTGTTCTTTCTAATGTCTGACTCTTTCTGGGGTTCTGACATTCAAGTTAGCCTGTTTGAGAATTTCTCTCAACTTCCACCTTCATGTTTAGGCTTCTCTCATCTGCTTAGTCTATTTCCTCTTGTCTAGTGGCATAGTTTTCCAACATTCAGTTGGCTGTGTTCTCCCAGCACATTTATTTATTCTAAACTTCATATATATATATATATATATATATATATATATATATATATATATATATATATATATATATAGCCATGCTATCCACTCTGAAATTGTGTGGTAATGTGTATAATGTCCTTCAGGAATATCCTCACCTCCCCATGACTAAGTCAGGTGTCCTGTTACTTGATAACTTACCAGACTGTTGACTGATTACATCATTGTATCCCCAGTTGACTGCAAGCCCTTGAAGAACAGAAATAGTGTCTTTCTCCCCATTATATCCTCAGGTCCTGACACAGTGTCTTGTGTAATATGGGCCCACAATAAGTATTTGTTAATTATCAAATGATTATATTGTGAAGCAAACACTACCCTTAACAATCTTAATCATTGTGTTCTTCAGTCAATTTATTAGAACCAGAACTATTCTCATCTGAAACAACTTGAAATGCAATCAAACCACTTCTTCTTTCATGCTATTCCTCAATAAATTGTCACCATTTTCTGTTAACTATTCAAATGTCAACAAAATATATATTAGGCACTACTTGTTCAGTGATTATCTAGCTGGACTAACTACAAAAGGAATTACCATCCCAGAGTTAAATTTTAGTAAGGGAAATGGGCAAGTACAATACCATTTATTCATGCTTCCAGTCTTTCATTCATGAAACAAATAAATATTGAAGACAGGCCCTGTGCCCAGCATTGTTCTAAGTCCTGGGGAGATGGTGGTAAACAGAATATACAAAATCCCTATGATCCTGTGGCTTATGTTGTAGCCGAGGAAAACAGAAAATAGATAAACACATAATCACCCAAATGGTGATAAGCCCTATGGAGAAATGTGTAATGAGTAAAGTGATAGAACAGGCAGAGGAGAAGGTTTCCTACTTTATGTGGGCTGGACCTCAAAGGTCTCACTGTGGGAGGATGTTGAGAAGGAGCCAAAAGAAGAAAATAAATGAGTTGTGTGGATTTGGCGAGAAAAAACATTCTGGGTACAGAGAAGCATGTGTAAAGGTGAGCCAGGCTTGTCATCAGAACAATGAGAAAGACTCTAACCTGAGAGCATTGACAACGGGGTGACCAAAGGCTGAGCTCAGAACTGTAATGGGGCCTGACTACACAGGTCCTCAGAAAACTGAAAACTTTGACCTTCTCACTGACTTAGATGAGAAGACTGGATGATTTTGAGTAGAGTCATGAGGAAACCTAGTTTATCTTTTGAAAGTATAACTTTTTCCTCAATGGTGCCATCTTGGAAGAAGGGACTGGCACAGCTGTGGGAAAGGCACAAAGCCCTGCTCATACAAAAGGGAAATAACCTCAAGCCACTCAGGGAAAACACCCAGCACACAGAAAAAAAATAGACATAAATTATGGGCCAATTAAGTTAATGCAGGATCACCCTCTTTAAAGTCCTGGGATTATAGCTCAATGGCACTCACTTGCGGACAACTCCTATCTTCCTTGAGACCAGGGTCTTACTCTCACGGACTCCATGACACAAGATTTGCTGAGTCACAAAATAAAGGAAACATCTGAAACTTTAAGAATTGCTGCACAATATCTATTATTAGATTGCCTACCTTGCACATATGTGATATCTGAAGATTTCTACATACTGGTTCAAAGTTTAAAAAATGAAGATAATTACTAAAAATGGTACTTAGCCAAATATCTTAAAAATGTTGTAACCCATTAAGTATAGGAAAGATGTGTGGAAAATAATAGTTTCCATAGTTGAAATCTGTTAATAAATCCTCCTTTTATTCTCCTGGCTAGGAAGCCAAAATTCTTCATACTTATCTCCCTATATATTCCTTCTCAGACATTGAAACTTTTGATTATTTCTTCAACACTTCTCTTTAACTCATGCTATCAATAAGTTGTAGAGTTCAGTACTTACTTCTAGAGACATTTTGTTGGCATTTATAAATGTGGGAGAATGATCCACTCAGCATTAAGTTCTGGGGCTTTATAGACTTGAAAAAGAGCGAGTGTGTGTGTGTGTGTGTGTGTGTGTGTGTGAGAGAGAGACACTTTATTATATTTACTAATTTCTAGCTTGTTATCTTTTATAGGCATCAACTTTTTTTCTCATTTTTACAGTGAATTAGGAGACGAGGTATATCTAACAATAATAGGGACCAAAAAATATTTTTCTGGCTCTTGTGATGTTTTTGAGAGAATGGGGATTTCCTTATATTCTTCAGGCAACCTATTGTTACAAATAGACACATACAAAAATGAGTGGTTAATTCTCGTTCACTTAATATGTGAAATTTGTGTAATTAACTGTGGTTTAAAACACAAAATAGTTATCTCATCATTTTCTTCATGCTATTGTCTCTGTGTGCACCCACTGATCTTAACAAGCCACCAGAACAACAGCCCTGTGCCCTCAGTACAGATCTACATTGTTCTTCTCATTATAGGTCTATTATCTTTGCAACATAAATAAATATTTTTCCACGCAGAAAAGGCCTCCCTGGAATACTAATAATTCCACATAGAAACACCTGAGTAGAACAGTGACACAGAGCTGTATTCATGGTTTACTTTGAGTTCAGTAGTAAATGATACTGCAGTTTCCAAATGAATTCCCTTATTTTATGACCTATCCAATGTAGCCAACTCTGTATCCAAGCCAATTTGCTCATTTGGTTATAGGCTCATTCAAATAAAGTGAGTAGTGTGTTTGATTTCCATATGGGCTACTTAGCTGTGTCCAGAGAAATCCTTCAACAACCATGAGCTGTATTATAACTGCAGCTGACCATCTTATAGATATACACATGTGGTCACAAGGAAATTAGATTAAATATGAGAAGTATAATTACAAATTATTGCATTATTTCCATGTACCAACTTCTGCTCTAATTGACTTACAGAAAAACAAACAAACAAAAAACACTCTTGTATTCCTTAGAGCAGCCAGCCACCAGAGGAAGATAATATCATATATGGGGAAACAGAGGAACATTAAACAAACTGTCTCAATCCATAAAGTTGGTAAATTGTACGGTTGGGATTTTAACCCAGGCAGTTTGGCTACAATAGTACAATATATGTCTTTAACAAACCCCCTACTAATGATGTCCATGAACATTCTATATGAAAATCAGGATACAACTGGCCTTGAAGAACCTATGTCTTCATTCCCCTCCATTTGACATTTTAAGTGTCCCCTTAGTATCTTAACTAAAGTGTGTTAAAAATTAAAAGAAAATATTTATCAATGTTACTATTTGCAAAATATATGTAAGATACTATTTATTAAGTTCAGGTGTCTAAAATGAGTTGACTACAAGCTGAAGTTGCTTCTTCTATAGGATTTGGGGTCACTTAAAATGTGATAAAAGCAGTAAGACTTACATTGAACAGTTATGTATATATTTATTTTTTTAAATTTTAAATTATTGAAAAGTTAAATAAGTATAATTAATAAGTATATGTAGAAATACTTATTTGAATTTTTTTATCTGCATGTTTCCACAAAAACAAAACAAAACAAAAAAAAAAACATGTGCTCTGTGAGAATGGGATTTTTTATCTTTTAGTCACTGTTTTGTCCATAGTGTAGCCTAAACACTATCATATAGTTAAAACTCAAAAATGTTTATTAAATAACTGAGTAAATTCTCTATATAAAATCCCAGAGAGTGATTGGAAACATGCTATTCTTAACCTAATCATTGTGCTCAGAGAATTAGACAATGTAAAAGTATGGTTGTCTCAGGCTAAGTTATTTATCTTTCCTTGTGATCAGGAAGAAGCAGGTGCCGCTACTGAAAGAAAAGGTGGAACTGAGGCTAGAGATAAAGCCCACAAAAACAAACAAGCATGTAAGAAACAAACAAAAAGCAGTAGCTCTCTAATTGTCTGTTTGGAATTTAATTTCATAAATAGAATTTTTATATGTTTACAAAACATATACCAATATTTCATCCCATATAAAACTGCAAATATTTTCCTATCCTCCCCATAGGATATACCCATGCCTAGCTATGGTGTATAGATAGCTCTTAGGAGAGACCCGCTGGATGAACAGCCTGCCATTCAGTCAGATTTAGATGTGTCACCTTGTGATTTATATCCAGTGAATCTTGACAAGGCTGTCTAATCTGCTGAATACAGTGTAAACCTGACTTCTGCTAAAATAAGTAGAGTTCCGTAAACCTGGATTGTTTACTTTGTATAAGCAGTAAAGCCAAATTCCTGGAAAAATCACAATCAAGTAAAAACATATCCTATTCTTAGCATTTGGTCCAAACATTGCCAGCCAATCAGCATCACTTAGAGACTTTGCTCTCTACATATGGGACAGAGATTGCCATTTTCTGCTTAAAAAAAAAAGAAAGAAAGAAAGATACTGCCTTTTCCAACACTCTTCCTTACCTTACATAGCATAACCTGCATTTTCTGCCTGGCAGTAAAACTTTTCCTCAGCATTCTATGATTGGACCCACAGTCTTTATTTTCCTTTGAAATAGCAAACTATTCAATGAATGGCAAAATTGTGTACCTCACTGCCAAATGCAATCACAATAAAATTTTATATAAAAAATGGAGAAATAGGAAGCAATACACAGTGGTCACCAGCAAGAAACATATTCTCAGCAGCAACAGTACATTTTTTTTTTTTGGAATCATGTTTGTGGTGGTGGAGAGAACCCATATGCCAATGATTCTGGTTTACCCTGCTCTTACTAGCTACGTCGTTCTTTTATGCACTGTCCAAATCACAGTAAGTAGAGTGGCAGATTCTTTTTTTTTTTTTTTTTTTTTTTTGTGGTATGCGGGCCTCTCACTGTTGTGGCCTCTCTCATTGCAGAGCACAGGCTCCAGACGCACAGGCTCAGCAGCCATGGCTCACGGGCCCAGCCGCTCTGTGGCATGTGGGATCTTCCCAGACCGGGGTACGAACCCGCGTCCCCTGCATCGGCAGGTGGACTCTCAACCACTGTGCCACCAGGGAAGCCCGGCAGATTCTTATTTTGAAAGTGACAATATTTAGAAACCTATTTCCTGTTGGATTATTTATAAGCAATTACAGGAGGATTTAAATATTAAGAAATATTGTGCTCCTTTTTGCCAGAACTGGGTTTCTCAATACCAGTCCCTTAACAGCCTATGTGGTCATCTATCATTTTCCATCTGAAGGACTCCATTGCTTCATAGTCAGTATTAGACTTCATGTAAAGAAGGTGATATTTGAGTGTGCACATCAAACCACCAGCCCTCAGGTCAATGGCTTCCACCTTAGTCTCTACCATAGACTGACATGAAATAACACACTCCCATGAGAAGCAGTGATACTTGGCTTTCTGACACCCAGGACACTTCTACATGGATTTTCTTTATTGGGAGAGAAATTCACAAGGAGAAGGTCTCAAAATAAGTCTGGAATTCTCTCCAACTCTCCAGCTTTCTCAAATATCACCATTTCTAGACTTCTACTTGTCAGCTCTCTGGAAGCACTGATCAGAGGCATAAAAAATCTTTACAGGAAACCATATAATTCTCTTATTTTTGCTTTGAGGTAGCCACTTTATGTCAGAGTCTGTTGTATTCCTGTATACCTGTAATACATTACTGCATTTCACAAAAAGTAACAAACAAAATACAATAACCAGACACTTTTCTACTATGTCCTGTAAACATATATCTTGTAAAAAAAAAAACTGTGTAATAATGATTTAAATAAATTTACAAAACTCTACCAAAGGAAATAAAAGAGGAACTGAAGAAATAGAAAAGCCATATTCCTGGATGAGAAGATTTAATGTTATCTGTTTTCCCTGAAGTAATTTATATATTCAACACAGAACAAATCTTAAAGAAATTGTCAAGCTGACTCTAAAATTCAGCTGGGATATAAAATCTTAAGAATATCCAAAAAAACATGAAAAAGAAGAATGGTGGATAAATAGTCATATCAGGTATAAATATTTATATAAAATGTATAAACATATATATCAAATTAAAATATAAAACAGTAATAAAAACAATTGTCATCATTTGAAGGCAAGGCAAAGAGATAAACAGAAGCTTGAAAAACAAAACAGACATGGAGAGATCTTCAAGATGGCAGAGAAGTAAGATATTGAGATCACCTTCCTCCCCACAAATACATTAGAAATACATCTACATATGGAACAACTCCTACAGTACACATACTGAAACCTGGCAGAAGACCTCACACTTCCCAAAATGCAAGCAACTCCCCTATGTACCCGGGTCGGGCAAAAGAAACAAGAAAAAAAAAAGAGATAAAAAAGAATAGGGACCTGACTTGCACCAGTGGGAGGGAACTGTGAAGGAAGAAAAGTTTCCACACACTAGGAAGCCCCTTCACTGTTGGAGATGGAGAGTAGTGGGGGGAAGCTTTGTAGCCACAGAGGAGACTGCAGCAACAGGGGTACAGAGGGTAAAGTGGAGAGATTACTGCACAGAGGATTGGTGCCTACCAACACTCACCAGCCCAAGAGGCTTCTCTTCTCACCCCGCTGGGGCAGGTGGGGGCTTGGAGCTGAGGCTTGAGCCTCAGAGGTCAGATCCAGTGAGAGGACTGGGGTTGGCTGAGTGAACACAGCCTAAAGGGGTGTAGTGTACCACAGCTGGCCTGGAGGGAGTGTGGAGAAATCTCTGGAACTGCCTAAGAGGCAAGAGAACATTGTGTTGGGGTGTGCGAGGAGAGGGGATTCAGAGCACTGCTTAAAGTAGCTCCAGAGATGGGCGTGAGCTGCAGCTATCAGCATGGACACAGGAGATGGACATGAGACTCTAAGACTGCTGCTGCAGCCAACAAGAAGCCTGTGTGCAAGCACAGGTCACTATCCACACCTCCTCCCCTGGGAGAGTGTGCAGCCCGTCACTGCCAGTGTCCCGTGATCCAGGGGCAACTTCCCCAGGAGAACACAAAGCATGCCTCAGGCTGTTGCAATATTTTGCTGGCCTCTGAAGCCACAGGCTCGCCCTACATTCTGTACCCCTCCCTCCTCCCTGCATGAGTGAGCCAGAGACCCCTAATCAGCTACTCCTTTAACTCCTTCCTGTCTGGGTGGGGAAGAGATGCTGTCAGGTGACCTACATGCAGAGGTGGGACCAACCCAAAGCTGAGCCCCGGGAGCTGTGCAAACAAAGAAAGAAAAAAAAAGGGAAATTTCTCCCAGCAGCCTCAGGAGCAATGGATTAAATCTCCACAATCAACTTGATGTACCCTACCTCTGCGTAATACCTGAATAGACAACTAATCATCCCAAAATTGAGGTGGTGGACTTTGGGAGAGAATGTAGACTTGGGGTTTGCTTTCTGCATCTAATTTATTCCTGGCTTTATGTTTATCTTAGTTTAGTATTTACAGTTTATTATCATTGGTAGATTTGGTTATTGATTTGGTTGCTCTCTTCCTCCTCTCTCTTTTTTTTTTTATATAGAGGTATATATATATATATATTTTTTCCTTTTTCTCTATTTGTGTATATTTGTATGCTTCTTTGTGTTATTTTGTCTGTATAGCTTTGATTTTATCATTTGTCCTAAAATTCTCTCTGTCCGTTTTTGGGGTTTATTTTTTAGTATAGATTTTAGCGCTTGTTATCATTGGTGGATATCTTTTTTGGTTTGGTGACTCTCTTCTTTTTCTTTTATTTTTTTATTACTTTTTAATATTTTTTTAATTTTAAATAATTATTTTTTATTTTAATTATTTTACTTTATTGTATTTATTATTTTTCTTCTTTCTTTTTTTAATCCCTTTTCTTCTGAGCCGTGTGGCTGACAGGGCCTTGCTGCTCCAGCTGGGTGTCAGGCCTGTGCCTCTGAGGTGGGAATGCTGAGTTCAGGACATTGGTCCACCAGTGACCTCTCAGCTCCACATAATATTAAATGGTGAAAGCTCTTCCAGAGATCTTCATTTGAATGCTAAGAGGCAGCTCCACTCAACGGCCAGCAAGCTACAGTTCTGGACATCCTATGCCAAACAACTAATCAGACAGGAAAACAATGCCACCCATTAGAATAGAGACTGTGTAAAATCATAATAAGGTCACAGACAACCTAAAACACACCACCAGACGTGGTCCTGCCCACCAGTAAGAAAAGGTCCCACCTCATCTACCAGAACACATGCACTAGTCCCCTCCACCAGGAAGCTTACACAACCCACTGAACTAACCTTAGCCACTGGGGGAAGACACGAAAAACTACAGACACTACAAAAGTGCAGCCTGAAGAAAGGAGACCACAAATACAGTAAGTGAAGCAAAATGAGAAGACAGATAATCACACAGCAGATGAAGGAGCAAGGTAAAATCCCACCACAGCAAACAAATGAAGAATAAAAAGGCAGTCTACCTGGAAAATAATGCAGAATAAGGATAGTAAAGATTTTCCAAAATATTGGAAATATAATGGAGGAAATACAAGAAAAGATTAACAAGGACCTAGAAGAACTAAAGAACAAACAAGCAATGATGAACAACACAATAAATGAAATTAAAAATTCTCTAGAAGGAATCAATAGGAGAATAACTAAGGTAGAAGAACGGATAAGTGACCTGTAAAATAAAATAGTGGAAATAACTACTTCACAGCAGCATAAAAAAAAGAAAGAAAGAAAATAATTCAGGACAGTCTTAGAGACATCTGGGACAACATTAAATTCACCAACATTTGGTTATAGAGGTCCCTGTAGAAGAGGAAAAGGAAGGAACTGAGAAATTATTTGAAGAGATTATAGTTGAAAACCTCCCTATATGGGAAAGGAAATAATGAAGTCCAGGAAGTGCAGAGAGTCCCATACAGGAAAAATCCAAGGAGAAACATGCAAAGACACATATTAATCAAACTATCAAAAATTAAATAAAAAGAAAAAGTATTTAAAACAACAAGGGAAAAACAACAAAAAAATATACAAGGTATTCCCCATAAAGTTAACAGCTGATCTTTAGCAGAAACCCTGCAAACCAGAAGGGAGTGGCAGGACATAATTAAAGTGATGAAAGGGAAAAACCTACCACCAAAATTACTCTATGCATAAGGATCACATTCAGATTCGACAGAGAAATTAAAACCCTTACAGAGAAGAAAAAGTTATGAGAATTTAACAATACCAAAACCAGCTTTACAACAAATACTAAAGAAACTTCTCTAGGCATGAAGCACAAGAGAAGGAAAAGACCTACAATTACAAACCCAAAACAATTAGGAAAATGGTAATATGAACAAACATATCGAAAATTACCTTAAATGTAAATAGATAAAATGCTCGAAACAAAAGACATAGACTGGCTGAAAGGATACAAAACAAGACCCACTTATTTTTGTCTTGTATATATGCTGTCTACAAGAGACACATTTCAGAACTAGGGACACATACAGACTGATAGTGAAGGGATAGATAAAGATATTCCATGCAAATGGAAATCAAAAGAAAGCTGGTGTAGCAATTCTCATATCAGACAAAATAGACTTTAAAATAAAGACTATTACAAGAGACAAAGAACGACACTACATAATGATCAAGGGATCAAACCAAGAAGATATAACAGTTTTAAATATTTATGCACCCAACAAAGGAGCCCCTCAATACATAAGGCGAATGTTAACAGCCATAAAAGGAGAAATTGACAGTAACACAATCATAGTAGGTGACTTTAAAACCCCATTTCACCAATGGACAGATCATCCAAAATGAAAATAAATAAGGAAACACAAGCTTTAAATGACACATTAAACAAGATGGACTTAATTGATATTTATAGGACATTCCATACAAAAACAAGAGAATACACTTTCTTCTCAAGTGCTCATGGAACACTCTCCAGGATAGATCATAGCTTGCTTCACAAATCAAGCCTTGATAAACTTAAGAAAATTTAAATCATATCAAGTATCTTTTCTGAACACAAACCCTGGTGACTAGATATCAATTAGAGGAAAATATCTGTAAAAAATCCAAACACTTGGAGGTTAAACAATACACTACTCATAAGCAAGAAATCACTGAAGAAATCAAAGAGGAAATCAAAAAAAAAAAAACCTAGAAACAAATGACAATGAAAACATAACAACTCAAAACCTATGGGATGCAGCAAAAGCAGTTCTAAGAGGGAAATTTATAGCAATACAATCTTACCTCAAGAAACAAGAAACAACTCAAATAAACAACCTAAACTTACACCTAAAGCAACTGGAGAAAGAAGGACAAAAAAAATCCCCAAAGTTAGCAGAAGGATAGAAACCATAAAGATCAGATCAGAAATAAATGAAAAAGAAATGAAGGAAATGACAACAAAGATCAATAAAACTAAAAGCTGGTTCTTTGAGAAGATAAACAAAATTAATAAACCATTAGCCAGACTCATCAGGAAAAAAAGGGAGAGGACTCAAATCCATAGAATTAGAAATGAAAAAGGAGAAGTAACAACTGACACTGCAGAAATACAAAGGATCATGAGAGATTACTACAAGCAACTCTATGCCAATAAAATGGACAACCTGGAAGAAATGGACAAATTTTTAGAAAAGCACAACCTTTGGAGACTGAACCAGGAAGAGATAGAAAATAGAAACAGACCAATCACAAGCTCTGAAATTGAGATTATGATTAAAAATCTTCCAACAAATAAAAGTCCAGGACCAGATGGCTTCACAGATGAATTATATCAAACATTTAGAGAAGAACAAACACTATCCTTCTCAAACTCTTCCAAAATATAGCCGAGGAAGGTACACTGCTAAAATCATTCTACGACACCACCATCACCTTGATACCAAAATGAGACAAAGATGTCACAAAGAAAGAAAATTACTGGTCAATATCACTGCTGAACAGATATCCAAAAATTCTCAATAAAATACTGGAAAACAGAATCCAACAGCACATTAAAAGGTTCATACACCATGACCAAGTGGGGTTTATCCCAGGATTGCAAGGATTTTTCAATATACACAAATCAATCAATGTGATAAACCATATTAACAAATTGAAGGAGAAAAACATTTTGATCATCTCAATAGATGGATAAAAAGCATTTGACAAAAGTCAACACTGATTTATGATTAAAAAAAAGAAAAAGAAAACAACTCTAGAAAGTTGACATGGATGGAACTTATCTCAACACAATTAAGGCCATATATGACAAACTCACAGCCAACATCGTTCTCAATGCTGAAAAACTGAAAAATTTCCTCTAAGATCAGCAACAAGCAAGGACTTTCACTCTTACCAAGATTATTCAACATAGTTTTGGAATTTTTAGCCATAGTAATTAGGGAAGAAAAAGAAACAAAAGGACCCAAATCTGAAAAGAAGAAGTAAAACTGTCACTGTTTGCAGATGACATGATACTATACCTAGAGAATCCTAAATATGCTATCAGAAAACTACTAGAGCTAATCAATAAATTTGGTAAAGTTGTAAGATACAAAATTAGTGCACAGAACTCTCTCACATTCTTATACACTAATGATAAAAAATCTGAAAGAGATATTAAGGAAACACTCCCATTTACCATTGCAACACAAAGAATAAAATACCGAGGAATAAACCTACCTAAGGAGAGAAAAGACCTGTATGCAGAAAATTATAAAACACTGATGAAAGAAATTAAAGATGATAAGACAGATGGAGAGATGTACCATGTTCTTGGATTGGAAGAATCAACATTGTGAGAATGACTATACTATCCAAACTATCTACAGATTCAGTGCAATCCATATCAAACTACCAATGGCATTTTTCACAGAAGTAGAACAAAAAATTTCACAATTTTTATGGAAACACAAATGATCCCAAATAGCCAAAGCAACTTGAGAAAGAAAAATTGAGCTGGAGGTATCAGGCTCCTGGACTTCAGATTCTACTACAAAGCTACAGTAATGAAGACAGTATGATACTGGCACAAAAACAGAAATATAGATAAATGGAAGAGGATAGAAAGCCCAGAGATAAACCCATGCACATATGGTCACCCTATTTTTGTTAAGGATGAAAGAATATACAATGGAGAAAAGACAGCCTCTTCAATAAGTGGTGCTGAGAAAACTGGACAGTTACATTAAAATAATGAAATTAGAACACTCCCTAAAACCATACACAAAAATAAACTCAAAATGGATTAAAGACCTAAATTCAAGGGCAGACACTATAAAACTCTTATGGGAAAACATAGGCAGAACACTCTATGACATAAATTACAGCAAGATCATTTTTGTCCTACCTCCTAGAGAAATGGAATTTAAAACAAAAATATACAGAGGAACCTAATGAAACTTAAAAGCATTCAGCAAAGGAAACCACAAGCAAGATGAAAAGACAACCCTCAGAATGGGAATAAATATTTGTAAGTGAAGCAACTGACAAAGGATTAACCTTCAACATTTACAGGCAGCTCATGGAACTCAATGTCAAAAAAATAAAGAACCCAAGCCAAAAATGGACAGAAGACCTAAATATACATTTCTCCAAAGAACATATGCAGATTGACAACAAACACATGGAAGAATGCTTAACATCACTAATCATTAGAGAAATGCAAATCAAAACTACAATGAGGTATCACCTCACACCAGTCAGGTTGGCCATTATCAAAAAATCTACAAACAATAAATGCTGGAGAGGGTGTGGAGAAAAGGGAACTTTATTTCACTATTGGTGGGAATGTAAACTGATAGAGCTACTATGGAGAACAGTGTGGAGGTTCCTTTAAAAACTAAAAATAAAACTACCATACGACCCTACAATCTCACTACTGGGCATGTACCCTGCGAAAACCATAATTCTAAAAGAGTCATGTAGCAAAATGTTAATTGCAGCTCTATTTAAAATAGGCAGGACATGGAAACAACTTAAGTGTCTATCGACAGATGAATGGATAAAGAAGATGTGGCACATATATACAGTGCAATATTACACAGACATAAAAAGAAATGAATTGAGTTATTTGTAGTGAGGTGGATGAACGCAGAGTCTGTCATACAGAGTGAAGTAAGTCAAAAAGAGAAAAGCAAATACCGTATGCTAACACATATATATGGAATCTAAAAAAAAAAAAGTTGGTTCTGAAGAACCTAAGGGCTGGACAGGAATAAAGTTGGATACATAGAGAATGGACTTGTGGACACGGGGAGGTGGAAGGGTAAGCTGGGATGAAGTGAGAGAGTGGCATGGACTTATATATACTACCAAATGTAAAATAGATAGCTAGGGGGAAGCAGCTGCATAGCAGAGGGAGATCAGCTCAGTGCTTTGTGACCACCTAGAGGCGTGGGATAGGGAGGGTGGGCGGGAGACACAAGAGGGAAGAGATATGGGGATATATGTGTATGTATAGCTGATTCACTTTCTTATAAAGCAGAAACTAATACACCATTGTAAAGCAATTATACTCCAATAAAGATGTGAAAAAAACCAGACCTAAGCATTCATGTTTAAAATATAACCAAATTGACCTTTCAAAGACATAGGACATACTTTTTAATAGATAGTGTTAGGACAATGGTATATCTACTTGGAAAAAAATAAATATGAATTGTACCTTATATATAAATATATATATAATTCTAGTTCCTCTAAAGAGCTAGAAATAAAAATATCGTACTTAATATCGTATAAAGGAAGGGGGGAAATATTAAGCCTGTGTTGTCACTGGTTTGAACCCCTTAGAAAAAAACAAAACACTTGGTAACACATAGCAAGGAATATATCTTTCTAACTCAGGGCCTTGCCCCTCTCGGCACCTCAAGCCAGTTTCACATTTCAGAATCTGTCTCTTGCAGTATTGCTCAGAGTTTTGCACCACTGGGAAAAGGGGTGTAGAGGATATTAATAACAAACTCCAGGTACTGTAGCACTGTTAGAGCTCTCCTTTTCTCTGTCTCTAATGCTGCTTAACCCTTTGTGTCAGCATCATTGTCTCCTGAGGTGGGTGCCCTTCTTTCCATTCCAGCAAATAAGCAGTTCTGGATTTTATTCATATATTGTAGTGATCCCAGATGCTAAAAGATTATTTTTCAATGTCCTGATTATATAAAATGCCTGGAAATAACTCATATTTCCCTAGTTCAGATCCAGTGTTTTACCTTAATTTATCGTTGAGATCTGGTACAGGGTAGCTAGATCTACACCTATATATCTATATCTATATATCTACCTGTCTATATCTATCTATATATCTATATCTCTCTATATAGATATCTATCTATATCAATATACCTATATCTATGTATATCTCTATCTATGTCTGTATATCTACATCTACATCTATATTTATATCTTTTATTTATATATATCGAAATTAACTGTAGCCCAAATAATCCTGCATAAATTAAAACATAAAATCTCAGTAAACCAGAACTGTTCATTTAGCCTTCAGGTTTGAGGGCTGCTCATCTTGTATGGTTTGGTCATCCTGCTGCATGTATCTCTCACCTTCCTTCCAGCCTCGGCAGGCTCTTTCCATGGTCCTGGCAGAAGCACAAGGTGGCAGGAGGAAAGATGCAAGGCTTCTCTGGGACTGGGATTAGATTTAGCACTCTCTCCCTCCAGTCTCACTTTATTGATATAAGCCCTTCACATGGTCAAGCCCAAAGTTAAGGTACAGGGAGGTAAAAAAGCACACTTCTTCAAGATCCCTCTCGCAGACGGACATACACAGATCATATGGCAAAGAGTAAGAATCAGGGAGGAGTGAAAAACTGGAGCCAGTTATGCCATTGACCACAGAAAACAATCACTCTCTTCACTGAGATTCAAGCTCACCCATGTGGGCTTGGCAGTAGATTCTGTTATCAGAAGACAGGAGGAAGGGGAGCTTATAGAGATAATACTCAGAGGACAACATTCCAGATCATATGTTTAAAAGTAAATAAAAAATGATTGTTACTTTTGCAGACAGGTTTGAGAACATTCATATGAAATATTTAAACAAGATATGCACTTCATTGCTAACATGTACAGAGGTCCACAGCTGCCTTGTTCTCAAGTTTCCTCTTCTTCCTCCTAGAGCTTAGAGTGTACTCTGTGGTATCAGAAATGAGTAAACATCAACCACACCACTTGCTTCAGGCAGAATGAATATTGAATGTATTACCCAGAAAGTGCCCAAGGGTTCATATATCTATCCAGCTAACCCAAACTGGAAGTCACTTTTCTCACTGAAAGGAGAGTAGTATAAACTCTTCTGCTACAGGGCTTGCAGAGAATACAGATGAACAAAAGAGAACAGGCGGAAAACTGTACTATCCCCAAAATGAAAAAAAAGTGACATTCCTCAGTCATTATACTTTCAACCTTTTTCACTGGGTAGAAGTTCAATCTAACAATACAGTAGAATGAATTTTAATCAACTGTGACCTCATTATTTCTATACGGGAAAAAATGTACCCACTAAATATTTTCTCAGCAAAATGCTGAAAGCAATGTAGAGAGAATATTCTTAAAATAGTAATAGTAAAGGCTTAACACAGGGAAATGAACCCAAAACAGAAATGTAAAGGGACAGAATAGTGTGGGAAGAACATACAAGTATCAATAAAAGGAAAAATACAGAGAAATATGTACTACAGTTCATCAGCATAAAGGAGCCAGAGTTAACCTAGGCTTCTATTGTATAATACTGCCTTTCAAATATGTGTGTGTGTGTGTGTGTGTGTGTGTATATATATATATATATAATATACATATATATTCTTAAGGAATATCATCTTAAAATGTTTATAGTTCTTTTTTTTTTTTTTTTTTTTTTTTTTTGCAGTACGCTGGCCTCTCATTGTTGTGGCCTCTCCCGTTGTGGAGCACAGGCTCCGGACACGCAGGCTCAGTGGCCATGGCTTGCGGGCCCAGCCACTCTGCGGCATGTGGGATCCACCTGGACCGGGGCACGAACCCGTGTCCCCTGCAGTGGCAGGCAGACTCTCAACAACTGCACCACCAGGGAAGCCCCCTCATTAATTTTAAATACAAAATTATTTTGTTACATTTTGTGATATCCTATAGGAACCCCTCCATTTGTTATCAATAGATTATTAGATTATAGATTATTAATAAATGTGTTGTTATTAATAGCCCAGTTGGAAACATAATACTAGTTAACAGTATAGACTGCACAGCCAGACTGCCTGGTTTTACGTCACCATTCACCTCTGAGTAGAAGCAGATAAGTTATGTAACTTCTCTGTGGTTTAGTGTCTCCTTTGTAAAATGTGTAGATAATGAGGATATCTTCCCGTAGTATTTCTATGAGGGCAAAACACTTAAGTCGGAGCTTGGAAAGTATCTGATGAATTATAAGAATTAAATAAATTATAGAAAAAATAATATCATTATTATTAATAACATGAAGATTTTAATATTGAGAGTGAAACAAGAAAGTCCACCCACCTCTTGCAGGAAAATATGTCTTACATAGCTTATTCTCAGAGAGCTTTGCAATAAATTGTAAAAGGCTCTTAGTGATAACTTCCCACCGTGTGTCTATGAACCTATCTATACATGAAGCAAATAGTCAAACTGACATACTCAGGACTCTTCCTCTCTTTCTAGGATCTCATACCATTTTACTTATGCAAATAGCTCAATGTTTTTTAATGATTCAAAATTAAAAATGGCAAAAATGACCTAAATTCTTTACATAATGCTTTTTTATTTGAAATGAAAATACAATAGCCTCTCACAGAATGTTTGATGCTTTGTCCCTCTTGCCTGAGTTTTATATAAGATCTAGACTACTCAGCATACTGTGTGTATATCCACGATTTCCATATATAGTTATCCTACAGGGCTATGCTTGATCTGACCCCACCTACTTTCACAATGTATTTGGAGCTCTGGTCCCCTCATTTGATAAACTCTACGCACCTTGGTATTTCTGTTGCACTCTAACATTTTGGGTTCATTTTCTTCATAGATTTTTGCCCTGCTCCCACTACCTGGAATGTTTCTTTGGCTGATACTTTCATGGTGGTCACCTTCCTGAACTTAGTGTTCAAGTTAAATGTATCTTTCTCAGAAGGGATACACCTCTATTAATCAGTATGTTAGTATGTGTTAGTTGGTATTAGTCAGTTTGTGTGGATGCAGGTAACATTCTCTTCAAATCAGATTGCCTTAAATAATTTTAAAAATGTATTTTATATAAAAGCCAATCTGCAGATACAAATAAGTTTCAAAATTGATTGATTGAGTGGCTTAATGATATCAGGGGAAATCTACATTCAATCTTTCTCTCCACTACACCATCAATCAACTAGCTTCTTCCTGACTTGTTTTATTTCTGGCTATAGAATGGCTTCAAGAAAAATGTTTTCCTGTTCACATCACTATGTGTGAGACAAAGAATTTTTCAACCTTTTACTCACCCATGAAATAAAGTCATTTATTTCTATCTAATTGGACAAACTTAGGTCATGTTACCAGCGACCTGCACAGTCAACAAGGAGTGTGTGTTGATTGACTATGGCTCTGAATGGAATCATCTTCCCTCTGACAAGTTTTTGCATGGTGTCAGGAGGTTGGACACATAACGACTGTGGTTATGTTGAGATGGAGTGAGAGAAGAGTGAATGTTGGATGGGCAACAAAAAAATATCATCCAATTTATGTTAAACACTCCTAACCATTCACTTTCTATCAGATTCTTATATTTTAGTTTCTTCATACCACTTAGTAATATTTTTATTCACTGACATTTTATTTATCCTTTATACCCCTACTAAATGTAAGCCTCCTGACAGAAAGGAAAATATATATAGTATTTTCCCTACTATACTCCTAGATATTCCTAGAATAGTTTTGGCTCAAATACACAATCAGTGAATATAGGTGAAATTAATTTATTATTCAATCAGCTAATGGGCAAAAGAACTTCTTGGGAAAAAATAATGGTGAAAATAAGAAGGTCATTATCTTAAATTCTGATTCTGTCTGTGTTAATGTGAATTTATACATGTTTATGTGTCTGCGTAAATTAAAGATCCATAATTCTTTCCTTTTCAACCTTCCTTTTGTGGCTGTTATGTGAACTTGGCCTGTGTCAGTAACTAATCATGACCTACAAACATTAGTGTTGACTCAAAAATAATTCAGTTCTCACAGGAAGTAATTTACACATCAAGAGAACTGATTACATTAGGAGATCATTTTCAGGATGAATGTGAAACTGTCCCTCATCACAGAGATGAATGAAGCCAATTTGCTCACATTGCACGGCGATACCCAGTACACTCTTGTCTTCGATCCATTGAATGAAGAGGAAAGAGTCACCGTAGCTCCAAAAATGTACTATACATTATAACCAAACATATTAAGAATATTTTAGGTTTTACTAGGGAAAAATAATAAAACATAAATAGAAATGAATTATGATATTATTTAATTAATGGGGAAGTTCAATTTGCTCTAGAGAAAATGTACTACAATAAATAAAGCAGCTTATTCTTGCAGTTCATTGTAGTGAAAATAAATCAAGGGATTTTTTTTTTTCCTCAAAGAAAAACAATCACTAATTCCTTATAAACTGTACCTACCAGTCTCATTAGACTAATACTTGACTCGGATGCTTCATTATCTTGGCAGGTGCTATGTTATTGGTCTTCTCTGCCCCACACTCCTTCTCTCTGAGACCCTCCTCCTTCGGCTTGCATGACATCCTTGACCTCCTGCTTCTCCTCACAGCATCTAACCTTGCCTCTTACGTCTCCCTCATTATGTCTTCTTCTAACAATCACATCCTAACTGTTGAGGGTTCCCAGAACTTTCTCAACATAATTATCTCCAAGCATGACATTCAGAAATTATTTACTTATTTCTCCTAAAAGTACTCGTCTTTACATAGTTGACCTCTCATTCAGTGACACAGTCATCCAGTCTGCTACTCAAACTGGGATACTTGAGTTCACTCTTCACTCATCCTTCTTCCTTTCTTGTCACACCTATTTAAACCCAAATACTGCCTTCTGTGTATCCAGAGTATATTCAGTTCTGTGCTCTCCGTCACAATCCTACCTCAGATCTAATGAACACTGACATTTATCTTTACTTTGAGTTGCCTTCAGTTCTCTAGCCAATGTTACTGTTTCCCACACAACCAATGTACTGAGACTCTCATCTCAAAATCATTTTTTTACACTTCTTTCAAAAAATATGTCGAACAAGATAGAGTAAAAATTTGAAGTTAATTAATCATGTGCTAGGTTTTCCCAAAAGTTACATATTCTTAGGATATGAAATGTACCAACTCTGTATTGTAGATGGTGTTCAAAAATAAATGTTCTGCCACATCTCTAGAGAGTAATGATCAATATGATAGAATTCACTTTACAGAAAAAAATAATACATGATGATTTCAATGCTAAATTCTTCCTATGCAACTGATTCTTTTGTAATCCTCCTAAAGCAATATACTTTTATCATGTCACTCACCTGCTCAAAAATTTCAATTTCTTTTTTTTTTTGCTTCTATTGTCATGTCTAAATGATTTAATTATTCAAAACACTGCAATTTTGTCCCACCTTATCTTTTAAACCATATCCTCTTCAACTCCCCTATAAAACATCTGGTTTAATAAATGTCTTTTTTGGAACCCCCAAAATACCTTGCACACTCTTGACTTTGCAGTTCTGCTCTTTTAATAACTTTTGCATGTCATGTTGTCACCATTCAATTTCATCCTTCAAACCCTGTTGATATTTCCAGGCCTAATTCAAGTCCCACCATTTTCCATGAAGTCATCCCAGAACCGTTTAGTGCCTTGAGCATATATCTCCACTGAACTCTGAGAATTATCACTTGAGGTTGTTATTTGTTAACCAATTACACACTGGTTCATGCAGTCTTCCAACTTTTTGTTATTATATTTCAATTTAAATATCATTTTTTGACTATGTCACCATACTTTGTTCCTGAGGGTAGACTGTATATATTAATTACTTATAACTTATTCATCGCCTTCCATGTTTTATAATGACCTTGAATTTTATTTTGAAGATAAAGATTTAACTCAGTTATCACATTACCGAATCCCTCATATTCCCATTTTTTATTTATACTCCAGTAACATAAAAGACCAGTTTTGAAATATTTTAGATTGTTTTCAAAAAGATACATTTAAATAGAGATTATGGGAAAAAAAGTTGTGCAGCATCTTCATATATAACTTATTTATTTTAAAAAAAGTAACTTTGTATAGTTGCATGCTAAAATTCAAATGATTTTGTACAATAATGCTGAATTTTCATTTTATTTAATCTTAGTAAATAATTTCAAAATGTTAATGAAATCCTATTAAAGTTATCTACCACCACTTTTGAAATAGTGTAGGGTTATTTTTGAGACACTGAAACAAAATGCACCAATTTGCTGCATAAAAACTACTTTAAAACTTTATTTTGGAGGCAAACAAGATTAACTGATCTGTATGTGACAATAGGGTCAGTAAGTGAAATAGGCAAAATGAAGTATCAGAAATCCATCTTCTAACTATGTCAAAATATTAGCTGAAATGGCCTCCTCATAACTTAATGAAGCACTAAGGTAAGATGCTCAATAGAATGTAAAACCTTAGATATAATTTTAATTTTCAGAGGTTAGGAATCCACAGAAACTTCTTTCTTCATTTGTAATAGTCTTGGATGGTTGGAAAATCACGGGATGAAAATAGTAGGCAAACAGCAGTAAATATTCTTTTCCATTTTTATGGCTGTAATGAGTTGTAATGGAGGTTTGTTCAGCTTATTAAATATCTCTGTACTTTCCTGTCGACTTTCATCTGGAATACAATAGAATACTCACACTTGAGCTATATATCTTTTGAAATTAGCAGGATACAAAGCAGTATAATTGATATTCAGACTATCCTGTCAGTAAATTCTGTATAGACTATTGTCTAAGTAAATATAGGAACCTGGCTGAACAGGAGATATTTAATGAAACTTTTTGACACACAATTCTTTTTTATTAAGTGAATACAAAGAGACCCAGACATACACTATTATAGTGTAATTAATATTTTTTTTCAATTCTTAAAATGATTTTTCTAGATTATTTTCAGGACAATCAGACATTTTCCTTTTAAAAGTATGTATAAATATTATAAGTCAAATAGCACCATATTTCTTAGATTTGGGGGGTCACTAAAATTTTTTAACCTATTTTTTGACCATTCGTAGAGACTTAAAATCAGGAAAAATTTTGAAACAACTATTTTAAGAAAAAATATTTGAATACATTCTCAGGGTCACTCAGGCATTCTGATGGAACCATAAGAAAAGAACATCAAAACTGATGTAGGCAAGGAAAAATCTTCCTCCTACCTCCTGGGTTCTGTGGCTGAACTAACATGGTAGATGGACTACTGGTTACAATATGATGGGTTAAGAGGAGAACATTGTACACATTTTAGTTAATAAATCTGTCACATACATAGGAGTCACCACAGGAAAATGAAGACTGAAAAGAGACTAAGTCAAGTGCCCATGTGCCAGGTTGAACAAAGAAGCAATTGTGGAAAAGTAACTAAAAGATGCAGGGCAGGGCTTCCCTGGTGGCGCAGTGGTTGAGAGTCTGCCTGCCAATGCAGGGGACGTGGGTTCGTGCCCCGGTCTGGGAGGATCCCACATGCCACAGAGTGGCTGGGCCCGTGAGCCATGGCCACTGAGCCTGCGCTTCCGGAGCCTGTGCTCCACAACGGGAGAGGCCACGGCAGTGAGAGGCCTGCGTAGCGCAAAAAAAAAAAAAAAAAAAAAAAAAGATGTAGGGCAATCTAAGGAAGATAGGAGTCACTTTCACAGAGTCCATTTGTACAGGTTTCTCTTGGTCTGCACCCCCCTTCTCTGGTGATAAAAAATATGTTTTCCTCCTGGTATAGAAGTGGCATCTTTCACATGGGAGTCTCATCTCCTGCATTCAGGGAGACAAGGGGAGGGCACAGTGCCATTCTTACACCTGTTGTTTTTCAAGTGCCTGTAGCTCAAGATAATCAATTCACCAAAGTGGCATATTTGGGGTTGGTCAGTCCTGAATGCCTTCACTGAACAGAGACTAAACCCAAAGGTAAGATTTCTTTACAAAGAAACTCTGAAGTTGAAAATTAGTCATCTAAGCCTGCTCTCTCTCATATAAGTTGACAATAGAATTTTTAAAGTATTTCCATATTTCAGAAGAAATAGTCTTTTGAACTGAAAAAAATACCATCTTCACAAAAATTTACATATTTTCAGGATGCTTTGGCAGTTTGGATGTTCACAATTTCTTTTTCAGCATTGTCTAAAACTGCTAAATAGTTGTGTAAACAATTTCACTATGTGAAGCTGCTTATTTGTTCTGTTCCTTCTTTCCCATTTTTGTTTTTAAGAGCACAACCCATAATCAGGTCATAGGTAGACCTATAAGGAAGGCATTTCTCTAGAAAAGTTACTTGTATAAATTTTTTGAAACAAAAACACAGCTGAACATCAATTTTATCCTTCACAAAGATTGAGAATGCATCTGCCTTTAACATAAAATCAGTACATACTAGTGATCTCAGAGATAAACAACAAAATAGGGCTGCTACAAAAAGAGGTAAGCAAAGAATTAACCAACACACATTTGTAGCAGTGAAACAGTGATACTTCACACAGAGTATCTGCTCTCATGTTCCTGGACTTTTATTCATTTGCTACATTTTTTTTTTCAAAAAACAGAAAAAGATTCATATATTTGAAACTTTCATTAACCCACTATAAAACTACTCAGATTTAAAGTGGACTGTTGTCTAAAGAAAATAATTGTATCTAATCTGTGAGAATCTGTAGGAAATTTTTTTAAGTTACTTTCTTTTTACAACTGTAATTTTTCAAACTGCTTCTCTCGCATGGTTCCTGGTGTGCCTTTAATAAAGAAAACAATTCCAACTACAGATCTACTACTCAAAAAAAAAAAAAAAACAAATAACAACAACAAAAAAAACAGACTCAAAACCGAAAGTGACAAGGACATAGAGAGGAAAACTATAGTGTTGCTTTTGGAAGTCAAACTTTCACCAAAGATAAAAATGTACGATTCATGAGCACATAATTAAATGATTTGTAAAAGACGGATCACCATTCTCAGGAGATAAAATAAGCTCACATTTAGGATCTAAACAAGAGGTGAGTGATCTTTTCTCTGAAAAGGAAAATAGGAAATATTCTAGGCTATAGGGACCCTATTGTCTCAGTTCCCTTATCAAATTCTGCGGTTGTGACAGGGAAGACACCACAGGACAGACGATAACAATGGCAGCCTGCAAGTCATAGCTTTACAATTCTGGATTTAGACAAACAGAAATCAGAACTCAGACTAAACATGAGGCATAACTCACTCTCTTGTCAGACAGATCCATGGACAGAATACTTAAAGCCCGGCACAGAGGCCCAGTTTCAGAGTAGAGAGTCTTAAACCATGCAAGCAAGAAAATATTAGGAGGCCCTGGAAGTGACCTTCAGACTCAACACTTATAATCTCCCCCCACAAACCAGCAGAAAAATCCATTGACTAAGTCAACCTAGACGTATGACGTTCTCCACAAGAACAGAGAACACTACCTTGCCACATTTGTTGTAGTGTCTCAAACAGACCAAGTTAAATATGGTTATTTATAGGATTAAAAGACTCAGTTCAAGTGCTTTAAATTGGGTCTCCTGAGCTGGGGAACTTTTCAAAATTGAACTTTTTTTTTCCCCCAATAATATAGGATCAGTAGACAAAGTGGGGTGAGAACTTTGAGATAAGTTTTGATACAGCTCTTGTCGTGATAAGTGAGCTGTTTCTCCAGGTGTGAAAAATTTGTGACAGCTGTTTGCTCAGATGAGAAAACTGTTTACTCTGACACTTTTGTTGCAACAATTTTCTGAAGCAAACTGTGAAGTTATTTATTGGTTTTCAGTCTCAACTTCCAGGGTGAGGATTTCTTGGAGCAAATATTTAAGTTATATTGACACCGTGTCTCCTATTTCTGAGGTAAGAAGAGGTAGGAGCACTTTCCAGAAGAGAAAGACACTAAATATGTGATGTAGATTTTCACCCTACAGTCGTTTTATTTCCTGCTTACATTTCTTTCTCGCAATTAGTCAGTGGCCTCTGTGGGACCAGAAATGTGAATATTTTCAGATCCCTAAAAATTATGGCTGTTTATTTTAAGATACTTTTATTTGATAGAAAAAAAAGGATAAGTAAGAGGTGAATATAATGAATTCTGTGATAGGTGACACACATCTCTGTTCTGGAATGGAGATGTTATTCTACCACCTATTGAGTGTGGCCAACCGACAACTCATGACTACAAGCCTCAGCTGAAGGAAACTGCTTTTCTCAATGTCGTTTTCTTTCTGTGTCTGCTTCTTTCTGAAGCTCCCTGCAATGATCCACCACACAGAAGTATAAAGGCCCTCCTCCTAACTCAATACAACTCTCACATGCCATCTTCATTCCAAAAAACCCTATGGGGTCATTGGAAACCTTTATTGGGAATGCACTGGCTCAACTTTTCCATGCATCCAAACTTCCTTTCTTCTCTTCTCTTCCAATATGTCAATTCCAAGAGCACTGCCCCGTAAATGTCCTTCACAGGTAATACCTCATATCCTTCTTCCTGTGGAATGCTACTTGAATGTATGGGGGATAGGAATGGTCAAAAATCAATTTTAAGAAGGAATTTTGGACTCAAAACACTTGCTGCTCTGACAACAGTGAGACACTTGTCATTGGAGGTAGCTGAAGCATAAATAGTACCTGACAAAAGGTGGCTATGTAACTTATAAAACCTTCAGTGGTGGTAAATCAATATAGTATATTGTGGAGGGAACACTGACACAAAGTGTGAAATCTTAGATGAGAAGCATAATAGAAGGGAAATCATGGCTGCAAAGACAGTGGAATTGAGTGGCCATTACTATGTTTGTATTGTATTGTTAATACAATCTGTAAAAATAATTTTAAAAAGCTGAAAATAATTGCTGATTAAAAAAGACTCCAATTAACTTCAAATTTAGGACATTTTATTTTCAAACTCATTTCATATCTGAAGTCGCAGGACACAAGCAACAAACTAGCTAAAAGGACATATGATTTCTCTTAGGATAGAGAAGATGTGAGTACTTTCTCAGCTGGGGTAGAAGCAAGTGGACATCAGTAAGAAGAGTTTCAATAGAATAGTTGAAAAATCAATAAAGGCTGAATGTGGCTTTTAAATATTTATACATGGACAGTATAATTTTGTGACCTGCGACTACAGAAATTGACAAAGTCTATTTGAAGGCTGTTTCTCCAAAAATTCTACTGAGCACTGTCAGAAAATTTCAGAAAGAGCCCTAAGAGTGTTCACTAAGGTGCAAACCTAGAGTGTGGGAATATTAGCTGTACAGAAAATGCAAGGAATTTCACCCAGACCTTTTCCCCCCACCTACACTGTGAAACAAAGCTTTAATCTGTGGGTTTAAGGGCACAAAACATTGTTGCCATTTGGGCACAGGTAAAAACTCATTGCATCTGGTAGAAGGAGAAATGTAGAAAGAAAATTTCTCCTAAGGGAAGGTGCTGGAATACAAATCAGCCCACAACTACAGTCACTGGAGGGTGAGGGAAAATTAGAGTACATTCTTGAGACCCAAAAACACAGTGCATACCTAAGGATAAGGTTTAATTAGAAAAACAGAATTAACTCCTCCAACTGTCCTCCTCACTGTCAAGCTAGCAAACTTGGAATAACAAACCATAGCAGATGACTCCTGGAAGGACAGGAAAGGAATGAGAGAATGCCAGCAACTTTCTGTGATGCACAGCACAAAGGGAAAAGTGAAATTTCACATTTCAACTAGATCGCTCTAAAAAATCAATCTGCACTAGATATATCTGCAGGAATCTGAAGCCAGTAGTTCATTGAGTGTAGCCATAGCAACCAAAAAAAAAAAAAAGAGAGAGAGAGAGCAAAAATTCAAATTCAACCATACTCTGATTATGTTAACTTAATATCCTGCATTAAAGGCTCAGTAGAAGAAAAGGAGTTCCCGTTTCCAGGTATAACCTCTACCTCGGTCTTTACTGACCTACACAAGATGCCTGGTTTTTAGCAACAACAACAAAGACACATAATGAATGGCAAGAAAAAGGTCATTCAATGATACAAAGCAATCCTCAGAACCACACACAGGCATGACACTGTCTGACAGGATTTAAAATACCTATAATTAATATGTTAATGATGCTAATGAAAAAAGTGTCAGATTTGATGGGAATTTTTTTAAAAGATGAAAACTAAAAGAAAAATCAAATGAAGATAGCATAATTTTTTTAAAATATGAAACAAATTTGTTTTTTACAGGAACTTTGGTAAACTCATCATATCCAAGGAAAGGATCAGTGAACTTGAAGATGACTCATTAAAAATTATCCTGAAACAAATTTTATCATGAAACACAGTGGGGAAAAAGGAGGAAGAGGAAAAACTGAAAAAAAAATCAAGAGGAACTATGAATCAGCATCAAATATTGTAACATACATGTATTTGAATCCCAGAAAGAGAATAAAATGTATTTCGAGATATACTGATAGATGATTTTCCAAAATTAATGACAAAGAGCAAGTCATGGACTCAAAAATCTCAGAGAAAACTAAGCAGGAAAAATATCTCTCTGGAGGGGAAAAAAATCACCTACATATATCATATTCAAATCCTACAAGCTAAAGATAAAGAAAATTCTTGAAGGAAACCAGAGAAAAGATACCTTATACATAGAGGAAAAAATAAGAAATTAGAAGACTTCTAGAGTGAAACTACCTAAGTTAGAGGACAATGATATCAATAAATTGGTGAAAGGGGATAAAACAAACTATCAAGCTACAACCCAGAATTCTATCACCATCAACACACAAATAAGCTAAAAATAAAGGATGAAAGAAAACATATTCTGCAAGAATAAAACACAAAATAGGTGAAATGATTAAGTTAATTCCATTAAAATGGGTCTTAAAACGTGTTGCTGGAGACAAAGAAAAATATTTCATAATGATAAAAGTGTTCATTATTACGAAGATATGCAGTTGTAAATATACATACAAGTAAAAGCAAAGCTCAAAAATATAGGAAGCAAATACCAGGAAAAATAGGCAAATCAATAGTAATGGTTGGGGACTTCAGTGATGGATAAGTTTACTAGACCGAAAATCAGCAAACGTATAGGACCCCTGAACAATAAGAATCAATGAAAGTGTGAAGCAACCCGAGCCTGGGAAGGACATGGTAACCAATGCCTTAGGACCCTCAGGGATAAGATATTGGTCATGAGATAAAATAAAACCCCAGAAGGTAAAGGGGATTAAAAATGGACAGCAGAGGGTGGAGATGACTGTCTTGTTGTGGTCCTGAAATTAGCTGCAGAAACAAGGGCTCACATTTATTCCATTAACCTTCATTTTCTAAGTATCTCAGCAAGAAAGGTCCATCGGAAGACATTTAAGCCCTATTTACAAATTGTTATGCTGGAGAAACATGCTTTGACCCACATTATTAATCCTTCCAGCGGCAGCCTCACTCAGTGACTGATCAACTTGAAGGGCAATTCTGAGGGGCCATCACACTGCAGAGCACGCAAGGTGCCCTTTTTTTATTGGAAATACAAATCATCTCCCTTTACCCAGTTTTTATTTCCCTCCCTTCCACGGGTGTCAATCTCCAGATAACTCACCAATAAACATCCTTCAGGCTAATCTCTGTGTCAGAATCTGTTTTTTAGCACCTGGGAACCCAACTTGCTAGTCAGGTGAGGAATTATTTTTTCTCATTTTCAATATAGAGCCTTACTCTATCTTCTCCCATCAGTGGGCACAATTTGTTTTCCTTTTCATATTTTGGCTCTTACAAATAATTACATGTATTTTTCTGGCCTTCATCATTTTTTAAATTTCAGATCAGCTTCAATCAGGTTTACTTGATTGAAAATGTTTGACAATTTTATGTATATAAGCTTTTAACATAACAATACCTTGAGCAACTACTCAGATTCCTTAAGTATTTCATCATTTTCTTCCTCACTGATACTGCCTCATATTGTTTTGTTTTGTTTTGTTTTTAACATCTTTATTGGAGTATAATTGTTTTAAAATGGTGTGTTATTTTCTGCTATATAACAAAGTGAATCAGCTATACATATACTTATATCCCCATATCTCATAAATTATTTAACACACTTTTCCATTCATTTTAAGCTATGATCACACCTAAAGGCTGTTTAAATTGTATGTTATATTTTTCATCACCTTTTTGAAATCTACTTTCCTAATATCTTTTGTTCAATTCTGACAGTTCTTCACATTACTTTCATTGTCTGTTACAAATACTAAAATGAAGCAGACTGTTCCTTTTAGGTTCCTTCCATATCATACACTTGTTTTTCATATCTGGTCACATTAAAAAAAATAGCAATATCTATTGTCGCTTCGACTTTCAAAGAGATGACAGTACGTCTGTTTTACTTTCTACTAGGTGGATTTTACCTAACCAATATAAAAATTTGAAACACAACATATTTACATTACTAAAAAAGCCATGTTATAAATCATTTGGCAATTTATTTTTTTTTTATTTTTGCTGTAGTCAGTTTGCCACAATATATAAAGCTTGCCGTAAATAATTTTATATATGGTTTTATTTTCATCTCTTAAGTTTATATATGACTGCTATTTTTTCTGAAATGCAAAACTGTCTTTTAAAAAGCATTAAAGGTTTAACCAGTGAAGAGAGGAAACATGGAGAAAGCGATTAACATTTCATTAATTTTTTGTTTATTCACCCATTATACATCAATATTTATAAAGTGCCTACTATGTTCCACATGTTATTATAAGACTTGAGGCTATAGAAATAATAAAGAGGAAAAATAAATCTAGAGAAAAATCTGGGCTCCCATGGAATTTATAATCTAGTGAGATGAGATACACAACAAACATAATAGACAAGTAAATTATTTAGGGCATAGACTGGCAATCACTTTTTTTGTAAAGGGCCAAATAGTATACACTTTGTTGGTTATATCATATCTTTTTTATCTACACAAAGCTGTCACTGTAGAGGCAAAGCAACCACAGACGATACATAAATAAATAGGCATGGTTGTGTTCCAATAATATCTTACTTACAAATAAGTGATATGGAGAAAAATTAAGTAGGACAATGGTACTAGGGAGTGTGTGTGCAATTTTAAATAAGGGGCCAAATAATGTTCACTTTGAATGTGATATTTGAGCAGATTATAAAAAGGTAAGGATGTAAATCATTTAGATATCCAAAAGAAGAATGGCCCAGAGAGCAAAGGACACATGCAAAGAAATCTGTTAATTATTAAATTGTAATGTGACATACCAGGGATGATATTTTGTAAGTTTGTACAATACATTTGTCCTTTTTTTCCTGTAAACTAGTGTCTGTTCTATGTCATATGACCTTTTACAAGTGCAATAGACTCTCAGTGTCTTAGTTTTATCATCTTTAAATGAGGTAGTAATGGTATCTGTCTTATAAGTTTGTTAAGTGAATTAAATTACTTAATACTGATAAACAAATTTTGGCACAAAGTATATGCTATATAAGTGTTTGTTAAATATATACATTTATTTTTTTGGGAAAACAGATACTATACCAAGCATACTTCAATCATATCAGTATAGAGGAGTTGAGAGTCATGGAGAATGGTTATAAATAACTGTGATTATTCCACAGTCATACATAAAAGTATAAATAAATAAATATAAATATAGACATAAATATAAATCTTCATAATTTTCCTATAACTAACCTGAAACTGATGGATCTAATGATTTGATTCTTTGAGCCTCAAGAAATATATTCATGAATAGATGAATATATAGATATTTAAAATGTTTTATATTTCAAATAAATATCACTGTCCCAGTGCTTCATGTAAAATGATTACTATACACACATTATTCTATGTGATTCTAATAGCATTACCATGTGATAGTAATTGAAGATAGATATCATGAACCACACTTCACTGATGAATAAAAACTCAAGAGATTTGTACCAAGTTAGACTAAAATTCCCTGTTTTTTTCCATTATAGATCCCTAACTACTTCATTAATATGTACTTCTCAAGATTTATGCTAATTACGATATTCAAGCATATTTCATGGAAATCAAGAGAGGACGGATGAACAGAATTTCATTATTAGAGAAAAATGAAGGTTATCTGACTTCAATATTTTAAATCAACAGAGATAACAGGGATTTAAATATGGAACAGATTAAATAGGTAGAAGAATAAATTAAATATGTTCTCAAGGCAGATTTTTCTCAGATTCCATCTGATTCCAGTGTTTGTTTAACAGTTAAGTGAGGGTGGAAGAGGTGAGAGAAGGAGGAATAGCAGATCAATATCTCCTCAGGGTGAATTATTTAACCTTTGCAATGAATGGGGGTATAATACTGTTTTAGTGGGTGAAATCCAGAAATGCTAAACTTTCTGAAATGCATAGGTAACTCCTAACTACAAATTATTGTCTCACCCAAAGTCCCAATAATACTTCAAAGCCAGTGAGTTTTTTTCCTCTAACACATTTGAAGCAATGTGAATATTTCATGGATTAGAGCATTTATAGAATGTGTTTTACTGTACATGCTTATTTACTGGGTTCTCCAAATTTTTATAACTCTGTTATACACTAATACTTTTTACAAACAAGTAGGAAACATTTGGCATAGGATTTAATTTACTCTAAGGTTTTGGCAAATGAAATAACTGGCAACCACTTCTTTCCTAATAACCCGTCTGTAGTTCAAATAAATAAATAAATAAGTTTAAATTTCAGAAAGGGTTCCTTAGGAAAATTACAGGTTCTTATGAAACCATTATCAAAAACATTTTTCTTTTTATCTGAGTCACTTTGCTCAGAGTGATGCATCAATATGCTCGACTTGGAGTAACAGAAACCAAAAATGATTCTTAAAATAAGGTAGGGGCTCATATATCTCTCAAATAATGAAATGTACAGTTGGGCTTTTCAGGCCAACTCAACAGTGTTATTGATTCCCTGCTTGTTTCTGTATATGAGCTCTGCATCCTGAGGTTCTATCCTCAAAGCACCTAAACTTGCACTTACAAAATGACAACCAGGATTCTCATCATCCCATTTGCTTTTCAGGCAGTAAGAAAGAGGAAAGACAAAATGACATATGCCAGTTGAGTTAAATCCCCTCCTCTTTTGAGTTCCCAATGTACATGAGCAGAAACTATCATTAAATCTCACTGACCAGGACTTAGTTACAGGCCACAGGGCTTAGTTACAGGCCAGCTCTATTTGTATAGGAAATTAGAAACTGCAGTTTTCTTTGCCAGGAATATTCCACTCCCAACAAAATCAGCATTCCATTGTTGAGGAAGAAGATGAGAATCGGTAAAGGATAGGAAAATAGCAGTTTCTGCCACCAGGGTTAAGGACAATAATTAGATAATTCAGAATTGATGCTAGGAAAAAAAATGAGACTGTGGAATGTGGTGAGGGAGATTGGGTCACTTGTCCTGGAGTCCAGGCTCAGAATGCCAGGGAGTGGGCAGGAAGCAATGGCAGTGACTGTGTATGTGTGTCAGCTTGTCGACATGATCCGAGCAAACAGGACATGTTGGCAGTGGGATTACTGGCTCTAGAAAAGATCTTGTCTGAAGTGCTAATTGTGAGTAGTTCATTTTGGAATGATAAGGATCTGGTCATAGAATCTGAATCTCTGTACAGCTAGTAACAGCAAACAGTCACAATTATATTTCTTATTTGTTTTACTTTTTAAATTTTTCCTCCAGCGAAAAATGACTTAAAATATAAAACACTTATTTTTTTTCATTCAAGTCATACTAACATATTTTCTATTATTTTTTCAGCATTATGAATAGAAAATGAATTAAACACATTTCCTCAAAAATTACTTACCATCCATGCATATATAACAGTCTTGTGAAATTGCAGACAGTAAGTAACAGAGCCAGAATCCAAACCTATTTCTTCCTCAGGACAACCTTCATGTGTTTAATCACTATTTATAGTGCAATCCCTCTAGGACTTTTCTGAACTCCTACATTAATGGATATAAAGTAGCTGAATGATGAAAGGAGATAAAACTGCACTATTCACCCCTCAGAGCACATGGAAAACTATATTTAAATCTGAGTGTCATTAACAAACCACTGGACAACTCAGCTGGGAAAGGGACTTAAACCACTCATATGGGGACATATTAAAGAGAGAAGGGTACTTGGAAAAGAGAATATAGGAGGATTCCTGTGGGAAAGTGATTAGAATTACTTGGATTTATCCCAAAAGACAGGACCAGGTCTAGTTGGTGGAATCTATAGATAAATTGACTTGACCCACTAAATCATCAAAATACTCTAGTACATCAAAGGTATTCCAACCTGGGGTTGTACAAGCAGTCTGAATAATTATCTGAATCACATATTTTCAGTGAACTACCTAGTTGATTAGTATTCTCGAGGCTCTAGGGAGAACAGAATGTAAAGAACATTGCTTCCACAGTATGGATATCATTGCATTATAATCAGACGCATATGGGTGCTTGAAAGAAATGTTGATTAAGGAAACCTATCCCAAACCTACTGAATAATAATCTCTAGTGGATATTGGCAATCTAAATTTTTATGAGCTCACATCCCAAAGATTGGAAATGTTGCTGTTGAGGACTGACATTCTTATATCTCTTGCTTGTTATCCTTGTATAATGGCAAACGTGGCATCAAAGTCTGCTTCTCACACTTCCGTGTCAATAGACTGAATCACTAGTTAACATGGCACCTTGACAACTGAACCCAGATTGTCTTAGAACCCTTCTCAACAGTATACCTACACTACTCAGTAAGACATCAGTTGGTATGAAACTTGTCAACTGAATGTTAACTTCCAATAAATACTGATAGAATTTGCTTTAATAAAATCACTGCTGTGTACTTATATTCCCTCAGTCCATGGTGCAAGTCTGAAGCTATAATCTCTGAACTAAAGGAAATAGATAAAGATTTAATCTGTGCTTTCTCTCTTGGGAATAAAAGAACATTTACCCCAAAACCTAAATGTTGAAGCTTAGCTAATTGAAATAGCCATCGTCCCCTGTCAACTATATTATCTTTACTCTTAATTGAAGACTAGCCTCTGAGCCTGTGAAAAGTAAACAGTGTGGGGCACCGGAGGTCTAGAATTACAGAAAATTAGGAAGAGGTTAAGGATTTTGAGAAGCCAGGGTCATGTGCAAACCAGAGTTATGGGCAGCAGGGACTGAGTATTGTAAGCAGAAACAATTCTCTACTGAGGTGTGCCCATAAGGTCATTGTTTAATTCATTGTTAAAAACATTTTTTTTTTCTGAAGCTAACTTAAGTAGGCTTTTTCCTTGTCACCAAACATACTATGAAAAAGACAAAATTTTATATTTATTGAAGTAAACTAAGTCCATAAAAAAGAAAATGTCCTTAGATTTCAATAGCAGTAGGTATTCTCACACTTTAGGGAAAAGTGACTGTAAAAGTGAATTGTGTGATTTTGAAATCTAGATATCAGTTATATTAATTCAAAGCACTTTAAGAGCTTTGAATAATAATATATTGCTTCTCAACAGGTTTTAAGCATGAAAGTATCATTAGACTCCTCTAAGCCAAGTCAAGGTCAACCACTGATATGAATTATCTGTTACAATGTACACTCAGATCCAATCTATCTATCTATCTATCTATATCTATCTATCTATCTATCTATCTATCTATCTATCTATCTATAGGCCAGTTTCTTTCTACACTACCTTCATTTTGAAAAATTATCATTATTTAATAAGTAAAATTTAGTAAAATTCGAAGACTTATATGTACATTAATGATATAGAAAAATAATATCCTTTAGAAAGTGTGATTTTTTGAATGACTCAAAATACCTTACTTCAAAAAATGACAAATCAAAATAACATTTCTGTCTACAATTATTGTGAGTACTATTATACATTTGCTTTCATATTTAATATGTTAATTTCCTTGCAAAGGAAAAAATATATATTTGATTCTGAAATCAATCAATATCCATCTATAACAACTGTTCGGTTATAGATTTTTTCTTTTCCATCAAGCCAGAATACTTTGGAACATCTTCTTTAGTTATACATTATAAATACTATTACTTTAATTTGTAAAGTAATAAGATTCACTTTATGAAATATTTTAAAATAGGAAGGAAAAAAATTTAAGTAAGAAAAAAATAGCTCAGCTACCCAGAAATAATATTTTCCTCTTCCCTACCTCTTATCCAAAAATACTGCTGCACTAACACAGCTACTTAAGGGGTATCAGCATTGTCGTAGTGAAACCTTGCTGCATTTTGGCAATTAGAGCAAGAACATTCAAGTTTCAAAAGACAATACATCTCATATGTTCTACATGATAAACACTGTTACCCTTGTGACACTAGCCCACCTTTCAAATAGCCTTCTTAAACATAAATTAATTTACAGAAATGTCTACCTTCTCCTGTCTCCTACTGAGTCGTGCTCACTCTTGAACTCAAACTTTCTATCTCACTAACCCCAAAACAATTCTTGGAGGGTGAGCATACACTTCCCAAAAGGGCAAATGGCAAATCTCTTTTTTGTTTATTCCTTCTTCTCACAATATTCCTCAATAGAAGAATCTCAGAGTCAGTCTCCACTCTTCCCTTCTTCTCACCCTCTATATCCAGGTCACCATAACTCCTGTTTATTCTCTCTCCTAAACTTAGATCAAGCTGCCTCTCGTTCTACACTTCCAATGCAAGCCCTCAGCCAGGGAACCATTATGTCTTACCTGAACTTGGGCAAGAAAGCCCTCCTGGAAGTCCATACACACGCCCCCCTCCAGTTAAAATGGTGTTTCCTGCTTACAGACATTCAGCACCTTCCCATTCAGCTCCAGAATATATATATATATATATATATATATATATATATATATATATGTATGTATATACACACACACACACACACACATTCATTGCCTTGGAGATAACGTCTCTATCTTGCTCACTCTTTTTGTTTTCTTTATACTGTTTCCTTTAGTTACTAAGCACTGTATTATGTTATATTATTTTAGTCTGCCTCCCAAAATAGGGTGTGTGTTCCCTGAAGGCAAAGATTGTTTCTGTCTTGTTCACTCTGCGAACTCTCACTAGTTTTTGAATTATGGTTATTTTGCATTTTCAATTCACCTTTCCTTGTTTATATTTTAAATAGTTTTGTGATCATAAATGTCATAATATATATATTCACTTAAATTTTTGAGTTATAAGAATGCTAATAAATATTAATCACAGTGTAAAATATTGGTTATACTGTGTAACAGGTTTTAAGTAACATATTTTTAGTTTATTAACTTATAATGTGTTTCCTGGCCATAACTTGTGACAATTTGTATTTTAAAATAATTTTAAAATTACAGAATTTTTTTTTTTTGTGTGTGTGTGTGTGTGGTACGCAGGCCTCTCACCGTTGTGGCCTCTCCAGCTGTGGAGCACAGGCTCCGGATGCACAGGCTCAGCGGCCATGGCTCACAGGCTCAGCTGCTCCACGGCATGTGGGATCTTCCCAGACCAGGGCACGAACCCGTGTCCCCTGCATCGGCAGGCGGACTCTCAACCACTGTGCCACCAGGGAAGCCCTAAAATTACAGAATATTTACAAAAATAATACAGAGAGTTCCATGTACCCTTATCTAGACTCTCCTAATGCTAACATCTTATTTAGTACAATTAATATTCATATGATAATGTTAACCAAACTATAGCTTTTATTCTAATTTCACCAGTTTTTCCACTAATGTATTTTTTCCATTACTGAATCTAAGGATCTGACATTGCATTAAGTTGCTGTGTCTCTTGATCTCCTACAATTTTTGAACTCATGCAATCTTGGGCTTTTAAGACCTTAATAATTTTGCAAACCTTTAGTCAGATATTTTATAGAAGGTGTCTCAATTTGTTTTTGTCTGATGTTATCTTAAAATTTGATTGAAGTTTTGCATTTTGGGCAAGAATAACACAGAGGTGATGCGAATTTAGTGGGTGCAAGACATCGAGTCTTATTACTGGTGATATTAATCTTAAACACTTGGATAAGGTCAGAATCCAGTAAAAACATTGTTATGATTGCTATTATCATTATTATTATTATTATTAGGACTGTACCACTACTACTACAACTACTGAGACAGTTATAGATGTGACCTTTGGAAGCACTTTGAGTTTGGTTCCTGTGTTCTGTATGACATGCCTCCATCCTTTTTAAAAGAACTTCCTCACTTTTTGGCACTACAGTTGTTGCAGACTCATATGTTAAAAGTCTGATATACATATATTGCATATATAGATATTGAAATACATATGTTTTTATTGAGATCAAGAGGCACCAGTATCAAAAAATAACTTCATTCTATTTATAGCACAATCAACAATCAGAATAGTCCCTTCAAAAGTGACCCAAGAATAGCCAGATACAAAAACATCTTATGAAAGGGGCAGGCTTACTGCAGGCAAGAGATGAAGAGGAATTCTGTCCACTTAAAAAGAGAAAAAACACCATTCACTACCCTGATCCATTCCCACCTCTTATTTTCTGAGTTCTCTTAGAGACAGGGTGGAAAGGATCCTTAGGATAACACTTTGGCAAGTAAATGTATCACTCTAAGGGGAAGATAAACTCTTTTCTCACCACTGTCCAGGATTCCATCCTAACTGAAATGTAAACACCTAGGAAGATAATACTTTCACCTATATGCCTATCCCTGAATGCTAACATTTGGGTCTCTGAGAGATAAGAGAAATGTTATTGGATGTAATCAATTAACTCCATCATTAGCTGGGGCAGGAGAAAGGCTGCTTGTCTATTTTTCATTGTATGTGAAGTGTAAAATACTTTAAGGGAAGTGACAGCAAACACTCTTTATATTTATGATGTAAGATTTCCCATGGCTCAGGAGACTAAGGCTTACACTATAACACTAAGAAATCCAGATTAAGATTTATTTTCTCACATTCCTCTTGTATTCTTGTATTCTTCCTGCCCCAGGACTGGAATCAAAGAGGTCTCCAAAGAACTCTGGTAACTTTTATTGAATGATGGTAGTTAGAAACAATATTGGACATGAGGTATGCTCCCTGGTATTTGAATGCCCCATCTTCTAGGTCCTCTCTGTGGACAGAGATAAGAAACTATATATATATATATATATATATATATATATATATATATATATATATATATATATATAATGTAAGCTAACCCATGTCTAAATACTCATCTATATTTCATTTCTGATGTATCTTTCTATTTATCTATCTATCTATCGGGTTGGTCAAAAGGTGCCTTAGGTTTTTAAGTAAAAATAAAAGACACATTTCTCATTTTCACCAAGAACTTTATTGAACAACATATTCATCCTTTTGTTCCACTACCTTCTGCCATTTTTCAGGCAACTTCATAATTCCATCTTCCCAAAACTTTTTATCTTTTTGAGCAAAGAACTGTTCCATGTGCCTTTTACAGTCTTCCAGGGAATTATTTTTTTTCCATTAAGATAATTTTGTAAAGGTCAAAATAAATGGAAATCTGAAGATGCAATGTCTGGTGAATATGGAGGATGAACTAGAATTTCCCAGCCAAACTGTAACAGTTTTTGCATGGTCATCAAAGAAACATGTGGTCTTATGTTACCATGATGGAAGATTATGCAAGTTCTGTTGACTAATTCTGGATGCTTTTCATTGAGTGCTGTTTTCAGTTGGTCTAATTGGGAGCAGTACTTGTTGGAATTAATTCTTTGGTTTTCCAGAAAGAGCTCATAATAGAGGACTCCCTTCCAATCCCACCATATAAACAACATCACTTTCTTTGGGTGAAGACCGGGCTTTGGTGTGGTTGGTTGTGGTTCATTTCACTTGCCCCATGATCTCTTCCATTCCACATTATTGTACAGTATCCACTTTTCATCGTCCATCACATTTGTTTTAAAAATGGAACCTGGGCTCCCCTGGTGGTGCAGTGGTTGAGAGTCCGCCTGCTGATGCAGGGGACACGGGTTCGTGCCCCAGTCCGGGAAGATCCCACATGCCGCGGAGCAGCTGGGCCCGTGAGCCATGGCTGCTGAGCCTGTGCGTCCGGAGCCTGTGCTCCATAACGGGAGAGGCCACAACAGTGAGAGGCCCGTGTACCGCAAAAAATAAATAAATAAATAAATAAATAAAAAATAAATAAAAATGGAACCTGTTTGTTATGTTTAAATAGAGAATCACATGCAGACATACAGTAAAGAAGGTTTATTTCACTTAACTTATGTGGAACCCAAACACCAAAGTGATGAACACTACTAAACTGGTACAAATTATTTTCAACGTTTGATTTGGATATTTTGAGTATGGTGGCTATCTCCCATGTGGTATAACATCAGTTGTTCTCAATTAATATCTCAATTTGATAGCTATAAGTTTCAATGTTTCTACCTGACTGAGGAGCAACACCCAGTGAGAAATATCCAGCATGAAACTTTGCAAACCACTTTTGATAAGTTTGACCAGTCACAGCACCTTTTCCATACACTGCACAAATCTTTATTGAGATTCAGTTGCATTTTTACCTTTCTTGAAATAATAAAAGCATAATATGCTGGAAGTGTTATATTTCTTTCATCTTCTATATTAAAATGGCTGAACAAAAATCCACCAATTTTGGTAAGACATTTTTTAAATGCACACTGATATGACAGTTGTCACATACAATATAACAAAATTATTTCAAATGAAGTTAAAGACAACTAAGTGCTACTAGAGCCATCTTATGAAAAAAAAAAGGATATTTTGGCCAACCCAATATCTATGTTTTTTTCAACACCAAATCTTCCTTCCAGCATTCCTCCTTTGCTTATTTTCCATTTCATTCTCTGACAGTGAGAAACCTGGGTAAAGATTTTTTTTTTTAATATTAACCTTATTCTGGGTATAATAATCTTTTTTAGCATAGCTAGAAATATTCATAATTCCTACATTAAAGATGTACTTAGAAAAGAAAATAAGCACCTAAACATATCAATATTTCCAGTAAAGGACTAAGCTACTCAATATATTCATGAACTTCAAATTTAAAATTACTACTAATAAATTGTAGTTAGTAATTTTCTTGGCCAAAGAAAGGAATATAGGAGGACCTTCCAGATGGCAGAGAAGTAAGACATAGAGGTCAACTTCTTCCCCACAAACACATCAAAGATACATCTACATGTGGAACAACTCCTACAGAAAACATACTGAATGCTGGCAGAAGACCTCAGACTTCCCAAAAGGCAAGAAACTCCCCACTTACTTGGCCATGTGACTGACAGGGTCTTGGTGCTTTAGTCGGGTGTCAGGTCTGAGCCTCTGAGGTGTGAGAGCCGAATTCAGGACACTGGTCCACCAGAGACCTCCCTGCCCCTTATAATATCAATCAGTGAGAGCTCTCCAAGAGATCTCCACCTCAATATTAAGACCCAGCTCCACTCAATGACCAGCAAGCTCTAGTGCTGGACCCCTTGCCAAACAACTAGCAAGACAGGAACACAACCCCATCAATTAGCAGAGAGAGTGCCTAAAATCAGAATAAGTTCAGAGACACCACAAACACACCACAGAACATGGTCCTGCCTACCAGAAATACAACATCCAGCTTCATCCACAAGAACACAGGCACCAGTCTGTTCCACCAGAAAGTCTACACAACCCACTGAACAAACATTACCTATTGAAGGCAGACACCAAAAACAATGGGAACTACGAAACTGCAACCTGTGTAAAGGAGACCCTAAACACAGCAAATAAAGCAAAATGAGAAGACAGAGAAATACACAGCAGAAGAAGGAGCAAGGTAAAAACCCACCAGACCAAACAAATGAAGAAGAAATAAGCAGTGTACCTGAAAAAGAATTCATAGTAATGATAGTAAAGATGATACAAAATCTTGGAAATACAATAGAGAAAAATACAAGAAACATTTAAAAAGGAACTAGAAGAACTAAAGAGCAAACAAACAATGATGAACAAAAAAATAAATGACATTAAAAATTCTCTGGAAGGAATCAATAGCAGAATAACTGAGGTAGAAGAACTTATAAGTGACCTGGAAGATAAAATAGTGGCAATAACTACTTCAGAACAGAATAAAGAAAAAAGAATAAAAAGAATTGAGGACAGTCTCAGAGACCTCTGGGACAACATTAAACACACCAACATTCAAATTATAGGGGTCCCAGATGAAGAAGAGAAAAGAAAAGGTACTAAGAAAATATTTGAAGAGATTATAATTGAAAACTTCCCTAATATGGGAAAGGAAAGAGTCAATGAAGTCCAAAAAGTGCAGAGAGTCCAATACAGGATAAATCCAAGGAGAAACATGCCAAGAAACATATTAATCACACAATCAAAAATTAAATACAAAGAAAAAATATTAAAACTCATCAAGGGAAAAGCAACAAATCACATACAAGGGAACTTCCATAAGGTTAACAGCTGATCTTTCAGCAGAAACTCTGCAAGCCAGAAAGGAGTGGCAGGACATCTTTAAAGTGATGAAAGGGAAAAATCTTCAGCCAGGATTACTCTATCCAGCAAGGACCTCATTCAGATTTGATGGAGAAATTAAAACATTTACAGACAAGCAAAAACTAAGATAATTCAACACCGCCAAACCAGCTTTAAAACAAATGCCAATGGAACTTCTCTAAGCAGGAAACACAAGAGAAGGAAAAGGAAAAGACCTACAATAACAAATCCAAAACAGTTAAGAAAATGGTAATAGGAATATACACATTGATAATTCCTTTAAATATAAATGGATTACATGTTCCAACCAAAAGACATATATTGGCTGAATGGATACAAAAACAAGACACATATATATGCTCTCTATAAGAGATCCACTTCAGACCTAGGGACATATAACAGGCTGAAAGTGAGGGGATGGAAAAAGTTATTCCATGCAAATGGAAATCAAAAGAAATCTGGATTAGCAATTCTCATATGAGACAAAATAGACTTTAAAATAAAGACTATTACAAGAGACAAACAACAACACTACATAATGATCAAGGGGTAACTCCAAGAAGATATAACAATTGAAATATTTATGCACCCAACATAGGATCACTTCAATACACAAGGCAAATGCTAACAACCATAAAAGGGGAAATCGACAGTAACACAATAATAGTAGGGGAATTTAACACGCCATTTTCACCAATGGACAGATCCTCTGAAATGGAAATAAATAAGGAAACACAAGCTTTAAATTACACATTAAACAAGATGGACTTAACTGATATTTATAGGACATTCCAACCCAAAACAACAGAATACACTTTATTCTCTAGTGCTCCTGGAACATTCTCTAGGATAGATCACATCTTGGGTCACAAATCAAGCCTTGGTTAATTTAAGAAAATTGAAATCCTTTCAAGTATCATTTCCAAACATAACACTATGAGACTAGATATCAGTTACAGGAAAAAATCTGTAAAAAATACAAACACATGGAGGCTAAACAATACACTACTAAATAACCAAGAGATCCCTGAAGAAATCAAAGAGGAAGTCACAAAATACCTAGACAATATGATAATGCAAACATGACAATCCAAAACCTATGGAATGCAGCAAAAGCAGTTCTAAGAGGGAAGTTTATAGCAACACAATCCTACCTCAAGAAACAAGAAACATCTCAAAATACCAACCTAACCTTATACCTAAAACAATTAGAGAAAGAAAAATGAAAAAAAAGAAAAAAATATTAGCAGAAGGAAGGAAATCATGAAGATCAGATCAGAAATAAATGAAAAAGAAATGAAGGAAATGACAGCAAAGATCAGTAATGCTAAAAGTTGATTCTTTGAGAAAATAAACAAAATCGGTAAACCATTAGCCAGACTCATCAAGAAAACAAGGAAGAAGACTCAAAGCAATACAGTTAGAAATGAAAAAGGAGAAGTAACAACTGACGCTGCAGAAATACAAAGGATCATGAGAAATTACTACAAGCAACTATTGCCAATAAAATGGACTATCTGGAAGAAATAGACAAATTCTTAGAAAAGCACAACCTTCTGAGGCTAAACCATGAAGAAATAAAAAATAGACACAGACAAATCACAAGCGCTGAAATTAAAATTGGAATTAAAAATCTTCCAACAAACAAAAACCCACCATCAGATGGCTTCACAGGTGAATTCCAGCAAACATTTAGAGAAGAGCTAACACCTATACTTCTCAAACTCTTCCAAAATATAGCAGAGGGAGGAACACTGCCAAACTCATTCTATGGGGCCACCATCACACTGATACCAAAACCAGACAATGATGTCACAAAGAAAGAAAACTACAGGCCAATATCACTGATGAACACATATGCAAAAATCCTCAACAAAATACTAGCAAACAGAATACAACAGCACATTAAAAGGATCACACAGCATGATCAAGTGGGGTTTATCCCAGGAATGCAAGGATTCTTCAATATACACAAATCAATCAATGTGATAAACCATATTAACAATTGAAGGACAGAAACCATTTGATCATCTCAATAGATGCAGAAAAAGCTTTTGACAAAATTCAACACCAATTTTTGATAAAAACAAAACAAAACAAAAATACTTCCAGAAAGTAGGCATAGAGGGAGCTTACCTGAACATAATAAAGGTCATATATGACAAACCCACAGCCAACATCATCCTCAATGGTGAAAAACTGAAAACTCCTCCACTAAGATCAGGAAAAAGACAAGGTTGCCCACTCTCACCAATATTATTTAACATAGTTTTGGAAGCTTTAGCCACAGCAATCAGAGAAGAAAAAGAAAAAAAAAAAGCAATCTAAATTGGAAAAGTAAAAGTGTCTGTTTGAAGATATCATGATACTATACATAGAGAATCCTAAAGATGGTACCTGAAGACTACTAGAAATAATCAACGAATTTGGTAAAGTAGCAGGATACAAAATTAACGCACAGAAATTTCTCACATTCCTATAAACTAATGATGAAAATTCTGAAAGAGAAATTAAGGAAACACTCTCATTTACCACTGCAACACAATGAATAAAATACTCAGGAAGAAACCTACCTAAGGAGACAAAAGACCTGTATGCAGAAAATTATAGGACACTGATGAAAGAAAGTAAAGATGATACAAACAGATGGAGAGATATATCATGTTCTTGGATTGGAAGAATCAACATTGTGAAAATGACTCTACTACCCAAAGCCATCTACAGATTCAATGCCATCCTGATTAAATTACCAATGATATTTTTCACAGAAGTAGAACAAAAAATTTCACAATTTTTATGGAAACACAAAAGACCCTGAAAAGCCAAAGCAATCTTGAGAAAGAAAAATGGAGCTGGAGGAATCATGCTCCCTGACTTCAGACTCTAGTACAAAGCTATAGTAATCAAGACAGTAAAGTCCTGGCACAAAAACAGAAATACAGATCAATGGAACAGGATAGAAAGCCCAGAGATACACCCATGCACATATGGTCACCTTATTTTTGTTAAAGGATGCAAGAATATACAATGGAGAAAAGACAGCCTCTTTATAAGTGGAGCTGGGAATACTGGACAGCTACATGTAAAAGAAAGGAATTAGAACGCTCCCTAACACCATATACAAAAATAGACTCAAAATGGATTAAAGATCTAAATGTAAGGCCAGACACTATAAAACTCTTAGTGGAAAACATAGGCAGAACACTCTATGACATAAAATACAGCAAGATCCTTTTTGACCCACCTCCTAGAGAAATAGAAATAAAAACAAAAATAAATAAATGAGATCTAATGAAACTCAAAAGGTTTTAGACAGCAAAGGAAACCATAAACAAGACCAAAAGAATGGGAGAAAATATTTGCAAATGAAGCAACTGAGAAAGGATTAATCTCCAAAGTATACAAGAAGCTCACACAGCTCAATATGAAAAAACAAACAAACAAACAAAAAAGAAATAAACAATCCAAAAATGGGCAGAAGACCTAAATAGATATTTCTCCAAAGAAGATATACAGATTGCCAACAAACACATGATAGGATGCTCAATGTCACTAATCATTAGAGAAATACAAATTAAAACTACACTGAGGTATCATCTCACACTGGTCAGAATGTTCATCATCAAAAAAAAAAATCAACAAGCAATAAATGCTGGAGTGGGTGTGGATAAAAGGGAACCCTCTTACACTGTTGGTGAGGATGTAAATTGATACAGCCACTATGGAGGACAGTATGGAGTTTCCTTAAAAAATATAAAAACGGGACTACCATACGACCCAGCAGTCCCACTACTGGGCGTATACACTGAGAAAACCATAATTCAAAAAGAGTCATGTACCACAATATCCATTGCAGCACTATTTACAATAGCCAGGACATGGGAGCAACCTACGTGTCCATCAACAGATGAATGGATAAAGAAGATGTGGCACATGTATACAATGGAATATTACTCAGCTATAAAAAGAAATGAAATTGAGTTATTTGTAGTGTGGTGGATGGAACTAGAGTCTGTCATATGAGTGAAGTAAGTCAGAAAGAGAAAAACAAATACTGTATGCTGACATATATATGGAATCTAAATAATAATAATAATAATAATAATAATAATAATAATAATAATTCTGAAGAACCTAGGGGCAGGACAAGAATAAAGACACAGATGTAGAGAATGGACTTGAGGACATGAGGAGGGGGAAGGGTAAGCTGAGACGAGGTGAGAGAGTGGCATGGACATATATACACTACCAAATGTAAAACAGATAGCTAGTGGGAAGCAGCAACACAGCACAGGGAGATCAGCTCGGTGCTTTGTGACCACCTAGAGGGGTGGGAGGGAGGGTGGGAGGGAGGGAGATGCAAGAGAGAGGTGATATGGGGATATATGTATATGCATAGCTGATTCACTTTATTTTACAGCAGAAACTAACAAACCATTGTAAAGCAATTATACTCCAATCAAAATGTTAAAAAAAGAAAATGTTTAAGTGAAGTTTATTAAATGTATAAAAATGACAATTTTCTCTCTGAATTTGTATTTTATTTTTCTTAAGAAGGAAAATGAAATTTTCAGAATAGTTGCTTTTTTATTACATAAGTAATTAATGTCAGTTGTAGAGTAACTAGAAATTGGAAGAAATGTAAAGAAGAGAACAAAAGTTGCCCATATTTTTACCTCCCAGAAAAAAAAAAAAGAAAGGAAAACATAATATGACCTTTTTTTTTTTTTATATATAGGCCACCACCTGGTTTATTTTACAACATGTCCACACTGCATTGAGCACCAATGCAGATGTTACAAAGAAACCCACAGTCCTGTCCCAGCAGGGAAGAGGTCCAGTGTACGACTTGGGGTGGTCTTGGCGTGGGTGAGGGAGAAAAGATAGGACAGGAAAGAAGAACAGACATTATTCCTCACTCCTGTTCCAGAATGTGAGTGATGAAATGCAAGGATTTTAAGCTGATCTTAGTCCTCTTCTTTCAGTCAGCTGATGTTCAAATATGGAATCTGGGCTGGTAGATCAGCTGGAACTGGGCAAAACAAGGGCACAGTGTTTAAAATAGCATCCACAGTATTACTGCCTAAAGTAGGCGAAATGAGCTATGCTTTTCAACCGATGCTTTTTACTTTTTCTTGTTTTATGAACTCTTACAAGTTTAGAGGATATCAGAATTATACAACCACAATCACAAGAGAGCATCTGCTCAGTGTGAAAAATTATTGTTTAGGAAAAATAATTCAATAAATATACAGAGGGAAATGAACTAAGTTGGATGATACCAATACAGAAAGATAGTTTGGGTTCCTTTATTTTGACTTTTTTTCATTTATGACCCCACAAAACTATGTAGTATATTATGAAGACTGAGAATATCTTTTATGTTAAAATCCAGTCTTTAAATCCAGCTGCTTCTTTAAAATTAGCATTTTAAATAGTTATTTTTGCTCCCGTATTTTTCCTCTGAAACAGAAGGTAAATGTTAGAAAACTGGCAGGTGCTATTTCCCATTCCAGAGGCACAGACAGGGTTTCTTTATGTTTGGAGACAACCATGGTTCTTGGTTTCTGGTACACTTGAGCCTCCGGCACCTTTGGGTCTCCAGCAGCTTCCTGGGAATACAAGGCTGAAATCCCCATATTCCAGAGCAAAGGAGCCAATCTGAAGGACTTGTATCTTGGAAAGAGAGAACACCATCTCCTTAGCTCTGGGTCCCCATTATCTGAGGGAAGTAGAGGGAACAGGTAGGAGCAAAGCTTTGTGTCATCAAGTCACTACTGGAGAAGGCAGTAAAGCAAGCCTAGAGCCTGCCCGGTAGCCTAGTTTTGAGAAACAAAATGCCTTCTCAAAAGTATAGGCTTCCTGTTTATGATCTAAAATAGATGCCTTTGAAATGATTTATCTGGACTTGTGGAAGGCAGTTGCTCATTACATATTATCTAACTTTAGATTTTCTACTTGATCATTCACACCAAATCAGGCTTCAAAAATAGACCAAACTAGACTGGAATATGTACATTTCAACAGATCAAAAACTGCAGAAGGCTTACATCACTTACCGACACAACACCAGACCCAAGGACTCCATTGGTATAAATATTTCCAAATTCCTTTGCATTTTAATAACACCAGAGAATGGTTGGTACAAAGACAATTACATTTTCTAACATTGATTGAATTACATTGTTTATCTTAGTTATAAACCAATTTACATAATTTTGCTCCACTTTCTATGCATTTTTCCCTTTAAATCACCATTTACAAAGTTTATATCTTTAAAAAAATTCAAAAGACAAATGCTTAAAGGAGCAAGTCTTCTGAGCTATCTTTCTTTCGACTGCTGTTGGCAAGCGGATGGATCATCATGGATTTTGAATGGGTGGCCAAGCATTTCCACGGGTCACCTTACCCCACATGTTTGGGGACAGGGAAAATTGGAAACTATATCTTTGAATGATGTTCGAAGAAGGGCACAGTTCTTCAGCTCTTGAGGGTGAGTACCTTCCAGACCTGTTCTGCATGACCACAGTGATGATCTCACCAACGAATCCAGTGGCTTGAAAGACCCCAACAATAGCTCTAACCCAGGTCACTCACCAAGGCATCATTCTCAACTATCTTCTGTGTCTCTCCACCCACTTTCTCCATGGAGTGACTAGTTATGCATTAGAGGCTGTGCTCTGGCTTCTCTGGGGCATGGACTGTGCTTTCTGGAGTTGGCAGATACTCTGTGTGAATGTCTGTTATACTCTGCACTTGTTGGCAACAGAGCCGTCGAGCCAGCAGGCTCATAGGGCTCTTTGCTGGCACCTGGGACTGTCATGCCACCTTCCACACCTGGGATCATTATGTCTTCTGGCCAGACTCTGCTGGCTCCTTCTGCCAGACCCAGGGGGATACGATTCCCAAAAAGAAAGAGCTGGACTGGCATCTTCCACATCATCTGACTTGACTTGTTCTCTTTGGGGAGGGCAGCTAGCTTCAGTGCAGGGGAAAATTTTAAAGCTCTGCAGCCACAGGTCCTGGTGGAGTGAGAGTCAGTGCTGGAATGCAGGGAGCAAAACTCAGGGCCAGAGGGATCACCAAGCTCCCTTCAACCCCAGCAGGCAGAGGAGCAAACTTTGCATCTGGGAACTTTCCCAGCAAGTCAGTACTTGCCTCTCCCAAAGAGGGTGGGAAGAGGTGTGCTGTACGCTCACCAGGCCTGCCTTCTGGATCTCTTTGGCCAGTTTGAAAAGGATGACCTTTTTAAAGTTACAGGGCCACAGCTGCAGGTCAGGAGAGCTGATAGGAAGGCCCTGAGCCCTGCCAAAAGTTGCTTTTATGCTGTTTCCCAGAAGAAGAAAGGGCATGCATTCAATAAGCGGATTATTTTTTGAGTTTAAAATTTTATTTGTTATTCTATATTTGAAGAGTAAGGCATACGCTTAGGTTTTTCTTGTTATGAGAAGTAAACAGTTCGTTATGTGGCCAGTATTCTTAGAACCAAGTATGGAGTTGTTCTTGTAAATATTGAGCTTTATGGTTTAAAAAAAAAAAAGTGGCCATCCTCATCTGGGTGGGCTAGATGTGGCTCCCACTAGTAAATTTCCCCTTTGTCCAGGGGACCTGAGCAGGGAGCTCTAGAGGCTGCCTGGAGAACTGGCAGGGAGCTGCCATGACCCAGTGGCTTGGGCAGTTTGGGAAAAGAGGCTGCGCTTAAGAGCCTCTCTCTTGACTGGATGCAGCTCTGAGATGCTGGAGCCCAATAATGGACACGGCATGGATGCCCACATGCTGCTTCCAGCTTGAAGATTGAGGCCACATGAAAGAACAAGAATGGTCTCTGGGAACTGATAGTGACCCTCAGCCCACAGCAAGAAGACGGGACCTCAGTCCTGCAACCATATGGAATGAATTCTGCCAACAACCTGAATAAGCCTGGAAGTGGATTCTTCTCCAGAACCTCCATGTAATAGCCCAGGCTGGTCAACATTTCATTTTGACCTCATGCACAGTCAAGCCCACCCAGCTTCTGACCTACAGAACTGTGAACTAATAAATGGATGTTCTTTAAGCCACCAAATTAGTAGTAATTTGTTAGGCAGCAATTGAAAACTAATACAGACAGCTTCTTAGCATCAGAGCTGTGGCTTCATCTAAAAACTTTAACAGCCTAGGATTTTGGTTTAACCAGATAAACTATGTGGTAGGGGAGGGAGTGAAGACTAGGTGTAAAATGACAAAAAAACAGACTAGTTACCCTGGTGTGAAATAATAAGAAATATATGTATTGGTCTTTTGAAACGGTTCCTGATGCAGAGCTCCTAAACTCATTGTAAAGAGGGGTGATAGGAGAATCTTTTGTTCTAACTTTTAGTCCTTGATCGCAGTGGGTGACACAGAGCTCCTGAGACCTTTGAAATTTTCTGAATGATAGAAATATCTGACACAAAACCCCAAAATCCTTTGAAATTTCCTGGAGTGGTTTTTGTTCTAATGAGGTGACTCTAGGTTCCTGAATGGGGGATGGTCACCAGAAAGACCAAGCCATAATTAGAAGCTTGGGGTTTTAAGCCCCACCTCTCATTCTCCAGAGAGAGGAGAGGGGCTGTAATGGAGATAGTAATCAGTCATGCCTCTGTGATGAAGCCTCATTAAAATCCCAATAGTACAGGGTTCTGAGAACTTCGGGGTTGGTGAACACATCAACGTTCCAGGAGCACAGCAGCCCAACCCACCTGCTGACCATCAGCTGCTGCGCTCCTGAGAAGCTCAATGTATCCTTTATCCAACAAGTCCTTAGGCTTCCTCAAGGCATTCTGGGCACAGCAAAGAAGACACAGGCATTCCCTGATGGCCTACTATCTGGTGGGTAACAAAGAGGATGCCTTCTCCCCAGAGATGGGACGATGCTGTCCAAAGAAGGTCATTTCCTCAGCTGTGGCCGTGAAAGGGAGTCCCTGAATGCAGGCAATGACTTTTTCCCTGCAAGAGAAATCGGGCTACCTCTTTGGATGCACCACCAGCAATTTAAAGAAAATTTTCACTTGTTTGCTTTGTAAGCCTCCGTGTACTGGGTCCCCATGTGATGTTTGTGAATGTGTAATGTTAGGTCTCTGTGTTACTCACAAACCTAACCAGAGCTTCTCTACCCCCTTGACCCTGCAGTTTCAGACAAAGTGCTTCACCTCTCTTGGCAATATTGAGTTCTTTCAAGAATCTTGAAATATCTTGAAATGAAGGCTGCCAAGATAAATCCCTAGCCCTGACTGTAGTCTTGTTATCAATAATCTTGCTGTAAGTGCCACTTTCGAATTTGTGATTTACTCTCTCTGGATCTGAAAACCTGTGATTATAAGGCTCTGAAATCATTGCTTAAATTATATTCTCCATATCGTCAACTTGCGAAGCTCCATACTGGGAGGCTGAACTATTCTTCTCAGCATTTCAACACTCTGTCATTACTGCAACTTCCAGTTGATCAATATTGGGTGAACCAAGGCAAAACTTCTTGAATTCTTTACAGAAATCAAAAAAGGAATAGAAACATTCAATCAATAATACTTTCTTCTTGGAAACCTCATGATGCAGGATTTGCCTGACATGAAGCTGTCCTTCAGTACAGAGAGGAAAGAAGGTTCCTACCCCAGGGTTCAGTTGATTGCCCACTGGTTAAAGTACTGGAGGGCTTGGCCCAGCTGGCACAGAGAACAGGCTTTTACATCCCATCTTAGTTTGTTTCACACAATTAATTCTTGGTCAGTTTCAATTGAACTGGTCTTTTACTTCGTACAACTGTCCCAAATTCTTGGTGGCCAGATCCACGACTTTCCATCACAGCAGGATCAGCTCCTTCTCATGGGAGCCCAGCGTGGTCCCGGTAGCCCCAGCAGTGATCCCAAAAGTGCCACTGAGTAATGCGGAGATGCTGTCATGAAAATAGATGGGGAGAGAAGTGTCATCGAGAGGTGGTGAGATGGGGAGGAAGTGAGAACGGGATAACCTGTGCTAAAAATGTCTTTGGAGAGAAAAAGAGAGAGTGCCCACCCCTCTCCACCTTCCACGTAGTCCCTGGAATAAAAAGGGGTAACCAACCCCCAAAGGCCACACCTGACCGCTGTCCACACCCCGGGCAGGAGGTGTGCAGGCCAACTTCTGAGGGCCTCCCCAGTTGTCTCTGAGCAGGTGGCCACATCGCTGGGCCAGCGACACCTCCAGCTGCTGGAGCACCGATCTCCGTGGGTGTGCTCAGGCTCCCAGGCCCTGAGGCTACATCTACGAAGTGGCCTTGGTGACGCTGCTTTCTTCGCAGTGCTGGTCAACGAGCTCCTGGAAGCCAGTGAGGCACCTAGACTGGGGGGTCGTTTTGCTGGCGACCACCACGGTGGGCTCTCACAACCTCCCCATCCTCAATAGTCGGCCGCATGCAACAGGCAGTGGGCGGGGTCTTCAGGGAAGACAGGCCTTCTCATCCAACCTGGGTGTCGTGTTCCTCGTGGCTAGCACAGAGTCAAAACCCTGTGCCTCCTGGTCTGCCTGAGCATCACGCCCCTAATCTTGGGCGGCTGCCGGCCTGGCCCGAGGAACTCTGCTGGCGGACTCGCCTGGGCTGCTGACACTGTGTGCGCACCCGTGCCTGGTCTGTCTGCAGCACTTGGGATTCTTGCCGGAGCTTGCGTTAACCCCCAGGACCTGGCAGGGCCCCGGGGAGCTGAGAGCTGAGAAAGCATGGGCTCCCGGGACAGTTCCAGGAGAGAGGCCAGGCGCTCCCCAGGCCTAGGCCCCTCGCAGGCTGATAAAGAAGCCCCGTCGGCCCGGGAGGCAAAGCCGGACGCCCCTGGGACACAGCCACAGGAGGTGCCCCGGAGGACCTCCACGGTGGTCAGCAGCAAGAAGGCTGGTGTCCAGGTGGCCACAGGGCCCGCGGTGGCTCCACATTTACCGGCCGAGTCCACGAGCCCCCAGCTTCCGGGATGGAGACGCTGGTCCACCCTGTGGGGGGACCGCAGCCCCTGGGCCCTGGATGGTGGCCACGCCCAGGCTGGAAAGCAGCGGGGCCCATGCCTGAGCCCTGCGGGGACCATGGCGCCAGCCCAGAGGGGGAAATACCGAGGCTGCTGTCGGCCGTCTGCACCCCGACCCGCATGCCCCTGCCCGACCGCATCCCGTGGGTACCTTTGCTGAGCCCGGGGTGGGGCAGAGAGCTGTGGCGGAGGCCTCTCCAGCGGTGGCCTTGCCCTCGTGGCCCTCCGGCTAGGTTCCTCGTGCTCCACCACGTGGACGAGGCCCTGTCCCTCTCTGGGAGCACGGAGGGGTTGAGCTTCCACTGTGCGGCCTCCCGCCCAATGGGAACCAGTGCCTGGTGTAGCCCCCACGTGTCTGAGCATCCCGAGGCCATGGCAGCAGCACAGGCTTCCTGGAAGCTCCAAGGACGCAGCGCCAAGTCCCAGGGGGTGGTCCCAGGGCAGGCGGGAGGGAGCCCCGGTGGCTGAGGTGATTCCGTCCAGTTGGTTGGTGGCTCCTGTCACACTTTGTTGCACTCGGACCCTCTGCTCACAAGTCCCTGCAGCGCAGACTCAGATGAGAACTAGGAAGGCTTGGGGGTCCCTCACCGCTACCTGCTGCCAGACCCCAAGTTCCTCCTTCGCTGTTCACCCCGCCGCATCTGCATGGTGGAACCCGACACGCTGCGCCCCGAGGAAGCCCGGCGGGACAGAGGTTCTCAGCAGGACCCGGAGTCCCTGGCTCTCTCCAACGCTGGCAGTGCTGCCCTCAAAGCCACCACGGTGACGCTGCCCAAACTCGGCCAACTCTGCGCCCAGAGGGAGCCCAGTGCCAAGGGCGGCCTGGGGCTCCTGTCCTGAAGGTCCTTAGTCCCCAAGACGGCTGCTCTTGGCCTGTCCACTTCAGGCCGCCTACCTGCCCATAGGTCCAGCACCACTGCTCAGCTAGTCAGCAATGACCTAGGCCAGCTCAAGAAAGAGGGCAGGTGGCTGGTCCTGGAGGCTCCACTGGCTGACAAGCGGCAGTGGGACCATGACCTCCAGGTGACTCTGATCTCGCCTTCGATTCTGTGCCAGTGCACTGTGGTCCAAGAGACACACGGCCCACAGAACACCATGGTGCTGAGCAGTAACACATGGTGTTGGTACAGGGCGAGGCCTTCCACCCCCCGCAAGGTGGAGTTCCAACTCCAATGCAGACACCCACCCCCTCCACTCAGAATCTGCCGCTGTCTTGAGATTCACATGTCAGAAATAAAGCAAATGTTCTAAAAAATAACAACAAAAAACCCCACAAAAAACAAACCAAAACAACCCACGCAGAGTACCACCCCTCTCCCCAGTGTCCCCCAATGTCCATGTATTCTGTGAATGTTACCCTACATGGCAAGAGGGACTTGGAAGGTATAATTAATGTTATGCGGAAATTTTCCTAGATTGTTAGAATGAATTCAATCTAATAAAAATGGAGAAACTTCGAGACACAGAGGAAAATGTGACATCACAGGGAAAAAGTCTAGAGCCTCCAGAAAGGAGTGCAACATGCTAACAACTTTATTTTAACTCAATGAGACCCATGTCACATTTCTGACAAATAGAACTGGAAATTTACCAGGTTTAGTTGCTTTAGACCATGAAGTTTGTGGTAATTTATTACAGCAACACTAGATATAATTTGGTCATGGTCATTAGCATCTGGAGCATGACTGAATTTGAAATCTAATGCAATGGATGTACTTGAGAAACAGTAAACTATACTGTATGTTGGCAAGTAAAGGTGTCTGACTAACACTGCACAGAAAAGGGGAAGGCACGCCATGAGCATTTGCTTTTGTTTCTGTTTTTGTTTTGTTGTTGTTCTTTTGCTATGCAATATCTAAATATTTTGGATAAAACCAAGAAAAGTTGGATACGGGGCCTGGCTTTCAGGTTTAGAATACTAAATGAAGACAACAGGCCTCTTCTCAGAATCATTTTGGAATAAGTAGGAACATAAGAAGTGGAAGTTAAGAGATGTGGTGGTGAATGTTCTGGAACATCTAGATCCTGTGGCATGGCAACACATTTCTAGTAGGTGGAGTCACCCTAACAGATTCTTTGGTTTATGCAGTTTTCTTTAATTTGTGTCCCATTCCATTTTGTAGTTGGTTAGCTAGATAATATATTTTCTGGGCCTCCTGATAGCTGTCCAGTATTTCTTTCAGCAGAAATGACATAAGTTGTATTATATTATTTGGTATTAAGAATACTAACTGGGCATTTACTCCCTGATCCTAACACAACCGCCAAATTTTTAGTGATTACCCTGGCCCCAAATCCAAGAGTGAGCCTTAACTGGCTTTTATCAGTTCCTACATCCAAGAGGTACTATGGTGGTTGGGGAGTGTGGTCCAAATGGGTCCATCAACAAATGAGGAAGCTTTTCCTAAGGCATTTGATTTGCTTTAGGGCTTTGCTACTGAATGCCATAATACGCTGAAATGGTGAATTTTTTAGAAAAAAAACCATAAAATATCCATCATTCAAAGCAAGAAATGGAATGTCTATAACTTTATTTTGGAGTCAGAAAATCCTAGATTCTTATTGCTCAGTATTCTGGGTATTATAACAAACAACAAAAAAACTGTCTCTCTGTGTGTGTGTGTATGTTTTGTCCTAAATAGTGACAGAGGTAATTGAAAAAATTAAGCTTGAAATAGGTATAGGTAGCAAAGGGGATATTTACCTTTAAACAGAATGGGAGCAGGATGGATTATGTCTTGAAAGGCCAAAATTCTTACTACAGTAAATAGAAAAGAAAATAATACATTGTAAAACAAAAAGAAAAAAGTATTTTTAAAGACATAGAAATGAAAGGAAGCAACAAGGACCAGATGCACTAAAATTCCAAAGATAGAAAAGCCCTTTGAAATGAAATGTTTGCCAGTATTTTATGTCCTCTGGGAATGTGCCATATCTTGGCACAAGCTGTGTTTCTACTGGCCCTGATGAACAGATTTTATAGGGGAGTAAAGAGACGGCAGACATTTTGACTATCTCATGGTGCTGAGATCACAGACCGGAAACTAGAAGTTCTGGTTATGCATTTCTTTGAAACAAACCACGCCAAATTTAGGCTTAAACTTAGACTTAAAACAACAATCACATTATTTTCTCTTATAGTTTCTGTGGGACAAGAATTTTGGAAAGTTATCAGCGAGGTGCTTCTGGCCTGGAGTCTCTCAAGTGGTTGTAGTCAGATGTGACTGGAACTGGAACAGCGGAGGGATAGAATAGCTGAGTGCTAGATGCATTGCTCACTCTCTGTCCATGTGGTCCCACAGCTTCTCCACGTAATCTCCATGGAACAGTTTGGGCTTCCTCACGGATTGGTGGGCTCAGGGCAGTTGAACTGTTAATATGGCAGCTGAAGGTTAAATGAGTGGGAGAATTCCATTGACAAAGGCTGAAGCTGAATCACTTTTTAGAAGCTAGCCTAGGAAGTCATGCTGTGTTGCTTCCATCCTACTTTATTGGTTGAAATGAAATTCTGCCCAGTTTCAAGGGGAGGGGACATGCATCCCATGCTTCAATGGAAAAATTGTCAAAGTCCCATTGTATAAAGAACATGTAGCATGGGAGATATTGTGGCATCTTAGGGAAATACAACCTGTTCCCAACCAGACATAAGGTGACTTTTCAATGTGAGGCATTTTCTGTATTCTGAGTCAATGATGAAGCGTCAGGAACTAGGCCAGAAATGTAAGGTGAATACTCCCATAGTTTTCCAATGTGTGGGAAACAAGTCTGGCTGGAAAGAAGGGTTCTGCAACAAAGCCAAAAGGGGTCTCCCCTCAGTCATTCTGCAGATCATTAATCTGCTTGGAGTGAAGTTAAGAATTTAGCCCCAAACTTTGGAGGGTAGAACTCTCAGGGCTAAGGAAAAAGCCTAGAAGGAGCCTATCTTAGTCCATTTGGGATGTTCTAACAAGATTGGGTGGCTTGGGCTTCCCTGGTGGCGCAGTGGTTGAGAGTCCGCCTGCCGATGCAGGGGACATGGGTTCGTGCCCCGGTCTGGGAAGATCCCACATGCCACGGAGCAGCTGGGCCCGTGAGCCATGGCCGCTGAGCCTGCGTGTCCGGAGACTGTGCTCCACAAGGGGAGAGGCCACAACAGTGAGAGGCCCGCATACCGCAAAAAAAAAAAAAAAAAAAAAGATTGGGTGGCTTAAAAACAACAAAGAATATATTTCTCCCAGTTCTGGAGGCCAGAAGTCCAGGATCAGGTGTCAGTGTGGTTGATTTTGTGAAGGCGTTCTTCCAGGTTGCAGACTGCTAACTTATTGTTGTGTCCTCACACAGTGGCAGGGGTAAGGCATCTCCCTGGAGTCTCTTTTTTTTTTTTTTTTTTTTTTTTTCCGGTACGCAGGCCTCTCACTGTTGTGGCTTCTCCCGTTGTGGAACACAGGCTCCGGATGCACAGGCTCAGCAGCCATGGCTCACGGGCCCAGCCACTCAGCAGCATGTGGGATCTTCCCGGACCAGGGAACGAACCCGTGTCACCTGCATTGACGGGTGGATTCTCACACACTGCGCCACCAGGGAAGCCCCCTGGAGTCTCTTTAATAACAATACTAACCCCACTCATGAAGGGGGTTAGTGACCTAATCACCTTCATGACCTAATCACCTTCTAAAGGCCCCACCTCCTAATACCATCACCTTGGACAGTAGGTTTTTCACTTATGAATGTGGGCGGGGGGAGTCATAGCAGAACCCATGTGTGGATTTGGGGAAACAGTAGTGCTCTGAGTCTATCCTGTAGACACACCCCCTGACCCTGCTCAATGCCCTGTTAGATTGCTCTGATTGGCCCTCACCCCATCTGCCCAACCCAAGGAAGTGTATGCCCTTGCTCTGAAAGATCTTCTGGAGCCTCTACAGCCTATTCTGTACACTGTGGTGGTCGTTTCTACATTTGAATCAAGTGTTAAATGCTTTTACTTCCTCTTCCCATTAGTACCAAAAGGAATTCCCTAAGTGAGAAAAAACCACATGTAGAGAAGGGCTGGGAAATTTGGGGTCTCACCCTCTAACAGTCCTCAGAGCTGTGAGTCTCTGTGCCTGACTATGTTGACAACTGGGATCTCTAACAATGGGAAGCCACACACCTTGAGGATTCGGGCTCATTCTCTCCCTGGCATGTCAACCAGACACATTTCTTTTCAAAAGCAGGCATTAGCTTATTATGAAATTCTTGTATAAACTGAGCACGTGACCCATGGTTTGGTGACTGCTGAGCCCAATATTCCTGTTTGGGGGTAGATCAACTCAGACTCAATGATTAACAAAGAACGTAGGGCCTGGAAACCTAGCTAGTCAAATGGAAAAGTTATATTCAAGAACACAGCTGACTTGTCCCAGTGGTCTCTCAGTATTTTCATGAAAAAATGGCAACTCTCTAATTAGGGAAAATTTCATCCCAACTTCCTTGACTGAAGCAAATCTGCTGCCTCAACAGGGCCCTTGGTTCACAGATGGCTCACGGATGGTTTGGCCAAGGTTGAACCTGATGGTGTCCATGAGGCTGCTGCACTGTTCAATCTCAGCATCAGCTACACAGATGAAAATGACACGGTCTCTGTTTAGTGGACCAAACACAAGGCTGCTCTTGTTTACCTGAACAACACTACCCTTGATTAGCCTTGTTATAATATTTTCAGTGATGCTTGAGCTATTTCCCAAGAAGTTGGGTTCCAGTTTAATTTCCTACTTTAGAAAACTAGAGACTGGTGGGTTAAAGATACCGCTCTTGGAAGATGCACATGGTGGAAACAAATCATGGCTATTAGTCAGCCTCTCGATCATCACAAAGATGCCCACAGTGAGGGCTCTTTAACTGAAGATACCAAATGGAGTCAAGTTCCTCATCAAGAGACTTAAAATCCAGATCGTCCCCACTACTGCCTATATTCATAATTGTACCAGACATGGCAACAGAACTGCTCTCCTAGACTAGGCAAAGAGTAAACAGACCTATGTGTCTGATGCAGAGGCCAGCACTGACTGCCATATTTGTGGCTCCTGCCAGAAGTTGGTCCACTTGTCTCATGACAACATGGTGTGGATTGTGGCCCTGCTCACTCCTGGGACACCGATTGCCTGTACTGGAATTTGACCTTTTTCATGACTATTTGGTGGGGCCACACCAAAGTGGACACTTTTTCAAGTTATGGTGGTGCTGTTCTAGTGTGATCAACTGCCTTTGGTCACATGATCATGGCTTTTGGAATTAATCTGTGCTTTGTTTTCAGCTTTCTGACAATCTTATGTGATAATAAAGCACACTTTTTCACAAAAGCCACTCAACAATGGTCTGGTAATCAATGTTTTCAGTAGACTCTCCACACGCCCTAATAGACACAGGCATTTGGTATCCTTGATTATTGAAGCATCGTCCTCAAAATTTATCCAAATAACTTATCGCTTTATTTCCCTCACCTGCTCCTAGTCTGCACACATTAGTAGGGCAGTTTGGTCATGAATGGAGCTGTTCTAAGAGAGGAGACATCTCCTCTCAGAGGCTTTCTAGATTATGATCAGAATGAAAGGTATGGGATTTCATATATATCTATTTTGAAAATTTGAACGTTTTCTCTGATCATTTTTGGGTGTGATGGTTTTTTCTCTCCCTCAGTTGCATCCCTAGGATGGACTGAATGGTACCTGCTCCAACTGGCAGCTCAGCCAAAAGATGGCAAACAACTCTGATTCAGCTACCTGGATTCTCATGATGGCTTGCTGTGATAATAGATCAAAAGGAAAATAAACACTTGATCGTGTACAATGATTGCTACCCCCTCAAACAGTGGTCCACTTAGAAAGGGACAAATGGATATCTTTGCATGTTATAAAAATTCTTTTCCCTTGCACTCATGGTTTTGGACAAAAAGTCTCATTTCCAGTAAGTGTCGATTGAAAATAGGAGAAGCTATGGGAACATGTGGATTTGGGGCAGTAAAAGAAGAGCGACAGTTCTAGTTTATGGTGAGGAAATACCTCCTGGAGTGACAGGAGAGTGATGGGGTATTGATGGTCTTTGTCTTTTGCAATCATCCCTGGAATCTTACTCATGAAGGAGAACACCCTTGTGCAGCTCTCACAAACCATCACAAGCTCCTTAAATTTAACTGATTGCTTGGTCTGCCATCTCTAACCAGACAATTTTGACCACAATTAATCACTATTTTCCTTAATCTGACATGGGCATTGGAGACAGCCACAGATGGTCTCAGACTCTGCATATCCCATGAATAAATACTTGTCAACACCTCCATTTGTATTTCTCACCCTATTCCCATAGCCAACTATCAGACATTCTGTGTGGAAGGAGAATACCACATTGCTGGTGATGTGGACAAACAGGTTGTAATGAAAGCAGTGAGGCAGACATTCCAAAAACAAGGGCTATATTCCATCATTTTAGCTGAAAAGAGAGCTATGGGGCTATGAGGTTTACCATTTGAGTGGAGCAGCACATTGGAGGCACCATCAATGGCTCCTGATTGATATAGGTCTAATGTGGTGGTCCCCAACACTTGTCAATATTTTCTCCCCAGTGAAACCATGTGCACTCTTGGGACTTTGGAACCAGGTATTAACTTGTTTCCTTACCCCAAACATGGTGGCTTGCACCTTAAGGGTTGTCGTATGAGACTTGCATGTATTTGAAGAAACGCCACCAATAGATCATGCATTTGGATATGTCTGCAAAATGAAGTGAAGCTATTTTGGTTCCTCAGGGAAGACTCTGGAAGAATGTGTGTGTATAAACATCAATCTTTCCCTTCCATATTCTCCAAAACCAAGTTCTTAAAAATAACTACTTGGAGTTTTAAACACATTTCCCATAGAAATGATGTTATTAAAAAATAACAACAAAAAGCAAGGCATGTATCTATTGATTTAACTGTGTCTGTAACTAATGGCTGGCAACTTGGTTTCTGACATCAAAGGGTCCTGTAGCTCAAGGGAAAGGAAAAGTTGGAAACGGATCTCATCAGCACTGTGGTCCAGGGCTAGCCACTGAAAACAATTCAAATATACACAACTCATCTTTGGCACTCACAAAACAGAACTATGGGGGGGTAAGGTACTCAACTTGGGCATAAAGTTTAACAAGGTGCCCGCAAAATCCCTCAGGAACCAAAGACATCATTTAATTTGTTATTTTTATTAAAAAAAAATACATCATATTGACAAGGCAATACCAGTGGACTGGACACTGGTTTTCATAATGAAATTTATTGGGATTGGGACACTTTCCTAACTAAATTTATGCATTTCTTTCTCGTTTCCTGGCAAACAGACTCTCTAAATTTCAGCATCTTACATTGCTTTATTATATCTACTGGACACAGTTAATTTGGTGGTATGATGGCTGAGGAAGGAACTGTTTAAAGATGTGTGCACCCACCTGAATGTCTTGTTCTTAGGATTTGACAGTATATCAAAGTGAAGTACACAGTTTATAGCATTGTCCTCTGGGCCCACACAACTGGGTAGGAGTATTTGGATTTAAACAGATAGGGAAGTCAACTCCAACTTTGAGTCTGTTCCTGGTTCAATGCTTGAAATCAATCTTTCAGGTTTTTAATACCTCTGGCTCCTATTTTGGAACTCACATATTTTCTGAAAACTGGGGTTCACATGTGAGTTGTTGCTTTGTTTTCACAGCATTTATCATGAAAAAGGCAGCAGCAACATCTCTGACATGAGGAGTGAGGGAGAGGACAGGCTATGAATCATGGTTGGGGATGAGGATTTGTACTTTAGGAGTTTATTTGGGTAAAAGGCCCATATACAACACCTATTTCTACTGTCACCCAATGGAGCTGAAAGAGTATAAATTATTTGTTGGAAATCCACATTGACGTTACTTATGTAGACAATCCGGTGATTACTGGTTTGCTGTGTAGCATTTCCATTATAAAACTAACATTTCCTCTATGTGTAATGACACAGGCAGGAAATCTCATGAAATGCTGCTTGGTAAACAAAAATGAGAGGCCTAACATATTTCTGTTACTAAAGGTTTGATACCTTCCATACTAAACGAGTAACTACATTAATATTGGTGAAATACTATCCTTATGAGTCCTTGTCTTTAAAATTGTGAGAGCCCCACACATTCTTATTCAGATTATTATATTTATATTGGACTGTAAAATAACCATCCAGGAGGCAAGTGGTAAAACTATTTTTAAAGTGCAGAGACTTATATTGCATATCAGGTGATGATTTTTAGGGAGAAAAAAATCAAATTCTATCTTCTATGCAGCAGGATGGTATTTTATGATAATAGAAGACTCTTGCAAACAAGCCTTGGTATAGTTTAAAAAATTAGACCCTTCTCTAATTCTGAACATCACTTTTATAAATGATCCATCAATGGCTGCTGCCAACATCCTCTCTCCCCATTTATCTTATTTTCCCCTTCTCATTTTTGTTTTTTTTTATTCTGGCAGCTAATAATGTTTATAAGAATTGGAGGGACTTCCCTGGTGGTGCAGTAGGTTAAGAATCCACCTAACAATGCAGGGGACACGGGTTCGAGCCCTGGTCTGGGAAGATCCCACATGCCAAAGAGCAACTAAGGCCATGAGCCACAATTACTGAGCCTGCGCTCTGGAACCTGCGAGCCACAACTACCGAGCCCAAGTGCCACAACTACTGCAGCCCGCAAGCCTAGAGCTCATGCTCCACAACAAGAGAAGCCACCACAATTAGAAGCCTGTGCACTACAACAAAGAGTAGCCCCCACTCGCCACAACTACAGAAAGTCCACACGCAGCAACAAAGACCCAATGCAGCCAAATAAATAAATAAATAATTAAATAAATTTAAAAAGAACTGGAGATGCTGCAATTCTTAGAAGCTGACATGTCTGGAGCACCAAGCAACACACTGCATGTCCTTGTTTTGTAGCATGTTCCCCACACTACTCCTGGGGCCAGAAGAGTGATCCTTCATCTTTATTTATGGTCTAGAAACTTAAACAAAAAAAAAGAAAAAACAATTCTGGAAAACAGAGTGATTCATGAAGAGGGATAAGAGCCCCAGTTGGAGAAGTAGTACTACATGTTCCCAGAAACTAGAAACCTGTACCAGAATAAATATGACACTATTATATAAGTATTTGTAATTAGAAAATATGAAAGAAGAGGAATAATAACCATATATACAAATGAAATAGTCAGTAAGATAAGATGAAGTACTGTCTGGGAAATTCATCCAAGTCTACCTGAGTTATTGTGGGAGTAGTTCACAGAGAAGTGCAAATGTGGTTTCTTCTTAAGAAGAGTGAGAGGGAGAAACCAAGACTAAGAGAGTGAGAAACTCAGGAAGTGAGACCAAACAGCCAGACTGGGACCAGCAGCATTAGCCTCATTTATGGAGTTGGAGCTGATACAGATATGAGTCAGTCTATCACACCCCAGTACCTTCTTCCTGGTGCAGTGCTTTCCCCTATCATCAGAATGTCCCTTAAACTTAGACCAGGGCTGTGGGCTGTGTGTGTGTGTGTGTGTTTCTTTGTGGAAATAAGTATGGACTCACTATTATTTGGACAATGAGAAGACAGGAATATTTCCTAGCTCACTTGGGTACGGTGAAGATAGGTATCATGAGGTAGCCTGAACCAGTGAAAATTATTTCTTGTCCTGTGGAAGGAAAGTTAAGACAGGTTTAGTAAGACATGTGATTCTGACTCCATGTAAGAAAACACGCAGTATACAAAGCATCTATCTCATTTAACAAATCAGCAATTGGTGGCTGAGGGTCTACTATATCCCAGGCATTTGACAAAGTCCCTGGGGATTTGATAAAAGGCAACAAAAACAAACAAAAATTCGTGCCCGGAAAGAACTTCCATTCTCATGGGGGGAAAAACTGTCTTCAGGAGTTCTTTCATAGATAGAATTCTTTGTAATTGAAAAAATATTCTTTGAAAATTCTTTTAGAGTAGAAGATATATTGCAGGTATATCCAAGTTCTGTGAATGGAGAGAGAGAAAGGAAAGGGAAATGAGATAGATTTTGCAGAAGACAGTCTGCTTTGTTACACTTAAGACTCCTTCAATATTGAATAAAGTACAAAAATCATGAAATGTTTCTATGCGTGCAGGCTTGTTGTCATGAAAACCAATGACAAAACCAAGCTTTGGATCTGGATAACACACATACACACAAAATCTGAGACAACCTTTGGACAGCAGAGTGCACATGAACAGGTAGCAAACACCAGGAGGGGAAAGGCTCTACCTGTGGACACAGTAGCATCAGCACAGAGCCACTACCTGATGAGGTGTGCTTACCATGGCCAGATTAGGTCAACTCTCCTTCAGCCATTCTACCTGGAGCTCCCCTGCCCCCCTCCCCACCTAGTTCTTTCCATAGTAATTCCTCAAACAGATTAAAACATGGAGAGCAAAGCTTTTCCTCCCATTTTGGACAGACACCTAAGAACTTTTCAGCACACTTAGGAACTTTTGAGCTAAATCTCTACAACTTTACAATTTGTGAAAATATTATTCCCAAACATTAAGTCTTACATATGTTCCAGCTTGATTTTACTTATACAAATGATAGAAATTTTAAAGTAGTTTCTGTTGGCTAAATAGCACAGGTGAGAATTCATCTTCTGATGGAGATAAAGATGATTTTTTTGGAAACAAGGCAAAGTGTTAGGTTTTATACATAAGTTCATAGCCTTTCAAAGTTATTAATTTTTTTTCTCACTCCGTAAAGAGTTATATTTTATTTTACTAATTATTTTATTATTTATTTCTTTAATTATCCCTGTCATGAGACCTGAATGTGTCTTTATAATAAATACAAATTTTCTGACTTTATTCTCAGAAATCTGATTCTGAAAGCCTAGGATTTGGTCTATCAACAGGCTTCTCAAGCAACTCTGATGTAGTCGGTTTAAGTAACACACTTTAAAGTATACGGAAATCCTGATGATTCACTTACAGTCATAGGTAAGCTTATTATAGTGCCCTTTCCAACAATTATACTACAGTCGGCATTCTTTTTTCCTCAAACCACTGAAATTGATAATCTTCTTTCTGAAGACATTATGAAATGACTATTATTAAGCCTGAATTTTCTTACAAAAGTTTGAAAATTAAAAACCACAAATAAGCAAATCTGCAAGTGGTTTTATTTGTTAGTACAATTAAAAAATATATATGAACTCATTTTGCTAGCAAAGTTATAAATGATCTTCGACATTCCTCCATATGAATATTTTAAATCAGAAAACTTCACTAGAACTGGGTCTATATCTTATTAAATTTAAAGCAACTGCTATAAATAACTCTAAGTCGTGTAGGTAGGGCAAATAAATGTACCTTTAATGAAGGAAGAATTTGACTTGTAGAGGTAGAAATAAATCTCAAATTTAATCCTATTCTTTTGGAAAGTGCAAAGTGATTAAATTAGATCAGTGTACTATAAAAATGTTTAAATATTCATACAAAAATGGTAAATTACAAGGAGAACAAAGACATTATATTTTGGAAGTCCTGGAATAAATCATATTTATTTGTTTATATGTATTATCTGTCAGTAGTTCTGTAAATAATTTAAAAACATGTCTTCTACTGCTGTTGTTTATGAATACTATAAAGATCCCTTTGGCCTGAGGTATAAATGCGCTATTCTCTTTTGGGGAAATTGGTGAAGTTTACGTTTTATAGTCCCAAGGTTGGAAAAGTCATTAGAGGACATCTGATCTAAAGTTCCTTTGATGTTTCAATCCTTTCTCACTACCTTTGTGAGAATAATGTCCAGTCTCATTATGGCTTCAAACCATAAGAGTAACTCCACTGATGGAGGAGTAACTTGAAACTTCCTGATGGAAACTACTTCATCTTTTACCATTGATGAATTTTAAGCTGTTATTATTTTCTTTTTTATTTATGTTTACTCATATTGTGCTAAGATCTAGTTGTCTTTAGGGTTTTTTCCTTGGGTCCTGACATTATCATCTGGAAAATATAGGAAAATACCTTATCCCTATTACCCTTGAAATGAGAACAAAGTTTTGAAAATAGCAGTAATACTTTACCTCTTCTTTCCAGTTTCTCATTTCAAGATGATTAGGTTCTTGTAATATTTTAATATATAAGGTACCTCTAACTTCTCTTAATAGTAAGGTACCTTCAACTTCTCTGATATCCACACCAAGAAGTGTCATCTATTGGAATTATAGGACAAGATTTTAAAGCAAATATCAAAAATCCTTCAATAATTAACAATTATTTTGAAATAATTGCAAATTAGAAAATTTTAGTAAAGAAATAAAAAATATTAAAAAAACTAAATAAAAATTTTAAAAGTGAAAAATACAATATATTTTTTTAAAAAAACATGTTGAATAGACTCAATAATAAACTGGATGTGATAGATGACAGAATCAGTGAACTTGAGGACAGATGAATAGAATTTACCCAATCGGAACAGAAATATAATAGAAGTAAAGCCTTAGGGATCTGTGAGACAACAACTCAAGATTGAATATTTGTATAATCAAAGTTCCAGAAGGAGAGGGGAACAAAAAGAGACTGAAAGAATATTCAAGGAAATAATGACTGATAATGTGTCAAATTTGATGAAAACTCAAATCTGTAGATTCGAGGAGCAACGGAATCCCAAAAAGGATACATTCAAAGAGATCTACATTGAGACAAATTATAATTGAACTTCTGTAAGTTACAAGTTAAGAACTGTAAATTGCAAACAAAAAGTTTTATATCTAGTATATAATTATATACTGCTTACAAGAAACTCACTTTAAATTAATTCAATGATACAGGTAAATGGAAAGTGAAAGAATGGAAAAAAAGATATTTCATGCAAGCATCAAAAAGAAAGCAGAAATGGCTATATTAATATTTGGTAGACTTCAGAGAAAATAAGATTACTAGAGAAAAGAGGTATATTCTATAATTAATAAAACATTAATCCACCATGAAGACATATAATCCTGAGTGTGTATGCCCCAAACACAGAGCCTCAAAATTTATGAGACAAAACCTGGTATACATCACAAGACAAATAAACAAATCCATAATTAGAATTATAGAATATCAAACCCCTTTCTCAATAATTAATTTAATAACTAAACAGAAAAACACCAAGGATATAAAATAGTTGAACAACACAACCAACTAGCAGAGTCTAATTGACATGTATTTGAACACTGCACCTAACAAAAGCAGGATACACATTTTTTAAGCACCCAGGGAATATTCAACAAGGTAAACCAAATCTAGTACCATAAAACAAACTTCAACAAATTTAAAATAATATAAATATTACACAGTGTCTTCTCCACCCTTACTGGAAACTAACTATAAATAAAAAAATGGAGACAACAGGAATATTTCTAAATGTGTGGTAATTAAATTGTATATTTCTAGGTAATCCGTGTGTCAAAGAGTAAGTCTCAAGGGAAGTTTTTAAAAGTCACATAAAGTAGAAAGGAAATTAAAAACAACATGTCAAAATATATAGAATGCAGCTCAAGTAGTAATGATAGAGAAATGTATAGTACTAAAATGCTTACATTAGGAATGAGGAGAAGTTTCAAATAAACAGTTTATCTCAAAAACCTAGGAAAAGTAAAGCAAGATAAATGTAGAAGGAAGAAAGTAGCAAAGATAAGAGCAGAAATCATTGAAACTGAACATGGAAAAACAGAGAAAATGAGTAAAACACAAAGTTGGTTCTTTTAAAAGTCAACAAATCTGATAAACCTGTAGCAAGATTTAAAACAGTATATTCTTACATCTTTAGAAGCAATGGGTTTCCAAAATAATTTGCATTGCATTAACCAAATTCAGATCTAGAATGACATTTGACTCAGAACATGAACACAAATACCATCTTTGGTTATTTGAAAAAGCATTGGATGAGTCGCCTAAAACATCATTATAGCAAAGTAATCCAAAATATTTTATATGATTTAAATGATATGTTATTCACATTGGAAATTTAAAGCATATGGTAAAATTTGTAGAAGCTTACACTTGTTTTTGGAAGACCTGAATACAATCCATGATCCAAAATGTCAAACTACAAAAAAAAAAAAAAAAAAGAAAAGAAAAAAAACAGTCAAAGACATATGTGCTGAAATGTTCAGAAAATTCAGGACACATGTTACTTTTGGAAATGTTTGCTTGATTAGCTTATCTCATTTATCAACAATATCAAATATACTTTAGTCTTTTAGGAAGAAATTCTTATAATACTCATGTTCCATTTGAATTTTCAAATATTCAAGTCCATTTATTATGAAAATTATCATTATCATACACAAATCATTCCCTAGCCCTTTCTTTAGCATTTAATTTAACAGAAAGTTAAAATGTATTTTATAATTTTAATTTACTTTATTCAAATAAATACCATATATATATAATTTTTTCTGGTAGTGTTTGTATGAAATCTTCAAAAATACATCTCTAGTTATACAGAATCAAAAACAAGCTAAGTAAAATAAAAACTATAAGAAAAATGGTAGAAACATTCAAATTTTGAAACGTTTACTTTTGAGAAAAAGTAGCACTTTATTCTTCTGTGTAAATAAAAGAGGTAACTACAAACCCAGTGTAATATAATCACATGAGGTAAAGAAGACTGGGATTTGAAATCTGAACAAGTTGCCCTCTGGCCAAAACACTTCACCATTTTTGAGCTGGAAAGAAAGAATTACTTTTCAGCTTCTACAGTTAGGAAACTGCAGCTGAAGTGCTGCATGGCCACACATCCTGGAGCTCCATTTTTCTCCTTCAGTTAACACACTATGAAGAACTAGCTGACAGATTTTCAAAGACAAACCTGTAGTGTGATATTTGTGCTTTCTCTTGTCTATGAATTGCATCATTTTCTGTTTCATATTTTTTTCTTTATGTGTTCTGCTGACTGATTTATAATTTATAGAAGATACACATATCTCCACTGGTGTTCAACACCTTGCAGCATTCTCTGTTTTCTATAAGGAATAATGATATAGGATGTTTCTGGCATTCCTGTAAGATTTTTAAAACCCAGAGTTAAAGATAAATATTATTTAATCTGCATTCAATAATACTGTGTTCTTTTGAAAAATGGCTGTTTCTGCAGTTATTTTTTTTAATTCGAGCTACAATATGACCTTCTTAACTCTCTGTAAAATAGAACATGAAAACATATTAGCTTTAACTGAAAATGAAAATTCAGAAAACTCCTTAATATGATCAATGATTTTTGTTACACAGGTTAAAAATGAAGAGAAAAGTCATGAAGATATTTTTTCTGTGCCTTTGAGTAGTAATGATTTTACCTGCTTACATATCTGTTGACTTTTCTGCCTGTTAGAGTCAATGTAGAATACCCACCTCATTAATATTAAGAATCTAATAATAAGAAGATACATATAATTCTGGGCTCACGATGGAGAGCATGACTTGTGGTGTATAGTCCAAAATATCCCTTCACATTTCTTTCTAAACTTAGTAAACAAGATAGTGATGTGAAAAAATATAGCAGCTTTCTGTTAAATATTTTTGAACATTAGATCATCTAAGATACGTTTTAGAAAGATGATCTCAGTGTAGGAAGAGGGAACTGGTGCTCGGGCTCTGATGTATCAAAATTCTCCTATATTTGCCGTCTTTAACTAACTCATGTTTTGATTACAGTGCTGATTAGGTAAGGATGCTCTGTTCCACTTAACACTCTTGCCCAAGTGGAAGCTTCCATCAAAATCCCTAAATCATCTCTGACTCCAGGCTGGGTTAACAGCTTATTGAATGCTAGGGAATAATAAACAGCAAATACTTTCTCTTGACTATGCGGCAAACATTACATAACCTAATGTTTACATCTCAGAAGTTCCCTTCTATCCTGTGGGATCCCAGGATGTGTCCAGACTGTGGTAGAAAAGTAGCTTTTCCTGTACTGTAGAGTAGTGCTGAGCAATGGCTGCTGAACATGGGCTGTATTTCTAAACTTTGCATTTGCATGGGGCCATTTGACTAAGGTTTGACTAATAGTGGTTGAGAAGAAAATACATGTACCACCTCTAGTCCTGGGCCCATAGGCATCTCCCACACTACTATCTGTTTTCTCCCAGCCAATACCTCCATCAGTCCATCCATACTTTCCTCTGCTTAGATCCACAGTGCTGCCCATTGGCTTGCCCTGCCTTACAGGCCCGACAGCTCCTGTATGACTGGTCATTATAACACAATGAGAGTCCAGTGCAACATTTAAAATAGATCTTGCTCAGTCCTTCTTGAAGATCAACACAAAACCAAAGGTACACAAATTATATCAAGCTTCTGTGATAAAAACTATATACACAAATCTTCACTTCCCATTTTACTATGAAGATAGTGAAAACATCCCCCTTTTCACTGCCTGTGTACTTGCGATTCGGGGTGTGTGTGTATGTGTGTGTGTGAACATAACCATGAACAGACAGTGTACATACACACACATGCATATATGTATATCCTATCATATATGTACAGTATATCATATGTGTGCATCGATATGTATGTATTTCAATGTTAAAATTCTAATAAAATTTATGGTCAGTTATAACATCAATCATTTCAGTCTCCCAACCACACAATTCCTTGTCTTTGCAATCTCTCCTCTAAGGTAAAGTGAAAATTATTTCGTCAGGTTTCATATACATTTCTAAGTCTTGGTTTCTGAAGACTATGGGCATAAACAACATAGAAAAAAGAAGTTACTCTCATAGCCCCTTTCCTCTCTCCTTCTCTCTCTCTCTCTCTCTCTCTCTCTCTCTCACACACACACACAACACACACACACACACACACACATACAAAGTGTCTTCAGAGAAAATGCTCTGTCTAAATATAATAGAAAATGATACCAGACTACGAAAAAAAAAAAAAAAAAACTTACCTTCTTTGAGGCTGAATAACACAACAAAAAACAAATGAAATCAGGGACATTTTGGTTGTTTGATTTGTATTTATGTTACTGAATAGTCCAGGCAAGTGGTTTTCACAGAATAAGAGGTTTTTGTTTAACAAAACAGTAATCAAACCCCCACATATTTTATAAATCAGAAAATATGTCAGCCATACTGAAAACAAAATGAGAACAGAAGTTTGCTGCCATATTTCCATTCTCATGAAGGCTTCAGAATTTCTCTACATGTTTGTTTTGGGGTAGGAGGGTATATTTCTGTGAAATCAAACTCACCATGAAACATAATTCACATTCTTCTGAATAATTATTGCCATAATTGAGCATCTCCTGTATGACGCTAGGGAAGTTTGTTCAGGAGTGTTTATCCTTGAAGGTTTGAAGTAGCTTCATTTCTCCATCACTTCCCTCATTTTTAATATGTCAGAAATAGCCTAAATTTTTCTTTGTTTCATTTTGATGTATGTTATGTACTTAATTTTGTGTTCCCCCAAAATGCATGTGTTGATCCCTGCCTCTTGATGTGATTGCCCTGGAGGTGGGGTGTTTGGGAGTCAATTGGGCTTAGGTAAGGTCATGAGGATGGAGCCCCCATTAATGGGATTAGTACCCTTAAAGAGTGCTAAGGGGATTACTTCCTCTCTCTGATTTCCACCTTGTGAGGATATGAGAAGTCTGCAGCCTGGAAGAAGCCCTCCCTGGCACCAACCATGCTGGCACTCTGTTCATGGACTTCTAGCCTCCAGAAGTATGAGAAATAAACTTCTGTTGTTTATAAGCCACCCAGTCTATGGGTTCTAAATGTTTTAGTTTTTGTTTTCTTTTTAATATGAGAGGTATTAAAGAATGTTTGTAAGCTTCTGGGGAGAGCATAGACTGTATGTCTAGAATAAGTTGTGGACGCAGGATGAAAAGTGGATGACTTTAAAAGTAAAGTCCAAAAGGAGGCAAGCATATTCCATTTTTAAGTTGGGCTGGTCACAGGAGCACAAACGGGTTTCTCATTGTTACTGGAGGGAGGATGAAATACCGGTGCCCAGATGCATGTGGTTTTGTAGACATAGTAGTAAGAGCATATGGAAGATCTTGTCTTACAGATTTTATTTCACAATTATACAATAAGAGAGGGGAAAGTATGAAATACTGTTTTCAGAGAACTGGGAAGTAAACTGTCTATGGATAGATAGTCCAATAATGAAGCGTAGCTGAGAACTCACTTGAGATTTTCATCATTATTTTAAAGTTAAGCCATTTAGCAATGTTGACTGTTCTTACCAGACAAATTCACTTTCAGAGTTCAGGCATAGAGTAGGCAGAAAATAGGGTTTTGCTATTGTTGGAATGTTTAAATGCAATAAAAATTAAAGTGGAAAGAAAGGACAAACAGATTTCGACTGGCTATAAGAGAACAATTACAATGATGTACACTAGACTTTGAGATGAGGAAGGAGATAAGTGTTGTGAGGTGAGTGATGGGTGGTGAAAAGGCAGGAGGATCAAATGTTTATAGTTTTCTTCTGTTTTAAAGATTAACTGTAATTCTACTCTCCAACTTCTAAGGGTATTAGTGGAACTCTCACTTGTCTTACTGCCTCACAGTTCCCTGATCCTGCTGGGCTTCTGGTCAGTATGATGTTGGTGACAATGTCAGGGAGTCACCTCTGAGTGTTATTTTACACAAATCTTACAAATTGCAGTTTCCCTATGGTTATTTTGTCACTGTCAAAACTTCCTCAAATACTAAACAAATACTGTTGAACAGACACATCACTATTAATTAATTAATTTAGTCCTCTCAATCCATTCTGCTCTGTTGTGTTAAACTCAGATATTTTATTCTTGCTTACTTCTCCCTATATATCTGCTCTTTATTCTCCTTGCTACCATGTGATCTGTTCTACCCCCGAAAGAAATATCCCATCCTTTGATTTTTCGTTTTTCTTCCAACTTCCTGTGTTTCAACCTACAAGCTTTACTATATCTAAATATATTAGTTTCTCCAATTTCCTGGAACAGGATGTCCTTCCTTCTGTTTGAGGGAAATTTCATTTCTCATTTCTCTAGGAACTTCTTCCATCAGCTACCTCATCTTCTCTCTTATAGGGCCCCTCACTCCATGAATTTTACTCTTCCATCAATAAACAGGGTCAAGTCTTTCTCATTCACCTCTGTCAAAATCCCTTTACTCTTTCCTTCCCATTTTTAACATCTTCAAGTTTCATAAAATATTAATTTCTATACTATAACTTTACTCACCCTTCCTCCACCCCTCCCCCTACTTATTTAGACATCAACGTAGTACAAGTCTTTTACCTCCATCATTTACTAACACTACTCAATCCCATGAATTTCCTTCCAACTGTAAAACCTAATGAGTAATTTTTCATCTCGTGTTACTGAAATATTTTGATACAGTTAATACTATTCATGTCTACTTTAAATGAAATTTTCTTTTTATTCTTTAATCTTCATTCAACAGGTTCTTCTTTTAACTTTCTGACATCTATTCTCATCATCTTTTGTGGAGATCAAGTCTCTTCTTTCTTTGGAGCTTTATGGTCCTCCATGTTTGATCCTGACACACTGCTTTTCTCTCTCCACACTCATCTGGCAAACCTTTCCACTGAACTTATTTTAACTCCCAAAGACTTTCAAATATGTCTCTAGGCATGACCTTCTCCTTGCCCCTGAGACAAAAAGATCTTTGCACAGATCAATCTGAAGGCCTCAGAATCCATAATTTTCTTAATGTGTTAGTTACAATCTACTACATATCTCTGTTAGTAATATAATTATTCAATAATGTAAACCAGAAGTATTAAGAGTATTCACGAGATTGTGTATCCTTTCTCCAAGTACCCAACACCTAACCTATAATGACAGAAATGTTTTCTGAATATTTAACGTTTATTTTTTTTACTCTATTCTATTTTTCTATTTATATTTCTACTGTTCTTGTTCATATCTTATCAAATCCCTTCCAGAACATTTCAATTGCTATTTTACTATACTATAAGAAGTTCAACAAAGTTTCCATAACGAGAGCAAAGCCAAGTTCTTTAAGAGGTAAGTCAGTGATTCTGTAACTCAGCCCCTATTTTTCTCTCTGTGCACATTTCTATCATTTCTGCTCCAACGATACTGAACTATATGCTGTTCCCTCACACACTACTTTCCATCCAGTATATCTTTAGTCATGTCTCCTAGTTTTTGGAAGGGTCTCCTGAAATTTCTTTTACTTGGCCTACTTCCATTCTTATTACTCAGTTTGAGTAACCTCTTCTCCTGGAAGCCTTTCCTGAAAACCCAGGTAATGGCAAATGCTCTACCAACCTCACATAGAAATTTCCAGTGATGTACATCCTTCATCTTCTTGTAGTTATCATACTTTTCTAGCAAAACCATGCTATTTCTATTTTCATTTTTGATATATAGCATAGTACCTGACGTTTTGTACTGTAACATCTTACGGAAAAACCCTGAACGAACTTTTTGGCCAACCAAATGTTATATGAATTAAAAATCATGTTAAGGGGGCTTCCTGATGGTGCAGTGACAGTCCGCCTGCCGATGCAGGGGATACGGGTTCGTGCACCAGTCCAGGAAGATCCCACATGCCGTGGAGGGGCTGGGCCTGTGAGCCATGGCCACTGAGCCTGTGCGTCCAGAGCCTGTGCTCTGCAACGGGAGAGGCCACAGCAGTGAGAGACCCGTGTACTGCAAAAAACAAAACAAAACAAAACAAATCATATTAAGTCAGCTGAGTATGACTAATCTTCTAGGACATTTCTGTCAATGGAGCTATACCCTGTCATCAGGCAATTACATTATTTCTAATTTTGATAATAGTTAATATTCCCTGAATATCTACTATGTGACAGACTCTTCAAACTTTTTCAGTTGAATTGTCCCTGAAAAGTATTTATTATTATCTCAACTGTCTTAGCTGAGAAAATTAGGGCATGAAGAGTCTGAGAGATAGCTAACCATGGTCAAAAGTTTAGTAAGTGGGCCTCCCTGGTGGCGCAGTGGTTGAGAGTCCGCCTGCCGATGCAGGGGATACGGGTTCGTGCCCCGGTCTGGGAGGATCCCATATGCCGCGGAGCGGCTGGGCCCGTGAGCCATGGCCGCTGGGCCTGCGCATCCGGAGCCTGTGCTCCGCAACGGGGGAGGCCACAACAGTGAGAGGCCCGCATACCGCAAAAAGAAAAAAAAAAAAAAAAAAAAAAAAAAGTTTAGTAAGTGTTGGAGATTGATTTCAAAATCTGAGAGTCTGATTCAATACAGTGTTTTGAACCTCTAGCCTATTCTGACACGGTGGATTTTCACCTTCATCTTTCTGGAGAGAGAGTAAAAGAACATACATTACTTTGATATACTTATTTAGAGGTCAAAGTCAGGTGAGTGATAGGTCTAGATCTAGCTATACATTTCTATATGTCAATATTGATATTGAAAAATAGAGCTATATCTCCACATATAGATAGAGTAATGGTGATCTTTAACCTGAATTTGAATACATAATATCAAGTAATGAGTGTCCAAGAACAAGCATTATGGGTTCAAATGGTTATTCATAGGTGGTATCCCAGCAGACTCGGCATACAGATGATGTTCCTTCATCTCTTTGTTGTTAATGCCATGTGTTATCTGGCATAAGCTGTTACAAGTTATGCATGAGGAGAAAGCAGGCAGAGCAATAGGATTCAAGAATGAAAGGTTCAGTGACAGAGAGGAAGATGGGAAAGCTGCTCCAGGGGAATTTAAAAGGAGCTCTGAAAAGGCTCAGGCATGGGAGACCAGGCTTGCATTATACATTGGCACATGTGGGAAATCTCACTGCAATACCCCAGATCCAGTATAATCTTTTCATTATGAAAGTTATTATGTTTTTAAATCATTTTTTTTTACAGGGATTCCTTTTGAGCCTCTAGGAACTCAGTTTCTTTTATGGGAAAAAATTACTTTCCCCTCTTTCAACAGACATTTTCTGCTACCTGATATACAAAATACTTCAAATTCCTAGGATCCAAAAGGCATAGAGGTCAAAGTATTCACATTCAGTTTAGCATTTATTATTTTTTTTAAAGTTCAGACTTTAATACGTGTCAAGTAAACCTTATGTTCATTCAAAGAGCACATTAGTGCAGTCAGAAATCCTAATACTGTCTGTGTATTTCCTAAGCAGAAGCCTGAAAAATTACCTGCTGATAGAGAGTCATAGAGCTCTAAAAACAGGGAGATGCTATGGGGAGAGTTGAAAGGCCATTGCCACCCAACACGTCAGGCTTCCAGCTAAAGATCCCTAGTGTAGTAGATTGGAGAAGTAATATTGGCACTTCCCAGAGATTTTTGAAACTTAGAAATTAGGAGAAATCTCCTCTAGTTCATTCAGGCTGGCTCTGGGAAACGTGAATCCCATAAAGTATGAATACTCATTTTCTTTGTTAAAAAAATGTGTAGAGACTATCAAATTGTTCCTTGATTAAAAGTTTCTTTACTGAAAATACTGTATCACTCTATGTGAGATATTTTTTTTTGGCTTCTAAGAACCATGTTTTAACTTTTATCTCTTTTTAGTTCTTTTGGACAGTGTGGAAACAATAAGTAACCAGCAATGATCATTTTCAGTTATTGTCAAATTCTAGTCCGTCACTCATCTATGGTAGGGATAGACAGAAAGTCTTATAATTATAAATGTCTGTTTAATTTCATTGCTATGTTGCTTAGCATAACATCCTGTGCATTTTTTAAGTAGTGTATATCATGTGATAGATGTCTTAACAAAACATCCCTCAAGTGGTTATATGCTGCAACTTTTCTTGCTTAGTGAACACCTGCTGTCATACTTTGTAATTTCCGGAGACTTTATCATGAGCACTCCCCCTACTCAGTCACCTTTTGCAACAAACAATGATGCTAATAAAGATAACAATGGTTAGAAAGAGGCACCAAATAACCAAATAAGTGCTTTGTTATGTAAGTACAGGATTTCCATCAGTCTGAAGTGTATATTATAATATTGCTAACATGAACATACAGAACCTGACAGAGCTTAAATCTCTTGAGAAAATCACAAATCTAGTTAGGCACAGAGTCAAAATCCGAACTCAAGTTGTTTGACTACAAAGCTCAACATTTAACTCCTATGAAACTGTACCTATGAATTCAAACTCCTTCCCCTGAACTGTAAATTCACCTGCTTCACTTGATCCCATTACATTTATCTCATTTTCTTTCACCACTGCTCTAATGATGTGAATGACACGCACTCACGTTTTTGAATTGAAAAGTTTGTCATTGTCTATACACTGAATCACCTACTTCCTTCTTCTCTTTACCTTTCTCTTAAATTTTATATCTTCCAGGAATCTTTAAATGTTCCAGGTTTTCATGATTCTCAAAATCCCAGAACACTTAGCTTATGATTGTGTAGCAAAAGATTTAAAGAGATGGCAAAAAAGAATCATTTTAATTTGCCAGTCAGGCTCAGGGACAAGGAGCTAATCAGAAGGAAGGGTTTAGGAAGACAGGCTTCCAGCAGAGGGCATGCTACCCCAGCCCATACTCCTTCCTCAGTGCTTGCTCGGGTGCCCTCCACTGGGAAACAAAAGCCAAGAGGAGCAGTGTGCTTCCTGTCAATCCCCCAGTGCTAAAAGAAGAAGGAAAGCAAAAGGATCTACAGAAACAACCTTGGACTTCAGTGAGATACTGTCAAGCCTGAGTTATTTAACTGGTTAAGATCGTTTTGGTCAAGGTTTTCTGTAGGCTCCAGGGTACAAAAGAAATGGAAGTGCAGCCCTGTGACTTCAGCACGGGTATCAACACATAAAGACAGCAGTAGTGGATCAAGAGCATTCGTGAGAACAATAGCCCAGGAGCAGCATCAGCTTGGTGATCGCAGTGTCTTTACAGTGAAGCATTTGTCCCTGGAGGTGGCAACATCAGGGCAGGGGGCATCTGAACGCCACCCTGAAGCTGCTGCGCTCCACCTAAACACTAGGAACTGAGATCCCAGGGATGCCCAGGATTCTGAATTTACCACTTTCACCCCCAGGCTTTTGGAGGTGGAGTTTGGACTAGACTATGTCTAGCTGATACTATGCTATAATGGAAAACACCTATTGCTATTTTCTACCTCAACTTCACCTTCAGCCTGACGGAGCCTGACAGAAAACAGAACAAGACCTGTTACTGTTGACGATGAGGTTTATACACATTTTGAATGTATTTATGCATCTAATTACATAAGTTTTGTAAATTTTGTGGGAATCATAACCATATTTCATTTATTTACTCTATAATCATTTATTGAAGTCCTACTATGGAGGCACTAGGTACATTATGGTTATGTTTCCTGTCTTTATTGAGCTTAAAGTCTGAAGAAGAATCGGAGAGTATGTATATAAACAAACAGGCCAATGTAGAATCACAAATTGTGATAAGATGAAGGAAAGAACTGACTAGGAGAAGGGGAAGCAGTGATGAGGGGGGAGGTAAGGAGGTACCTGAATAAGGAGATAAGGGATGTGATTTTTAGGCTGAGAATGGTGGTTATCAGGGTAACGCCTTCTAGGTGGAAGGATTTGGTTAAGAGAAGGGGCTGGGGAAGGAAATGGCTCAGTGTTTGAGGAGAGTATGGATGCTGGGGACTTCCCTCGTGGCGCAGTGGTTAAGCATCTGCCTACCAATGCAGAGGACACCAGTTCCAGCCCACACGTCGCAGAGCAACTAAGCCCATGATCCACAACTACTGAGCCTGTGCACTAGAGCCCGCGAGCCACAACTTCTGAGACCACATGCCACAACTACTGAAGGCCATGCACCTAGAGACCGTGCACCACAGCAAAGAGTAAACCCAGCTCGCCGCAACTAGAGAAAGCCTGCACGTAGCAACGAAGACCCAACACAGTCAAAAATAAATAAATAAATAATAAATAATGATAATAAATAAATAAACAAACACACACACACACAGAAGGATGCTGGTGGGGCTGCAGCGAGCTAGGTGGGAGGAGATCCCAATGAGATGAGGATGCAAGGCAGGTGGGGACTAGGTGATGCAGGGCCTGGCAAGCCAGGATGAGGATGCTAGATTCAGCTGGGACAACGGCTGAGAGCACACACTGACAGCAGCCACTGTGAGAAGAGTCTGGCTTCCTGCACTGAGTAGCTGTGTGACTTTGGGGAAGTTTCTTAACTTTTCTCTCCTTCAGATTTTTTACCTGTAAATATGGGAATAGTAATAGCTATTCATAGGTTGATTTAAGGAATGTTTGAGTTAATAAATGCAGAGCTCTTAGACTAGTGTGTTACTCCGTCTTTGTGTGTGGGGGGAGGTGGGGGAGAGAGAGAAAGAGACTCAAGGGTTTTAATGAGAGGAGAGATACGATCAGAGTTGCGTTTTAAAGATATAACCCTGCCCTTTGAGTGGAAAATGAATAGGAAAATGAAGAATTGACATGGAAAGGATAAAAATGTGAATGTAGGGTCTTAATACAGTGCTTTGGCATTAGATGTTATTCACTAATTATGTAATATACTCTAGTTTGCACTCTCCTTTTTTTCCTGTTAATTTTAAATACCTTTAACTTGCTTGAATATTTAGTATGAAGGTTATGTGTCATAGTAATCATGCAGTGACAAAAAATATTTTGAACCCTTGTGTCAGCTCTAGAAGAATGACTGAAAAGACTAGTAACATTCATTTTATTAAAATGAAAATATTGAGAGTAAAATAGTTCCTAATTTATTCAGCAGACGTTTATTCAAAACTAATTATATGCCAGACATTCTTCTAGATATTTAGAATGTAGAACAAACACAAGAGCCTGTATTATGAACTTTATATTGTTTTTGGCAAGGCAAAGTAGTGACCTAACATAGCTGAAAATTATATACCAGAGAGATAGTTGCTCAAAGTATAAAATAAATATTAAACCTATTCAGTGCATTAAAATTTCACTCAGCTTGATATAATTTAGTCGGGTTTCTTCCTGAGTCTAGCCCCTGACCTTTCTTTTCTTAGGACATTTTCTTTAGAAAACTTGTAATTTTAAATTCTTTTTTCTTCCCCCTTTAGACGAAAATCTTCTTAAAAGCCATTTTTGCCAGTTTTATGACCCAGGGATGTCGCTCTCTCGGACCTAGAATCTGTTCCTTTGAAATGTAATCTTCAAGGAAGATTATGCCACTATGTCCCATCTCTTTGGAAGGTGGGAGCCTCATTTATGATGAGCACCGATGAGCAAACACTGATGGCCTCAGCACAGAGAAAAGCGTTTGCAAAGGCAGGAATATCTCAATGTGCAGCACACATCTCATTGGTCAACTTCTTTCTAGAACTTTCCCACTAGTTCCCAGCACTTAGAACTCTCTCGCTTTTGTTTCAGCAGAGGGGAGTTTAGTTGGGGTTCTGCTCTCTCTTCTGTATTACTGTAGTCTTATAAAGTCTTCCTTACAGTTTAAATTTGTCTGGTGTAATTTTGGCCTTGACATACCAATATAAGGCTCTAGCACAATTTATAGATACTTGAGGAAATGAAATTTTGTTGAGGATGTTAATATAATTACCTAAAGTTTGGGGTCAGGGAAAGTGAGTGTATGTACATGTGTGTGTGAGCCTGTGAGTGTGTAAAACATGTTCATGGTGTATCAATAGGAGCAATAAATTACTGATATCTGAAATTTCTGGAGAAAAAATAAAGTTCAGGAGTCTTTATTGTCTAAAATAAGATGAAATTTTTCCAAGAATCATTGAAAACTGAACTTAATAATGTCTGTCAAAAATGAAAACCAAGAAAAATGGATCTATAAAAAGAAGTTGCCATTTATGAGGAAATAAATTAATTATGTTTCTAGATGTCAATGTACACCAAAGCATACTGGAATTATGCTGTCTAAATTATGCTAGTCTCTGGATAAAGTATCTCTAAGTAATGAGAGTAGTTTTAAATCAATGCATTTGTCCAACAAGTAACGAATAGCCTAATTGAATTGTGAAATTCATGCGTATTATCTTAACTTAAAATGAATTCTGTCTACTAGTTTGATTCAAATTACCATATATATTAGACCCTATTCACACGATAGACAAAAAGTACATTAATTTGTGCTTTGGGAGAGAATTGCACAATCTAACTTTTTAAGCTCAAAAAAGAAAAGAAATAAATGCACATCCATAACTTATAGCATGAATGATAATGGGTAAATAAATATCAGTGTTTTACAGAAAAAGAATCCAAGCTGTAAAATGATATCCATCATCTTGTACACCCAGGCTGTTAGGATTCAGTTGTCATTAGCTAAAGAAACAAAAATACACAGAAAGAGCCAGGAGCCAAGTTTTTCTCCTTTTAAGTGAGATGACCTGACAGCTGACATCAGTGATATTTAACAAATATTCCTGTAGTGCCAGTGATTTATCTCACATATCACTGAAGAGTGGAATGGTAAATAAACTTTACATCTGTGTGACAGTGATGACCACAATTCAATTTCTGCAACTATGACAAGAGTAGAAAGACCTGGAAGAAATTAAAATTAGGCATTTCTGTACATTAATGGGCCTGCAAATGTGGCATATTCATTTAACTGGCTTCTTTTCTGAGGACTTCTTTGAATTAAATTGTAATGGAAAAATTTTGTTCAATGCTTATATCTTAAATAGTTTGGGATCTGGCATTTAAATAGTATCTAAACATACATCAAAATCAGGTTTGGTACCTAGTAAAGCGAAGAAAGTATTCATGACATCCTAAAGAAATCAAAGGAAACAACAAAAAAAAAATGTTTTAACAGATCTTCTCTTGATAAGGTAAAACTAAATAAAATGATATGTATAGATGGAAAAACTATTAGAAGGACTTATTAATGCTCTTCTGTTGCCCCTATTACATCCCTCAATGTTGATATCTTTTGAGATTTTGGCAATTTGTTGTACGTTTAGTTTAAATTAAAATGTACTAAGAAGGAGCCCAATCATAAAGATCTCTCTTGTGCATTGTCTACAATATTTTTTAAAACTTTCAAAAATTATCCTGCAAATATCAATCCATAACCACAAAAGTGACTCTGAATTACATTATTTTTTTAAAAATAAATCTCTTAGGTTTAATTGGTTGCACACAAGCTAAGCATCTTTAGCAAATCTAAGGTTGATCATGTTGGTTTTACTATGGAAGAGGGGAGGACAGATGTAGAGCATGGAGAATCACTGTGGACACATGTGCCTTGGTAGGGAACACGCTAGAGGTAGGTGACATAGGACAGCAAAGGGGTGATGGTTTGGGAAGATTGAAATGACACATAGTTGGGGGGTGAAGGAGGGCTTCACAGAGAAACATGACTCACTAGAAAAGCTTAGTCATTTTCCCAAGGTTAGTGTCTAATCAAATCATTTTTAACTTTTTATGTTTGTGCATTCTTCTTGGGAGTGAATATATAGTTTATCAAACAGATTAAGAACAACTGGTTGTGTAATGTGTGCCTTCCTGACACAATGGGAAAATATAAATCCCATAATCATTAACACAAAGGATAGAAGTTGCCTCTATTTTGGATAGAAGGAAGTGTTAGGAGGAAAAATCCTCTCCAGGAGCTTGTAAATACCATGATCGGTATTTTCATGGCTGGGAAGTCCCAGATGGATGCATTCTGGAGAGATTTCAAATGGAGATAAAATTACATAAAACACTTCTTGTTTAAAATGTATAAGCTGTACTAATGAAAATAGATAGTTAACTCTGATTATTTTCCTTATATTGTATTAATAAGTAAAAATATAATTAAAGAAATGGCACACTTTGTCATGGGCTATATATTTTTAAAGATGTACAGCATAATTTAATATATGTATACATTGTGAAATGATTACCACAATCAAGTTAATTAACACACCCATCACCTCGCATAGTTAACTTTTTTTTTTAATGTATGGTGAGAAAACTTAATATTACTCTTTTAGCACATTTCAAGTGTATAATGAAATTATTAACTACATTCATCATGCTGGACATTAGATCCTATGAAACCTTATAACTGAAAATTTGTATACTTTGACAAGCATATCCCAATTCACCCTGGCCCCACCCACCTAGCCTTTGGAAGCCACCATTCTACTCTCTGCTACTATGAGTTAAATCTTTTTAGATTCCATGTATACATGACATCAAGTAGTATTTGTCTTTCTCTGACCAGTTTATTTCAGTTATCATAATCTCCTCCAGATCCATCTATAATGTTGCAAATGGAAGGATTTCCTTCTGTTTCTGTGGCTGAATTTGTCATTCGACACATAAGTTATTTCCACAGCTAGACTAGTATGAATAATGCTGCAGTCAACATGGGAGTCCAAATATCTGAGATAATGATTTCACATCCTTTAGATATATATACAAAAGTGGGATTGCTGGATCATATGGTAGTTCTATTTTTGTTTTTGAGGAACTGTCATACTGTGTTTGATAGTGGCTATACCAATTTACATTCCTACCAAGAGTAGACAAGGGTGCCCTTTTCTTCATATCTTCAACAGTATTTGTTATCTCTTGTCTCTTTGATAATAGCCATTCTATCAGGTGTGAAGTCATATCTCATTGTGGTCTTGATTTGCATTTCTTGGATTATTAATAAAGTTGAGCATCTTTTCATATACCAGTTGGGCATTTGGAACAATGTTTATTCAGGTTCTTGTTCGTTTCTTAATTGGCTTATTTGGATTTGTTGTTGTTGTTGTTGTTGTTGAGTTATATGAGTTCCTTCTTATTTTGAATATTATTCTCTAATCAGATACATGGATAACAAATATTTTCTCCCATTTCATAGATTGCATTATTGTTTTGTGAATGTCTCCTTTGCTGTACAGAGGTTTTTAGTTTAATATAGTCCCATTGTTCTCTTTCACTTGTTTATGTATCTCTTTTTCAACAAGTACCATACTGTTTTGATTACCATAGCTTTGTAATGTAATCTGAAATCAGGAAGTATGATGCCTACAGCTTTGTTCTACTTGCCCAAGATTGTTCAGGTTATTTTTGGGTCTTTTGTGGATCCATATATACTTAGGGCTTATTTTCTCTATTTCTGTGCAAAGCATCACTGGAATTTTGATAGGGATTGCTTTGAATCTTTAGATTGCTTTGGGTGGTATGGATATTTTAACAATATCTATTCTTCTAATCCATGAAAACAAAATATATTTTTGTTTATTGGCATTTTCAATTTCTTTCATCTATTTCTTATAGTTTTCAGCAGACAGCTCTTTCACCTCCTTGGTTAAATTTTTTTCCTAAATATTTTATTCTTGTCAATGCTATTATATCAATAAAGCTCATGTTATTATTTTTTCTTCATTCTCTATTACCTGAATAAGAAAACATATGATTCATTCAATTGAGTGATTCTCTGAATTTTTAAGATTATAGGTTAATAAGATAAAATATTTAATATAATTACCTTAAACGTTAATTCTTTAAAATATGTTCTAGAAAGGCTAATTCACACATAGCAAAGTACATTTCATAAAACTCATAACGATTTTATCATACAAATGTATGGGAATATATACTATTTAAGAAAATCATAACTCATATTATCAAGGAAAGTAGAATAATTAGTATATGGAACATATTTTTTAATTAATAAGAAAAGGCCTGGTGAATTTAGAAGATACTTTGCTGGTGAATTTAGAAGATATTAAGGGGCTTAATCTAGATGAAAGTAAATAAAGTCAAATAAGATAATTATTTTTTCATAGTAACATAAGAAAATTTTGAAATCTCTTGGCAACTAGAAAGAGGTGTTGAAAGGACAGAACAGGAGACATGAGAATTTACATCAAATCCAGGCTGTAGAGGAGGGTCAATAAGACATCCTCAAAACAATAAGTGGTCAGTAAAAGGTAGTTTAATAAAGGCTAATATTCAGTTTTTAGTTGATGCTCATACAGTACTATGCTATTAGTTTTCATTATTCTCCTCAGATCCTCAGTAAAATGTTGGTCCACAGTTTTGTTTTAATAGTCTTTTGAAAAGCTAGGGATTGGGAGTAACGTCCACTGGTGATCAACATTGTCTGAAAACCTAACACAAATGAGAATCAAGCACTTGGATGGAGAAGTTGATGGAGGTAAAAAACTGGAGCTGGGAGTCACAGGAAAAACCATAAGGAACTACAGTAACACCCATTCCCAACAATCCCAGAAAAAACATTATGGAATATACTTGTTTTCCTAGCACATGAAGGCTCAAGCAGTTGTAACAAGCTATTAAATAGGAGGGTTAAAACAATAAACTAAAAATATTTGGTACCCAAAGGGAGCTGACGTTTTGATTCTAAATATATGTAAGTATAATGTATTACAATAGGAATAATGAGTGTCCATTACCTAGGTCAAGAATAATAAAATTTTATGTTTATTGAATACTAATCATTATCTTATGCCTATTAGCTGTAGCTCTTCTTATGTATACGTGGAGAGCTATAGAACAACAAGTATCCTTACAGAAAAAAAAATTCTAAAAATAAGATAATCTGTCTAAAGTTATCAATTAAAAATATAAAATAATTAAATTTGGGAATTATTTTATATATTTATCTCAGTGAAATATATAGGGAACATTCAAATATCAACTGTTTATTTAAAACTTGAAATATTCATTCATTTGTCTGCTTAATACTCACTTTTATGTCAATATCTGTATCACATGCTGTGAGGAAATGTTTTAAACCTTTTTCTACTGTTCCTTTAAGTAAGCAATTGATTCATACTTTGAAATAAAAATGCAAATAACCTTGATTTTAGCATTTGGTTTCAAAATAAAAAGTACTTCAAAAGCTTGGCCTAAATTTGCATATCACAAGAACAGATGAATTCTAAATTTGCAAAAATATTTATTTATAATTATTATTATTCATATGTTCAGAGATTGTTACAATAATACAGAATTATTAAAAATAATACAGATTGTTAAAAATTAGCTCTTGGCATTCCAAGTTCATAATACTTTGTTATGCACAAAGCAATAAATTAATGAAATTATATTTAAATGAATAATACTCATTTTTAATGTCAGAGTCACCTTAAGCATAGAACATCATCTGTTTTAAAAAATATAGGTACTGGGCTTCCCTGGTGGTGCAGTGGTTGAGAGTCTGCCTGCCGATGCAGGGGACACGGGTTCGTGCCCCAGTCTGGGAGGATCCGGCATGCCGTGGAGTGGCTGGGCCCGTGAGCCATGGCCGCTGAGCCTGTGCATCCGGAGCCTGTGCTCTGAAACGGGAGAGGCCACAGCAGTGAGAGGCCCGCGTACCACACACACACAAAAAAATATATATAGGTACTACTATATACTTTCCCTAAACATAATAAAGATATGTTCTTAGCATTTTGTAGGACATGAATATAATCAGCTACCAGCTTCTTTATAAAAATAATGTTGGGATTTGAGTGTAGAATTTTTTAAGGGGATACAGTAGTAATATAAAACTAGGTGGCCATTTGTAGTTATTAAACAGTGATCAACCATTTTTTTAAAGTATGTTTGCTAATCCTTCAACTCTGGCTCAATTCCAATTTAAATAATTGTTTATACATATTATTTTACAATTTATTTCCAGTGAACTAATCTTTAAAGTCTGCCTTAAATCACAAATGGTATTTTCTTATTAGTAATCTCTAGCTTTCTCTTAGAAAAGAAAACAGGTGCTTAACTTGGCAGCTTGGAAGCTATAGCTTCAAGCTTGTCCCTGGCATTCACTTTCCATGGAGCAACATTCAAATCATCAAGGTGTCATAATCCTTCAACTGAAAATGAAAAGAATGCATAATTACCATTACACTCCCCAGTTTCCTGTACAAAAGTAATTTTAAAAATCTGTGTTCTCTAAAGATTACCCACTTATTTTATAGGTAAATAATTTCTAGCTGAATTATATCTATCTCTAAACCACAATGCACATGGCTGTGTGTTATTCGTCTTACTAATAACCCCTAAAAACAACTTGAATAGTCTATTTAAAAAACTGAAAAATACAGGTCATAATAACCAGTAAATCTTATTAAATATATGTTGAAATACAGTGAACAACATCTGAGTGAATCTTAAATGTAACTTTAAACCTTCCACAAATAACATTGCTATTGCCAACAAGGGAATAAGATACAACCTATATTATGAAGCTGGGTTATGATTATCCAATCAGTACTTACATTTTGAACTATGGCAAATTATTTAGTGTCAATTGCCTAATTTTTCATTTATAATATTATTACTAATATTTATTTTGTAAGATTATTGTTGTGAGGATAAAGTGCCATATCTTGTAAAAATGTTAACATGAAGCATGACAAAAACCATGTATTCAAAATTATTCATTTTATGTGTTCTTCTCTCTCCTGACCATCTGATTATTTTTAAAATTTTAAAATACATAAAAATTTTCAAACCTCTTTATAATATTAATGATAATGGTTCAAATAATCATACATTTTTATTGAACTTGTCTTCCTAAATATCATGATTATGATTATTAATACATGGATAGGTAATATATTTTATTTTTACATGTTGAAGTTAGTAATTCAAGCTAGGTCTTGAAATACATGATTTGACTCAGTAAAAAAGCAACTGTCTTTCAAGTAATGAAAATTATGAATGAGAAAGTGAAAACATGACTATAAACAGGGTATGTGAAGGAGAAATAAAGAAATTGGATGGACAGAAAAAAATTCAGTTAGAATATGGTAAGAAACAAAGTCTGACAGGTGCAGTGACACAAATATTAAGGGTTATGAATTTGAATATTTGTGATGGTTAATTTTATGTGTCAACTTGATTGGGCCACGGAGTACCCACATATTTAGTCAAACAGTATTTGGGAATGAGATTAACATTTAAATTGGTAGACTGAGTAAAGCAGATTGTTCTCCTCAATGAGGGTGGGGCTAATCCAATCAGTTGATGGCCTGAATAGAACAAAAAGCTTTTGAGTTCAAAAGTCTCAATTTATGAATAAGAATATTTGGAAAGAGTCATGGTTGAGGAAGTATATTTTCCCTTCCTCCTTGCTTTCAGGCTGAGAGAGATGAGGAAGAAAAGAGCTTTCTTTATAAGCTTGGGGAACAGAGAATAGAAAGGGGCTGTGGTCTTACTCTCATCAATAAATTTAAGATCTGTCTTCCTTATCACATAGGCATGGGGAAATAAAGTAGAGATAGCCTCAAGGATGTCAGGAAGAGAATAGCCCTGAGGTAGCCCACTGGACTGTGCTTCCTTGGACTGTTGGGTAGGATGTGATTCTGTCCCATTTCTCAGCTATATGTGACAGTCACAGTAACTGAGTGGGACTTGTTTCCAGTGTTCCCAAATCTATCTGTAGTATATGCCACACATTTTCACTCCCTTCTTCTTAAAATGTTCCTTAACCCACCTTCTGGGACATCACTCTTGTTTTCCCTCCCATTTTTTGCATTTTCATTTTCTGATTCTTCTTAATTTTCACCGTCTCAAAATGTTGTTGTGATCCATAAATGAAGATTTCATCTAGTCTCAGAGCTTTATAGATGACCTATTTGCAAATAACTCCTGAATTTATATCTCAGGCTTGAATCCCTTTTCTGACCTCTAAACATGAATATTAAACTGTTTCTACAACTTCATCACTGCAAGTTTAATACATTCTATCAAACGTAATATGCCAGAAACTAATGATTGAACCCCTTCCCTACCCCACCCCAAACCTACTTTTCCCATATTTTTCCCTACAAGTAAATAACTCAATGTTTCCAATATTTCAGGTTATAAAACTTACAGTCCTCATTCTTTTATTTACTTATTCAGCAAAAATGTATTGAGCACCACTAATTGCCATACACTGTGCTATGCAATTGTACAGCAGTGGAGAAAACAAAGATCCCTGTCCTCTTAATGATTACGATTTCAAAAAATAAACAGAAACCTCAATTAAATAAAGTTGGGAGACCAGCAGGGGGAGTTCTCATGCCCTGTGACAACAGCTGAGCCAATAGCAAGAAGAAAGTCTTCTTCCTTCCTGGCAAGGACTCAGCCAATAAAAAGCCATGGACTCTTTGTTTATTAGATCCCTCCTGCCTTCCTTTCTCCCTCTATAAAAGCCTTCTCCTTCCCTTGCCATGTGGGACTTGCATATGGCTCACCATGGTTGCAGATCTTAAATTGCAATTCCCTGCTGGTTCTGAATAAACCCATCTTTGCCGGAGAAATATCTGGCAGTTTCAGGTCAGTATTTTGGTGGCCCACGTAGGGACCAGAGAAAAGCCCAGACAGTTCCTGGTTTTGTGAGCAGACAGATGTGGTCCCCATGATTGAGCCCAGTGCTGTTTACTGTTTTTCTTGTCAACTCTGGAGTTTGAATATATTTTTGGAACCAAGTTCACACCCTCTTTGCAGTTGAAGCTCTCCAGGCTTTATTCAAGATCTATTTAAATTTTTGCTATTTTTGGTTAAAGCCTTGTTCTGCATGTGAGTAATCATTTGGCACTTCAGTCTGATTTGAGACCAGACTGTTTCAGTGAAGGTGGCTAGCCTTCAGCCCATTTCCTTCAGAACAGGGGCTGCTTACCCTGAAACTGGCTAACCTTCAACAGATTCCTGTGGGAACAGGGGTTGTTTCTCTGAAACAGTGCCGTTTTTTTCAGCTTTCAGCCTATTCTTTTGGAAAAGCTGTCTTCTGGAGACTGGCAAAAAAAAAAAAAAAAAAAAAAACCTTCAGCCTGGCTTCTCTGGGACCAAGCTGTCTCCTTTGGACTGGCTGGGATTGGCTTGCAAGCTGTTTGAATTAAGTCATTTGTGCTGTAAGCTGTTTAAGCTGTTTGAAAATTATTCTTTACTCTAGGGGAAAAACCTCTAGGAAATGAGATCCCAGATATCTAAATATTTTTAAGTCCCTCTCCTGCACACAAACATACACACACACACAGGAACTCAGCCTGATTTTATGTTTAAAAATTGGAGTCCTTCTTATGCACATTTCTAACTTTAGTTAGACTGACCTGAGCAAAAGCAATTTAGAATATCAGTGGCCACTATGAGGAAATTTTGAAATTCTCAAACTTAATTTCCTGAATATTGAAATAGACTAAAATAGCTCAAAAATTTCCAGGACTGAGTGGAATGCTTATTTTAATTGGTATTTCAAGGCTTCCCAACTTATCAGGAGTCTAAAGTTGCCTCTTTGCAAAACAAGATTTTAAGATTAACCAAGACAAACAAGTAATTAGAGAAAGATAAAATGGCTCCCAAAGTCTCAGGTTCTTCTCCCTTGGATTTTTGACTCAGGCTTCCCCTCTAGCACATCTTTCTCTCCTTGGGATGCTCATAGACAGACTCCACCTCTGGAATCATATTCCTTCTTCCCGTCTACACCACATATGTTTCCAGTGTACCCTTAAATCCCTCATGCTAATTTTCTAGCCAAACTTCCCTATTCTCTGAAAATCTGCCTACTCCTTTCTCTGAACTTGTTAGAAATTGTGCTTTTAAAATGAAGCCTTCTGAGGATCTGGAGTCTAAATCATTAGTTTCTTATACTCCTTGGACCAGAGCTGAACTGTGAGTCACAGTAACTGAAGTCCCCCACATTTGCTAAGGAATTTAATGCAGTCAATTCAATTTATCATCCTGGCTTTTCTGACTTATATCAGCAAGTTCATATGTTGTCAAGGAAGACCAGACCCAGCTTTGAATGAAAACCACTAACTGAGAAAGTTTCTAGAATTACAACTAGGAGATCAGCCTACTAATTTATTATATGATCAGACTCAGATAATTGCTAGGCGACTTCATCAGGCAATTCCCTGGGCTCTTCCAAAGCCTGTCGATTCAGACTTGCACACAAAAATCTGATGAAGCTGTTCATCATTTCAAATTGTTTTTAAAGAAAATTCTTGTCTTCCTTTAGATGTTGATGCCACCTGGGTAGCTTTTAACCCTATGTTTATTAATGGGTTAATCCTAACCATTTTGGTAAACACAACCAGGATAGAATGGGAAACTATGTCCACTCCAGATTTAGTTAATCTGGCAAGCCAGTTCTCTCACACTCTAGATGAGCCACTTCCAATGAAGATCATCAAAATTCTTAATATTCAACACCACCAAACGAAGGCTCCTAAGTGAAGCAAAAACCCTCCTAGTTTCTGCTATTATTGCAAAGAGCTGGGACACTGCAAAAGCGATTTTTTAAAAATTTAAGTGCTTTGGGCATCTTCAACCATCTAATCATGCTTTTAATGTCTTCCCATTCTCAGTGATTTAACTCTGAGGAACTCCAGGGGCTCTCTCTTCCCAATCTTTCCTCTTTTTGATTTTCAGTACACGGGCCTCTCACTGTTGTGGCCTCTCCCGTTGTGGAGCACAGGCTCTGGACGCGCAGGCTCAGCGGCCATGGCTCACAGGCCCAGCCACTCTGTGGCATGTGGGATCCTCCTGGACCAGGGCACGAACCCGTGTCCCCTGCATTGGCAGGCGAACTCTCAACCACTGTGCCACCAGGGAAGCCCCCAATCTTCCCTCTTAATCAGCTTGGAAAAACATTTCTCCAGGTTAGGGATGAATCTCTTCTGGTCCCAACTGACAACGAAGCCACACTTTCAGTGCTTAACCCCATTACTATAAAACAGCCCCATCTAAGAGTATTAAAACAGTTCGAATAGTGGGGGTCTCGAATGAATCTCGACAGATTCCTGACTCTGAACCTATTCCCTTTTGTTTAGGTCCTTTGAGAGACACATGCTTTCTCCTTAGTTCATCCAACATAACTTTTATTAGGCTGAGACTTCTTAGAGAAGTATCATGCTTAAATTTCCTTCTCTCAAAAGGGGAAACTATTTCTAGAATTTGACAGTAGTCACCAAATAACCCACCAGGTAAGTTAAATGACCCTTTGACATATTTTATTCCATCTCTGACAGGTCTAGAGCTGCTTCTGTAAACACTGATAACTTGCACCTATACACTCAGCTCTCACTTTTCTTGGGCAAAGATCTCCAAATGACGTTGACAAAATTCACATTGCACCCCCCATCAAGATTTGTGTGGAGCCCTCAAAGCATCTTTCCAGAATTAATCAGTATCCATAAGTAGAGAAGTCCTTCAAGGCATAAAGCCCATAATAGAAGATTACAAGGCTCATTATCCCTTGTACCAGCCTCTGTAATATTCCCATTACACTGATGAGAAAACCTAAGAGCCCAGGCTGGAGGTTTGTACAGGAGCTCTAAGCAATAAGCAACATTGTTACCCCTAGACACCCTCTTGTTCCTAATCTCATGTGTTACTAACATCCATTCCCACTGGAAGCAAACTCCTCACCATAATTGATTTATTTAGTCCATTCTTTAGTATTCCAGTTTATGAAGCTAGCCAGTGGCTTTTTGCTCTCACTGGGGAAGAAAAACAATTCACCTGGACAGTAACACCTCAGAGTTATACTGAGAATTCTTAATTCTCCCAAATTCTAATGGTTGATCTGGATGACATAAAGTTCCTTAGAAGTTCTTCTTTGTTGCAATATGTGGATGATTTGCTTCTTTGCGCTCCTTCTCAAAACTCTTCACAGGAAGACAGCATCCACTTGAAAAAAGTTTTTAGCCTTAAAGGGACAAAAAGCTGGCAAAGAAAAATTGCATTTTTCCCAGACCCAGGTTTGTTATTTAGGACATCTTTTACCAGAACACGCTACCCTTAGATCCACACAGATTATATAGTGTCCTAAGTTTCCCAAAACCAAAAACTAAGTGCCAACTGAGAGGTTTTCTCAGGCTAGCTGGTTATTGTCTAAAATGGTCCCAAATCACTTTCTTATGACTAAACCTCTGTTTTTCTCAACAATAACTCCAGCCCAATTCTATGAGAACTGTACAACATAGCCTTCAAGGTCTTAAAGGAGAGTTGGATGAACTTACCTGCCATTGGTCTTCCCAATTAGCAGATTCCCTTTTTCTTTTTTGTATATGGGAAGGAAGGGAATGTCACTGGGGTACTCACTCATAACAGTGGGGCCACCATTGACCAAAAAACACAGTTTATCCAGTAACTGAACCCTGTGGCCCAGGGATAGTGACTTTGCCTTAGAGTTATTACATCCATTGCCTTTTTGGTTAAGACCACCAAGAATATTATTGTGATAACTTCTTTAACCATTCCTGTACCTCATAAGGTAGATCCCTCGTGAATTCTCATCACACTCAACATTTCTTAGCCAGCTGCTTCACCTCCTATGAAGTCATTTTGCTAACTGTATCTCACATAATTATTTTTGCATTGTAATAAACTTAATATGGGTACTCTTCTCTCCTCCATTACCTATGGAGTCCCTCATGACTGCTTAATGCTGATGAACCACCTCCTGACTCCTTGTAATGATCTACAGGAAATTCCACTAGGTAATGCTGACTTCTCATGCTTCACTGATTGTTCTTATTTAAAAGGCAACAATGGCAAATATTGTGCTGGTTTTGCAATTAAACTCCTTCGATGTTGTTGGAAAAGAATCTTTACCTACGGGCACTTCAGCTCACCAGTCTAAATTATACACCATTACACAAGTTTGTGCTTTAGAAAAGAACAAAACTACAAATATTTATACTGACAGTCGATACACTTTAAGAGTAGCTCATAATTTTGGAATGCTGTGGAAACAACATGTCTTCCTTACTTCCATTGAAAATAAAATTTTGAAAGGCTCATATTTTCAAGAATTAGCAAATGTGGTACTTTTACCAGACACTTTAGCTATTAAGATTCCAAGACATACTAAACTTGACTCTCTGGAAGCTAAGGAAAATCACTGATATTTCTTCAGGGAATGCTGCCTTTAAAGAGACTAACAGCAGCCAAACTTCTATTATGGTGCAAAAGGCTCCTTCTCCAAATATTAATTTAGAAAAACTGGTTAGAGAAGCCCAACAATTGGCCTCAGAGAAAGGAAAATATGATTGGCAATTCAACAATTCTTGGTTTGATAAGGAGAGATAGCTCTTGTTTGGCCTATATAACCACTCTGTCTTACCAGACACTCTAAAATTCCAACTCATCAACCCTATGCATGCATTAAACCATTGGTCTACTGAGAAAATGATAGCCTTTGTGAATCAGTATTGGTGGGGAAACATTAACCAGGCCATAAAAAGTGTCTCTTTCTCTTGTCCAAAGTACAACCCAGGGAAGTTCATACTGATCCTAAACATTTGAAACTGCCTAGTGGACCATTTGAGGTCTGGCAAATGGATTTCATACAACTTCCTGTGCATAACGGATATAAATATATTTTAGTCATGATCTGTGTTTTCACACTGGACTGAAGCCTTCCCTTGTAGACAGGCTACTGTTTCTTCTGTGAATAAGTTCCTTTTGGAAAAGACTACCTCAACCTAGGGAACTCTTCTTGAACTTCATGGTGATGGAGGAACCCATTTTACTGGCCAGGTGCTTTGACAAGTCTCTGCCGTTTGGGTGGTTTTAAAACACTTTCACTGAGCTTCCAACCATCAATCCTGCTTTAGTCGAGCACACTAACAACATTTTTGAGAGTCAATTTGCCAAGTTCGTAGAGGCCCTCTAAATACTTTGGCCAAAAGTGTTGCCATTGACCCTGCTAAATTTCAGATACACCCCTTTTGGAATTTATAAAATCTCACCCTTTGAGATAGACACCATTAGAAATAGTCACAAGACACCCAATGCCCATGACTCCTGCCTCTTTTGACCCACAACTGATAAATGGAGAGATGCTCCAATATTGCAAAGACTTAATCGCTTCTATTAAAAAAAAAAAAAACATGTTTTGGTAGAAGTATGTTTTCACAGTGCCCTCTTGGTAGATGAAGCATCACACTTTATAACCTGGAGATTTTGTCTTTTGAATTACACACCTCCAGAAAAAGTTGCTTCCAGCTTGTTGGAAAGGCTCCTATCAGGTGCTGCTCACCAATCCCTGTGACACTAAACTCCAAGAAATAGATGCTTAGATTCATGTGACAAACCTAAAGAAAGTACCAAACTCTGACTGGACCTACACATCATCTGGTGACCTGAAAGTAAAGATTTCCTAGAATTGAAATAGATGACATCTGAGGAGACAGCTTTCCCAAGATATCTGGGCCAGGCTTGTTGGAATTTTCTTGTCAAACCTTTGGCGATTATATAAAACATAATCTCCAATATCTGTGATTTTGGCAATATACACTTTAGATAAAAAGTGCCTGAGAATTCTCCCTCCTAACCCTTCTTGTTATTCAAATGTGACCTTACTACGTTTTCAATCTGCTCACTGTTTCTCTGATGTGAGACAGTACACACAGGAAATGTCCTTCCTAACACAGAGAAATAAAAAGCTGAGGAAACTAGAAAAACTGACTTTTGATCAGTGATGGTTTCATAGAAAGATCTTGATCAAAAGGGGAAAATGTAAAAAGCACTTTAAATAGAAACCTCAATTAAGTAGAGTCGGGAAATCAGCAGGGGAGCTCTCATATCCTTCAACCTTAGCAGAGACCAAATGGAAGAAGAGAGACTCCTCTTCTTTCCTGGTAAGGACTCATCTGATGTAAAGCCATGCATGGACTCTGTTTACTACAGCCCCCAACTTCATTTTCTCCTCCACAAACCATCCTCCCTGTCTTTCTGTGTAGGAGATTTGCACATGGCTTACTATGTTTACAGACCCCATTGCAATCCTCTGTTGATTCTGAGTAAGTCCATCTTTTCTGGGGAAATATCTGACAATCTATTTGTTTCAGGTCAACACAATCCAGAAGGAAGATATCGACAATAAACAACACACATAGTAATAAGCAGATAATATTGTAACACAAAAGATAACAAGTACTGGCAAAATAAAAAAAAAATGGAACAAGTTGATGCAGATTTGGAGGAGGAAAATTAGTTGTAATCTTAAATGGGAAGGTTAAGATAAGCTTCACTGAAAAGGTAGGAGTTACTGAAGCACTTGATATGTGAGACAGTTCACCTGAGGGAATTAAGATAGCTGGGAGAGGAGTGTTCTCAGAAAAGGGACAAAGAGAAGAAAACTAAGGAGATAACATACTTGGAATTTTTGAGAAATAGAAGGAAATCATTGTGTCTGAAACAGATTCATCAAGAAAAGAAAATTGATGATGTAAAAAACAGATTCTGAAAGTCCTTTTAGGGTCATGTAACAACCATGGCCTTTTACTCTAAGTGAAATGCAAAGTAAGATAGGGTTTGAGTAGATGTTTGACATTATATATCTTATGTTTGAAAAGATCACTTTGGCTCCTCTGCTGAGAATAAACATGGAATGGGGTTGGTGGGCAAGAGTAGAAACAAGGAGGTCTGCTAGAGGGTTTCGCACTAACCCTTGTGATCAACGGTGATGGTTCTGACCAGGGTGATTAGTGGTAGAAGTGATGTGAAGTGGTTAGGTTTGAAATATATTTCTCTCATGCCCCACAGTAAATACATTCAGCTCACCTGTTAATTCTATATTAAAATTATATCCAGAGTCTGATTTTTTTTTTTATAACTTTTTCTACCACCATCTTGATCCAAGTCACGTTTGGTCTGTGCCTCCTATGTGGCTCCAATCCTTACCACTCCCCACTCACTTCCATCACCATGCAACAATTAGAGCAATTCCTTAACACATAAATCAGCCATGCCTTCTTTTCAAAATTTCCAGGAGCTTTCCATTATATTTAGAGTAAAAGCTGAAGTCTGTAAAATGGCCAAGAGAAACATATTTGGGTTGAAGCATCATTTACATCCTTAGCCTCTTCTGCTTCTCTCTCAAGTGTTTCTACTTTGTTCTTCTCTAGCTCACTCTAGGATATTTTAGTTACTATTCCTTCTACTTAGATATCTCTTCTTCAGATGTCTGTATAGTTGAATTCCCTCCTGTATGTCCCTTTATTTTTTAACAAATGTCACCTTATCAGAGAAGACTTCCCAAGTAATTTAAAAGAAAGAAAGGAAGAAGGAAGGAATGAATGAAGGAAGGAAGGAAGGAAGGAATGAAGGAAGGAAGGAGAAAGAAAGAGAGGAAAGAAGAAAGAGAAGAAGATAGACCAGAAAAAGGCATACCTCTTTATCAAAGGAAATTAAACTAATTTACTACTAGTCTTATGAAAAGCAATGTTTCATAATATCTAGGTGAAATGTTTCCTAGATATTAATGGATGTGTATATCATAATAGTTTGTTGTATTTATAAATGGCTCAGTGTCTAGGGAGGCCTCATTATAGTCATGAGTAACTTATTTCCTTGAGTCAACACCTAACATGTCTTTTCTTTGGATTATGAAATTTTAACAGCATCAATTCATTAAAAAAAAACAAATATAATAATATATAACTATATATAGTAAATAATAAAAATTATATAAAAACAAATATATCTATACTTTCATTTATTGCTACAAATAGAAATAAGTTTTCTTCTATTGTACAGTTTTACTGTTTTAAATTAGTATTTCTTTCATTAGAAGACAAATGAAATATATTTTTCACATACTATAGGATCAAGTATAATACAAATGATTTATGATTAATTCAATAATTTTAAAACATAAAGATAAAAGTAAGGCAAGTATTGAAATAGAACTGCAGGTTCAGATATATTAATACAACCTTAATTTGACAAAATTCTAAAGCATCCAGTATTTCCTGTTCTTTCTGTAAACTCACAGATGGAGGTGAGATTCCATTTATTCTACCTTACAAGGATATAAATTCTTTGAGGCCTTCTTTATTATAGTTCCATAATTCTTCTTTAGAAAAAGGCAGAGTCTACATTACTTCTTTTGTAAAGACTATTGAAGAATCAATAAGTACCATTCTAAATTCATTCTTCACATCAGCAGTCTCCCTTTCTGCTCTCTCCTCCTGACAGAATTTTCTGTACAACACCATCTGAGGTTGTCACTAAACCTTCAGCACCGGGTTTCCCTAGTAACAAAAAGCCTTTTTCTTTCTCCCACTGTCTATATCTGAATTAAGAAAAAAAAATTCAATTTGTAATAATCCCTGAAAACATAAGTAAACACTCAGTCAGACACATATGAAGTTAGCAATGAAAATGGTGAGTTACAAATGTAATTGGAAATAACTAAATTGCAGAGGAGTATTTTGCTTATGGATTTATACAAAGCTCCAGATGGCAGCTTTCTGTATTCATCTCCAGATTAGCTAAATAAAGGCCAAGCCTTATGTCAACCTGCACATGGCTTTAACGAGCTTACCCTTATACTGCTACAGGTTAGAGCTTCATTTCAGGAGCCACATATAAAAGAAAACTTATTTGACTAGGGTTCTGAGAAAAAAAGTGATATAGCATAGGCGTGTACAGACATTAACAGTAATCAGAAGTGTCCCAGTGTTGCAAGCTTCCTTGGCTAATGGTTGAAAATCAAGGGTAAGTTGTATTTGATTCCACCTAGAAATTACTTTCCTATTAAAAGATAACAAAACTGCCTAGCTGAATACAACCTAAAATATTTCTAATAGCCATCAGAAGTGTTTATTTAAATAACTATTTTTACCTGTTATCTACAAAACCTTTTAGCAAAATTTTCTTTGTCATATGCTTAAAGATATTCATTATATTTAAGTCAAGAAAAAATTGCTTTTTATTCTTTGGATCTGCAAACAAAGAGAATAATTTTCAACTCCTCTGAGGAATAGAATCTGGGGGTTTGCCAGAGAGTCTTCATTTAATCACAAAGTGCTTATGATAGTTTGAAATTTTTAAAGTTTTCTACCATTGTCAACCAGCATACATAGTGCTCTGAAATGTCAGTTGCAAAATAAATTGCATAGTTTTCACACCTTGTTTACAATGTTAATCATAAATTTGGAAATACTTAAACCAGTGTTTTGAAAGTGCCTTTTATTCTCATGTTAATGCTCTCTAGTTCCCCCACACACCTTGATGATACTCTAGAGACAGCATTTCCTTTTGATGTTGTTATTAATTTAACTTTCCTATAATTTATCAGATACTTATTATTAAAAAGAAAATGTAAAAGAGTTTTAAATATTAAACACTCTTACCTCATTAACACCATGCCGATCTCATTTTATTATTTAGGCGATTTATGGTTCAATAAGAATCATCAGTACTAGTTAACTCTTAAGATTTTAATTAATTTAAAAATATTTGGTTAATTATTGAAATATTCAAAAACTTATGAGTTTTGAACCACTAATAATTGCTTAGTATATTATATTAAAATGACAAGACTGTTTCTTAAAGTAAATGTGAACTTTATTTTAAAAATTAATCTAATAGTATTATAAAATATTGTCATGGGGACTAATATGAGTATATGTTTTTTTCTATTATTCTGCATAAAGTTGACTAACTGTTGAATTTCATAAAATGTCTGATGCTCAATATTGATACATGCATATAAATTTTGTAATGTAGTGTAATTCTATATGTATGTTATCATCTCTAATGGATATTTTTATTTAGCATTTAGTATTTAAGTAATAATGATGTCAGTTTATGTTATTAACATGATTCAGGTTATACAATACTACTAGTGGATTAAGTGTGTTTATATTCTTAAAAAAAATTGCTGTGGTTAAAAACTCAGATTTTTTAGAAATTATTACCAAACTCTTCTAGTCTTTACTTTTCTGGGATGGTATGTTACAATGAAAATTTTAATTGGCTTTTGGCTCTTATAAACTAAAGAGATGTTTAGATCACTTTGTCTCTATTTAGAAATGAAAAAGCCACAATCTTGATTTAATCTTCACTAAAACAGTTTTATAGTTATTAATAATATATTTTACTCAGTGTTCAAGAACTCAAACACCTGAAAGAAGAAAATTCCATCTTTCAGCAGCTAAAAATCAAATTAACAAACAAAAACAACAAAAAAAAAGAGCAAATTTTTAAGATGTTGTGCATTATAACTAACTGGATAATAAGCTTTGTGAGGACATGGAAAAACCACAGCTCACTTCCTTCTCACTGAATCCTCAAAACTTGATACCAAACCTGTCATTTGGAGGGATTGAACAAATATTGAATTAACATGTTAAAAAAGCAAAACTACATTGAGTAACTCAGTCCCACCTTCCACTTCTATTGTTGTTTTAAAACAATAGTAAGTTTATCTCAGGACATTGAATCTAGTTCCCTATGCTACACAGTAGGGCTTTGTTGTTTATCTGTTCTACATATAATAGTGTGCATCTGCTAATCCCAAATTCCCTGTCCATCCCTCCCTCACATCCCCTCCCCCTTGGCAACCACAAGTTTGCTCTCTATGTCTGTAAGTCTGTATCTACTTCATAGATAAGTTCATTTGTGTCATATTTTAGATTCCACATGTAAGTGATATCACATAGGGCATCCATGTTGCTGCAAATGGCACTATTTCATTCTTTTTTATACATCAATCTCTTTTAAAAAATAGTAAGTTTCTTAGGGAAAAAAAGAAAAGGAGGAAAGAAACCTACAAAGGAAGGGAAACATTTCTGGTGGAGACTTGCCAAGGAGCCCTGAGCATATTAGGCTCACCATCAGCTGTTCCAGACTTACGTTTTCACCTTACACGACACAGGTCCTTAGATTTCTGCCAGGTTCTTGCCCTGAAAAGCAGCACCCAAAGTGTTCAGTGTTCTCCATGTGTGGCCAAAGTTGTCAGGAGAATAATCACTTAATAATCCCAATAAAAACATATATATTATACTTGTTGGGGCTTATGGAAATTTCAGTGGTGTCCATATATTCTTGGAAGAGGCAGTCTAGTCAAATTTAAATCATTTTGTTACTTTCTATCCCAACTGATATAAGTAAATGCTCTATTTCACTTCTATCTCTATGTAATGAGATCCCAAAAGTGAAAATAATAAAGAATAGAATTTCATAAAAACTGTGTGTTCCCAGAGAAAAGTCTACCTTAAAAGGTCATAAAGCTAACATTTGTGAAGGTCTTTTCTTGAAAATAATGCTGAAGAAACAGTGCTAATATTTGAATAATCAATAGAAACACAGATTATTGAATTATGACTCCGGCTGTATATTGGTTTTTGCTTAAGGAGAGCTTAGAGGGTATAATTGTCTTGGAGGGTTGAACAGCTTCCTTCTGTTCTCAGAAAACTGATTTGAGTTCATACCCTGGTGGGTCCCGTTTTCCAGGTAATGCTCATTTTAACCAAGTACATTTTCTAATGTGGATGATCAGAACAGTAGTTACTAAATTTATGGTGCTAACTTTATTGAAGAAAGAGAAGGTGTTCAGCCTTTGGTTTTACACTTTACCTATTTTGGAAACCTGCTCAGAAATCAAATATAATTGAAGGTTAAGTTATAAGTTTGTGTCATCTTATTTTACAACAAGAAATAGAATGGCATCAGAATCTCCATCAGGCACATGCTCTTCCTTTGAAAAAAGAAATGTAAACCTGAATTATGATCATAACTATACTTTTTGAATTTAGAATGTGAATAAGGGAACTATTAGTTTACCATGTAGTTGAGTATGCACTCTGAAGTCAGAACAACTGCTTGAAAACTCTTACTTTGTCACATTAACTTTGCAAATTAGAGCAAATAATTTTTCTCATTTATGAAATTGAGATAAAAGTACATATCTCATCTGGTTGAGTTGAGGAGTAAATAAAATATTATATGTAATATGCTTAGCACAGTATCTGTGAATTAACTCAACTATAAGTGAGGGATTATGAGTTATTATGTGAGTTGCATGCTTTATTGCACAAAGAATGCCCAAAGCTTCTGTGTGCACATTGGTTGTATATTTAACACACTGAGATTGTACCAGTAGTGTTTTATGTCAGAATGTGCCCCTCCTTAGAAACTGGTTGCTTTCATGGCTTCATTTCACCTTCCTTCTCAAGGACCCCCACTTCCAATTCACTCAGTCATTCTCCAGACATGCTAATATTGCCCTTATGAGATTACAGCCATATCTGACTGTCTCGGAAGACATCTTAAAAGTGACCCTGTAGCTCCATGCCAATCTAGTATATGATAAATTTACACTTACTTCCCAGAAAGCGATTCATGTCTCTCTCCTCAAACCTTTGGGAGAACCTCATTAGACTTTCCAAATATCAATAACATACTTTAGTCATGATAGTGTCAGCTTCTCAAAATTTTAGATCAATATATTTATCAGAACTCAAAGAGTTATCTTCCAGTACTTTCAAAGTAATAATTTGGCATCCATAGCATTATAAGTTGAATATAATACAGATAATAAAAGGATCATTTTTATATTTTTATATATGAATAGAAACTCAGTTTTTTATTTGGAGAAAATACACATGGAACCAATGAATTTTGTTTAGTAAAATTTTTGAATGTAATATAATCTTAATCAAAATTTAATATTAATCTATTTAACTTATTTATATGTTAATATAAAGTATTAAAACAACATTTATTAAAAGTTTCATTCAAATTTCATAATATAAATTTGGAGGTCATCAACTAACATAATTTAACTTGTAAAAATTTTTCTTCATATAAGCTAAATAATTTCTTATTCTATATATGTATAGGAATGTATATATGTGTGTGTGTGTTTGTGTGTGTGTGGGGGGGCATGTATATCTATGTCAGTAAAGCAGTAGAACAGACTGGAGATACATGGAAGGGTTAACATGGCAGCTCTGAGTCTTAAGGCAGTATGGATGCAGGATTCCTTCTTTAAGGCATCTCAGTGTTTTCTCTTAAGGCCTTCAAAAGATTACATGAGACTCACCCACATTATGGAGTGTAAAATGCTTTACTCAAAATCTATTATTTTTTTAAATTTTTATTGGAGTATAGTTGACTTACAATGTTGTGTTAGTTTCAGGTGTACAGCAAAGTGAATCAGTTATACGTATATATTTATCCACTCTTTTTTTTTTAAGATTCTTTTCCCATATAGGTCTTACAGAGTATTGAATAGAGTTCCCTGTGCTATACAGCAGGTTCTTATTAGTTATCTATTTTATATATAATAGTGTGTATATATCAATCCCAATCTCCCAATTTATCTCTCTTCCCCCAATCCCCTGGTAATCATATTTGTTTTCTACATCCGTGACTCTGTTTCTGTTACACAGAAAGAAAAATATCATATGATATCACTTATATGTGGAATCTAAAAAAAAAAAAAAGGTACAAATGAACTTATTTTCAAATTTATTGATTTAAATGTGATCATATCTAAAATATTTTTTTTTTGCTGCAACATCTAGATTGGTGTTTGCTCCCATACAGGGTACCATGGCTTAGCCAAGTTAATACATAAAATTAACATATATATATATATACACACACACACACACATTGCCTTGTATTTGATAAGCTAATTTGTTTCTTTGGTAGTTACAAAAAATAATAAAGTCAATCATGTCAAATCAACATAAATACCTAGTCAATTAAGTTCAAATTAATAATATTTTTTGTTTATAAATTATACCTAATTTTGAAACTGTTAGAAATTTATTATAAAATTAACTAGATCTAGTGAATACAACTACAATTAATAGGGGAAAAAGATCATTTTACTTTTGTAAAAGCAAAATCAAAGAGACAAGATAGAGAAATACTCCCTCCAGAACGAGAGTAAACAAGAGAGCCAATGAGAATAGCATGGGGAGAAAACTGCTCCTAACCTCCTCAACACCTATGTGTGGAGAGAATGACTTCTGAGAGACGAGTCATTAGCCTAGAGGGCACGACATGCTGAGATTATCTTGTTGGCCTCAGCCTGATGTTAGACATTCAATATTGCTTTTGTGGAATTACACTGGAGCCAGAGAAATATGCTTAGTTATTAAAGGAATGCAACTAAATACGTTATAAAATATTCCTAAACTGTGATGAAATTACAAAGTTTTCTACTAAAAAGAAATGCCTCCAGATATGTATTATGCTTTGATTCATTTATTTACTTATTCAGCAAACTGTTGTGTGCACATATGTTTCCTGCACTTTTCTAGGTTCTGAGAAAACAGGAATTAATTTGAGAAGAAATGTTTCTAATCTGTTAAGCTTTTATTTCTGAAGAGGAGCAGAAAAATCAACATACAAATAAAAAAGAAAATAATCAATAATAAACCCTATAAAGAGAATTCAAATCTAGTGGGGAGCCATTGCTGGAGTGGGTGCTTTCAAGTGCCTAGTAAGGAGGCGCCTCGAAAGTTGACATTTAAACAGATATCTTAACAACAGGGAGGTGTACTGGCCACTCAAATAGCAGAGAGAGGAGCACCTAAGCAAATGGCAGGAACAGTGCAAATACCTTGAGTAGGGGACAGTATGGCATAATCAACTATAGCAGAGCCTGCAAAAAGGAACTCAGTACTGGATGCATTTGAAGAGAAGACACGAGTCAGAGCCTGCTCTAGACCTTGGTAGAGATTTACAGGTACTAAAATGGGCAGAGGAAAGCTGGGAGATACTTTTTTTTAAAAAAAAACAGAAGAGACGTATTATTGGTCAGTCTCTTAAAAATGATCAGTGTGGCAGTTTTGAGGAGAATGGATTGCAGAGAGATGTGCAAAATGAAGGAGGATGGTAGAGGAACAAGCAAAATAGATCTCTGGATTCTTCTGCATTTTCTCCCAGTATTAATATGACTTCATTTCTTCTTAATGTTTGAGTTTTTCCCTGTGGAATTCGTTTTGGTGTAAGAACTAAAATAGGATACATCTTATTATTGTATACATAGTTAGCCTCTTACCTCAATGTCATTTGTTGAATATTGAAAGGATGATTTAAAATATTTGTAGATCCATAATCAAAGAAATTACTCAGTACTCATTGAGGAAAATGAGTTGAAAAGTGCATGCAAGGATTCCTCCCCCAAATACGTACCTCAGGGTAATTCTTGCAAAGATCCATGCAAGGATGCTGTATATGGCAACAGGGAACTGGAATCAACCTGCGTATCCGTCTCTAAAATAATGGATACATTAAATTATTGAATCATACTATGAAATGCCACACAACAATGCAAGTAATAAAACAGATATGTGACATGGATAGGTACCTAAACAATGCTGGATGAAAAAACTAGGACACAGGTGGAATTTCTAAAACCCTAATGGAATTGAAACACACAGAAACCGCACCATATTTTATAAGGATACATTTAAACTTAAGAATATATATATCAAACATATCACTAATGGTTTCCTCTGAGAGAGAGGCAATGGGACAGGGATTAGGGAAGTAGGGACAAAATAAAACATGAAATAGGCCTTGTGATGAAGAGTGATTTTGATGTGTTAACAGTAAGGAGAAATATAAGGTGCACTCCAATATCAGACATGACAAATGTGGAAAGGTGTGCCCTAGATTTGATGACATACGGTAAACATTACAGCTTAACATAGAATAAGAAAGAGCATTTCATTCAATACTACCATAAGATTTTAATATATGTTTTAAATTTTAAATATATAGTTTAAAAGTTAAAATAATTAAAAAGTGACAAGGTATTTAACATACATGTAACCATGGTCTCCATGGTCTCCCATTTAACCTTAGGATGTTTCTGTTTTAACCTGGACCGGTTGTTTTCCTGTTGTCACAAGCAGACTCTGCCTCTTAATCTCTACCACTAAAACCTCTTCCCTCCTTTACCCACATCACTGGCACAGTCTTGGTACAAGTTCTTAGAGTCCCTTGTTTGGATTATTGCCATGGTTTTCCTAATTGGTCTCATAGGGTCTGGTCTTGTTGGAAGCTATAAAACTGCATGACCTTTCCAAAAATGCAAATGTGATTATAACTTCTTTTATAAAACTCTTTTGATGTTTATACATTGCCTCAAGAATATAATCCAAACTCAGCTTGGTTGTTAGTATATGACCTTCATTGTCTGGTCTTTGATTGCCACCCCTTTCCCATATCCTATCATGTACTTCCAGCCTTTCTTCTCCAGCCATTCTTGTTCTCTTATAATTTTCTTCATTTTAGAGAAGAATGTCAGTATTTACCCTTCTGATTCTTCACTGACTATAACCTAATCAGTTAAAAGCTCTCAATGCCTTAGGCTGAATGGATGACCCAGATCATGTTGTTTAGCAGCTATTCTGTGCACTCATGTCAGACACTGTCTGTGTATATGCCTAGGATCTCACTACTGCTCATCTCTTGACTCCTGTGTCTCTTCACCTCACTGTGAACTCCTTCAAAGGAAAGTCTGCATCTAAATTTTTCTTGCAATCAACCAGTGCCTAGTATGATTCGTAACATAAAGTAGAATTCAAAAATATTCATTTAATAAAGGAAATTTGTAATTATCTTCAATTAAAAATAAAATATGTTTTTAAAATAAAAAATGACTTGTAAAATACCCATATACAACTTTGAAAAATTTTGGAAATGGTAAAACTATGCAAAGGTCAACTTCATTATGAGCACAAATAAGCATCCAAGAAATCCCATTCACCCAAATTCAAAACAATAACAATGACAAAAATAAAAACATGATGATAAATGAATAAATGTGCAAGTAGAATGTAATAAATTAAACTGGTCTGAATCAAATGTTATTGTTAACATTAAGAGGTAAGAAACCTCGGAAGAAACATTTAAATAAGAAGTAAATTTAATTGATGAATAGCATATAAGACCCATGATTGATCAAACATGGGCACTTGGGTGATTTTGTTTAACTTACTTGACTAGTTTGAAGTCTTAGTTTAGGAAATTACTAATAAGAAGTAATCTGTTCTGAACACTATCAAGAAGACTTATTCCTTAGCCCTCTCTATGATGAAACAATCTTTGTTAACTGCTTTCTGTGGGGGATTTTAGAAAAAAAATCAAAATTCTGGAATTAAGGTAGCAAAAACCGTGCTGATGCAAAGGTCATGGAATTTCAGTTAGGAAATGTTTATGAAGAGTCAAAGAATAATGTATATAGACGTGTGGCTTGGTAAATGCCTCAGTACTCCAGGTCACAGGAGCCAGGGGGTGCAGGGAAACACACAAAGCAGTAGTGCAGACACAGAAGCTTTGGGAACACACTTAAGGAAGTTGTGAGACAAGCATTCAGGAACCTAACCTGGGTTAGATGGAGTACAAATGATGAACACCTTCTTAATTAATTTTGGAATATCACAAATTATTGTGAATAGTCTTTATTAGTTTGTATCCTCTGTCAGTTTGTACTTGGAGAAAAATCATAATTACTAATAAAACAGGATTTTAATTTATTATTTTATTTATTTATTTTTAAAGTGAGTACTAATTACATAAGGCCCACGGGTATTTTGAGTTAGTTATAAATCCTTTCATTAGATGTTGCAGCTATTTACTACATTATGACAAATATTTTATTAAATCTACCTGCTCTCTGTTTATAGAGAGAGATTATACTTTCTCATTTAAGAAGTAAAATAAGTTAGAAATTTCAATGCAAATAACATATATATATATTATTTATGTTAATATAAAGAAATATTTATCTTTTGTGTGTATATCTATATACCTATATCTATGTATATCTATCTATCTATCTATCTATCTATATCTATATATATATATATATATTGCCTAAGTGCTTAGGAAGACAATCATTTTTTATGAATAACTAAGGCACCACTTGCACCTTCGCCTGACAAATGGGTATTATCTAGATACACTACTTGAAATACTAGAGTCCTTCCTCCAGATAGTGATTTACTCAACATCTTCCCTCTCAGGGACACACAAATATTATATTACTGTGCTGGTATAAGAAGCTCATCAGATGGACAAGTATTTTAGCAGCTCTTTTTAAAAAGTAAGGCATGTAAATAAGTTACATATTATTTTGTGTATTAATTGTGGTAGTGCAGTATCTTTGAAATATCACATATTAGCTTGATTTCTAGGTTCTGAAAATATGTTCTTTTGCCTTAAAACCTTTGGCTATGGATACAAATTATTAGGCATTGGGCATACTGACAGGTTGTGACTGAGGCAGATGAAGTGACATGATTTCACGTCTTCATTGATGAATGCTTGGTGCTTGTTCCATTTTCTAATTTTATTACTTCACAAACCAGGCTCTTCTACCATTTAGAATAATTGTTGTTTTTGTTTTTGTTTTTAAATTCTAAATGCCTAAGACCTAATCATCTGGTAAAAACTCAGAAAGGGAAAGAACATTGTAGGTTGTTTATTTTTTATTTTATTTATTTATTTAGCGATACGTGGGCATCTTACTGCTGTGGCCTCTCCCGTTGCGGAGCACAGGCTCCAGACACGCAGGCTCAGCGGCCATGGCTCATGGGCCCAGCCACTCTGTGGCATGTGGGATCTTTCCGGACCGGGGCACGAACCCATGTCCCCTGCATCGGCAGGTGGACTCCCAACCACTGCACCACCAGGGTAGCTCCTGTAGGTTGTTTATTTTGATTTTAAACTTGGTGGGAAAAATGCTTATGTCAAACAGAAATAAAATGCATAGTTGTAGTATTTTTCTCTTTGGGCTTGTAAACATTTACCTATTTTGTTTACAATGAGTCTTATAAGATTAACAAATCAAATTGATGGATGATCAATGTCTGATCTATTGAGCACCTGCTTATGTAGACTAGCAGATCAGATCCTCCACAGTCACTCAAGCCTGACAATCACATATGCATTGTGAAGCACGTTTGCAGTGAAAACTTACTGTAAAAGCCACCTTGTGTGAAACTGTACTTAATGTGAATTCCACTTTAGCATGTGAAAGAAAATTTTTAAAATGTCTAAAGTATAGATGAAGCAGCTATAACTACAAATACATTTTGAACATTAACTTTTTCATTTTAATTATTATCGATTATTAATCATAATTTTGAAAGTAAGAGGATAAAGATACAGTTTTATCCACACTGAATTCACTGGCATATATATATATATATATATATAGTATATTTTAAAGGTTAAAAACATATACTATTCATTTGATCTTAATTTTAAAGGGGGAAAGACTATAGAATAAATAGCAATTCTATGTTCTAAACATTCTGAGAGATTCATTTGCTTTGTCTTTTTCTTGAGAGATTTTAAATTCTCAATTCATTTTTATTGTAAGCAATATGTATTAAAATTAACTGTAACTTTAATTAAAAAGACAAAATAATTTTTGAATTATTTCTTTTTGTGAAAACTATTCTATTTTTATAATTTACAAGATTCATGGACCATTTTACATTTGCCAGTGAGATAAATTGTTCTACACTTTTACATATTTTATAAATAATTGAAAATTTAGGAAAATGTCTATATTCTTATTTCTCCACATGTTTTTCACTAATTTTTATTCATTTGTTTATTTAATTTATCAATAACAGAGAAAGGGATTTGAAATACTGGCAACAGCTAAGAAAATCAAAACTCTTCTTAAAATACATTACACATATGCAACCAGATTACTTTCAAAATAAATTATAAAATCGGATTAAAATGATCAACTCTGAGAATATTCTAATAGACATATAGTATATTTATGTAATATATAGAAGACATTAAATTGTACTTTAGTATCAGTTTGCACTCTAATCCAAATATGGTAATAATAAATAAAGATATTCAGATAAATGATACAGGATTCTTTTTTTTTTTTTACCAGTACATGACATATTTTAATCCAGCTCTGAGAATTTGCCTCAAAGTGTTTAATGAGATCACAGATGTTGGCTAGGGAACCAAGGCCAGAAGTTTTGAATAATAGAATAGAATTTTTAACTTTCATCCAATATTACCTGCTGGAGGCAAAAGAAACCTTTGTTTTATAAGACTGCTGAGTTGGAAATCAACCTATTAGGTCAGCTTATAAAATTTTTCTGGCCAAAATAGGACAGAGCATTCCCTTCCAGTATAATCACCATGCATTGTAAAATAGACCCCTTATGAGACTAATCCCAATGGAAATCTAGGATTTTATGAAGATTTAGAATAAATATTATTTTACCAAATTTAAGAATAAAATGCCAGAGTTATAGTTAACTTGCCAGTTCTAAACATTTTGTAAAAATACAGAGCTATGTGTGTATTTAAATATTCACAGAATATAGACTAGCCAAAATGCCACTATATAACTGTATAATTATGTTTATACAGCTCTATACTTGACAATGAATTAAAGTTTTCCATGAAAGTCAATATAAAATCAGTTTTCTGATAGAGTTTTATCACCCGTGCAGATATGTCCTTATAAAATGAACATTATAAAGTCACATTTAAACATAACTTGCTAAGGTAGGAAGGCAAAGTGTGAAGAATGGTAATTATTGATTCTTGTTTTTTTTAATAGGTACAAATTGAATATGTTTATCACACAACCCTTTCTCCCTCACTGACTTCTATCACCCTCCTGTTCTCCCACTGTAAAGTCTTATCACATGATACATGAAGAAAAATGAAAAGAGTATATTGTATCTTAAATATATCCAACAAATGAAGTAGTATTTCTTAGAATCCTTGAACTGAGGCTGACTTTATGAAATGATAGAAAAAAGTAACATGAGGCCTACCTTTTAAAACACAAAATTGTGTTTTAACACCATTCCTTGTTAGCTATACACCTTTTGAAATTTTCAGGAAATATAAATAATACTACTCTAAGATTATTTGTCATAATCTCACCAAACAGAATGATTAATACCATGAATTGTCTCTTTTCTTATAATTTTACAATCTATACTTAACATTGCCATGAGAGTGATATTTTTAGAATACACACATAACTCCATTGACAATTCCTGTGTTGCCCAATCTTCTAAGAAACAGAATATACATTTATTTCTAAGCACCTGGCCAACCTCTTTCCCTTTGCAGAGGACATTTATTCCAGCAATACTCTAATAATACTGAAAAAGATGTAGCTTCCCTGTAAAATGTAGTTTTTGATCATATTATTGCCTCTGCTCTCTTTCAATTCTTTCTAAGCTTTCAGATCTCACCTCTAATTCTCCCTCATTCTGAAATCTTCTCAGACTTTACCAGGGAGTTTAAGGAATTTTCCTGTCATACATTTAGCAAACTTTTAGTCATTATAGCAAATTTTATACTTTGTTATACGTTTTCTCATGGAATTCCATCTATCTCTGAGATTAAAAATACACTGAGAGTTGGGAATGCAAATTTTCTTTGTATTCTCAATCTGACATAGGAGGACAAAATATTAATAAATAACCAATGTCTAAAAGCTTTACAAATATATATTTTAAGTGCATAACAACACAATAACTTATCTAGTTGGTAGTTAACAACTTTCTGTACAAGTTCATCAATCTGCAGAAGGTCAAATAACCAGTCAGTATTAGAACTGGGATTCCAAGTCAGATAGGATGACCTCAGAGTATAAACTCAATGGTATTTAGAATTAGGGTTACCTGAGCTGTGCTGCTTCGACACTGCTGATTACTCAGGGACAATGTTCTCAACTTAGAAATTAAGACCATGCAGGGATACGGATACCTTAGTTTGCCTAAGTGCAAATATTTATCTCTCTGTTTTTTTAAACCACTTTATTGAGGTCTGATTAACATACAAAAAAAACCCATAAAACTTAATGTGTCTGGAGATAAGTATACAGTACAGGGATGAAACTATCACCACAATCAAAGTCATGAACATATCACCTATAAAATTTCCTCTAACCTCTTTATTTTTACTTCATTTTTTTGCTGATAAAAACACAACCTTCTTAGCAAATGTTTAAGTATACAATATAGTATTATTTACTCTAGGTACTATGATGTACATAGATCTCTAGGGATTATTCTTTCTGCATGATGAAAACTTTGTACCCTTTGATCAATACTTCCTTGTTTTCCCTTCACTCCCACCAAGCCCCAGGCAACCATGATTATAGTCCCTGCTTCTTTTATGTTGTTGTTCCCTTGTTTTATTTGTCTATATTTATACCAATATCACACTGTCTTAATTATTGTAACTTTGAATAAGGCTTAAAGTTAGGTAGTATAAGTCTTCCTACCTTATTGTCTTTTTTTTTTTAAATCAGAGTATAGTTGCTTTACAATGTTCTGTTAGTTTCTACTGTACAGCAAAGTGAATCAGCCATATGTATTCATATATCGCCTCTTTTTTGGATTTCCTTCCCATTTAAGTCACCACAGACCACTGAGTAGAGTTCCCTATGCTATACATTAGCTTCTCATTAGTTAGTTATTTTATATATAGTATAAAATACACATAGTAGTATATATATGTCAATCCCAATCTCCCAGTTCATCCTACACCCCCCCCCCATTTTCCCACTTGGTGTCCATATGTTTGTTCTCTACATCTGTATCTATTTCTGCTTTGCAAATAAGATCATCTATACAATTTTTCTAGATTCCACATATATGCATTAATAACTGATATTTGTTTTTCTCTTTCTGACTTATTTCACTCTGTAAGACAGCCTCTAGGTCCATCCACATCTCTGCAAATGACACAATTTCATTCCTTTTAATGGCTGAGTAATATTCCATTTTATATATGTAGCCCATCTTCTTTATCCATTCTTCTGTTGATGGTCTTTTAGGTTACTTCCATTTCCTGGCTATTGCAAGTAATGCTGCAATGAACATTGAGGTGCATGTACCTATTTGAATTATGGTTTTCTCTGGGAATATGCAAAGGAGTGGGATGGTTTTCTCTGGGAATATGCCCAGGAGTGGGATTGCTAGGTCATATGGTATTTCTATTTTTAGTTTTTTAAGGAAACTCCATACTGTTCCCCATAGTGGCTATATCAATTTACATTCCCACCAACAGTGCAACAGAGTTCCTTTTCCTCCACATCCTCTCCAGCATTTATTGTTTGTAGATTTTTTGATGATGTCCATTCTGACCAGTGTCGGGTGATACCTCATTGTAGTTTCGATTTGCATTTCTCTAATAATTAGTGATGTTGAGCATCTTTTCATGTGTTTGTTGGCCACTTGTATGCCTTCTTTGGGGAAATGTCTACCTAGGTCTTCTGCCCATTTTTTGATTAGCTTGTTTGTTTCTTTGATATTGAGCTGCATGAGCTGTTTGTATATTTTGGAGATTAATCCTTTGTCAGTTGCTTCACTTGCAAATATTTTCTACCATTCTGAAGGTTGTCTTCTCATTGTGTTTATGATTTCCTTTGTTGTGCAACAGCTTTTAAGTTTAATTCACTCTCATTTGTTTATTTTTATTTTTCTTTCCATTGCTATAGGAGGTGGGTCAAAAAGGATCTTGCTGTGATTTATGACATAGAGTGTTCTGCCTATGTTTTCCTCTAAGAGTTTTATAGTGTCTGGCCTTACATTTAGGTCTTTAATCCATTCTGAGTATTTTTTTTTTTGATGGTGTTAGGGAGGGTAGTACCTGCTTCTATGAAAACATTTCTTTAAAAAAATAAATACCTAAATAAGTCTCTTTGCACATTAATCAAAGAGATTAAATTTATATCACGACTTCAAAGGACAAAATAAATTGTAAGAGCCAAACAGCACTGTAGTTAAGCTCCATAACTATTAAAAACATTTAAATAACAATGAAGGCAGAGGGCATATATTTTATTTTTCATGCTTTTTAAATAAGCTTTTTTAGCTGTAGAACAAAGCTTCACATTCCTTGGCTGATCTTAGATATTGTCTTTCTTCTTCATCCTCCCTGTGGAGTTCCATGTTGGTCCATGACCATAGCATCCAAATCAGGACATTCTTGAAAATAATAAACACTAAAACAATTAAAACAAAGACAAATCTATAGGACATCTCATGTTATGCAGTCTCCTAGATCTCATTGCTTTTACTTAGTGTCCCTTTTTTAAAGCACAATCTAAACTCAGATACATAAAAGCAAATCTTTACAGCCCTTATTTTTCTTTCCTAATTTTAGCTCTCACCATCTTTGTACTTAAAAATTCACAATTATCACAGTCTTAATACTTCTCTAATAATAATCATCACACTTGTGACTTAAGTAGATATTACTATAAAATATTATTATTTTTTCTTTTTATAGAACCTCATTTAAGAAATCAGAATGGTACTAAAAAAAATCTGCCCCTTAAAAACCATATAACCTCTTTTATTTAGCATTGTGTAAACCAGGACTGCTACAGTTCTGTTTTTAAACTATGGCTCAAGTCTTATGAGAGAAGAAGAGGAAGGAGAAAAAAGAGAAGGAGATGAAAGGAAGAAGAAAGGGGCTAATTTTTGAGGTCTCAGCGTCAGCCAGAGCCTCAATTCCAACATATATTCCTTAATTTCATAAGCTCACAGGGTTACAAAAAACTCAAAATTATATAAACATATATCCAGAAACATATATATCATAGCATTCCAAAGTAAAAATAGGGTGACTGCTTTCCTAATTTTAAATTTAACTTAATTTTCTTAAAGAATCTTTATGTATTTAGATTTTTCCCAGAAACAGGTTTATTTAGTGCTGGGAAATTTAATTAATTAATTCAAGATTAACTGATTTATTAATTAATTTTCAAAAGTTAAAAAGTTGTGGAGTCTTTGATCTTGATATTTACCAAAATCTTTCACATTTTTCCATTGCAATTCATTTCAGCACATGTCATAGTTAAGCTGGAAATTTTCAACTCATCTATTAGGTTTGTACATCCTGAAATATTATCTGAGTTTAGCTTTTTCCTTGCATACAGGACCTTGTAAATTTTTTAGGAAGTTACTGTTTAAAATTGTGCTGTATTCCTTTTAAGTAGTCTCAGGGCTACAGCTCATAAATTATTCAGGTGCAATTTTTATGCTTTAAAGATGTGCAAATTTAAATCTGAACATTTCTTGGTTTCCAAAACACAAGACCAACTATAATATAGTTAATGCATCATTTATCACCCATCTATGGTACCAGCCTAGGTGTAAATGTGTGACTAAATAATGAATTGCCCCATTTATTTCAATAAAATATGTATACTTATAATACTTTAAATTAAAAATATCATTGGATTCTACTAAAATGTATTTAAACTGTTTATTACATTAATAAATGCTCTCTCAATTTTTCATTTTGTCACCAAATCCTATCAATTCTAGCTTTGTAATTGTTTCAGATGAGTCTTTCATAACGTTTGTCAGTGTCAATATCTTACTTCAGATATTCATCATCTTTTATTTCATCTGCTATAATAACCTCTAAATTGACCCTGTTGATGTATATACCACACTGGTACAACTTTCCTATTAAAAAAAATTGTATGTTACATTTTCCTGCTTTAAAAACACCATGTTAGTTAAAGGATAATTTAATATTCCTTAGAGTAACATTTAAAGAGTTTATAATGTGGATTCATCTTTTATTTTCCAATTTCTTTATCAAACACATGAATTCTGCTATCCTCTAATTTGTGTGTGTGTATGTTTGCATGTGTGTGTGTGTGTGTGTGTGTACAAGCACAAGCACACGTGCAGACACACCTATCTATGCAATCATAAAACCACACTGACTCCACTACATAGACTTCCTTACTGTACGATCAAGGGGCTATTAGAAAACCACAGAGAAGATAACGATGCAGTAAATGGCGTTGTAATAGATGGTTACTTATCTTGGACGAGGTTGCCTTATGAATCGTTTCTGTCACAGGTTGGATTCAAGAGGCAGAAGTGGATATTGGTACCAATTAAGGGCTCTTGGGGTTAAAACCTGTAGAAGGTCAGGGAAGGAAACAGAATTGGCTAAACAGAGAAGATGTGCTCTGATAGAGTCTAAATAATGGCCCCTCAAAATATCAGATTGCTTCAAGTAGAGCAGAGGGGAATAGGATTTTTCCTACATCTGCACCCACCTGTCATTGGATGCAGGCTGCTGCCAGGAAAGGCAACAGTCTTTGTCAAGGCAACACTATTCAGCTGCAATGATTCCTAAAGTTGAGTAACTGTTGAGGACTGCCTGTTGGAGCATTTCCAGCAGCTAGGGAAATAAATTATTCAGTCCTTAAGGGGGACTAAGGAAGTGTATCACAGGGTCCACTATGCTTACCTTACAGCAGTGACCAAACATATTCAGTATGAATTGAAAAATTAAAATATTGAACATTGAAATATAAAATAGATGTACTGCAAACATTGTTGTATCTTCTAGAATGTGAATGGCTCAGTATATAACATGTATTGAAGAGATTACAAAGGACAATGTAAATATTTAAGCACATCACCTCCTCTCACATGTGGACACATATTCTTCTGGTCCTTCTTATAGAGGATTAAAACAGCAAGAAGAAAATTTGAACAAATGCTTAAAATGATTAATACTCTAACAACTGAGTTATTGAATTGGAGAGGGGGGTTGAACTCTATGCAGTGTAAATAGGAAAATACCTATACTTTTCTCCAAATTCTGCCTTCAGTCATACTTCATTGAATTCCCTTTCTTAACTCGAAGTATAACCAATGGCTTTCCAATCTATTTCATTTCTAGGAAACAACTTATTAAGGTAACTCTGACACATTTAGTTATTAAAATGTCTACTTCATCTAAAAAAAAAACCTCAACCCAACATTATACCCATAGCTTCTCTCTCCCCCAGCACAGGCCTCACCCTTGATTCTAGGCTTAAGGACCTATGAAGGAGAGGAGCAAAGGGATTGGAGGATGAAGTGTTATGCATTGGATGCTTTTGAAGTGTAGCCTTTAATGCCTTCATGTGGCCACCATCAAAGAGAGACTTTCCTTCAGGGAAGATGCTTGCTGTTCTTTGGAAATGCTAGAGGAACTTTGACTTCACACAGAGACCTGATAAGGCTGTGCCCCCATCCAGTGACCTGTGCACAAGCCGCAGCTCCATGTCTTGTTATCCCCACTACAGCCTCTCATGAGTAGGACCGCTTGAAAGAGCACTGGCCAACCTATCATCTGTACTGTCTCCCCATGGGCCATGGAGTTATTATACACACTCATTCTATAAAATGATGCAGAGACATTTAACTGCTGGCCCCTCCCCCCTCATCTTGCCATGGAGAGTTCCAAACAGGCTCCTGACTTCGGACTTCTCCAGCAGAGAATGGTCTCCACTTTCACACATATTCCCAGACTCCATAGAACACACGCCAAGCTCTCTCAGGAACTTTTCCATCATATTCCATTCCTGTGAAGTATAGAGCCTGTAAATTTCTGTAATTCAGCAAGCATTTGGGTAAGAAAAAAGGGGCCCTGCTTACAGAATGTTTCACTCTCTGTAAGTGTTTCTTCTCTGAACGTTTTCCCAAACTTGGCTTAAGGAGGAGAAGATCCCTCCCATCTCTCAGAGGAAATGCCACAGCCTTCTTTAAGCCTATAAATTACCTTCAAATAACCTATGCAAAATTCTAGTACAGTCTTAACAGAGTTTGGGGAAATGAGAGTCACTGGAGAGGATTTGCTATTTTTTTGTAAATCCTGTATGAATGTGTCTTCTACTATTCTTTAGAAGGATGCTTATTCCCTTCAGTCCTGTTACATCTCCACCAACAAATTGCTTGTACAAAATTTGATTTGCAAATATCATGAATTTAATAAATTCAAAGACATTTGAATATATATTCAAATATATAACTCACTAAAGAATATATATATATATATATATATATTAACTCACTAAAGAATAAATAAAGCTCAAAAGCCAAACAACACTTCCCTCCCTTTGTAATGATGATGATAACCTTTGTGAAAAAAAATGTGGACAGAAATTGGCATTGCAGAAAATGAAGCAAAACCTTGAAGAGCTGATTTTCACTACTTGCATTTAACTTACCTGGTTTCAAATATACGTGGTTGAGAGTGAGAGTGGATAAATTCAAATAGTGTTGGGAATATTGCTTGTCACTCTAGTGAATATATGTTCCAGACCCAGTGTGTCATGGAAGAAAATATAAATCTGCTATTCCTTCAGTTCTTGTCAGCTCCAGCTCATGTCCCTCATGGTGTGAGCTTTGCTCAGCACTGAATGTGCTGCTAGTTTTTAAAAATGCAGCACTTGTTTTGGTAAAATATGGACCCTAACAGAAGCCACTACTTCATCTGATATTTTACTGAACAAGTGGTAATCTGTTTCAACATGGAGAAAAAAGTAGTGTGTATTTAGAAAGACAGAATGTAGATCTTCAAAAGGACACCTTTTTTTTTTTCCAGAAACTGACGAGGATGATTTTGATGTTTGGATATTTATCATTAGACTTAATGACTTTAAAACCAAACTCTGATTAAGATATGTTGCTGTACAGTCTTTTTGGGAAACAATTTGGCAATATGTATCGAGTAGTAAAAATACACGAAACCTATTTTTGGAATGAATGTACTATGGGAAAAGAGGACTTGAAAGTTTATGTCCCCTAAAATTATTTTAAGACTACAGTGTTTTTATTTATAATCTCTATTTAGAATATTTCCTCTCTGTAATCAAATTAATTCACAGTCAAGTAACCTTTCTGAAATTCATATCTGATTAAAGTAAAGCTTAAAATGCTTAAATGGTACCCCATCATCTACAAATAAAGACCTAAATTCCTTGTGGTGGCTCACATTTTCCTTCCTGATATCACCCTATTCATCTTTCCATGTAACTCCAGCCATTCCTACATAGTACTTAATATTTGGCCAAATACTCCATACCAAAGTTTTTTTCCCCTTTATTATTACCTGTAGATATGACTTTTCCCCCTCTTTGCCTGATGGACTTAATATCATTCTTCTAAATCCTGGGTCTGTCTTTGTCACTCTTTCACTCACTTCCTTGAATGTGGTACATAATTAACAAGTTACTTATTTAGTTACTATGCTCGAGTGCCTGGAGAATATAAACTTGCTACACTTTAATCTCATAACTCTTATTCAGCGTATATGACAGATATTAGGCTATCAAAATATTTTGAACATATGATTAAATACACACATAAGTGATTAAATAATAAATTTTAAATTACTTTCACATAACAATAAGTACATTTTAATATTTTCAAATGATTTTGTACCAAAAGAATTAACCATTGATGATGTGTGTTCCATTATTACTTGTATATAAGATTGTCTATCAGATATGTGTTGGGATAGTAAAGAGCCTTGACAGATAGAGATACAATTTCCCTCTGTGTCTGATAGCAGGTTAGTCTCTTGACCAGGATAATAAATATATTGTTTCCCTCTCACTCCAGCACACATGTTGGGAAGATTTGCTAGCAATACCTTTATAAGATGTGTTCCTAAATTTGTGTTTCTTCAACAATGATATAAACTCACTATTAGTAAACCATCCATCTGGACCTCCCCTTATTGCTCCCTAGGGATTTTAGGGTGTCAAAGAAAAATTGCACCCCGTAGAATTAAACAGACGAGGAGGATTTTATTCTGTCACAAGACTATTGTGATGTAGGAGAGAGATTGAACTGAACTCCACTGAAACAAAAGTAGAACAGTTTTTAAGCACGTGTGTGAACTAATGGAAAAGTACTGGAGGAGGTTAGTGGAGGAGGTTTTTTGGTAGGATTATACCACCTGTGTTTACTAAATGGTGCTTCTCAGAGTTAGGCCCCTACTCTCACAGAGACTGGGAGATTGTAGCACTATCTTTATTGATGATTACATTTCAAAGGGATAGATCCCAGGTCCTTGACAAAAACATTTCTGGTTTATAAAACTGTCAAGTAAGCCTCAGCCCAGGGATGCAAGGATGGTTCAATAACAGCAAATCTATCTGTGTAATATACCACATTAGCAAATTGAAGACTAAAAGCCATATGATCATCTCAATAGATGGAGAAAAAGGTTTTGACAAAATTCAACATCCATTTATGATAGAAACTCTCCAGAGAGTGGGCATAGAGAGAACATATCTCAATTTAATAAAGGTCATATATGATAAACCCACAGCTAACATTGTGCTTAATGGTGAAAAGCTGGAAACATTTCCTCTAGGACTAGAAACAAGACAAGGATGCCCACTCCTGCCACTTTTATTCAACATGTATCAGAAGTCCTAATAAGAGCAATAAGACAAGAAAGAAGTAAAATAAATCCAAATTGAAAAGGAAGAAATAAAACTGTCACTGTTTGCTGATGACATGATACTATACATAGAAAATCCTAAAGACACTAGAACTCATCAATGAATTCAGTAGTTTCAAGATATAAAATTAATATACATAAATCTGTTTTATTTCTATACACTAACAATGAACTATCAGAAAGAGAAATTAAATAAACAATTCAATTTATAATGGCATCAAAAGGAATAAAAATATACCAATAAATAAACTTACCTAAGGAGGTAAAAGACCTATACTCGGAAAACTATAAGACACTGATGAATGAAATTGAAGATGACACAGATGGAAAGATATACCATGTTCATACATTGAAAGAGTTAATATTGGTAAAATGACCATACTACCCATGGAAATCTACACATTCAGTGCAATCCCCATCAAAATATCAAGGGCATTTTTCACAGAACTAGAACAAATAATACTAAAATTTGTGTGGAAAAACAAAAGACCCTGGATAGCCAAAACAATCTTGAGAAAGAAGAACAGAGTTGGAGCTTTTAAATTCCCTGACTTCATACTATACTACAAAGCTACAGTAATTAAAAGTCTGGTACTGGCACAAAAACAGACATGTAGATCAATGAAACAGATAAGACAGCCCAGAAATAAACCCACAGACTTATAGTCAATTAATCTACAACAAAGGAAGCAAGAATGTATAATGGAGAAAACAGTCTCTTCAATAAGTGATGTTGGGAAAACTGGACAGCTAAATATGAAAGAATAAAATTAGAATATTTTCTAACATGGTATACAAAAATAAACTCAGAATGTGTTAATTGCAAGTTTTCTACAATAAATGCTCAAAGAAAAAGGAAGTCAGTGGTCTGGATGCTGGAAGAAATTACCTAAGGTTTAACCAAGCAAAAGGGAATGAATTTTAAGGCCATCTTGATCAGAAAGCATGGAGAATTGATTTTCATGCTGTCTGTTATGCTGTGGATGATAAAGTCTTTATCTCTTACCCAGGAGTTTTGTGTCTTATGCCAGCAGATAGTTCATGTCTAAGGAGCCATCTTGGATAAAGGATTGAAGCCTGCCATTGAAACTCAGCCATGCAATAGCATAAAGTTCCTAACATAAAACATCTGTTCCCTTATTACATTCCCATCCTCATTCATGTTTGGCATGGAAATCTTACTGTTGACTTAGTTTGAATAAATTTTTCTTCAAAGGTTGTTCTTATGTAAAGATAATAAAATTAAGGTATTTGGCATTGAAGCAATATATTGTTAGATTTAATTAATAAAGACATTATCTTAATTGTCAATAAAATTGAACGTTGTACAACAAAACTGTCCTATAAAGAATAAAATATAGATCAACTTGTATAAGTTGACAATCATTTGTTATTAGGTTATAAAATAAGACTGAAATTGAGAAAATAGAAAGAGCCAATTTCTTATACTGCTATTAGTATACTTTTAGATTCTTTTCTATACTATAGATGAATAAAATGATGATACTTTCAATAAATTTCAAAACCATTTGTTTTGAATGGATGTTTATTTGAGATTGAAAAGAAACAGAGTATGATCATCAGGATCTTATTTAATGCTGGACTTGGAACCTCCAGATCTACTTCATAGTGTGACTGACCTGTAAATAACTGTACTCACTTGTCTAGAGCTGAAGCTGGTACTGATTATCAAGTATGATCTGCAGTATTGGAAGTGTTCAGTGAAGGTATGTGACCCATTTTTTAATCAAAATCCTATCTAAAATATAGCTTTAATGTCAATATACATAGTTTTGCTTAATAACATTTACATTTTTGTGTGAATACTGGGGGACTCAGACAATAAATGTACAGTTGACCCTTGAACAATGCAGGTGTTAAGGGTGTCGAACCTCGGTGCAGTTGAAAATCCAGGTATAACTTATAATCAGATCTCAGTATCCTCAGTTCCTCTGTATCTGCTCTTCGGCATCACTGACTTAAAACAACCATGGATCATGTGGTACTGTAGTATTTACTATGGAAAAAACCCTGTGTATAAGTGGACCTGCACAATTCAAACACATCTTGTTCAAGGGCCCACTGTAAATACAGACCTTCATATAAGTGAAAGTGACTTTCATATAAGTTTCACATTCAAGTCTTTGTGCTTTAATTTTATGGGGTTAATTTTAATGGGGTTTATATGTAAAATATAGATTCTTGGGAGCCATTCACTATGACTCTGGTTTAGTAGGTCTGGGAACGTCTTTAGAAATCATAGCACAGAGAACACTTTGAGAAAAATCGGTAGAAGAAGCAGACCAGTATTGTAAAACTTGGGATTAAATACCAGATTTCAACATGTTCACAAACAATTCATGTATATTTTAGTATCTAGCTTCTTTCACTGTTCTCCAGTACTTCTCAAACTGGAAAGGGACATGTATGAGAATCTACTAAAGATAATTTTAAAACCAGGAATGATTTTTCTTTCATCCCTACACTTCCCCTCTCCAGATTAATCCAAAGATTGTCCTACAAACATGGAGTGGATTTGGGTTAAGAAGAGTATGCATACTTTAAAAATTACTACCGATAGGCTGCTTATAGGGAGTTTGATTCTTACCTTCTACCGTATGAAATTCTGATGCAGCCACTAGGCCAGCTTTGGAAATTTTTAGCTATAGGAATTCAAAATATTTTTAACGTAATGAAATAGTAATTTGGAATGAAGCACAAAATTGTTGTTAAGAAATGCTTTTTGTGATGTCTTTTCCCATATCAGCTGACCCCAAATAGTTATAATAAAGTAAACCTTGCATCATCCACTTTACCTCTCTCTTACCAACAGTGGGATTTTGAATCTGGTCTGATACGGAGTCAGGTGGGCAGTGGAGGGTTTCAGTTTTAAGGGCAGGATAAGAACTGGCTCTCTGACCCAAAACTTAAGAGATGCAGCAAAAAGCAGTGTTAAGAGGGAAGTTTATAGGAATACAATCCTTCATCAAGAAACAAGAAACATCTCAAATAAACAACATAAACTTACACTACAGCACTTAGAGAAAGAAAAAAAAAGTGAGCAGAAGGAAAGAAATCATAAAAAATCAGAACAGAAATAAATGAAAAATAAATGAAAGAAACAATAGCAAATATAAATAAAACTAAAAGCTGGTCTTTGAGAAGATAAACAAAATTGATTAATCATTAGCCAAACTTATCAAGAAAAGAAGGGAGAAGACTCAAATCAATAGAATTAGAAATGAAAAAGGAGAAGTAACAACTGACACTGCAGAAATATAAAGGATCTTGAGAGATTACTACAAGCAACACTATGCCAGTAAAATGGACAATCTGGAAGAAATGGACACACTCTTAGAAAAGCACAAACTTCCAAAACTGAACAAGGAAGAAATACAAAATATAAACAGACCAAACACAAGCACTGCAATTAACACTGTGATTAAAAATTTTCCAACAAACAAAAATCCAGGACCAGATGGCTTTACAGGTGAATTCTGTCAACCATTTAGAGAAGAGCTAACACCTATCCTTCCCAAACTATTCCAAAATATAACAGTGGGAGTAACACACCCAAACTCATTTTATGAGTCCATCATCACCCTGATACCAAAACCAAACAAGGATTTCACAAAGAAAGAAATCTACAGGCCAATATCACTGATGAACACATATGCAAAAATCCTCAAAAAAAATGTTAGCAAATAGAAACTAACAGCACATTAAAATGATCACCCACCATGATCAAGTGGGGTTTATCCAAGGAATGCAAGGATTCTTCAATATACAAAAATCAATCAGTGTTATAAGCCATATTAACAAATTGAAGGAGAAAAAACATATGATCATCTCAGTAGATGCATAAAAAGCTATAGACAGAATTCAACACCAATTTTTGATAAAAAACCCTCCAGGAAGTAGGCATAGAGGGAATTTACCTCAACATAATAAAGGCCATATATGACAAACCCACAGCCAACATCTTTCTCAATGGTGAAAACCTGAAAATATTTCCACTAAAATCAGGAACAGGACAAGTTCCAATTGTCCACTCTCATCACTGCTATTCAACATAGTTTTGGAAGTTTTAGCCACAGCAATAAGAAAAGAAAAAGAAATAAAGGAATCCAAATCAGAAAAGAAGAAGTAAAGCTGTCACTGTTTGCAGATGACATGATACTATACATAGAGAATCCTAAAGATCCTACCAGAAAACGACTATAACTAATCAGTGAATTTGGTAAAGTAGCAAGAAACAAAATTAGTGCAGAGAAATCTCTCACAATCCTATACACAAATGATGAAATATCCAAAAGAGAAAATAAGAAAACACTCCCATTTACTACTGCAATAAAAAGAATAAAATATGTAGGAATGAACTTACCTAAGGAGACAAAAGGCCTATATGCAGAAAATTGTAAGACACTGGTGAAAGAAATTAAATATGACACAAATAGATGGAGAGATATACCATGTTCTTAGACTGGAAGATTCAATATTGTGAAAATGACTCTACTACCCAAAGCAATCTACAGATTCAATGCAATCACTATCAAACTACCAATGGCATTTTTCACAGAACTAGAACAAAAAAATTCACAATTTGTATGGAAACACAAAAGACCCCGAATAGCCAAAGCAGTCTTGAGAAAGAGGAACAGAGCTGGAGGAATCAGGCTCCCTGAATTCAGACTATACTACAAAGCTATAGTAATCAAGAGAGTATGGTACTGGCACAAAAAATAGACATATAGATCAATGGAAAAGGATAGAAAGCCCAGAGATAAACCCAGACACATATGGTTACCTTATTTTTGATAAAGGAGTCAAGAATATACAATGGAGAAAAGACAGTCTCTTCAATAAGTGGTGCTGGGAAAACTGGACAGCTATATGTAAAAAATGAAATTAGAGCACTCCCTAACACCACACAAAAAAGTAAACTCAAAATGGATTAAAGACCTAAATGTAAGGCCTGACACTATAAAACTCTTAGAGGAAAACATAGGCAGAACACTATGGCATAACAGCAAGATCCTTTTTGACCCACCTCCTATAGAAATGGAAATAAAAACAAAAATAAACAAATGGGACCTAAGGAAACTTAAAAGCTTTTGCGTAGCAAAGGAAACCATAAACAAGATGAAAAGACGACCTCAGAATGGGAGAAAATTTTTGCAAATGAAGCAACTGACATAGGATTAATTCCCAAAATTTACAAGCAGCTCTTGCAGCTCAATATCCAAAGAACAAACGACACAACCCATAAATGGACAGAAGACCTAAATACACATTTCTCCAAAGAAGATATACAGATTGCCAACAAACATGAAAGAATGCTCAACATCATTAATCATTAGAGAAATACAAATCAAAATTACAATGAGGTATCACCTCACACCCGTCAGAGTGGCCATCATAAAAAAACCTACAAACAGGTCTTCCTTGGTGGCACAGTGGTTGAGAGTCCGCCTGTTGATGCAGGGGACACGGGTTCGTGCCCCAGTCTGGGAAGATCCCACATGCCACAGAGCGGCTAGGCCCGTGAGCCATGGCTGCTGAGCCTGCACATCCAGAGCCTGTGCTATGCAATGGGAGATGCCACAAGAGTGAGAGGCCTGTGTACTGCAAACAAACAAACAAACAAAAAAAACCCCACAAAAACCTACAAACAATAAATGCTGGAGAGGGTGTGGAGAAAAGGAAATCTGTTGCACTGTTGGTGGGAAAGTAAATTGATACAACCACTATGGAGAACAGTAAGGAGTTTGCTTAAAAACTAAAAGTAGAACTACTATATGACCCAGCAGTCTCACTACTGGGTGTATACCCTGAGAAAACCATAATTCAAAAAGAGTCAATTACCACAATGTTCATTGCAGCATTATTTACAATAGTCAAGATATGGAAGCAACCTAAGTGTCCATCGACAGTTGAATGGATAAAGAAGATGTGGCACATATATACAATGGAATATTACTCAGCCATATAAAGAAGCAAAATTGAGTTATTTTTAGTGAGGTGGGTGGACCTAGAATCTGTCATACAGAGTCAAGCAAGTCAGAAAGAGAAAAACAAGTACCATATGCTAACATATATATACGGAATCTAAAAAAAAAAAAAAAATGAAATGGTTCTGAAGAACCTAGGGGCAGGACAGGAATAAAGATGCAGACGTAGAGAATGGACTTGAGGACACAGGGAGGGAGAAGTGTAAGCTGAGACGAAGTGAGAGAGTGGCATGGACATATATACAGTACCAAATGTAAAATAGATAGCTAGTGGGAAGCAGCCCCATATCACAGGGAGATCAGCTAGGTGCTTTGTGACCACCTAGAGGGGTGGGATAGCGAGGGTGGGAGGGAGACACAAGAGGGAGGAGATATGGGGATATCTGTATATGTATAGCTGATTCACTTTGTTATACAGCAGAAACAAATACAACATTGTAAATCAATTATACTCCAATAAAGATGTTTAGAAAATAAATAAATAAATAAACCTATCCTATCTGCCAAAAAAAGAAAAAAGTACTGGCCCTCTGTTGATACTCTGGCATAAAACAAAGAAGTAAATGTCTTGTCCAAGGAAGCCAGTGGCATAGATTAAAAAAGAACACTCTTGTATTCTCTATTTTTATAATTATACTGACAACTTGAAAACCATTGCCCAAATAATCTTTTGGTTCATTTGTATAATTCTCCATTATTTTAACATACTGTACTTTATAATATTGTATTATTAGAAGAACACTATGAAATAGGACAATTTATCCCCATCTGATAAATCAAAGCATTGAAAAATAATGACTTCAGATGGCTGAGATTGGAATTAGAATTTAGGTCTCATATTGCTCAGTCTATGTGTTTGTTTTATTTCAGTTTTTGATTTACATCAGACCTAATTCTAATTCAAATATGTGCACAATTAGATATTTCAAGTTAATAGTGACTGGTTGCTTAACCTAAAACCTGTATCAAGCAGTTCACACAGTAATCTTAGAATTATAATAATCAATGATTGGAGATTTTCTTGCTCTTAATTTTGTCACAGCAAGGAACTTTCTTTGTTGTTAAAAAATAAATAGAAGACACAAATTGGAATCTACCCTGTTAACAAAATTTTAAGTGTACCATACAGTATATTAAATTAATGTGCAGTTTTCGAGAGCAGATCTGTAGAACCTTTTTCATCTTGCATGACTGAAACCCCAAACTCACTGCACAACTCCCTATTTTCCCCTCCACCACTGCTGGTAACTACCATACTAATTTCTGCTTCTATTCGTTTCACTACATTGATGACATACAGATGAGATCATGCCATATTTGTACTTCAGGGATTGGCTTATTTCACTTAGCATGGTGTCCTCATGGTACATCCATATTGTCACATATGACAGGTCTTCCTTCTTTTTTAAGGCTGAGTAATCATCCACTGTACATATATAGCCAGCCCCTGACTTACAATGTTTTTTCACTTACAATGAAAATCTTACTCAAGATTTTTGAACTTTACAATGTTGCAAAAGTGATATGCTTTCAGAAGAAACTGTACTTCATATTTTGAATTTTTATCTTTTCCCAGGCTAGCAGTATGCTATATAGGATACCTCTTGTGATTCTGGGCTGTAGCAGTGAGCTGCAGCTGCCAGTCAGCCATGTAATCACAGCAGTGAACAACTGATACACCTGCAACCATTCTGTATTCATATAACCATTCTTTTCTTCACTTTCAGTACAGTATTTAATAAATTAAATGAGATAATCAACACTTTATTATAAAACGGGCTTTGTGTTAGATGATTTTGCCCAACTGTAGGCTAATGTTCTGAATGTTCTGAGAACATTTAAGGTAGGCTAAGGTAAGTGATGAAGTTCTGTAGGTTAGGTATATGAAATGCATTCTTGATTTACAGTATTTTCAACTTATGATGGTTTTTTTCAGGACATAACACCAACTGTAAGTTGAGGGAGATCTGTACATACTTATATTGTTTCTTTATCCGCTGATGAACATTAAGGTTGTTTGCAGGTGTCTCTACAAGATGCTGTTTTCTATTCTACATGATAAATACTCAGATGTGGTATTGCTGGATCATATGGTGGTTTCATTTATAAGTTTTCGGTAAAACTCCATACCGTTTTACATCGTGGCTGCACCATTTAATGTTCCCACCAACAGTATAATAAGGGTTGCAATTTCTCCAGCTCTTCACCATCACTTTTTATTTTCTGTGTTTGTTTTTGTTTTGATAGTGGCTATACTAAGAGGTGTGAGATGTTATATCATTGTGGTTTTCATTTTCCTTTCCCTGATGATTAGTAAAGTTTAGCATATTTTCATATACCTGTCATCCATTTGTATGTTTTTGGAGAAATGTCTATTTAAATCCTTTGTCCATTTTTTAATCAGGTTATGTGCTTTTTCTTTGGTATTGAGGTGTGTGAGTTCTATATATATATAATAAACCCCTTATCAGATAGATGGTTTGCAAATATTTTCTCCCATTCTCTAGATTGCCTTTTTACTCAGCTGATTGTTTCCTTTACTGTTCAGAAGCTTTTCAGTTGGCTGTATCCCCACATGTTTATTTTTGCTTTTGTTACCTCTGCTTTTGGTATTATATCCCGGAAATCACTGCCAAGACAAAAATTATGAAGCCTTTCCCTGTGTCTTCTCCTAGGAATTTTAGAGTTTCAGGACTTGCCTTTAAGTCATTTTCAGTTTATTTTTGTATAAGTAAGATAAGGGTCCAATTCCTTCTTTTTCTTGCATATACCAAATTCAATCAAATTTTGTTGAAGATATTACCTTTCAACACTGAGTAGTCTTCACACCGTTGTTAAAGAGCATTTGACCATTTATTTGTGTTTATTTCTATTTGGTTCTATTGATTTATGTGTCTGTATTTATACCTGTATCATATTATTTTGATTACTAGCTTTGTAATATGTTTTGAAGTCAGGAAGTGTGAAGACTCCAGCTTTGTTCTTCTTGTTCAAGGTTTTTTGTTTGTTTGTTTATTGTTTTGTTTTTTGTTTGTTTCTTTGCTTTTTGGTGTATTTTGTGGTTTTATATGAATTTTAGGATTTTTTTTTCTGTTTCAAGCAAGCACTATAAAAATGCCATTGGGATATTTATAGTGCTTGCTTTCAATCTGTATATTACTTTGGGTGGAATAGATATTTTTAAAATGTTCATTCTTACTGTTCATGACCATTCCTTTGTTAGTGTCCTCTTTAACTTTTTTCACCAATATTTGTGGTTTTCAATGTAAAAGTCTTTCACTGCCTTTTTTATGTTAATTTCTAAGTAATTTATTATTTTGTATTATGATAAATGAGATTGTTTCCTAAATTTCCTTTTCACATTATTTTTGTGTTTTTGCTAGTGTATAGAAATACAGCCGATTTCTGTATGTTGATTTCTTTTTTTTTTGTATTCTTAAAATCATAAGTATGTTGATTTCTTTATCCTGTAACTTAGCTAAATTTGTTCATTAGTTCTAACTTGTGTGTGTTTGTGCAGAATCTTTAGCATTTTCTGTGTATAAGATTATGTCATCTGTGAACAGAGATAATTTTACTCTTCCTTTCTGATTGGATGTATTTTACTTCTTTTTCTCATCTAATTGCTCTAAATAGGACATCTAGTACTATTTGGAATACACTTGGTGAAGAGCAGGTATCCTTGTTCCCAGTCTTAGAAAAACTTTGGTTTGTCTCCATTGATTATGATGTTAGCTTTGGGCTTTTCTTACATGGTCTTTAGAGTGTTGAGGTAATTTCCTTCTCTTATTAGTAAGTTGAGGGTTTTTTATATAGAGGTGTTGAATGCTGTCAAATGTTTTTCTACATCTATTGAGATGATCATGTGATTTTTATCTTTCCCTCTGTTGATGTGGTATACCACATTGATTGATTTTTTTTTTTTAGGTTGAATGGTTATTGCATCTCATGAATAAATACTACTTGGTAATGATGTCTGACGTTTTTAATGTGCTATTTGATTTGGTTTGCTAGTATTTTGTTGAGGATATTTGCATCTATATTTATCAGGTCTTCAGCTATTTATTTATTTATTGCAGTGTCTTTGTCAGGCTTTGCTATGACAATAATGCTGACCTCATAAAATGAGTTTGGAAGTATTTTCTGTTCTTCAGTTGTTTGAAAGAGTTTGAGAAGGATATTGGTTAATTCTTTATATGATTGGTAAAGTTCTCCAGTGAAGCCATCTGATCCTAAGCTTTTCTTTATTAGGTTTTTGTTTACTGACTCAGTCACCTTAGTAGTTATCGGTCTGCTTAGATTCTCCATTTATTCATGATTCAGTCTTGGTAAGATGCATGTTTCTAGGAATGTATTCATTTCTTTTGTTTATCTAACTTCTTGGTGTATAATTTTTCATAGGAATCTCATGATTTACTTCATTTCTGTGGCATCATTATGTGATATATCCTATTTCATTTCTGATTTTGAATCTTCTCTCTTTCTTTCCCTAGTTAGTTTAACTAAGGTTTTGTCATTTTTTTATCCTTTAATAAACCAACTTCATTGAAATTAAAAAATGAAATTTTTACTTAAACATTTAAAATTTTTCTATTGATTTTCTATTCTCTGTTGTTTTTATATCTACTCTAATCTTTATAGTTTCCTTGCTTTGGCTAACTTTTGGCTTAGTCTATTCTTTTTCTAATTCCAAACGAAGTAAATAGGTTGTTTATTTGAGATCTCTCTTCTTTTGTAATTCAGGCATTTGATGTTATAAACTTCCTATTTACCACTGTTTTTCGTGTATCTCATAAGCTTTGGTATGTTGTGTTTACATTTTCTTTTGTCTCAAGATATTTTCTCAGGATATTAGGAAAAAAAATTTTTTGAGTCCTCCTTTGATCTATTTGTTGATCAAAAGTGTGTTGTTTAATTTCCACATATTTGTGAGTTTTCCAGCTCTCTTTCTTGTGTTGATTCTATGTTATCAAAAATATATTTGACATGATTTTAATCTTCATAATTTATTGACTTTTTGTAACTGAAAATGTGACCTATCATGGAGAATGTTCCATGTTTTCTGAAGAATAATGTGTATGCTGCTGCTGTTGAGTGAAATTAGGTCCATTTGTTCTATTATGTTGTTCAAGTCCTCTCTTTTCTTACTGATCTCCCATCTGGTTCTTCTATCCATAATTGAAAGTGGCATATGGAAGTCTCCCACTATTGCTGTGTTGCTATTTCTCCCTTCAGTTCTGTCAATGTTTGCTACCTATATTTGGGTACTCTGATGTTGGGTGCAAGTATATCTATAATTGTTTTATTTTCCTGGTGAATTGACTGTTTTATCATTATATAATGTCCTTCTTTGTGTCTTGTGACAATTTTTGACTTAAAGCTAATTTTGCCTGATATAAGCATAGCTATACTTCAGTTACCATTTGCAAGAAATATCTCTTTCCATCATTTCTCTTTCAACCTTTGTGTATCTTTAAATCCATAGTGGGTCTTTTGTAGACAACATAGAGTAGGATCTTGTTTTTGCATTCACTCAGACTTTAATTGCTGGAGTTTAATGTATTTATATTTAAAGTAATTACTGATATTACTATGTTGTTAATTGTTCCTGTCTTTCAGGTGTTTTTGTCCTCTTTTCCTCTCTTACTGTCTTTTTTTTTTTGTTTCATTGATTTTTTTTATAGTGACATACCTTGATTCCTTTTTCAATTTCTTTTGTGTATTTGTTCTAGCTATGTTCTTGTACTTGCTATGGGGCTTGCATTAAACATCTTATAACAACATATTTTAAACTGATAACAACTTAACTTCAACTTATATAAAAATTACTCTTTTCTTCATATACATTTTTGTAAATGATGTAAAAAATTACAGATTTTTATATTGAGTGTCCATTAAACAACTTTTATAGTTACAGTTATCTTTATATTTTTGTCTTTTAAATTCTATACCAGAGTTAAAAGTAGTTTATGTGCCATTATTACATATTCTGTATTTGTCCATATATTTACCTCTACCACTAAACTTTATATTTTCATATGTTTTATCTTGCTATCTAATGAATTTTTATTTCAATTTGAAGAACTGCCTTTATCATTTCTTGTAATACAGGTCTAGTGAGATGGACTTCTTCAGCTTTCGTTTATCTGAATTTATATCTCCTTCATTTGTTAAGGGATGTTTTTCTGGGTATAGTATTCTTGGTTGAAAGTTTTTATTTTTTTTTCTTTCAGCACTTTGAATATGTCACCCCATTCCCTTCTGCCTTGCAAGGTTTCTGCTGAGGATTTTGCTGATAAGCTTATAGGCTTTCTTCTTTGTGATGAGTTTCTTTTCCCTTGCTGCTTTCAAAATTAGCTCTTTGTATTTGAGTTTTGAGAAATTGAACATAATGTGTCCCAGTTGTGTGTGTTTGTGTGTATGTGTGCCTATGTGTGTGTGTTTAGTTTATCTTAATTGAATCTCTTGTTCTTCTTGAATATGGATTCCATTTCTTTCCCTTGTTTGGGACGTTTTCAGCCATTATTACTTCAAATAAGCTTTCTGCTTCATTTTGCTCACTTTTCTTACTGAAACTCCCATAGTGTATATTTTAGTCATCTTTAGGCTTTAGGCCTAAGAAAACCCTTAGGCTTTCTTCTCTTTCTTCATCATTGTATTTTTCTTGTGACTGGATAAATAAAATGACCTGTTTTGAGTTCATAGATTCTTTCTTCTGCTTGATCAAGTCTGCGGTTGAACCCCTCTAGTGAAATTTCTAATTCAGCTATTGTATTCTACATTTTTTAACTTATTTGTTTTTTCTATCTCTCAATATTCTCATCATGTTTATTCATCATTATCTTGAGGTCATTGAGCATCTTTCTGATAATTATTTTGGATTCATTGTCAGGTTATTAATATACCTTTATTTCTTTGGGATCAGTTTCTGGAGATTTATTTTGTTCCTTTGGTTGGGCCATGTTCCTCTTATTGTTGTTGTTGTTATTTGTTCGTTATTGCATGTGTGCATTGTTACATTTTGTTAGAATTTACACATTTTAAGAAACAGCTCTCTCTCCCAGTCTTTATGGACTGGCTTCATAGGAAGATTTTCACCAAGCTAGAGATTCTGGGGCCCTCTCAAACCTTTTCTGTGAAATAGTTTTCTCTGAACTTGTGTGTGTAAATTTCCAGTTAGAGAGGTTTACCCAGTTTACTTTTTCAGGACCTTGTAACATCCTGCTCCTCATAGTGTCTGTCTACAGTACTGACGGTTCTCTGAAGCTGTCCTAAGCAGCCCAGTTTTTGTTGTTTTTCTTATTCTCAGTGGTCCCCAGGCACCTCAAGTTCACAGGCCCTGTCAGTTCTCTGAGTTGGACAAGACTCTGCACTGAGCCAAGGAGAGATGTAATGGCAAGTGAGAGTCATGCTGGTTCAAGCCAATGCCTCTGCCTTCAGTGCCACACCCTGATGCTTTCCTGTAGGACTTAGATTCAGACAGGACAGAAACTGGTGTCTCACATAGCCTCTCAAAAAGTCAGAATGATCCAGTGTCCTCTTTCCCTCTCCAGGGATAATCTGGGAGTTGGGAGTTTCCTTTTGTTTTTGTCTTGTGAGCCTGGAACAGGCACCCTGGCAAGTACGTGGCACAAATTTAACTACCTGCCTTGACACAGCTGGTTTAATCCTCACCTGTAATAGAAGAGCCTCTTAACTTATTTCTGGTCTCACAATGGGAATCGGTCCATGTGTTATTAAATTGGTACTTCAGTGGGAAAAGTAGGGTGTGGGGTTTCCTATTTCACCATCTTGCTGATATCACCTCCTAATGAGGAACAATATTTTGCTGGACTTTCATTACTGTTTATTTTTGTATCAACAAAGTTGTAAAAATTGTTTTTTTCAAAACATGGTATTTAGAATATCATATTTTGTACTATTTTTCTGTTCATGGTATAGGTTATTAACTATGCATCTATCTTTTTTTTAATTGGGGTATAGTTGTTTTACAATGTTGTGTTACTTTCTGTGTACAATGAAGTAAATCAGCTATATGTGTACATATATCCTTTCCCTCTGGGGTCTCCCCCCAACCATTCCTCCCCTCTAGGTCACCACAGAGCACCAGGCTGAGCTCCCTGAGCTATACAAAAGTCCCCACTAGCTATCTGTTTTACATGTGTCAAACCTAATCGCCCAATTCATCTCCCCCCCGCACCATGTCCACACATCCCTTCTTTATGTCTGTGTCTCTATTCTTGACCTGCAAATACGTTCATCTGTACCATGTTCCTAGATTCCACACATGTGTATTAATTTACATTATTTGTTTTTCTCTTTCTGACTTACTTCATTCTGCATGACAGACTCTAGGTCCATCCATATCTCCTCAAATGCCCCAATTTCATTCCTTAGTACAATAATCTCCAAAACAAAGTTTAGCCAATTAAATATTACAAATTTCCAAGGTGAGTTTAGTAGGTAAAAAGTACTATAATTCACAGATATAATCTGTTTTCAAAAGTTCAACTCTATTCTCATGTAAAAAATAATAGTAATGAATAAAACATTTACAAATTTTATCATTCCATGTCATGAAGAAATGAAACTGGTTTGAACTTAATTATCATATTGCCATCTGGTGCTTGCAATTTTGTAATCTTCACAGATGCCATCACACGTGGGAGTTGGGAACAGGAAAAATGGGAAGTAGATGCATAGAGTTCAAATTTAACATGGCTTTGAGTTTTAAATTCTATGTACGCCATTACTACAATAAGTAATATTCCATGATGTCATTACCAGCCAAACTGATTTTTAACAATATTTGAAGATGTGTTTCTTAAGTTTTTACACTTTCTTTGTGCTTCAAAAGATGAATTGTTAAATGTGTTTTAGTTAAAGGAATATAGGCGCCTCTCACATGTACTGTGCTTTCTTCTCTGTGGGACAGCTTTAATTGTGGCCAAAGAAACAAGAATAGTAATTCACTTGCTCCCTTTTTATGTTAAATGAATAGTGTTTCTAAATATGTAATGATCAGAAGTAAATATTCTAATGTTTAGAATAAATTGAGGACTGGAAATGGTGTTTATTTTGGAAAAGAAGAGAAATTAGTTCCTGAGATAAGTAATAAGCTTCTTTTCATGAAATATATGTCTGATCATACATTTCTATTCACTTTTGGTCACCATTCATTGTTGATTGCAGAAATATCTCAGCACCTTGTATGTACTAAGCCATGAATAGAATTTCAATGATTGAAATCTTAAAATTGTCAACCTAGCACTCCCACTGACTCCATGAAACTCACAGGCATCCATGTCTGTTATGGTCTGGGCACACTACAGAAGCACACACAAAATAGTTTAAATATGACATTTCAATGAAATAATTATTTACAGAATTGTGAGGAGGGTAATGAAACATACAGGATGATGAAGCACCTAATTACTGGCAACAAGGAAAAAGTCTTACCACCTTGAAGAGGCAAGGGGAACCAAATTCTGGACCCATGCAAAAGGGGCCATAAAACAGAAGTTTGTAGTTCCATAGTTTACTTTTAATGAGAAAACATTTACATCTTTCAGGAAAGATTCAGAAAAAAACAACTAGTTGAACAATGCATAGCATTCCATAAGAAGGCATAGAGAATAGAGGATAGGGAGAAATGGGCCTTAGATAGGAAGAAACATGACATAAGGAGAGACAGAAGGACTCAGGGTTAATCTTGTGGAATTGGTTCTACTTTCTCAATTGAAAAAGTAACAAATGGGTTAGATGTTTGAGAATGATGATAGTAAGGAGAGAGGAGCTTCACGGTGACAATGACTCACTGTTTATTAGGGATCACTGTATGTTACATTCAATTTATGCTATCACAAGTGTACCTGGTAGGTTTTATTACCATCATCATTTTACAAAAGAGAATACTGAGAAGGGGAGAGGTTAACCCCTGTCCCCAGGTCACCCATGTGGCAAAGTCAAAGTCAACTCACAGGTGCCCAACAGGGCAGGTTCCCAACAACTCCGTTTTGATTCATAGTTTTGAAATAACTACAGTATGAGGGAAAGAACGATTTGATTGGAAAATGAAGCAAGGTTGTCTTGCCATATTAAGGACTCATTGAATGATAATGACCATGAGTTTAATATAGCACTGCTGTCCTAGCTCTAAAATTGAAACCTACAAATCATAGCTGCCTGTGTGTGGGCAGAGAAGCTGCCAAGCAGAGATCAGAATGACCAGCGAGGGATGGCTATTGACATCCTGAAGGACAAAGCAATCTCCAGCAATTGGTATTATTTTTCTCAATCCTAAGTCATAGCTAATATTGTTGAAGGTCCAAAGAGTACAGAAACCCTATTACAGAAAGGAAAATTTTCATCATTATAATCCATACTGTAAAGAAAGCTTGAAGCCTTTAAATTAAAAAAAAAAGTCTATTTATATGGATAAATTCTATGCTTCTGATAAAGGGCTTAAGTTCCAAACCAAATTCATTTTGTCATGGCTGTATCAGCCACTTCATTTATGTATGGGAATTCATGTAGGAGTCCTAAATTCCATCATCTACAGTTTGGGAACAGACACTTCAAGAGCATCCCTTTACCTGGTGTGGGTCAGAAATTAAAACTTTCCTCAGTAAGTGAGGGCTCTTCCTATTACCATGAGTAATGATATGCAAATTAATAGTGAAAGCATTTTAGATAAGCATAGTATATATCTATATATACCTATATCTATATCTATATCTATCTATCTATCTATCTATATAAACATCATAAACTTAAGCTTTTAAAAAATCTACTGTCCTTAACTGTGTATACACCACATCAAAAAGCTGTGGGCAGCAATTGTGTGCAACAGATTGAAGAACTTCATTTCTAGGTACAAAGTTATTTTGCAATGATAGTAATCTCTCACCCCTAGAGAGAAACTAATCATTACTTTGAAAGTTTAAAATAGCATTATCTACTGACTTACACTGTGGTTTATTGACTTCCTGCTAAACTAAGTAACTTGTCGATAAAGAGTTTTATTAAGAGCCTAGTCAAAATGAAGAAATGTCTGTTTGTCATGTCATCAAGTTTAAAGGATAATAAGAGATCCTGAGAGGTAATCCTATAGGCTGCATGGGAAAATAAAGAGACTAGTATGTCTTTTAAAAGACAGGTAAATGATTTGAAGTGTATTCAGCTTTTCTAATCACTACAAACCAATGGTCAAAACAGGAACAATAAAACTTTTTTGGAAAAGTGGCAAATAATGCATATTTTTGGCTTTTTAAGCCTTAGAGACTGCTGCAACTGCTTTGCCATTATAGCATTAAAGCAGCCATAAGGGATATATAAAACAAAATGTGTGCTTGTGATTCAGCAAAATTCTACTTACAAAAGGAGATAGCCAGCTGTATTTGGTTCCTGAGTAGTATTTTGCCAAGTCCTGCCATAAAATTATAAAATATTAAATTATTGATTATTTAATATGATGATACAGTACTTATGAAAGGCATTTTGAAAAATCAAAGTAAGGCTTTCACTTTAAAGAAATTGATTTTAGGGAACTATTTAATACATACATGTTTATTAACCTCTTGATTACAACAGTGATTTCCACTGATTCTTGATTCAAGTGAGAATAAAATTCATAATTTAAAGACATTGCTTAATTAGAAGACAGAGAATGGTGCTGAGAGCCTGAAATAAAGCCTGTCAAAGGGGATCCAGAGGAAGGGCCAGATGTGAGGCCTATGGAATAATTAGATTGTACACAATTTAGTGATGAATTGGCTGTGTGTATTACACAAATTCCATGGTGTATATACTGATACTTCTATCCAAACTTAACTGTTTTTTTAATTTAATTTTATTAAAAAAATTAACATCGTTATTGGAGTCTAATTGCTTTACAATGGTGTGTTAGTTTCTGCTTTATAACAAAGTGAATCAGTTATATATATACATATGTTCCCATACCTCTTCCCTCTTGCATCTCCCTCCCTCCCACCCTCCCTATCCCACCCCTCTAGGCGGTCACAAAGCACCGAGCTGATCTCCCTGTGCCATATGACTGCTTCTCACTAGCTATCTATTTTATATTTGGTAGTGCATATATGTCCATGCCACTCTCTCACTTTGTCAGAGCTTACCCTTCCTCCTCCCCATATTCTCAAGTCCCTTCTGAAATAGGTATGAGTCTTTATACCCATCTTGCCCCTAGGTTCTTCATGACCATTTTTTTATTATCTTTGTAGATTCCATATATATGTGTTAGCGTACAGTATTTGTTTTCCTCTTTCTGACTTACTTCACTCTGAATGACAGACTCTAGGTCCATCCACCTCACTACAAATAACTCAATTTTGTTTATTTTTATGGCTTAGTAATATTCCATTGTATATATGTGCCACATCTTCTTTATCCATTCACCTGTTGATGGACACTTAGGTTACTACCATGTCCTGGCTATTGTAAATAGAGCTGAAATGAACATTTTGGTACATGACTCTTTTTGAATTATGGATTTCTCAGGGTATATGCCCAGTAATGGGATTACTGAGTCATATGGTAGTTCTATTTTTAGGTTTTTAAGGTATATCTACACTGTTCTCCATAGGAGCTGTATCAATTTACATTCCCACCAACAGTGCAAGAGGGTTCCTATTTCTCCACACCTTCTCCAGGATTTATTGTTTGTAGATTTTTTGATGATGGCCATTCTGAACAGTGTGAGATGATATCTCATTGTAGTTTTGATTTGCATTTCTCTAATGATTAATGATGTTGAGCACTCTTTCATGTGTTTCTTGGCAATCTGTATATCTTCTTTGGAGAAATGTCTTTCTATTTAGACCTATTTAGGTCTACTGCCCATTTTTGGATTGGGTTGTTTGTTTTTATGATATTGAGCTGCATGAGCTGCTTGTAAATCTTGGAGATTAATCCTTTGTCACTTGCTTCATTAGCAAATATTTTCTCCCATTCTGAGAGTTGCCTTTTTGTCTTTTTTCTGGTCTCCTTTGCTGTGCAAAAGCTTTTAAGTTTCATTAGGTCCCATTTGTGTAATTTTGTTTTTATTTCCATTTCTCTAGGAGGTGGGTCAAAAGGATCTTGCTGTGATTTATGTCATAGAGGGTTCTGCCTATGTTTTCCTCTAAGAGTTTGATAGTGTCTGGCCTTACATTTAGGTCTTTAATCCATTTTGAGTTTATTTTTGTGTGTGGTGTTAGGGAGTGTTCTAATTTAATTCTTTTACATGTAGCTGTTCAGTTTTCCAAGCACCACTTATTGAAGAGGCTGTTTTTTTCTCCACTGTATATTCTTGGCTCCTTTATGAAAGATAAGGTAACCATATGTGTCTGGGTTTATCTCTGGTCTTTCTATCCTGTTCCATTGATCTATATTTCTGTTTTTGTGTCAGTACCATAATGTCTTGGTTACTGTAGCTTTGTAGTATAGTCTGAATTCAGGGAGCCTGATTCCTCCAGCTCCATTTTCTTTCTCAATATTTCTTTGGCTACTCGGGGTCTTTTGTGTTTCCATACAAATTGTGAATTTTTTTGTTCTAGTTCTGTGAAAAATGCCAGTGGTAGTTTGATAGGGCTTGCATTGAATCTGTAGATTGCTTTGGGTAGTAGAGTCATTTTCACAGTGTTGATTCTTCCAATTCAAGAACATGGCATATCTCTCCATCTATTTGTATCACCTTTCATTTCTTCCATTAGTGTCTTATAATTTTCTGCATACAGGTCTTTTGTCACCTTAGATAGATTTATTCTTAGATATTTTATTCTTTTTGTTGCAATGGTAAATGGTAGTGTTTTCTTAATTTCACTTTAAGATTTTTCATCATTAGTTTATGGGAATGCAAGAGATTTCTGTGCATTAATTTTGTATCCTGCTACTTTACCAAATATATTGCTTAGCTCTAGTAGTGTTCTGGTAGTATCTTTAGGATTCTCTATGTATAGCATCATGTCACTTGCAAACAGTGACAGCTTTACTTCTTCTTTTCCAATTTGGATTCCTTTTATTTCTTTTTCTTATCTGATTGCTGTGGCTAAAACTTCAAAAACTATGTTAAATGATATTTGTGAGAGTGGATAACCTTGTCTTGTTCCTGATCTTAGTGGATATGGTTTCAGTTTTTCATCATTGAGGATGATGTTGGCTGTGGGTTTGTCATATATGGCCTTTATCATGTTGAGGAAAGTTCCTTGTATGCCTACTCTCTGGAGGGTTTTTATCATAAATGGTTGTTTCATTTTTTCAAAAGCTTTCTCTGCATCTATTGAGATGATCTTATTATTTTTCTCCTTCAACTGTTTAATATGGTGTATCACATTGATTGATTTGTGTATATTGAAGAATCCTTGCATTACTAGGACAAAACCTTTGATCATGGTGTATGATCATTTTAATGTGCTGTTGGATTCTGTTTGCTAGTATTTTGTTGATGATTTTTTCATCTATGTTCATCAGTGATATTGACCTGTAGTTTTCTTTCTTTGTGACATCTTTTTCTTATTTTGGTATCAGGATGATGGTGGCCTTGTAGAATGGGTTTGGGAGTTTTCCTCCCTCTGCTATATTTTTGAAGAGTTGAGAAGGATAAGTCTTAGTTCTTCTCTAAATGTTTGATCAAATTCAACTGTAATGCCATCTGTTTCCTGGCTTTTGTTTGTTGGAATATTTTTAATCACAGTCTCAATTTCAGTGCATGTGTTTTGTCTGTTCATATTTTCTATTTCTTCCTGGTTCAGTCTGGGAAAGTTGTGCATTTCTATGAATTTGTCCATTTCTCCTAGGTTGTCCATTTTATTGGCATATAGTTGCTTGTAGTAATCTCTCATGATCATTTGTATTGCTGCAGTGTCAGTTGTTACTTCTCCTTTTTCATTTCTAATTCTATTGATTTGATTCTTCTCCCTTTTTTTCTTGAAAAATCTGGCTAATGGTTTATCAATTTTGTTTATCTTCCCTAAGAACCAGCTTTTAGTTTTATTTATCTTTGCTATCATTTCCTTTATTTCTTTTTCATTTATTTTTGATCTGATCTTTATGATTTATTTCCTTCTCCTCACTTTGGGGTTTTTATATTCTTCTTTCTCTAATTGCTTTAGGTGTAAGTACACCTAGCTGTTTTTAAATTGCTGTCATATTACAATACATTTCAAATTGTGAAGGGTGAGACACCATTCACTGCTCATTGCCACTGAATATTTTTCGTCAACATTTAAAAAAATAATGAGATCATGTAGACAGGCTTCTCTTTTAATTCACATTTTTTTTGTCCTTATACTAATATATATTGTGTTACTATCATTTAGGAAATAATGTTCTGGGTGCTAGAAATACAACAGTGGAAAAGGTGAATGAAATCCTTAGTCTAAAGAAGCTTGCAATCAACAGGCAAGAGAATGAATGAATGGGACTTGCAGAGATTAATAAATGCTAAGACAATACAAGAGTGGTGTGATTGACAATCATTGGGGTGTTAGTGACTGGGAAGGCATTTAGACTATGTTGGATTTAATAGTTGTGGAAGGCCTGTGAAAGGAGACATCATTGGGTTAAGAGGAGAATTACAAAAATATCACAACTGTGCTAAAATCCAGGTCCAGATCTTTCAAGGCAGAGGAAGTAGCAAGTACAAAATGTCTTTTCTGGGAATGAACATAAATGTGTTCCAAGAATAGAAAGAAAGCTCTGGGTGAAACCTAACAAACTAGGAAGAGAGTAAGGCATTTGTCCTCAGGGGAGAGTGTTAGGCATGGAAGAGATCACACAGGATTTGTTATCTCTGATGGAGAATTTAGGTTGTATTTTAAGTGTAATAGAAGCATTGAAGGATTTTTCATGGAGCAGTCACATAATCTATATCATGTGTCACAAAAAGCATGCTGACTGCTGTGAGGGTTGTGAGGTGTAGAATGGCAGTGGACTAGGAGATGTGGCAGTAGCCTAATTGTATGTTAACTTTTTATAACTGTTTTACCTTACCAGCAATCTTATTTTTTTAATTAATTCTACCTGTTTTTTTGAGTATTCCTTCTAAATCTTTCTTTAGCTTAATGAAATGAAATAAAAAAACAGTACACTAAGAACTTCCTTTATTCTTGGATTCCAGAGGAAAATGGCTATTAAATTGCTTTATATTCATGTATGAGTTCTTCATTAGTATAAGCCCACCAAGGCTATTGTTTAGAATATTTTAATAATTTCAGAGATGTCAAATTTTAAATAATCCAAATATTTTATTTAATTAGCATCCATAGAAAAGCAGTGAACCTATTAGTAAAAATGTTACTATTATCAACCACAACTTAAAGACTATTTACTATGTGACAGAAATTTTGCTATTAACTTTAATTATATAACTCATTAAATTATTATGGTAACTATGTTAAAATATATATTATGTGTATATATTATATAATACACACACACACACACACACACACACACATATTGAACACCATTTTAAAATTGTGAAAACAAAGACCAAAAGAAATTATAAACCTTAGTTGGAATATAGCAAATAAGAATTGGAGATGGGAACAAGCACAGGTCATTCTGACTCCAAATCCCCTGCTCTTAAACACAATTGTCTTTACACTAAAAAACAAAAAACAAAAAACAGCGAGACATTGGCTCATGTTTATAGATGTTATGAGAATAATATATGGCAATCGATTATATTGCTTGAAGTGGTTGTTTCCTATTTTTCCAAATATACACACACAATTTATATTCCTTTATTTTTGCTTTGGTTATATGGAAATGATGTAAAAGACTTTTACGCGGGCCTCCCACTGTTGTGGCCAATCCCATTGGGGAGCGCAGGTTCCGGACACGCAGGCTCAGCAGCCATGGCTCGCGGGCCCAGCCGCTCTGCGCCATGTGGGATGTTCCTGGACTGGGGCACAAACCCGCATCCCCTGCATCGGCAGGCAGACTCTCAACCACTGCACCACCAGGAAAACACAAAAGACTTATTTTTTAAACAAAGAATCTAATCAGCACCACCCTTCAATGTAAAAAAAAGGGGTTTGTATTGTTAATAAAATTGCATCAAGAAGTATGTCCATGAAAGTAAATTTCTACGTACTAACAAATTGAAGCTCTCTGGAAACTGGAAAAATATTACCATCTTTACATTTAAAAACATCAGGTGGAAGAGATAATACCAACACTAATGACTGGGAGTGTGTATGATTCATGAAGGAATGACCCATATTGAATTATGAGTATTGTGTGTATATTGGGAATAGAAAGTCTTTAGAATTTATCCATACATACTTTATTCAGAGACTTGTTTACTGTGGTTATGTAATTTTAGGCCTGGGATCAAAATGATTAATTTAAAGAGTAGAGACCCCCCCAGAGTTTCATTTAATTCTGTGAATCTTACACAAATGATGGACATAAGTACAGAACACAATAAAAAAGCATCTCACAATTGCTCTTTGGAAAGCATTATACAATTTTTAAACTATTACAAGACAGCATAAATACCAACAATTCTACAATGTAATATTAAGTATTGCTAAATGGCATATCTTGAATATTTAGTAGGTCAGACATCATACTAAGTACTCAACATTTCTACTTCATTTAAACTTCATAAAAAACATTGTGCAATTTTAAAGGAAATAACCTCATTTTATTGCTGAAGAAAGTGTAGTTTACCATGGATTATTGACCTTTGCTTAAGAAGTCACAGCTCTAATAAACAAATCTTGAATTGAAACTCAGACTATGATCCCCATGCTCTTCAGAGCGAGTTCTAAAAGGTAAGTGAGGAAAGGAAGTATGCTTTAACTATACTATTATCTGAGGGATTTAATGACATCCCCTAGGACAAATAAGATTTCTTCCTTATCCTTCAGTTCTCATAATTTAACCTCTTCCTGTAGATTTTAGATATTTGTGTTTCAAACATTATGACTTGTATGTCCCTAGTTACATTTGAAGTATAACCATAGAGCTATTAGATTAAGTTATTTTATTTTTTAGCCATTTATGAAGATTAAAAATAATGCTGATGGCTGATCACAACCCTGAAGGAGCAAACCAGGTATGTTTGACTACAAAAATGGGTTAGCCTGGAATACTAGGGGCTGATTTTCTTTTGAGTAGATTGCAGAGAGAGACGGCATGACATATCTTATCACAGACCTTGAGCTACTTACTGGATAGAAAGAACACTGAAAACTGAAGGGAGAAAACAGCAAACACTAATCTGCTTAACCTCAATATTTTGCCTACTTAACAGGGTGACCAGATATTCTAGTCTGACCTAGTTGTGCACCTGTATTCACAACAGAATTGTTAATAAGTTCCTTGTTTAATCCTTCTAAACATATCATTTGAATAATAAATTATTCTTCTACATGTTTACTGGTGAGTATATGAAGGGGAGGTAATTTGCTTAAGGTCAAATGACTTGTGGGTAGAGAAGCTTCATACTGAACCAAGAGAATCATCCTATGTTAATTATCCTCTCTATCAAGTTTGTGTTAAATAGTTAGTGTTTATTAATGCTTTTATCATCTTTTGCTTATCAAAGTATTCTCTTTTCTTGCAAACTCCTCTCAGACCTTACTTCTTCAGAAAGTCTTCTCTTATACCTTACATAATATATTTCATTCAGCTTGCATGCTAAAATATTCACAGCCTGAAAAATGTATTGTGTTAAATTGTTTTTGTTTTATTAGACCCTGGCTGATTTTCATCTTTCTTTCTTCTGCTTTCATTTCCATAACACTCCTTGAACACTTATAACTCAGTTACATCTAAGGCTGCCTTTTCTTCTAGTATACAAGGTATACTTTTAACCATAATATTTGGGAGAGCAGCTTTAGTGAAGGTGGTCATTCTGTTTTATTTTTTCTCTTATTGTTCGTCTATTTTAATATGCTTTTTAGTTGAAATATGTGAAGATATGACTTTATCTGCTCAGCACATGTCCATATGGGTTCAGTTTGCTTTTGGACCAGGATCAAAATCATGACAGATACATTTAAAAACTATACTTTTGTCCACTGTGAAAATAAACCAGAATCATTTCCCTGATGTGCCCAGTAAGTCTGATATGGGATATTTTCAGTGAAATTTGCTATTGACTCTTCGCACTACTTCTTTCTTTCATCTTTTGCTCCTACCTCTTGACAACACTTAGGTTTGCTAATTACCGTTCTTGTTCACTCAATGGAGGTAAACCTCAATGGCATTTTATTCTTATATTTCAGTGCAGGCTCCTGAGATACTATGCAAATTCATGATTTTAGAAATCATTTCTAAGAGAATGATTCCTGTATCTAATAGTTTTAGAATTGGTTTCTCTCCTGGGCAACAGATCCACATTTCTAGTCTTTAGACACCCAGACATGGACATACTCTTAAAAAGACCAACATGAATCTTTTAGAGGCTCTAAACACTGAATACAATATGCTTTCCCAACATGTAATTTATAAACAATACTAAACTGTACAGTACATGTAAAGAAATAAGAGACATTCTGATAATCCCCATATGATGGCTACTTTTCTGCTTCAATGAACTATCAACATTCTCCCAAAATATTATTTTAAATATTTACTTTTATTTTGGTGGCCCTTTCTCACTAAATGCTAATCATACACTTTGACTGCCTATCATTAAATTTTAGAGAAAATTAACTTTCTTCATTGTACACCTTATCTTGGTATTGTATTGCCAGGACCTGGTTATCTAGAAGCAAAACTTGGTGATGTTTGTCTTTATTTTCTCACGTTTTGTGTAACAAGTTTGACCAGCTTCTTATGTTTTTTCCATCTTCCTTTTTATTTCCATTCTGTAATACTGGTGAATATTCAAGATATTAGTGTTATTCAAGTGTTGTGTAGTGTTATTCAAGATAACACTAGCACATATTAAAGATAATGCCCCAAATCTTAGTACTTAAAATAATGAAAAATGTATCACTCACTAACTGAAATTCCAAAATTGGGCCTGCTAATTGGTGACACATTATTTGGTAACTCAGGTTATCAGCCATGCTGCCGTCTTTGCCTAAGGCTTCCAAGATCACCCTGTATATAAATATAGGACTAGAGGAAGGGGCAAAAGGCAGATAGAGGGTAAATTTTTTAAGAAGAAATTTTATTTACAAACCGTTTTACAGAAGATTAAAGTAAAATAAGTATTTAGTTCCAAATTTATAGACAGCTAACAAAGAAAAATAAATATCCTGAATTCTTTTGTGTTTTCATTTAACATTATGTTCCCCTTGTCCTTGGGATAAAATATTGCATTGCAAGACCAGTGTATTTTTGAATGTGAAAAAGCATCAAGATCATCCTAATGTGACCCGGGATCATACTTTGGCTGATGTAAGATCAAACATTGCCTTGGAGATAAGCTATTTCATTAAGCCACAGTGGACTTCTCTTTTCAACAAATCTGAGTGACAGTTAAACCTTTTCCAGAAATCCAGTGGTGAATTTGGTGGAACTTTCAGAACTTGTCTCATATATATATATATATATATATTTTTTTTTTTTTTTCCCTGTTGGCATATCTGCATTATCTACTGAAATACTTATTTATGTATCCCAGCAATTCCCTTGTCTTTCTTTTTTCTGAATCTTACTTTCAAGGGAGTTTCATCAGTATGGTCCAACATTGTGAACAAGAGAAAAATAAAATGGATTTGGTGAATTGTAGCCAAGTCTCTGCACTGCTATCTTATCTCTGGTGATTAATAACTTGTGCGTTTTAAGTAATCTCCTCCTTGCCTATTCCAGGTTTCATCATGTCTCCTCTCACCACATTACAGAGAGATTCTGTAAATCTAACTAGGAATTTAAGGTCTTTATAAATGAGCTTAATACACCTTTTCCAAGTTTAACTCTTGCTCTTATTTACTTTGTATTTTATTTTTCATCCGAACTTTTATTTCTTATGCATGCACAAGTTTTACCACCTTCATACATTTGCTTATATAATGCTAATACTGCCTGGAAGAAGTAGTACAAATGGCATTTCTCTTATGAAACAATCCCAGTTTCCAAAAACAGTTTGCCTTACCCTCCTCTGTTCTTCCATAGCAATTTATTTATACTTCAATTATAGAAATAGTGCATACTACAATTCCTTTCTCATCCACTGAAGTGTAAGAATCATGATGGCAAGAAGAGTACATTATTCTAAACTGAGCTCTTAATAGAGCCTAAGAATGAGTGTTAATATTTGTTATAGTGAGCTAAAAAGGAAACTACACTGTAAATTATAAAGTACTAACAAAATATTTTAACATTGTAATACAGCCTTGTGTAAGCTTACTTTGTTTAAGTTTATATAACCTCTCTAAGCCTCAGTTCCCTCATTGTGAGTAGTAAAAAGCAAAACACACAAACAAAGCAAAACAATAAAACAAAAAAAATGGTAAACAAATCAAACACTTCAAAGTGCTTTTGATAGAGCTGGGGAAAAAAGTTCTCAAAAGAGATATCCATTAGTGTAATTATTTAATATTTTACTCTCTGTATATAGTGGTCATATATTCCTAAATAAGTGCAGCCCTCTGAAGTTTCCTTGACTTGCTCTTTTAATATATATATATATATATATATATATATATATATATATATATATATATGTATATATATATGTGTATATATATATATATATATATATATATATATATATATATACATATATATATTTAAAAATAAATAACCATAGTTATATACCACATACTTAGCTGTTGCCAAACTCAGGTTCAGCTGTTCATTGCTCAAGAATCCAATACTGAGAGACCAGCATTGGGTAAAGGAAAGATAAGGTAATTTTTTTTTCTGTTTTCCCTGATCTCTGGAAAGCCACGAGAGGTGGGAGGTGCTGGGGGTGGGGCCTGGCGCTCAGGGGAGAGAGCCCAGGGGTGGGAGGTGGTGTTCCCAGAGAGGTCAGGGGGTGCTGATCGGGGGAGGAATGTGGAGAGACATGGCTAGGAGGCCCTCCCCTTGGGGAGGTGGCAGAGGGTTGTCCTAGGGGCTGTGGGCGTTGGAGGGCAGAGAAGCATAGCACCTGGACCAGACATTCTGACCTGAGGGTAGGGTTGGGAAAGAAAACTTTATGGAGGAAGCCAGCAATCCTGGGGAGAAGGTGGACTCGTCCCACAAATTGGGGGCAGGAACTTTTAGAGGGGACTTTCTGGGGTGTACAGGAGGCAGGGAAGGTTAAGTCAGCTCCAAGAGTCATCTTGAAATCGTTCCTGCTGTGGTCTGATCAGCGTCATCTTGATTGTTTTAAGTACAGTTAATTTTCAACTCCAGGGTCAGTTCATTCCCATTTCCTTGAGGCCAGTTCCTGGAATTGTACAAAATGGAGCAGCTTACATCATGGCTACAGTCTGGTCATCGTGTAGGTAGCTTATTCCACCTGGTGGGAGTTTCAATATCTGCAAAATAGCTCAAGGGACATGGCTCAGAATATTACCTATAACTTTTGAGAGGGAATTAAATATCCTTGATTTGTTTAATGGCTAAACTATTATTATTTTTTCTTACTTGACTGCTTTCCTTAGCTTCTGCATTTTCTCATTTCTCTGATTAAATTTATTCTTTGACTAAAGTTTTTTTTATAGACAAGTGGTAGGTGGAGGACATGGGGAGTGGTGTCTGTCCTGGGACTTTCCCCACAGGGTCCTGCTCCATTACAAAGCAAACTGGTTTCTAGCACTGCTCTGTGTATCTCAGTGCTGTGGTCCTAAATCATTCCTTTTAGTGATCTACTTTTGTCAGCAACAGCTTTAATTTCATTTCCTTATTTTATTGACATTTCTTGACTCAAATCAATGGACAATAGCTGTGAGAATAGAACTGGGTGGCCTTTCTAATGGACTCTCACCTGGCGTAGAGATACTGCTATAAATTTTTGACATCTAGTGCCATATAGCTCAGAATCTTTAACATGTTTGATAGAATTTCTGATATCTCCCAGTTGAGGGAAAAACTGAATTCAAACCTACAAGCAGCAGGTCAAAAAACTAGGAAGCCATTTCTTCACATCTGGGGGAAAAGTTTTTCACAAGAGTAAATTTCACAAGAGTAAATAAGATAACAGCCTATTTGTTAACCATTTGGAAAAACTTTGGGTTTTCAAAAACTAATAAACAAGCCCAAGAGCTGTATTTTCTTATCATACATCACATATAAAATCTGATTTATTCTAATTTATAAAAGAAGCCAATCACTGAAGCTCAGGCTGAAGTGTAACTCTTACATGAGACAAAGGAAGACAACATACATTCACACACACCGTCAACTCATAGGCTATTTCTAGCTGAAAGGGTTTGCATGCTGCTATTTTTATAGAAACTTTCACACTTTAGGAGAATTGTTTTGAGAACTGATAAGTAATGAAGAAAAAGTCAAATGGTTGGCCTGTCAATTTATGACTAACTTGTAAATATTTTAGTGGAATGTTAAAAGCAAAATAAATAAAAATATTTCTAATCATCCTGTGACTTTTTACACCAATGAACTTTATTTTTCTTGTGTGTGAGGAATTGTCAGATGTCCCCAGCAGAAAATGAAGATGATAACTTTTGGATCATAGAGACTATATTGGCCTCAATGATGATGGAGGAAGATACAGACAAGTCTTTGCTGTTGGGAGTTACCTTCCTTGTCCTTATAGAAAATATGCAGGAGGTGGGGTGGGGGTTCTTTAACTTTATGGAAACATTAAAGGTACTAGTAATTGGTTATTCCCTAGAAATCTGTTTAGAATAATGGGAGGAGGAGGTTTTGAACATTCATGACTCTTTAGTTACCTCAAAAACCTGACTGCATTTTCCTGTCTCTGATATACACTGTTGAGAATAAACAGATTCCAGATGGGAAGAAAAATTCACCAAAGCAACTCAGCACCTGGAAGACATACAATTAAGTCAAATTTAAAATTTGACCTGCCCCAGAATCAGTTTAAAGGTTAGGGACATAGCAATGATATGGGATCTGAGCTGAAGTGGACACCTACATACAGTTAAATGGGCCCCAGAGTTGAATTTCCTCCACTTTTATCCTAAGGGAGCTCTGAAGTCAGAGTGTGAATCAGAGCTGATGTTTGGAAAATTGTTTCATGGCAACTGTATCTTTATCATTAATTTACACTTCTAGATTCACACTTCTCATGAAGTTATTTGACACTGCCCTTACATACAAGTTGTGCCCAACATGGATGGGTTTAATTTTCTGTTTTTGTCCTTCTACTCTGCTCTGTGTAACAGGAGTGCCAACCCTCTATTTCCCAAGCAACCTTAGCATCTGTTTCTGGGGGGTGGGGTTGGACAACAGAAGACACAGACAGCAAATAATGCAAGGAATAGAGAATGCAGGATATCCCCCCATATCTTCCTCTTGGCATTGAGCAGGGTCCAGCATCTCTGTCTCCTGTGGCTTCCGTCCTTTCAGGACATGTTCACATGATTTTTTTTTTTTTTTTTTTTTGTGGTACACGGGCCTCTCACTATTGTGACCTCTCCCATTGCAGAGCACAGGCTCCGGACACGCAGACTCAGCAGCCATGGCTCACGGGCCCAGCCACTCTGTGGCATGTGGGATCCTCCCAGACTGGCGCACGAAGCCATGTCCCCTGCATCGGCAGGCGGACTCTCAACCACAGCACCACCAGGGAAGCCCCACATGATTTTAATTGTAGACAGATTCTGTCTGTTAACACTGGCCCCTGGCTTGCGTTCAACTTCCTCTTCATTTTATCCCTCATAAATGGAATCAGAAATGGCTTCCTGGTGTTTGAGTTTCAGCTTCTCTACCATCAATGTAACCAAATTAAAAGACCTCTGGTTGAACATACTTGAAATGGTTTCTGCTTTCTTCATATGATTTGAAATGTAGTGATTTATTATAAATACAGCCTCATGATTCACTTAACTAGGCTCAGGTTTATATATGTAACTGATGTCTCATCTGAGTCCTGCCTGACTTAAAGGTCTAGATGACATTAGCTCGAAGCTTTACTGCACTGCCAAGGGAAAGTCCAATATTCTCTCTGGGATGTCTTTAAATTTTAGAGGTTCTCTTTGTGCAATGACCTCTAGCTCAGAGCTCCATCTCCTACTGAATTATAAAAGATTATATAATCCTCTCCATTGCACAGGAGCTGTCTATATTTGTACTAACTACTCAGAAGTGGATCAGCCCTTTCTGTGAACTAAACACACATTAAAAAACTTCAAAATATTGAAAAACTGATATGAACAAACCGCCAACCCTTATTATGCTTCTCCAGGAAATTTGTTCTCTTTTTTCTCCTCTCTCCCGCTTTTCCCCTCTAGTTTCAGTACATTCTTCCTCCCAATTGCCTCATGTCTAATTAGTTTCCCTATATTTTTCCAAGCAATACAACTTCCAAAGTTAACCACAAAAGTACTTTTGCATTCACCACTCAATCTTGGTTTCCAGTGAGGAAAAACAAAAAAAAACAAAAAAACATTTTGTAGTATATACAGAATTTAATATGGAGTTTTGTTTATAAAAAATATTTTCTCTTTCGTTTCATATGAATCAAATTATTGCAATCATTTCTCATTTCTTTCATCAAAACATTCTAGTTTCTCTCCAGTTCAGGACACAAAATTTTAATAGGTATTTTAATTATGAATATATTTTGCTTTTGCTTCTTTCAGTTGTATGTATATCAAGAGAATGAGTTTTCTATTTTGCCTTATTCTATCCAAGTGAGGTGGGTGCTAGGGATTTAGTGTAAAACAAGATATATATATATATATTAATCTCCAGGAGTTTTCAATCAAACATATTATCTATTGCTGCATAACAAGTTATCCCAAACCACAGTGACTTAAACAACAATGTTTATTATTTTATAACTTATTTAGGTCAGGAATCCAGGCCCAGCTTAACTGGATCTGCTGTCTAAGGGTCTTTTACAAGGTTCCAATGATCTCAAGGCTAGGTTGGCACCTGCTTCAAGTTCACTCACTTGGTAATCAGCAGGATTCAGGTCCTCACAGACTTTAGATTGGGTCCTCAGTGTCTCACTGGTTAATGTCCAGAGGCTGCCCTCAATCAAGTCCTTCACGTCTGGGTTTCTATAGAGGGTGGTTCACAATTCCTAGCTTTCCTAGAGTTAGCAAGTGAAAAAGAGCCAGAGAGAACACCATCAAGACAGAAGTCATGGTCATTACTATCTTAATCTTGGAAGTGATATGTCAGGACGTTCACTGTACTCTGTGCATCAGAAGTCCAGCTCCGCTCCAAGGGAGAGTAGGAATGAGTGCTAGGAAGGTTGTTTTATCCAGAGCCATTCCAGAAGCTGACTACACAGAACATTTAGGAAGAAACAGGAAATTATAAAATAACATGATGATACTATGTCAGAATTCAGTACAGGAAGCACAGATGTCACAGAGCAAGGAACCTCCCCCTTATGTACAAAAACTGTGAAAGGAGGGCTCCAGGGACACTTTCAGTTCACATTGGATACATTTTTGTAGTTCCCATTATCTCACATGTCAACACATTTTTAGTTAATATTTTATGTGAACAGGGAAAGTCTACATGATGATATAATTAGTCTTTTTTTTTTGTTCTTTTCGATCTCTTATGAAAGTAAAAATGATATTTTATGTTCTCAGAGCCACTCTTCATATAACATAGACAACAGACCTCAGATAAGTCAGTGTGGTTAGAGAGACTGGTTACAAGCTGCAGCTGAATTTCCAACTGGATACGAGTAAAGCCCGAAATTCGGTCACTTTTCCAGGAAAGGGAAAGGGTGAATACGCTCCAGTAATCCTCTTCAGGCTGTGGTACCGTTCATTTAGATCTGAAACCAAGAAGGAGTACATTTGGGACTGGAGAAGAGAAATGATGAACTATACTTTTGAAAGTTTAAGTTTGAAGTATCTGTAAGGCATATAAATGGAGACAAAATAAGATTAAATATAGGCTTGGGACTCAGGAAATGCGATATAGGGAGATAATGGAAGTTAGCATCATGCATATACATAGAAACACTATCTTATAAACATTGTCTGCAAAGAAAATTGTTTCATTATTCTATAAAAATAATGCAATCCTTCTTACAAGTCTGCATTTTCTGGAAGTAGCATTAACAAAGCAAACACATTTTAGTTCATTCTGCCTTTTTTTTTTTCATATGTAATAACTTAAACAGTTCCTTTAGGTAAAAGCATGCAAGGCCTTTTCCTGGAAATGATCGGTTGCTCCAATTTCCATCCTGTCAGGAGTGGCTCTCTCCAATACAATTCCTAATTGCTACTTATAAAATATTGCTGAATCCTCAATGGACTTTTGCCATTATATACCTTAATAGTCATTTAGACATATTTTATAATGTTAAAAAGAGTGTCCATATTTACATGTGTTGGGAACTCTTGTACTGTTGTCCAGTATTCATTCTCATTTTCAAAACAAAGCTGAACCAAGTCCCATTTCCTTGAGCTTCAGCTCTCTGAAGCAAACTAAGTGATAAAATGATTCCTGCTAAGATGTTAATGAAAGACCATGAAATCAGTGACACCCCCATTTAGGTATTATATTTTCATTTTAAAAGTACAATTTTAGAGACATAAGATCTTTTAAAAATAATAAAAGAACAATAACGAAGAATGAAAGACAAATGGAAAAGGACACAGAATACTCTCAGCATGTCTTATAGAGCTGTTTTTGCTCTATGTCTAGACTCGCCTGGAATGTTAACAAACTTTGTTTCCCCAGAGGAAACATTCTCCCCAAACGCCTGTAAATTTGGACTTCAACAAAAATTGTATCAAAATGAAAGAAAAGAAGAACAAGAATTTTCCATTCATATTTACTGGTCAATATCAATGGTCAAATGGATCTTTACCTTTAACATAATGGAAGGAAAGACACAAAGATTTATGTAATAATCCTGCACTATTCCCAACTCACTGATTACCTGGTGATACATTTCAGCATAAAATCAAAGTGAAATAAAAGAAATATATGGCTGCTCTGTTATAAGCTAGCCTGACATGTTAAACACTGTTGATCTCTTTAAAGCTAGAATTCAGTTGAGTTGTGAGGCTGAGCATCTGTTGTGAACATAGCCTTATATACTTCAGAGTATTAGAGACAGCATTTGTGCTGAGTGGGAGAGCTGTATTTGGGCTTCAAATACATACAAATATTCAGCTCATGGATGAATATCAAAGGGTTTTGTTTTCTGTGCATAATATTATAGTGTTATATATATGTAAAATACACACACACACACACAGGCACACACTCAGTGAGTCTTTCCTCTGTAGTTTCCCTGACCTAATTCAGAGAAAGTTATGTAGGCCATAAAAACATTCAGATAAAACATCAAAAACACAAACATACTGATTCCCTCCAAAAGGTTCCATTTCCATATATTTAATGCTAGTTGTAAATCATTCTTGAGTTAATATCATATATATATATATATATATATAACATATTTTATGCATTTGCTCTTCTTTTTAAAACTATTTTTTAAAAATGAAATTTTGTTCATATTCTCAACTTTGACTTTCTCCATGTTTCTGTGTAAACTAGTAGATATCATTTTCCACAGGTGGCTTTGGGCTCACTCTCTTTTCCATAGTATGACCACTCTAGTGACAGAAGTGATATGGACTCAAATGCCATATTATGTCAAAGCTATTGACACATAGAGAGGAAGAACAGCCATTCCTTCATCCTGAATTCTTGAAACCTCACGAGGAGACACTATACAGTTCCAGTTAGGAGAAAGGACAGAACTCATCAACAATCTGATCAAAAAGAATGAGATATTACTTTAAGGAAATCACAGATAGAGCTTAATTTGAATTTATCAGCAGTTCATGCATCAAACAAGTATTTGCCAAATACTAGCAATGATCCACATATCTTCTGGTATCAGTTTTATCTTATGAAATTATTTTTAATTTATTATTTAAATAGACACTTGTTGATAATTTTATATCAACAATATAAAGAAGAGTAAGAACAAAGGTTCATTATATTCCTAGTAATCAGCTTTTTGGAGCTTTAGTTATTGTAAAAGTGTGTGTGTGTGTGTGTGTATGTGTGTGTGTTTTAAGATTGGATACATTTTCAGGAAAGAACTTTTGCTATAACCTTTTTCAAAAACCTCTTTCTAGAGTAACAGGAAATTGTAGAAAATGTTGAGTCTTACAAGTTGATGTCAAGTTTTAAAATCTAAATTATTCTTGAAGATATTTTCTATAGACTCAGTGTTTCCCATAATGGCAGGTCAGATTATTTGAACCAAGCTTCAATTAAAAACTCCTAATATTATATATTGAAAAAATCTTCTTAAAAGAAATGAGTATCCTATGAGGGAATGAGTAATAACTAGGCTAAAAATGAAGAAAAAACTGGAACCAGGAGAGGTACTTGTGGGTTGCAGTAAATGTGAACATTTATTTTGACATATCTGTGGGAAAATAGAACAAAGTTCAGACTCTACAGGAAAGAAGGAAATAACAGGAGAATATCGCACGATAAGGTACACTACAGAATACACCTTTGGGACAAAGGTGAACAGGAAAAGGACTAGTCTTCTTTCAGAATTGCCATACAGTGAGTGAAGGAGAGTACAATATAAGATGAGGTCAGGGAGATAACAGGGCAGGGTTGGGTATAGAAGATGGGCTGGTGGCATAGTGCTTTGTAGGTCATTGTCAAGACGTAAGAAGGATAGTAAATCATTGAAACATTTTGAGCAGAGAAGTGACATCATCTTTTCATTTTTACTGGATCATCCTGGCTGTGGTGTGGTGAGTAGAATGAATTGAGACAAGGGAAGAAGCAGAGAGAAAAGCTAGGGGGATATGACAATAATCCAGGCAAGAGACAATGATGGTAGAGAGGGGATGTTGAGGAAAGTTGAAACTTTAGGTATATTTTGATTGTCAATCAGATTTCCTAACCTAGTGAATATACAGAAAAAATAGACAAATCCAAAGTTATTGGTGTAAGCAACTGGAAATATAAAATAACTATTATCTAGACTGGTGAAACCCTCAAGGGGCCCAGGGTTTGGACCTATTAATTGAGCATCCACAAAGAGTTCTGAACAGTGATTTGGATTTCTGACTGGGCTGTTGATACATTTAGGACTAATTATCACATAAAAGTGATCTATATTCATGAGAGTACATGAGATCACCAATGGAGTGGAGGTAGATAGAGGGATAAATGTGCTGGACCCTAGACAGGGTCAGTAGTTAGTGTTCTTAATAGCAGCTAGCACATTATTATGGCTTCACTAAATGTCAGTGCATTCATTATAAATGTTTTCCTTGACAAAAACAAACAGATCTTAAAAGCGAAGGGAGTTCTTTATATCCAGGAAGTCCAGGGCTGCTTCTGAGGTTACCCTGTAATACAATTAGTTGCCCAGGCTCTTTTCTTCCTCTTACTCAACCACCATGTATCCTTATACTTATATTTAAAGTAGCTACTGCAACTTCATGTGAAATACAGGTAGAGAGAAGGAAGTACATAGAGGAAAGGAAAGGAAATAACAGTCATGACAGTCAAATCTATGCATTTAAAAATCATTTTCTGGAAACCTCAACCTGAAATTTCTGCAACTTCTTAAAGAAGTAGCTGCAAGATAGTCTAGAAATGTATTTTAGCCTTTCCTGCCCTATTGCAGTGGTCAGAAAACATTTAATGCAAAGGGCCAGAGAATAAGTATGGCAGACTTTGTGTGTCCTGTGGTTTCTGCTCCAGCTACTTAACTTTACCATTGTAGTGGAAAAACAACGATGGAAAATATCTAAATCAGTGAGTGTGGCTGTGTTTTAATAAAATTTATTTACAAAAAATTGGCAACACTCCAAATTTTAACTGTGGGTAATAGTGTGCTGATTTCTGCTAGTTTAGGAAATATGAAAGGAGCCTATTATGGGGGTTTTGTTTGGATGTACTGGGCAGGGAACTATTTTATATTGTATATTCCAGGTAGCTAATGTATAGTAAGGTTGATGATCTCAGAAAGCTTTAGTGAGGAGAACACTAGATAACAGACAAAAAAAAAAAAAAAATATGGGCTTCCCTGGTGGCGCAGTGGTTGAGAGTCCACCTGCCAATGCAGGGGACATGGGTTCGTGCCCCAGTCTGGGAGGATCCCACATGCTGTGGAGCAGCTTGGCCCGTAAGCCATGGATGCTGAGCCTGCACGTCCAGAGCCTGTGCTCTGCAATGGGAGATGCCACAACAGTGAGAGGCCCGCATACCACAAAAAAAAAAAAGTTGACTTACGTTCAGTTCCACCACTTAATATGAATGTGACCTTGAGTAAGTCACTTAACCTTGCAGCACCAAGTTTTCTCATTAATGAAATGAAGATAATAAAACCTGTCTTGCCTACCTCTACAGATTGCTGGGAAAATTGAATGAAATAATGTGAAATGAAATGAATGTACTTTTGAAAACTGTATGTTATTCACAAGTATATGGTACTTACAGGCCAGGCACAGAATTCATTGTGTCAAGTATGCTGAGCTTTTTTGAAAGTATCTTTTTTATACAATTACAAAATGAAATATAACACACTGCAGGAAGGTAAAATGTTACCTTTGTAGCCTAATCATGCTGAGACAAGTGAGGAGAGGGAAGTGAACTCAGATGTGAATTATTGGAGGACGTAAGTGAAAAAGGAATAGATATATAAAAATCAGAAAAATAAAGCCTATCATGGATAGTTCATAGAAAATATAACTCTAACTATGTAGTAGACCTATTATAGTTTGGGAGAAAAATTCATTACATAGTGTTTTTAAACTAGTACATTTTTATAAACTCTCATATATTTTATAAAATGCATATAATGAATTTCTATACATAGACATACTTTTCTGTGTAACATTCGTATTTTCATTTTATTGATTACACAGCCATTTGTGACATGGACTTGGGACTTTGGGACATGGTGCCTAAACCCTCAGTTACAGCTTTAAACTTACCCCCATTTCTCAGTTTGCTCTAAAACTCTGGGTAAATTATTTCACTTACCTTGGACTCAATTTCTTCTCTTATATAATGTGGACATTAAACAGGCTGTTATATCTTCTAGTTCTTCAAGTCTATGTTTCTGCTTCAGAAAAAAGGACATAATTTACTTGGGGGCATATATTATATTTTTATAGTCAGTGACCAACATAACAAGTAATTAATGAATAACTTAATACTTACCGAACCCTTTGCTCAGAATGCATGTTCCTTCCTTTCAAAGATGACACAAACAGCAATACTTACCTTTCAATGGAAACTGAAAATGGCACTTGATAGGTCAACGTGCAGCATAAAAGTATGGAATATGATAGAATATGAATAATAGAATACTGACCTGAGCCAAGGAAGCCCTTCATGCAACTGACAAAACTTAATAGACAATGTTTTTTTTTAAATTTTATTCTACTAGCTACACTACCAGAATGCATTAATTTGCCGAGCAAAAAACAAGAAAGTCCATCTGTTTATTGGTGAAGAGCAGAGAAAAGCTGGTATCTGTCAAGCATCCAGATATGCACTTAAGTAAGAACACACATGCATTTTACATTCAGCCCCATGACAGCCACTTTCATAACCTCCTTATTATTGCCTTATATCTCATTTACCCCTTTTTACTGTGGCTGCTCATAGAACTTTCAGGGCTTTTTGGTTGTTAGTGGGGGTGGGAGTTAAGAGTATAGGCTCTGAAATGAGTTTGAATCCCATTTTTACCACATTATGGTTGTGTGACCAGGGCATGTGGCTTCCCATGATATTTTTGTGACTAAATTTATTTATATATAAAATAGGGATCTGTCCCTCTGTTCTGAGAATTAAATTGTGTCTCCATATGTTTTCAAAATATCTACATATAATTTATTTAGAAGTTCCATCCACAGAAATTGTTGTGCAACTCAAGACTTTTCTACATATTATTTTGTTAAAGTAATGTTGTTGTATTATTATTATTATTATTATTTTTGTGGTATGCAGGCCTATCACTGTTTTGGCCTCTCCCGTTGTGGAGCACAGGCTCTGGACACGCAGGTTCAGCAGCCATGGCTCATGGGCCTAGCCGCTCTGCGGCATGTGGGATCTTCCCGGACCAGGGTATGAACGCGTGTCCCCTTTATTGGCAGGCGGACTCTCAACCACTGCACCACCAGGGAAGACCCTGTATTACATTTTTTTTTGATTTTTACAGATATATATTGGTCAAAAACTAGATTGAGAGATATATAAATTCTGCAAAGTTTAAATGTAAAAATCTGAGAAACATCTTATCAAGATAATGAAAGTGGGAATATCTTCTATGAGACTTAGCTTTATATTTGCCCTGCCTTCCCAAGAAGGGAATTCAAAGTTCCCACCAAACTCAGTATCTAACTAAAGTCCAGGAACTCTAGGTAATATGCTAATCCCTGCATGAGACCTGGATGTAATATCTCTTGATTTAGAAATCAGCACTTCCTCACCAAATAGTGAATTGTGAAGAAGATACAGGAAAACCACAATGAAAGTATGAAATCAAAACAGGAGACACAATGGTCATTGGTCAGGAGCAATTTCAACATCCAGCTGTGCTGAAGTTGGGAGGGGCCCTTAAACTGTAGCTCATATATATTCCTCGATTAGATACTGGTTCCATTCCTTGAAGTTAGCAACCAAATGCCTTATTCTGCATGAATTTGGGCTTGACCTCCAGGAGTTCCTTGGTTTTCCTTATCTTTCCTGACTACATCAAAAGAGAGAATAAGGAAATTTCCTTTCTCTTGAGTTTCACAGATTTTTTTTTAGCCTTTTTCACATTTTTAGAAAATTTGGGTCATTGTAATTCTCAAATAATCACAGAGAGATGTCCAGAGAGATGCAGACTTAAATGAACAACACCCTTAAAGATTTAAATCTCTTTCATGATTCTAGTAAAAGATTAAAACTTTTTTTATGATTCAATACATACCTATTCTTATGCTTATCTAGATCCTTACTTCACAGTCAACATGAGACTATATTCCAGAATGGTGAATTACGTAAAGTTATACAAGAAATAGACAAAGATATTAACACTCATCTGTCCCATTCTACTCCAAAAGTAAAATGAATGCACTGTTCGTTGTTTAGTGAACATCTATTGTGTGCTAGGCATACTCTGAGATTTACATATGTTACTTTTCATTCACAAATAATGCACGTTTCGTGAACTATGAATTGATTCAAGAACTAAAACTTGTTAAGTGGCAAAGCCAGGATTAAATTAGGTAACTATTTGGTACCAAAAGATATGAGTTATGCTCAAGGACAAATGGATTTACTTTATTTTTTATTTATTTATTTTTAATTTTTTATATTAATTTATTTAGTTATTTATAGCTGTGTTGGGTCTTCATTTCTGTGCAAGGGCTTTCTCTAATTATGGCAAGTGGGAGCCACTCTTCATCTTGGTGTGCAGGCCTCTCACTATCATGGCCTCTCTTGTTGTGGAGCACAGGCTCCAGATGCGCAGGCTCAGTAATTGTGGCTCACGGGTCCAGTTGCTGCATGGCATGTGGGATCTTCCCACACCAGGGCTCGAACCCATGTCCCCTGCATTGGCAGGCAGATTCTCAACCACATCACCACCAGGGAAGCCCAAAATGTATTTATTTTAAGTAGCTGTTGAAAAATTACCCAAATTATTTTGGACTATGGAGTCATCTGAAATATCTGGATTAAATTTTGAGGTGACTGGTTTCAAGGGATAAACATTATCTTTCATACAGGAGACTTAATCATTAAGGTGATTGATTTTTAAGTAGTAATATGACTACAAAGAATTTCTCATACTGTTTCCTCCTGGACAATGACTCAGCTTTCCCTTTCTTTTTTACTCATTTCCCATGAAAAGAGGACACTGAGTAAACACAACTACATTTTAGGATGCTATCCAAAAAGAGGGTTGTAGATAATCAACTGTACATCCTGTGCCCAGTGCTCAGGTTCTTTACCTGCTCCTGTGCCCAGTGCTCAGGCTACTTTCCTGCCCAGTTCTGTAGACAGAAATAAGGCCTACCACTTGCTAGGACATTATCCAACAGCTAAGGTACTGGAACAAAAGGGTTACTGTTAACTAGTAAAGGAAATTCATTAAAAGTGTAGTCTCAACAAGCCTCTTAGATAACGTCATCCACCAGAGGGCAGACAGCAGAAGCAAGAAGAAATACAATCCTGCAGTCTGTGGAACGAAAATCATATTCACAGAAAGATAAACAAAATGAAAAGGCAGAGAACTATGTTCCAGATGAAGGAACAAGATAAAACCCCAGAAAAACAACTAAATGAAGTGGAGATAGGCAAACTTCCAGAAAAATAATTTAGAATATTGATAGTGAAGATGATCCAGGACCGTGGAAATAAAATGCAGGCAAAGATCAAGAACATGAAACAAATGTTTAACAAAGACCTAGAAGAATTAAAGAGCAAAGAGAGATGAACAATACAATAACAGAAATGAAAAATACACTAGAAGGTATCAAGAGCAGAAAAACTGAGGCAGAAGAACAGATAAGTGACCTGGGAGACAGAATCGTGGAAATCTCTGCTGTGGAACAGAAAAATAGAAAGAATGAAAAGAAATGAAGACAGCCTAAGAGCCCTCTGTGAGAACATTAAATGCAACAACATTCACATTATAGGGTTCCCAGAAGGAGAGGAGAGAGAGAAAGGACCTGAGAAAATATTTGAAGAGTTGAAAAATTCCTTAACATGTGAAAGGAAATAACCACCCAAGTCCAGGAAGAACAGAGAGCCCCAGACAGGATAAATACAAGAAGAAACATGCGGAGACACATAGTAAAAAGTTGACAAGAATTAGACAAAGAAAAAGTATTAAAAGAAACAAGTGAAAAACAACAAATAAAATACAAGAGAACTCTCATAAAGTTAACAGCTGATTTCTCAGCAGAAACTCTACAAGCCAGAAGGGAGGGGTACAATATATTTAAAGTGATGAAAGGGAAGAACCTACAATCAAGATTACTCAACCCAGCAAAGATCACATTCAAAGTTGATGGAGAAATCAAAAGCCTTAGAGGAAGCAAAAATTAAGAGAATTCAGTACCACCAAACAAGCTCTACAACAAATGCTAAAGGAACTTCTCCAAGTGGGAAACACAAGAGAAGAAAAGAACCTACAAAAACTGAACCCAAAACAATTAAGAAAATGATAATAAGAATGTACATATCAATAGTTACCTTAAATGTGAATGGATTAAATGTTCCAACCAAAAGACATAGACTGGCTGAATGGAAACAAAAACAAGACGTGTATATTTTATGTCCACAGGGACCCACTTCAGACCTAGGGAAACATACAGACTGAAATTGAGTAGATAGAAAAAGATATTCCATGCAGAAGGAAATCAAAACAAAGCTGGAGCAGCAATACTCATATCAGATAATAGACTTTAAAATAAAGACTCTTACAAGAAACAAAGAGGGACACTACATAATGATCAAGGGATCAATCCAAGAAGATATAACGATTATAAATATATATGCACCCAACATAGGAGTACCTCAATACATAAGGCAAATGTTAACAGCTATAAAAGAGGAAATCAACAAAATAATAGTGGGGGACTTTAATACCTCACTTACACCAATGGCAGATCAACCAGATAGAAAATTAATAAGGAAACAAAAGTAATAAATAACAAAATAGACCAGATAGATTTAATTCATATTTATAGGACATTCCCTCTGAAAACAGCATATTATACTTTCTTCTCAAGTGCACACAGAACATTCTCCAGGAGAGATCACATCTTGGGTTACAAATCAAGCCTCGGTAAATTTAAGAAAATTGAAATCATATCAAGCATGTTTTCCGACCACAACGCTATGAGATTAGAAATCAATTACAGAGAAAAAAAACTAAAAAACACAAACACATGGAGGTTAAACAATACATTACTAAATAACCAAGAGATCACTGAGGAAATAAAAGAAGAAGTTACAAAATACCTAGAGACAAATAACAACAAAAGCACGATGATCCAAAACCTATGGGATTCAGCAAAAGCAGTTCTTAGAGGGATTTATAGCAATATAATCCTACCTCAAGACACAAGAAAAATCTCAAATAAGCAATCTAACCTTACACCTAAAGGAACTAGAGAAAGAAGAACAAACAAAACCCAAAGCTAGTAGAAGGAAAGAAATCATAAAGATCAGAGCAGAAATAAATTAAATAGAAACAAAGAAAACAATAGCAAAGATCAATAAAACTGAAAGCTGATTTTTTGAGAAGATAAACACAACTGATGAACCTTTAGCCAGACTAATCAAGAAAAAGAGGGAGAGGACTCAAATCAATAAAATTATAAATGAAAAAGGAGAAGTGACAACAGACACTGCAGAAATGCAAAGCATCATAAGAGACTACTGGAAGCAACTCTATGCCAATAAAATGGACATAGAGTTCTAAGACAGAACCAGGCAGATATAGAAAATATGAACAAATATAAACAGACCAATCACAAGTAATGAAATTGAAGCTGTGATTAAAAATCTTATGACAAACAAAAGTCCAAAAGTTCTATCAAACATTTAGAGAATAGTAACACCAATCCCTTTCAAACTCTTCAAAAAAGTTGCAGAGGAAGGAACACTCCCAAACTCATTCTACGATGCCCCTATCACCCTGATACCAAAACCAGAAAGAGATACTACGAAAAACAAAATTACAGACCAGTATCACTGATGAATATACATTCAAAAATCCTCATCCAAATACTAGCAAACAGAATCCAACAACATATTAAAAGTACCATATACCATGATCAAGTGGGATTTATCACAGGTATGCAAGGATTCTTCAATATACACAAATCAATCAATGTGATCCACCATATTAACAAATTGAAGATTAAGAACCATATGATCATCTCAATAGATGCAGAAAAAGCTTTTGACAAAATTCAACACCAATTTATGATAAAAACTCTCCAGAAAGTGCACATAGAGGGAACCTACCTCAACATAATAAAGGCCATATATGACAAACCCACAGAAACAATCATTTTCAATGGTGAAAAACTGAAAACATTTCCTCAAAGATAAGGAACAAGACAAAGATGTCCATTCTCGTCGCTCTTATTCAACATAGTTTTGGAAGTCCTAGCCATGGCAATCAAAGAGGTAAAATAAATAAAAGGAATACAAATAGGAAAAGAAGAAATAACATTGCCACTGTTGCAGATGACATGAGAGCATACATAAATAATCCTAAATATGCCACCAGAAATCTACTAGAGTTAATGACTAAATTAGGTAAAGTTTCAGGATACAAAATTAATGCACAGAAACCTCTTGCATTCCTATACACTAACAATGAAAAATCAGAACGAGAAATTAAGGACACAATACCATTCACCACTGCAACAGTAAGAATAAAATACCTAGGAATAAACCTACCCAAGGAGACAAAAGAACTATGCTCAAAAAACTATAAGACACTGATGAAATAAATCAAAGATGATACCAACAGATCAAGAGATATACCATGTTCTTTGGCTGGAAGAATCAATATTGTGAAAATGACTATATTACCCAAAGCAATCTACAGATTCAATGTAATCCCTAGCAAATTACCAATGGCATTTCTTACAGAACTAGAACAAAAAATCTTAAAATTTGTATGGACACACAAAAGTCCCCAAATAGCCAAAACAATCTTGAGGGGAAAATAACAGCTGGAGGAATCAGACTCCCTGACTTCAGACTGTAATACAGAGCTACAGTAATCAAGACAATATGGTACTGGCACAAAAACAGATATGTAGATCAATGGAACATGATAGAAAGCCCAGAGATATACTGACACACCTATGGTCACCTAATCTATGATAAAGGAGGCAAGGGTATACAATGGAGAAAAGACCTCAATAAGACTTCAATTAGTGGTGCTAGGAAAACTGGACAGCTACATGTAAAAGAATGAAATTAGAACACTAACACCATACATACCAAAAAAGCATGCAATAATTTAAAAATAAATGAAATATTTTTTGGCCAAAAACAAACAAACAAACAAAAACAAATGTATTGGCAATATGTTGAGATCACATTTCTCACCAAACCACTATCAGCATATTATTACTCTATTTGATAAATATTTCATAATATAAGTAAAAATACTTAATAATTGACTTATTTCTCATTTCCTTATTATTGAAGTTAAATGTATTTTCATAAACTAGTCAGTTTTTTCTCTATCTTCTTTTATAAAATGTTAACCCATTATATTTTCTCATTGGATCATTTGTGTTTTTTAATCAATAAGTATATTCTCTTTTTAGAGTAAAGTTATTTACTGTTTTTGTAATAGGATCTTAGCAAATATTCATACTCAATTTGTGTGCCCTTTAGTTTTGTTCACATTTTTGATACGCATTAAAGTTAAAATTTTAAATGCTTAAAAATTTGTAGTCTTAAGGGTGGTAGTAGTGGGATGAATTAGGAGATTGGGATTGACATATATACACTAATATGTATAAAATAGATAACTAATAAGAACCTGCTGTATGAAAATTAAATTAAATTAAATTAAATTAAAAAATAATAAAAGCATGTAGTCTCAATAAGTAACCCAATAATAACCCATGATGTCAATAAGTCTGAAACAGTGTTACAATGAACATATCATGAGAAGTGCATTTATCTTCAATACAATAATTCAAATCAGGCATCCTAAATATTTACTTTTAGCATTTCAAGGAAAGATAAATCTAACATCACCATCTCATAAAACTGTTGCATAAAAACTAAATGAGTAAAAATACTCATCACAATGAAATAATGCATATAAGGTATTTAAGTGAACTTTAAATAAATGCAGGTCCTATTACTATTTTAATCATATAATAATTAGAAGATATTCCTAAGGACAATTGAATATAACAGCAAAAGTCATTTTGAAATCTCTAAGTCAGGAAAGTAATAAAAAGCTAATATATTTCCAGATACTTGCAGTTGGCACCTTACTTACAGGTAACTTAGTGCAGGATGACTGTATTCAGTCTGACCTGTATGAATGGAGAAAAAAAAGTCAAAACAAATTTCTCATCTCTCAAAGGCTCTCCCTCTGTTTCCAAGCTGTAAGAAGAAAACAATAGATCAACCTAACCAGCTGGAGGGAACAGAGCGAGGCCCAGACAGTGTCACCTGGAAGGACACTGATTCTGCCTCATTCTCCTCTCAATTCAGACATCTGTTTATTGCTGATATAAACCTTAAAAGCTGTTCAGTTAAATTTATAGTCCTCTTTCTGTCTTCTGCCTTAGGCTTGGAAAATAAAAACGCAAGAGGCTGCTTGCTTTTTTATATTCCTTCTATAACTTGCAACAATATTTGCCACAAGGGAAAGAAAATGACAGCATAACACTACAGCTTTACAAATATCTGGTGACTCAGCTTCTCTCATTCAGTGCTGTCGTTATCTGTATTTTGGTGACTCATAATATTAAAACTCAGAAAAGAAGACACACTGAGGAAATATTTTAAAATGAAACTCATAAATAATGCACAGTCTTATACAGGATATGCATTTCTAATTTTATCTAATTTAAATTCGGGTATCATTAACCATTTTTTCCAATAGATATGTGCTAGGGATATTTCTTAAAATAATAACAAATAATTTTATTTTGTTCTACTTAATTCTGCATGCTTTTTTATTGAAGTATAGTTGATTTACAATGTTTCATGTGTATAGCAAAGTGCTTCATATATATATATATATTTATATATATATATATATATATTATTTTTCAAATTCTTTTTCATTATAGTTTATTAAGATTTTGCATACAGTTCCCTGTGCTACACAGTGGTCCTTGCTGTTTGTCTAACTTATATATATATATATATATATATATATATATATATATATATATACATATATATAGTAGTTTGTATCTGATAAAATACCAAACTTCTGATTTATCCCATTCCAACCCTCTCCCTTTGGTAACCATAAATATGTCTGTGAATCTATTTCTGTTTTGTAAATTGGTACATTTGTATAAATTCTTTTAGATTCCACATGTAAGTGGTATCATATGATATTCTCTTTCTCTAAAGTACTTCACTTAGTATGATAATCTCTAGGTCCATTCATGTCGCTGCAAATGGCATTATTTTGTTCTTTTTAATGGCCGACTAATATTCTATTGTGTATATGTAGCACATCTTCTTTATCCATTTATCTGCCGTTTAGGTTACTTCCATGACTTGGCTATTGTAAAAAGTGTTGCTATAAATATTGGGCTGCATGTATCTTTTCAAATTAGCACTTTCTCCAGTTATACGACCAGGAGTGTGATTGTTGGATCATATGGTAACTCTATTTATAGAATACTGCATTCTTAATGTTTTTAGGAAACTAAATTTTTAAGTCACTTGTAAACATTTAATAGGTTTTTTCATTAAGTCCTTAACTTATACTATCAACCTAATCAATTAATATCAAACATAGATCAGAAGTAAAACAGGTAACAACATTTTGGTGTTACACATAGGTTTCAAACACTCTTAATGTTCAATAAATATCTGCACTACTAAACTCATTAAAGTTACTCAAAATCATCTAAACTGAAGGTTAAAGCATATGTAAAATTCTCTCTTTTCATTGAAAAACCCATATCCTAATATCAGAAGTCATTTATTGTAACTGTATATGACTAGATTTTGTTCATTTTAATGTTTATGTATATGCTCAATACTGAATTATTTTAAACAGACCAAAGAAATAATAACACTTTTAGAAGCCTATATGTATTATTGAGTTACAGTGGTAATCCTCCATTTGAAGTTAAAATATGAACTAAGATAAATATTGATTTCTTTTTCCTTAGTTTTGTTAAAAAATGAAAATTTATTTGTTAAACCATAGAGGCAAATAATGTCATATTAAAACCTCTAACTCTTGGAAAAATTAGTCCTAAAATTGGTCTAACTTGTAGCTTCATTATTTGAAGCAAGCAAGGTTAATATAACAATTGCCTTAAATGTTGGTCCAATTATTTGCAAGTGTAATGAATTTCTACAAATTGAATAAATAATTCTGAGTGAAGTAAAACAAAATCAAAGAGGACTAAAACTTTGGAATAAATTACAGAGAGTACAAACACTTTATATGACTATTATCACTAGAACAATGCTGTTACATTAGGAAAACAAAAAAAATGCAGAATGAAATCTGGATTTTTAAATTAGATAGTAAGTAATGTTCTATTATGCTATGATACAGTTTCATAAAATCAGCTATTTAAAATCAAAAGATTGTAAAAGTAAATATTTAATACTTGATGCTACTCTAGACATTGTTTTTTTTTTTTTAAAACTCAAAAGAGTTTATGTAAAATTCATTTCTGATTATACTATGTCAGAACATTTTTATTTATGTAACCATTTCTTAGAAGAATTGTAGAGGCAACTTTGGGAATAATTATATTTTAAAAAAAATATATGAATACATCTGATCTATAAGAAAATTATTTTTTAATGTAAATATTATTATTATCCCCAAAATAGTAAATAATGTGGCAGAGCAAACACTGATTAACTTTGTGTTTACCTGTACAATGAATATATATATTGAGAATATATATTCTCTAGATATTTCATCACATACTCAGTTTTGAATATTAAAATTGGAATAAATTAAATTGGCCAATCTTCATTTAACACCTGATACTTGCTAGTCTTGTTCAAAAGATGGAAACTAGAAAGTACCTTAGATTTTGTTTCAAATTATTGATCAGTAATGTGGAGATAAAGTTAAAATGAAGAGCCAGAGTATTTTGCAACACTTACTTTTTGTCAATTAAAAAATAATCAGTTACTTGGAATCCATAATACAACCTACTTTCAATCTAGTTACTAAACAACATTATTCATATTTTGAAATAACCAGTAAGATGATTAAGTTTCACCTTTGGTATAATTTAGAGTTTTGTTTATGTTTCTGTACAGTAGAGAGGGACTTCGAGTCCTTGAATAAAGACTGAACAATGTGCCTCTCTCTTCTCTCTTTCAAGCATGTGTACACATATATGTGCATAATTGTATAAAAACTTGCTGGAAGATCTTTAAAGTTTAGTACAGAATATTTGAATATTTATATATTGTATTTAAGAGACTGGCATATAAGAGTATGCTGAGAAGTATTTCATTAACCATTTTTCCACTAGAGGATTTAAGAGTTGATGACAGACAAAACACAAACACAAATGTTGTATTTGTTACAATTGACTCAATTACTATTTAATCATATAAATGTTTTTCTTGCCAAGTTCATTTTTATGCATTTCACTACAGATGCACCTTTGTACTGAGGCATTTAATGATCATCTGTGAGGTATGTGGTTTCCTAGGGCATTTTGTGAGTCATGACAGTCACTGGACTTCAACTAACTCCTATATGATTTGCTAATACAAGTCACTCTGGATTATTTCACAGGTATAGATGTTGAAAGGTGGCAATCAGTTCTAGAAATATTTCAGGTACTGTCATTTTCACCAAATATACAACAAATAAAAGAGTGGAGGCTTTGACACCAGACAACACGATTTATTAATTATACCAGAATTAGATTTTTAGATAGTCCTCTGTATTTTTCTGAAGGTGTAGCTAGAAAAAAAAATATTTTATAGTCTAATTTTTTAGCATCTCACCATCCATTTTTTTAGGTACATATTTTCAAAAACAAGTCTAATGCACATTTAGGTAATATTTCAGATAATGATGAAAGGTGTAGGTAATTTCTATGAGATAAACCCAAAGACAATGGAAATTAAAACAAGGTAAAATTTTAAAATATGTCTCAAAGTATATCCTATGGGGCTGGCACTTTGTTAACAATTGAATTATTTGCTCTAATTATTGAAACCAAGTTATCTTTAATGACTAAATTACTATTTTTAGTGAGAAAAGTTTGTGAAAATGACTGATTCCATTAATTTAGATCCTTTTATTTCATAGTCTAAGGAAATACATTTGCTTATAGCCATAATCCATCTGAATAACAAACATCAAAAAAACTGTATATGAAAATATAAAAGTAAAAAAAAAAGTCAAATTACAAGTGGACATATATCATGTGTTAGATGGGGGTCAAGGTAGTGCTTTTTCCAATCATTTTATCAACATTTGGAAAAAAAAATCAGTACTCAATTAAGAAACAGGATTTCCAGGGTCTTTACTTTCTGTTGTCCATATGGCTTACAGTCAAAGAAATGTTGTTCATTATTTTATAGGACCTATAAAATACTACCCTAAATCTTGTCAACATTTTTCCCTTAAACAGATTTAGATAAATTCTGTTTGAGTATTAATCAGATCATTCATTTGAATTCCGGCCAATGTTCACATACAGGATCTTCCTGAGTTTAGTTCTTTCTCACATTCTCACTTAAAAATGATCTCACCCAACTTCACCAGAGTCAAAGTTATGTCTCAAACACAAATTTCCAACATCATGGATATTTTCTCCTTTTTTAATACTTATAATCACTATAGTGAATGATCAGTTATTGACAAGATTGCTTGAAAAATATTCATGAAAAAGATTCATCTGGATCTCCTGCCCCATCCAATGAGAAGTCTTCTTACTAAATTATAACATTAATTAATTCAACAAATATACTAATAGTTTGAACACCTATTGCATGCCAAGTGCTTCTAATTTATCATATTTAATCTTCACAAACCTTAAGTAATTTCTTGTATATACTATTATACTCACAAGAAAGGTAAGAAAATGAAAATGATGAGAGAGAAGAAAATGGCTGAGAACTTAATATGCTCAAAGTAAACTTTGTTCCTAAACCAAACTGCTTCTGGATATATTTCACGTAAGGGGACTTTGGGATGTTTAGAAATAAAAAAAACTTCAAGTTTTAAGGTTCTTATTTTCTTTACATACTTATCCTGTTCACACAGTTCACAGTTCACACAGAAACTCAAGAAAAATCCTCATCTAAATATCTCTGATGTTTTTCATAAAAATTCCTGAACTTTTCTTTTAAGAAGAAAATGTTAAGTGAGTAAAGAAAATAATTTAAAAGAAAAAATACAATGAACACATTTTTCCTAAAAAATACCATAAATTATTTTTTAATTTATAGGCAATCATTTACATATCTTGTCCTAATAAATAACACACAATAATAAATATTAATTACCTCCTATAATATACATGGAAAGAGAACCTCCATGATTAATACTGTAAAGATGACTGATTATGTAATACCATCATCTATAGTACATTTTCATTAAATGACATTAACATTTCATATTGTGGAGTACATAGTTGTTCCCTAGTTAACTCACCAATTCAATCATTTAAATTACAGTGTTATTTTTTCAGGGGGTCAGAGATTTATTTGTGTGAAATATTTTATTCCATTATACAGTTATTGAATAAAATTAAGAATATAACTTAAAAGGATCAATTTAGTCAGTCCATAGTAAATTCAATATAAATAACTCTTTTTTTTCCTTTGAGCAGTAATCAGATAGATGGACCATACAACAATTTGAATCAGTATCAAGGAAGTTTAATTCATCAGATTTCATGAGCTCTAGACTATCACTGGAAAATAGTAGTGGTCTAACATATATTTATATATATATAAATGTATATGTATGTATACATACATATGACCATATAAAATCATGTATGACCATTTCATGCATATGACGTATATGTACATATACACAGGCACCCAGATATATACATAATCATGCACACATAGTTTAAGGAACATTCAAAGAACTATGCCAATCCTGGTGAAGTTGAATTCAATAATTTACAATTCTGTATTTAACTGTTTATAATTCTGGAGAGATATACCTAAATAATTCAGTATATTTATACCATTATGAGTGCTCCTTTTTTAGTTTGTCAGTGAAATTATTAAGATAATTAGCTTAGACAAGGCTTTTATCAAGTGTTTCATTTATGATTACAAGGTTTTCTGCATCACTAGAACGAATTAATGATAAATATGAAAAGTTTAAAGGGAATGTCTAGTTTGTATTTGTTTAAACTATAGTCTTCTTTCCATAAACCTCTTGACCAGTGTTTGTTCTTGGCTTCACTTTAGAAACACTTGGCGAGTTTTCAATAATCCTGATGAGTAGCAACACCCAAAGTAAATCAGAATTATTGGGCGTGAGGTCCATACATTAATATTTTGGGGGGTCTTCCCTGGTGGTGCAGTGGTTGAGAGTCCGCCTGCCGATGCAGGGGACACGGGTTTGTGCCCCGGTCCGGGAAGATCCCACATGCCATGGAACGGCTGGGCCTGTGATCCATGGCTGCTGAGCCTGACCATCTGGAGCCTGTGCTCCACAATGGGAGAGGCCACAAGAGTGAGAGGCCCACATACCACAAAAATAAATAAATAAATAAATAAAATAAATAAATAAAGCTCTATGGGAAATATCTGTGTGCAGTAAGTGTGGAGAGGCACTTCTCTGGAGTGATTGGAATCTTGTTTTAAACTGATAATTCCATACTATCACAATCTCTTCCATTTTAATAGAGAATGTAATCAGAATGGGATTTGAAAATACAATATTTAACTATCTCTGATCAATCATTGTAAGTTTTACAATGAAAGAGATCTAATTCTGACTCTTTTAAAACAGTATTCCCCTGCTTGCTCTGACTTAAGCCTTTAAGGAATTTCCCAATGAAGAAAAATGAACATAAAACTAAAAATATTTCATGAGAAAATTAATAAATAATCTTCCTAATATACACATTTTATATTCAACATTTGGAGATTTACCTTAAATTGATATGTGTTTTTAGATAATCCAGTTAATGCTTCATATTAAAAAGAGTTTCACCAAATCTGGTTGAAAGTATGCTGCTTAAAGTGTTCAATTACAATTACACAGAAGATGAACTCATATAGGTTGAATCTTCTCAATTCTTGATCATAATAAGTGAAGAAGTTATGTGTACATAAAGAAAGAGAAATCGAGAAGAATGGAAGCTTTTTTCTTTTCTTTTTTTCAGAATTCTAATTATAAACACACAACTACCTGATTCAAAAGAGGACAGGGAAAACTTTGTAATAAAAATGTATGCACTATTTCCTGGGCATTAGTATATTAAATTATCAAGCCAGAGATCAACAGTACGCTTTGGGTCAATAGGCCACTTAAGCATTTTATTAAATTTATGTGAGTGCTTTGCTAGAAAGATAATTGTAATGATATAAAATGATTTGGTTCAATGATTCCAGTGTGGCTTAAAGATAATGAATCTTTTGTACCAGTCATCTTGGGAATATTAACATTATTGAGTCCTAAGACTGCTAATGAGCTTTGTGCTAGGAAAAAATATAAATTACAGAGAGCAATATTTTTATTATTATAGGCATGATATTTTTTTAAAAGTAATTAGTATATCTGTGAGTAAATAGCAGGATTGGAATTGACTTTGTTCACAAGAAGATGAATATTGCAACCATCATAACAGTTTCATGAAAATTAATACCTTACTAAAACTAGAAAAGTTCTAGAAGTTTTAAGTAAAATAGAATTAAGATTATTTAAAATATTGTCAGAAACAGGGAAGATATGGAAAATGTGAATGGAAGGATTTATTTTACATGTACTGAGCTCTCCTATATTTAATAACACATAGGTTAGGAAACTAACAAGGGAAAATTGACCTCTTGATAAAGAGAAGTAGAAGTTCTGGGGTTTGTAGTGGTGGACACTGTTAAAATTATCATAATAGGAAAATATAAGCATAATATGTATATAAATGATTGAACAAAGTTTATGTCCTCCTCTGTACTCTGGCCACTTTAGATTACATTGCTGGAGATCAGTACTAATGAAGATAAATAATCCTTGTGCATCTTCAGGTTTGGATAAATAAAGTCAATCCTGCAAATATGAGTAGACAGATTCCGATGTATAAAGAATAGTTTTGTAGGCTCTGACTTTCTTAGGAATCTGAATGTTGCCTGTTTAATCCAGGTCTAGCACAGCCTCTGACACAGAATAGACACTGAGTAAATAAGTGTGAAATTAATTCAAGAAGCTAAATATTAATGACTGAATTTGATTTTTATTTGGAAGTGACAAATAACTGTTGATTTTATACAAGATTGTTTATCCAGTTATCCATGGCTCAGATAAAATTTACTGAATTCAAATGATAAGAATATTTTTCATAATGATGACTAAAAGGAAAAAAAGCAGCATGTCATAGCCATAAGAAACGGGGTTTTAAAAAATTGAAAGTTTACATTGATAACTATAGAATGTTCTAATCTATAGAAAATAGAGTTCTCTATGGATTAATGCAGGGCAGCTGTAAGACATAGAATATGTCTAGATAATGAGGAAGATAAAACAAGCACCTTTGGTGTCCCCACACACCTTCCCTGGGACCTCTGCAGGTTCTCACAGCATTGGTGGACTCCTTTGTGTGAGATTAGACTGACTTTGGCTTTTCTTCCTTCCCTGTCTCATCACCCTGCTCTCTAGGATTACTGTCAATAAATTACCTGAACCCTAGTCTTATCACAGTTTCTGCTTTGAGGGGTGGGGGGTAGAAACAAAACTTAAGTCACTAGAAAGCCCTGGCAATCTTCCCAGGCCAAACAAATGACTCCTCAGACAGACAGACAGACAGACAGACCTGGTTTGGTCCGTGATTCTGTTACCAAACCAAACTTGGGACCACTCTCCCGTGTACAATAAAGTCAATCTACTGACACAGGGTTGTGTTGAAGAAAATGACAGTGTTTATTGCTGGGCACCAAGTAAGGATAACAGGCAGCTTGTGCTCAGAAGACACAAACTACTGAATGGCTTTCAGGGAAGAGGTTTTAAAAGCCATGTGAGGGAGGGGGCTGCAGGGTGTGTGATTAGCTTGTGCACAATTCTTGGATTAGTTGACACCAATATGACCTTTCAATTGTCATCAACCTTCTGGTTGCAACCAGTCTGGGTTCTATGTGTTTGTGGTCCACGGTTTTCATCTGGCAGGGGAATGTCTGTCAGGCCTTTACCTGTATCTTTCAGGGAACTGTGAGTTCGATGATTCTATGTGGCAGATTTGTATTCTAAATTGTTAACAGTTTCTTGGTTATTCTTTGCTCTGCAAAGAACAGCTATTCTTTGTTTATACATCTTCACATTTCCCAATCATTAACTCTTGAGCCAACCTTTAGAAACTCAGGGAAGGCCCAGGAGGCTAAAGCAAAAGCCTTTTTCTTCAAAGGACAGGGACATAGTGTCTTGTATGTCATTCCAATCTCCCTTTCTCTTTGATACTCCTCAATCTTGAGCGGAACAGATTCAGGAAAAGAAAGGGTGTAAAGTTGTGGATAGAGAGATTAATGAAAAACTCAGCAGAGGAACTCAGTTTTAGGGGGATTCGCTTTCAGTTCCATTCTAGGTGTGATTTTGAGAAAAGTCATTTTGAGCAGGTGTTTGTGGAGCACTTGCTGTGTTATACACCCTGAGGCACAGTAGGGAAGCCAGTAAGGGAGCAGCTTTATACCAGACTGAGGCACTTTCTAAGAAAGCACAAAGATCCTGAGATGAAGGTGTTTCTGGTGAGTGTGAGAAAAAGCTTGACTAGTGTGACCAGAGCAGAAAGAAGAGAGTGGGAGAAAGTGAAGTCTAACCATTTATCTATATGCTTTAATGCATTGGTTATTTTGTCTCTCATTACTGCCTCTCAATTATTTATTTATCTATTTGTTTATTTATTTATTTATTTATTTACTTACTTACTTACTTATTTATGTATTTTTTGGCTGTGCCTCGTGGCTTGCGAGATCTTAGTTTACCGACCTGGGATCGGACCCACACGCTCGGCAGGGAAAGCATGGAGTCCTAACCACTGGGCGGTCAGGGAATTCCCATCATTACTGCATTTTAGATCCTCATAGAGGATATGATTCCTCTTCTCCATTTCAAAGTAAACTTTATTGTATCTTAACTCTTCCCCCAAACAAACAAAACAAAACAAAATAAAACAAACCAATGGCCACCTACCTGGTACCAAGCTTGTGCTATTTTCCATAGCCTAGACATCATTTTTGGTAAAATATGTACTTTTAGGAAGCTGATATATAAATTTTCAAGTTAAAACCTTCATTCTTTGAACTTCCTTCTTTTTAAGATATAAAGTATATGTTTTACCTCTTGCACTGTTGGTGAGAATGTAAATTGATACTGCTACTATAAAGAACACTATGGAGGTTCCTTAAAAAAACCAAAAAATAGAACTACCACACGACCCAGCAATCCCACTCCAGGGCATATACCCTGAGAAAACCATAATTCAAAAAAGTCATGTACTACAATGTTCAGTGCAGCACTATTTATAATAGCCAGGACATGGAATCAACCTAAGTGTCCATCGACAGATGAATGGATAAAGAAGATGTGGCACATATATACCATGGAATATTACTCAGCCAGAAAAGGAAACAAAATTAAGTTATTTGTAGTGAGGTGGATGGACCTAGAGTCTGTCATACAGAGTGAAGTAAGTCAGAAAGAGAAATATATATGGAATATTCCAGACATATATATGGAGTCTAAAAAAAAAAAAGTTCTGAAGAAACTAGGGGCAGAAAGGAATAAAGACCCAGACGCAGAGAATGGACTTGAGGATATGGGGAGAGGGAAGGGTAAGCTGGGATGAAGTGAGTGAGTGGCATGGACATATATACATTACCAAATGCAAAATAGATAGCTAGTGTGAAGCAGGTGCATAGCACAGGGAGATCAGCTTGGTGCTTTGTGACCACCTAGAGGGGTGGGATAGGGAGGATGGGAGGGAGACACAAGAGGGAGGAGATATGGGGATGTATGTATATGTATAGCTGATTCACTTTGTATAAAGCAGAAACTAACACAACATTGTAAAGCAATTATAATCCAATAAAGGTGTTAAAAAAACATAAATAAAGTATGTGTTTTAAAACCACTATATTTAACAATACTTCTACCATCAAACATTAATTAATAATTTTTGGAGAATCATAATTTAGTCATAAGATAATTTACTTTAGAATATTGTCCTAAAAATTTACTCAGGTAATGTTAGTGATAACATTTTGAGATCCATAAAAGCAAATGATTATAAAAGTAACATTACTGATGATTTTGTGGCTAATGTATATATTTAATAAAACATAGAAGTGTTAAGAGGTGTTAACAGTTACATATTTTTTGGAAGATAAATCACTTTTTTGCGTGTAATTGTGTGAACCTATATCTCAAAAGTTGAAATTCAACACATTAAAAAAGATAAATTTATATACAACATATGGGTCTTATATTTTTACTAACATAACAATTTAATTTTATATACTATATTTATGAACTTGAAACACATTTAGATTTTGCATTTGGTTCAGAAAAGTGAGATGTAGTTAGAATATTCTCAGAGAAACTAATTTCTTAAAGAATTTTTTGACACTAATGTTTTGACTGAAAAGAAATACGAACTTGAATTGCATGATTAGATATCTGATAAAGAGTGAACTTAAAGTATGACATTATAACACATTGTCAGGTGTAATTCAAACCTTTCCAAGTGTGTGAGATAATGGAATAGATGAAATGAAATGTTATATTAAGTATAAATGAAATGGTGTTATACTAAATGAGAACGTCCTGTTAGATGATAAGAAATTTGGATCATAATTATTTTCACCTGAAAAAAGGAAATTCTATGAGGACATTAAGAAAAATGAGGAGATGCTCTCTATTTAAAGAATTCATATATTTTAAAAGTAAATTTTATACTGTTCTTAAAATATTGATATTAGATATTGTAGTTATCTTGGATCTATCATTCTAAATACCACAGAACATATTTCCCCAATAAAAGCAATATTTTTAAGGATAGTGTGATATATTCTTATTCTTTAGAAACATAAATACTGAATATAAAATATGAATATGAAAGTATAGTTTTAAATTGTTTTTCTTTTGCTGTTTTCTTCCATTCATCAAAGGATCTTTTGCTTTCCCATGTAATTTCCCACTGAGAGATTGACCCATAAAATGAAATATCATTTTTCAACAACTACATTTTTCAACTGAACTGTAAAAATGGCATTTATTTCTGGGCATATAAATTCTACAAGGTAAGAAATCTGCATAATGTATTTGTGTACTTTAAAATACCATTAATTTTCATCTCCATTCTTTGATCTGAAATGATGAATTTCATTCAGTCATATTTCAAATAGATTATCCCAGATAATAATGCATATTTTAGGATATGCAAAACAAAATAAAGCTAAGTTTTGATTCATAGGGCCTATAACAATACAAAATTCTTTAATATTCAACAGGTGATGAAAAGGAACACAGTAATATCATGGGGTGATTCTATTATTGTAAAAATTGGTGCTTAACTAAACAGACAAATTAATAGGGAGAAGTGAGGAAAGTCAGAAGAGAAGTCTTGGTAGTTGTACTTGTATCTGTTAGAGTGAAATTTGCAGAAAAGTTGTCAAGAACACAAAGGGTGAAAAAGTTGAGAAAGGATAAGTTTAGAAAGAAGTTACTATGGTTTCTGTCAGTTGTGACAGTGTTTTAAACAATGAATAGAAAAGAAAAGGAATGGAAAGCAACTGTTTCGCCTTAACAATTTTGTGCGAAGACTGCCAATTTTCATGAGGAATTGAAAATCTGACATAGAATGAAATCTCATAAATGAGATTCTGGAGGCAAGTATGAACAGCATTGATGCATGATAACTAATTAATTAAATTGCAAGTAATTAACAGAGAATTTTAAATTTCCTCAAATCATTAGCTTCACAAGTTCCACAGGGACTTAAACCATAATTACTAAAAAACCAAAAATCTAAAATAAGTGCATTTTTCAAGAGCATTGTTATCAGAGTTATTCAATCATCATAACTGAATCTCTCATACTTCATTCTCATTCTTAGAATATTATAAATTCCTGCTTTTCCTGCTTCAACATTATATCCCATTATTATTTCTTCAATCATTTAAAATAATGAGTTGATTCAAATTGCTAAAAACTGCGTAGAGGTTCTTGATTCAACACAGACATTAGAACACAGTAAGCGGGTGAACTCGTCTATTTTATGTATGTGGTTCTTTGGTTAGCCCTTAATATCACTTTTTTTTTTTAATCTCTTTAGTATCACTTTAACTCACAATGTTTAGAAACAGGAGGGCTGTTTTCTTAAGCTGATTAAAATTGTGGTCAAATGCTACATCTTAAAATATTCTTCATTCCAAGCAACTTTATATTCATGAAATTGTTTAAAAGTTGTACTGCCAGGAAAGGTGTTTATCTTAGAAATTCACTTTTCCATATTTTGAGTGGTGCCCTGTCCTGAATGGTAAGCATAATTAATTCTACTGCTCCATGTCCAAAACTGATCTAATTGCTGCAGAATGGCCCCACGTTCAAAGGAGATTTATTTTCCTCTTCAAACTAATAGATGATATCATCTAAATGCTATTTCTTATCTCTTTCACAAAACAATATTCAACTAATTCATTTCAGAATTTGACTTCTGGGAAATTATACTCAATTCATATAAAGTTGTACAATTCCTTTAAGCAATAAGAACAGTTCTAAGCAATTTCTATTATACCTTAGAATATGTAGTAATATAAATATAAAGCAGGAAATAATTTTACTTCACTATGATCATTTTCACACTTGTAACTAGAGAAAATTAATGTTTCTCCTAGAGTAGTTCAAAAATATTTTTAATGTTTTTGAATCCAGGTTTTGAACACCTACAAGACAAGAACTACCTATTTCCGGTTCTCTGTTTATCCGAGAATCTACCGTTTTGTCATCTAAATGAATATTTTTAAAAAGTTAATTGATAATAGTAGTTCACTTTAAGTGTAAGAACTCAATATATACAAGAATATTACTTATATTTGATGTAAAATATTTCCTCAGTTTGTGATCTATAATTTTTTTTTATTTTTCAAAATAGGGAAATGTATAAAAGAGAATGTAAAAAAAGTAAACATTGCTGATTTTTTTTCTTTTTAAACTTGCAGTATCTTGTTAAAATGTAATTATTTGAATGGATTTTTTTTTCCTTTTATGTTTCTGCCTTTTCAGTCTGCCCTAGAACGGCCTGCATGTTTATTTATTTATTTATTTATTTATTTATTTATTTATTTATTGCTTTCTGGTAACTGTAATTCTAGTGCAATTATGTTAAAAGGGGTTTTTCCTGTTTTACTGGTAAGCTGAGGGAAACAAACAGTAATTACCACCAATAATTCCCTGCCATATTCTAAAGAGGGTCTAAAATGAACACTATTTCATGAGTATTAACTAAAAGCAAAACCAGTTCCAAGCAACCTGTGTAAGAGAAGGTGAAAAATACGGTATTTTAGTTGAAGAGAATACTTTGACCTCTTAGTGCATCAGCAGTCCATTTTTTTCCCCTGTCTGTTGCTTAAAGAGCACAGCATAAAAATAATTCCCATATAATTACCAGAATGTATATATTTGGTCAGCTTTCAGATTTGTCCTTGTCTTAAGTGAAATTTTTTTGGCAAGGACAATTCTAAAAGCTGCACAACCATAAAGTTAATGGGTAATATTCTGTATGAGAGCTTTCCTACCTGCTGTTTATAATAAAATAAACAAGGATAATTTTATTTTAAAAAGTGGGAAAAAAATGCACTTCAAAGCCAAAACACAATTTGCTACCATAATTGTATTCAACAGGTTGTGCTCACAAATCTCTTTGAAAACTCTTTGCAAAAAAGAATACAGTCTAATATGTCCTATTTGGAAGATTTTTAATAATGATACTGAAGAGAACTCTGGGGTTTACCAGAAACAGATAATAAAAGATCATGTTATTTTAAAATCTACAGAACATTATTTCCAGAGTAACAGATACACTTTAGTGTGATATGTATTAAATGTTTCCAGGTTAACACACAAATCCCACATTACTTTCATTTCAAAATAGGTTACGTTTTCAGGTGAAATGAGGTTCAAAGAAATATTAATAAGTGATATGAAAATATTTTTCCACAGGAGAATGTGCTGTGATTTATGAAGGGAAACTACATTTCTTATTTATCAATATGAGGAACTCATAAGCCCACAATGATAATATTTCTATTGTCATATGGCCACAACTCACTCCCAAAGTCAAGCTCCAACGTCAATCACTCTGTGTATCCTTTTGTTATCCTCCATGGCTAGTATACTGGGATTGCTGTAACCCTGGTTTTTATGCATGTTTATACACCTCGTCCCTTTCCAATTGGCCATAACCCCTGAATCATGAAGTCATGTATCATTCTCTTGTTTCATTTTCTGAATCTTGAAAATTCCTTAATTATTTTTAAGTGGATAGATGGCATGAAAATATAGATTAAAAAGGAAATCCCTTAGTGTATTTTTATCACCTCTATCCACATTCTTTGACCTCAGCTAGACCTAATGAAAATGATCCCTTTTTAACCTGCATCAATGCTTCTACCTTAGGCGTTTCCCTCATTATTTGCTGAGTGGGATAAATGCTACTCAGTCAGAATGTCAGGATATGTGTAAAATGCAACTTTCGTAGGCAAACTGAAAAGTGTGTCATACCACAGAATTTTCACTTCAAAGAGGTTTTCTTGTATTTTTCCTACGATGGCCCACACCTGTTCCTCTGTATCATGCCCCACTGTTCATTCAGATTATAACAACCTGCACTTACCCTGTGTCATGATACGTGTTGACTAGTTTATTGTAAATTTCACAACAAAAGAGATCTTTCCTTTCTTGTTCAGTGTATTCAACCCCATGAACATGAGTACCACAAAGTCCAAAACTTTAAAATATTTTTGTTTATTCATGCATTCTTGCTTCCTAGAAGAGTGTTTGGCACATTGTAGAAACTCAATAAATATTCGTTGAAAGAATGAATCAATGTTTTTCATAGCATGTGGCCTATGGTAGATATACAGAAAATACTTGTTGAATCGTGAATTATTTAATTAATAATTATTTTTATTTATGAAAACCTAACCGATCAAATTTAGTAAAGAATTAAAATAATTTTCATGAGCAAAATGCATATGTTCCTATTCTAATTTAATGTGAGCATGTATTGTAAATGTTTTACATGTACTACATATGTTTCTATTATAATGTAATAAGATACATATTATAACCCAATTAGAACACATAATAAGTTCCAGGTAAATCATTAAGATGGGAGTTTTCCTACCTATAGTTGTACTTTTATATTTTATATTAGTGTTAATATTTTTGCCTAAGTCATGTTGCATCAGTGACATTAAAAATATAGCACTGACAAAATTTTTAAAAAGAACTGTCCCAAGAAAGATGTAATTATATCCTTTAAAAATATACATTCAATTTGATACCTAAAATTAGGCTCCCACACAGGTAGAGACTCAGCCCAATGAAATCTTTGACATTTAGATGTTTTTTTTTCATGTTTTGTTGCAGAGGCAGTAAAAACACAATCATTGTTATGTTTTCATAGCAACATTATACTGCCCACTGTGAAAGCAGAATACAACAGATAAATACGTATTTGTGTTTAATTAACCAATTTTTAAAAATTAATTATATGTTTTGGTATTTCTATATTAGAAGGTTAAGAGCAGGCACTACTTCCCACACTGTTGTTCTCAACATTGTTATTCCCCCTAACTGATCAAGGAAGTAGAATGTTTCACATTTGACATTTAGCCACATGTTCACTTTTCAAAACCAGTTGCAATTTTACAAATCTGTGTTTTAAGGATGATTAACAACCAGTAGTTTTATTTAATGCAGAAATTCAGTTCAAACATTATTCCATCTTAGATCTCAAGAATTTAATAGACTCACAGTGAATGGAATTAGCATCTCGAATGCATTGACTGGGCCCATTTCTTATTATTTTGAGATATTAGCAAAAATCACAGCAAGAGGTACAACAAACAGTTCTCTTATTGGTACCAGTATCTCTGTGAAAAAAGAAACACAATTGACTGTAGCCATGGGGATTCAGACAATTGTACAAAGGCTGATAAACAGAGTTTTCTATATTGTTTCATATTGCTGATATTATGTAGTTTCCTTGTAGAGATTATTAGGTTTGTTGTTGTTATACTTTTTTGCCAAATCAAATGTATGGTTCTAGTATGCAATGTTAGAATTACAACTAATCATGAATTGATCTTAAGATATTGACTCAATGTATTTAGACAATGCCTTAAATGTAAGCACTGATATATTTGTTTCTATGAAATCTCATAAATGCCATTACATAAGCTTTCTAATTTTAAATTGATGTGAATTTATAACTTCTGAATTACTTAACTTCATTATTTGTGATAATAACATAACTAGACATGTTTTTATTCTATCTAAATTATAAAGTTTTGAAAATAAATCATAACTTCATATATACAGATAGACATGGAAAGTGATATGAGTTATAATTAAAACCCTAGTATTGTTGTTTTCTTTGCAAGACAAAAATTCTGATAGCTTATTAAAAAGGATAAAGGAATTATATAGGATAACCCATGAGGTTAGATAGTGTTACTGATAGAATTTCCACTGTTGTGTTGATACATATAGTTCCTTTATATATTTAAAAAAAATTACATTTCAGGAACAGACTTAATGCAACTAATATAGTTGTATGAATACCGATAAATTATATTGGTATTTAAAGTTACGGGCACAATGTCAACACACAACATTTTAAAGTGCTAGAGTCTGTGTGCCCACCTCTTCTTCTGAATAGAGATTTTTCTATGCCACTACACCCTCCAAAACTCCCAGGAACATATCCTTCACAGACATAAGGGGGTGAAGTGCTTTTATCATTTGAATTTCTGAGCACATGCCCTGTGCAATTGTAGCACATCTGCTTGGTAATACAGCTGTAGGCACAAAATACAAAAGTTATGTAGGAGATAAAGAAAATCTTGGGGGAGATAACACTGAATGGTTGACATTAAACTTAGGACTAAAGAAGAAGATGAGAGACATTTATAGAAATGAGGTGTGTTGGATACACTGAAAGAATAGCTCTGAGCAGAAACTCTTGAGTCCAGGGCTCTTGGATGAGGAGCTCCTGGCAGGTTTACCTGAACCACTGGGGAGTCACTCGTATTTACTTGTCAGTGCAGCAGGGTTAGGCAGAAGAGGCTCTAAGTTACATTTTTTCTGATCTACCGTTGGTTCCAGAGTGAGTTAAGACACAGAATTCACCAAGAGGCTCCTGAGGGCATTGTAGGAGGTCAGACTTCCTTGCACAAAAGGTTGTGAAATAACCATCCATCAGAGCTGGGGGTAAATGAGATCATAGCCAGACATCATTAGTGGCAGGAGCAATAGTAGAAGCTGGGGTGAAGCCTAGTCATCCCATGACCACTTTAACACTCTTTCTAAACTGAGAGATTCACAGCCAGTACAGCATCAGCAGTCATTGCTGGCTGGTGTCAGCAAGATGAGAGGAATCTTTGGATTTCAGTTTGGAAACCACTGGAAGCGGGTGACATATCAAACACTCAAGGATCCAATTTTTAAAAAATTCTCCACCACCATGTGATCTTATAAGATAGGGTTTCCTCTGCCCCATGAATAGGTACTTTCTTAGGGAGACAAACAGGGCTGTCTCAGGAGACACTGAATATCTACAAAAGTTAAATGTTTCATTCAAGGCCATAGAGTCAGTAAGAGGAAGAACTGAAATTTGAACCGATGTAGTTCTAGATACCATGTCCTAACTACCATACGACTACTTCCTTTTCTTCAGATCTGGGTCCAGTTGAGAATGTGCTGGTAAGCCTGTGGTTTACTCAAGTGCTGAACACAAGCTAGGACACAATTTGTACAGAGGAGCTCTGTGAAACAGCTGAGATATAATTCAATATTTCTCTGGAATGAGGAAGGCTGGCTAACGGAACAAGCAAGGTATCTAAAGACTGCGTTTCAGTGAGTTATGCAGATAGGTCTGTTGCATGTAGGCAGCACCTGAATGTAGATATCAAGTGACTGCCTGCTTCAGGTCCTCTTAGTGGCCCAGTGCATGTTGGATAGCATAAAGAACAATTTTTTGGACCACTTTGCTTCTTAAAATCTGCTGTTGCATTTGGTGTTTAAATAGAGTCACTCAGATTTTCTCTGGATCTCAGAGGACTCCCTGTGTTTGGTTTAAACCTAAAGCATTTTAAAGGATATTTTACTTAATTCTTGATGTTTGAAACTCTTAGTTTCTTCTTCATATGGAAGATATTTTGAAATAAAGGAAATAGCCATAATGTATATAATCTTTAATAGATTCATAAAAATGTATTCATGATTATTAAGTAACTATATTCAAAATAAAAATTGCTTTTGCTGAAAAAAATCATTCATTGAAACAAGGCTACAATTAAAAATAATATATGGATGCAGATAGCTGATATTTATTAACCTGTTCAGGATTTTATTTAAAATTTATATTCTAGTTCAAAGAACTATTTCAGGATTTAAAGCAGGGAGTCACATGGCCCAGTCTGCATTTTGGAAGGCCCTCTGGTGTTGTGAAAACAAGTTGAGAGAGGCAACGGAAGTAGAATTATCAGTTTAAAGATTGCCGAAGTAGCCAGAGTAAGAAATTATACAAAAGTTAGCAATGGAGGGGGTGTAAAAAAGTGAACAGACTTGAAAGACAGCAATAAAGGAAAACCTGAACAGGACTGGGTAACTAAATTAGCTAAGGGGAGTGAAGAAGGCATCAGACACCCAGGTTTTGCAGCTCCTCACATCTGGGGCATGGAAGAGACAACCTCCATTGCAGATATGGTGACCCTGAGAGAGGTACCGGCAGGCAATGGGATGGCTGAGTCAGGCGTTCCAGAGAGCCCTGGTTGTAGTGGTGAGAAACCGCTAGCAAGTGAAAGTGATGGAACAGGAAAGCCCTGTCCTCTCCTCAACCATTAATACTGTTATCTTTCCAATTATATTGTTGGGATATCTATCATCCATTCACTCACTCAGTAATGCCTGCTCTGTGAGGTTTTATGATTAGTGCTGGGGATAAAATGAGAGTAGATCAAGATTATTCCTACCGTCTTGTACCTTATTAGAAACTCCTTGAAGTAAAATATATAACAGCATTTCTCATTTGTTGCTCTGTAGAACACTGCTCTGGGCAAGTCTAACTGTCCGCCTTCATAAAAATTTTCATTGTTCAAGTTAAGGTGGGTCAATGCTGTTTCTTGGCTCCATCTTGGAGATTAAAAGTATGCATGAATAATTTAAAGCACTAGCGAGCCCTACCAAAAACAAGTCTGTCTAACCAGACTTTTTGATCATGAACCATTTTTAAAAATAGTATACTTATTTATATCTTACTAGGTATATTACCAGTTCAGGACACAGCAATCTCTAACATAATGTTTAGATATGTTCCTTCATTTTGTACTTCAGCTCCTGTGTGAATATGCATCAAGTTTACATTGCTTCGGTTCTCAGGCTTCCCTTTCTACTGAAATCAGAAGCTCATCATTCTAATGATGTAACTGAAGGAATATTATTCCCCTAAATAATGACTGTGTCCTATTAGAACTACTGAAACAAAAATCTTATCCCACTAAATAACTAGAATAAGATCTTAACAATATTCTTTCAACCCCATCAATGATTAAATATGAAATAATTTAAATGAATGTTTCTAGTTTTGTGAAAGAAAGGAAGACATATGATGTAAACTTCTGTTTTCTTTATGGAAAACAGATAATATGTTTGGTAGTTTCAGAGTAATTATCAATCATTTTTTTATAAAGTTCCTCCTGCTTCTCTACCTGGAATATGATTTGGAGAACGGCCTTTGTAAGAGAAACATCCCTGCACACCAAACCCAGTAATTTGTAGTGTCTGTACTTATCTTTCATTTGGAGGTTTATATGGGTCACCACATTTTTTGTCTAAACATGACATTTATATAAAATTCAAGTTTTTCCCAATATTCAGTAAAATAGGCCTCTGGGTTTGTTTGTTTTTTTAATAGGTCTTTATTGGAGTATCATTGTGTCACAATACTGTGTTAGTTTCTGTTGTACAGCAAAGTGAATCAGCCATATGCATACATATATCCCCTTGAGCCTCCCTCCCACCCTCCCTATACCACCCCTCTAGGTCATCGCAAAGCACCAAGCTGATCTCCCTGCGCTATGCTGTAGCTTCCCACTAGCTAACTATTTTAAATTTAGTATTGTATATATGTCAATGCCACTCTGTCACTTCATCCCAGCTTACCCTTCCCCCTTCCTGTGTCCTCGAGTCCATTCTCTACATCTGCATCTTTATTCCTGTCCTGCCCCTAGGTTCTTCAGAACCTTTTTGTTCTTTTTTTACATTCCATATATACGTGTTAGCATACAGTATTTGTTTTTCTCTTTCTGACTTATTTCACTCTGTATGACAGTCTCTAACTCTATCCACTTCACTGCAAATAACTCAATTTCAATTATTTTTATGGCTGAGTAATATTCCATTGTATATATGTGCCACATCTTCTTTATCCAGTCATCTGTCAATGGACACTTAGGTTGCTTCCATGTCCTGGCTATTGTAAATAGAGCTGCAATGAACAATATGGTACATGACTCTTTTTGAATTATGGTTTTCTCAGCGTACAGGCCCAGTAGTGTAATTGCTGGGTACTATGGTAGTTCTATTTTTAAATTTTTAAGGAAACTCCATACTGTTCTCAATAGTGACTGTATCAATTTACATTCCCCCCAGCAGTGCAAGAGAGTTCCCTTTTCTCCACAACCTCTCCACCATTTATTGTTTGTAGATTTTTTGATGATGGCCATTCCGACCAGTGTGAGATGATATCTCATTGTAGTTTTGATTTGCATTTCTCTAATGATTAGTGATGTTGTGCATTCTTTCATGTGTTTGTTGGCAATCTGTATATCTTCTTTGGAGAAATGTCTTTTTAGGTCTTCTGCCCATTTTTGGATTGGGTTGTTTTTTTTTTTTTTTTTGACATTGAGCTGCATGAGCTGCTTATAAATATTTTGAGATTAATCCTTTGTCAGTTGCTTCATTTGCAAATATTTTCTCCCATTCTGAGGGTTGTCTTTTGGGCTTGTTTATGGTTTCCTTTGCTGTGCAAAAGATTTGAAGTTTCATTAGGTCCCATTTGTTTATTTTTATTTTTATTTCCATTTCTCTAGTTGGTGGGTCAAAAAGAATCTTGCTGTGATTTATTCATAGAGTGCTCTGACTAAGTTTTCCTCTAAGAGTTTTATGGTGTCTGGCCTTACATTTAGGTCTTTAATCCATTTTGTATTTATTTTTGTGTATGGTGTTAGGGAGTGTCCTAATTTCATTCTTTAACCTGTAGCTGTCCAGTTTTCCCAGCACCAGTTATTGAAAAGGCTGTCTTTTCTCCATTGTATATTCTTGCCTCCTTTGTCATATATTAGTTTTCCATGAGTGAATGGGTTTACCTCTGGTCTTTCTATCATGTTCCATTGATCTATATTTCTGTTTTTGTGCCAGTACCCCACTGGTTTCATTACTGTAGCTTTGTGGTAGAGTCTGAAGTCAGGGAACCTGATTCCTCCAGCTCCATTTTTCTTCCTCAAGAATTCTTTGGCTATTCTGGGTCTTTTGTGTTTCCATACAAATTGTGAAATTTTTTGTTCTAGTTCTGTGAAAAATGTCATTGGTACTTTGATAGGGATTGCACTGAATCTGTACATTTCTTTGGATAGTATAGTCATTTTCACATATTGATTCTTCCAATACAAAAACATGGTATATCCCTCCATCTCTTTGTATCACCTTTGATTTCTTTCATCAGTTTCTTATAGTTTTCTGCGTAGTTTTCTGGGTCTTTTGTCTCATTAGGTAGCTTTATTCCTAGGAGTTTATTCTTTTTGTTGCAATGGTAAATGATAGTGTTTCCTTAATTTCTTTTTCATATTTTTCATCATTAGTATATAGGAATGCAAGAGATTTCTGTGCATTAACCTTGCATCCTGCTACTTTCCCAAATTCATTGATTAGCTCTAGTAGTTTTCTGGTAGCATCTTTAGGATTCTCTATGTATAGTATCATGTCATCTGCAAACACTGACTGCTTTACTTCTTCTTTTCCTCTTTGGATTGCTTTTATTTTCTTCTCTGATTGCTGTGGCTAAAACTTCCAAAACTATGTTGAGTAATAGTGGTGAGAGTGCACAGCCTTGTCTTGTTCCTCATCTTAGAGAAATGGTTTCAGTTTTTCAACATTGAGAATGTTGTTGGTTGTGGGTTTGTCATATATGGCCTTTATTGGGTTGTGACAGTTTCCCTCTATGCCTACTTTCTGGAGGGTGTTTATCATAAATGGGTGTTGAATTTTTTCGCAAGCTTTTTCTTCATCTATTGAGATGATCATATGGTTTTTCTCCTTAATTTTTTTAATATGCTGTATCACATTGATTGATTTGTGTATATTGAAGAATCCTTGCATTCTGTGGATAAACACACCTTGATCATAGTGTATGATCCTTTTAATGTGCTGCTGGATTCTGTTGGCTAATACTTTGTTGAGGATTTTTCATGTATGTTCATCAGTGATATTGGCCTGTAGTTTTCTTTCTTTGTGACATCTTTGCCTGGTTTTGTTATCAGGGTGACTGTGTTCTTGTAGAATGTGTTTGGTAGTGTTCCTCCCTCTACTATATTTTGGAAGAGTTTGATAAGGATAAGTGTTAGCTCTTCTCTAAATGTTTGAAAGAATTCTTCTGTGAAGGCATCTTGTCTAGGGCTTTAGTTTGTTGGAAGATTTTAAATCACAGTCTCAATTTCAGTGCTTGTGATTGGTCTGTTTATATTTTCTATTTCTTCCTGGTCCAGTCTCAGAAGGTTGTGCTTTTCTAAGAACTTATCCATTTCTTCTAAGTTGTCCATTTTATTGGCATATAGTTGATTGTAGTAATCTGTCATGATCATTTGTTTCTGCAGTGTCAGTTGTTACTTCTCCTTTTTCATTTCCAATTCTATTGATTTGAGTCTTCTCCCTTTTTCCCTGGTGAATGTGGCTAATGGTTTATCAATTTTGTTTATCTTCTCAAAAAACAGCTTTATGTTTTGTTGATCTTTGTTATTGCTTCCTTCATTTCTATTTCATTTATTTCTGCTCTGATCTTTATGATTTATTTCCTTCTACTGACTTTGGGTTTTCTTTGTTCTTCTTTCTCTAGTTGCTTTAGATGTAGGGTTAGATTGTTTGCTTGAGATTTTCCTTTTTCTTGAGGTGAGATTGAATTGCTATAAACTTCCCTCTTAGAACTGCTATTACTGTATCCTGTAGGTTTTGGGTCATCGTGTTTTCATTGTCATTTATTTCTATGTATTCTTTTTTACTTTTCTTTGAGTTCTTCAGTGATCTCTTGGTTATTTAGTAGTGCACTGTTTAACCTCCATTTATTTGTGGGTTTTACCAATTTTCCCTGTAACTGATTTCCAATCTCATAGCATTGTGGTCAGAAAAGTTGCTTGATATGATTTCAGTTCACTTAAATTTTCTGAGGCTTGATTTGTGACCCAAGATATGATTTCTCCTGGAGAATGCTCCATGTTCACTTGACAAGAAAGTGTATTCTGCCACTTTCAGGTGGAATGTGCTTTCAATATCAATTAAATCTATCTGGTCTATTGTGTCATTTAAAACTTGTGTTTCTTTATTTATTTTCTGTTTGGATGATCTGTCCATTGGTGAAAGTGGGGTGTTATAGTCCCCTTCAATTATTGTATTACTGCCAATATCCCCTTTCATGGTTGTTATCATTTGCCTTATGTATTGAGGTGTCCTATGTTGGGTCCATAAACATTTATAATTGTTACATCTTCTCCTTGGATTGATCACTTGATCATTATGTCGTGTCCTTCCTTATCTCTTATAACAGTCTTTATTTTAAGGTCTATTTTATCTCATATGAGTATTGCTACTCCAGGTTTCTTTTGATTTCCATTTGCATGGAATATCTTTTTCCATCCCTTCACTTTCAGTCTGTATGTGTCTCTATGTCTGAAGTGGGTTTCTTGTGTATACATATATATGGGTCTTGCTTTTGTATCCATTCAGCCAGTCTCTGTGTTTTGGTTGGAGCATTTAATCCATTTAGATTCATGGTTATTATCAATATGTATGTTCCTATTACAATTTTCTCACTTGTTTTATGTTTTTTTTTTTTCTGGCTCTTTTTCTTCTCTTGTGTTTGTGTCTAGAGAAGTTTCTTTAGCATTTGTTGTAAAGCTGGTTTGGTGGTGCTGAATTATCTTAGCTTTTGTATGTCTGAAAATCTTTTGACTACTGAATCAAATCTGAATGAGATCCTTGTTGGGTAGAGTAATCTTGGTTGTAGGTTTTTCTCTTTCATCACTTTAAGTATATCCTGCCATTTCCTTCTGGCCTGCAGAGTTTCTGCTGAAAAGTCAGCTGATAACCTTTTGGGGATTCCTTTGTTATTTTTTGTTTGTTTGTTTTTCCCTTGCTGTTTTTAAAGTTTTTCTTTGAATTTAATTTTAGTTAGTTTAATTAATATGTGTCTTGGTGTGTTTCTCCTAGGGTTTATCCTGTATGGGACTCCCTGTGCTTCCTGAACTTGGGTGACTATTTGCTTTCCCATGTTAAGGAAGTTTTCCACTATAATCTCTTCAAGTATTTCTCAGACCCTTTCTTTTTCTCTTCTTCTTCTTACACTCTTATAATTTGAATGTTGGTGCATTTAACATTGTCCCAGATGTCTCTGAGATTGTCTTCAGTTCTTTTCATTCTTTTTTTCTTTATTCTGCTCCTTGGCAGTTATTTCTACCATTTTGTCTTCCAGCTTACTCATTCGTTCTTCTGCCTCAGTTATTCTGTTATTGATCTCTTTTAGTATATTTTTCATTTCAGCTATTGTGTTGTTCATCTCCATTTGTTTGTTCTTTAGTTCTTCTATATCATTTTTTAACATTTCTTGTATGTTCTCAATCTGTGCCTCCATTCTATTTCTGAGATTCTGGATCATCTTTACTATCATTACTCTGAATTATTTTTCAGGTAGATTGCCTATTTTCTCTCCATTTATTTGGTCTTGTAGGTTTTTACCTTGATCCTTCATCTGTGACATATTTTTCCTGTCTCATTTCTTTTCCCTCTTTTTTTTTTTTAATGAGTGGGATGGGGTTCCTCTCTTACTGGTTGTTTGGCCTTAGGCTTCCAACACTGCATTTTGTAGGCTCTTTGGTAGAGCTGGGTGTTGGTGCTGAGATGAGGACCTCTGGGAGACCTCACTGTGATGAGTGTTCCCTGGAGTCTGAGATTATCTGTTAGTCTAGTGGTTTGGATTTAGATCTCCTACCACAGGAGCTTTGTCCTGACCTTCAGCTTGTGAACCAGTTTCCCACAAGCTGTGTGGGGTGGCAAAAAAACAAAAAAAGGAGAAAATAACAAAGTAAAAAATAAACTTAATCTAAGAAGCTAACATATATTAGAAAAAATATAAAATTAAAATTATAGGTGAAACAACAACTGGAAAGTAAAACAAAACCACAGTAATAAAAAAGAGGAGGAGAAAAAAGGGGGGAGGCCTCTGCTGTGGAGGGTGAGGTCTAAGCAGGGGCGAGGTTTCGGCAGTGGGCAGTGCCTATGTTTAGGACCCACAGAGAAATGGCCATGGAGGGCACGTGTTTTGGAGCTTAGGCTCAACAGAACAGAATTGGCCCAGGCGTGCCTCCTATGGTCTCTGACGGTGGGGGACACCACCTGGGAGCCCAGCAGGCTTCCTGGTTTCTAGTGGATGGGGCAAACATCATCTGCTCCTCTCCTGCTCTTCTGGTCCTGTAAGTCCCCTCCCACCTGCCTCTCCTGATCTCCCTGGTCTCCCTCTTATGACCCCCTGGCCCTTGTAACCTGGATGGGGCTTCGGAGGGTGGGGGACCAGCCTGGGAGCCTAGCAGGCTCCCCGAGCCTGAGTGGGTGAAGTCAATGTCCTCTGTTCCTTTGCTCCCCTGCTCCTTGGTCCCTGGAGGGCACCTCCTGCCTCCCTCTCCTGTTCTCTCCAGGTGTCCCTCCTATGCCCCCCAGACCAACCTGGCCTGGAGGGGACCTCTGATGTTGTAGGACCCAGCCCAAGTGTCGGGCAGACTTCCCTGTCCAACTGGCCAGGGGAAACACTGGGTTCACTCCCCCTGATCCAAGCCTTCAAGGTTCCCTCCAGGTATGGAAACCACTCCTCCTTCACAGTAAACCCTCAGGCGCAGTGGTCCTGTATGGTGTCTACTTCTCTTCCCCCTCAGTCCCCCCATGTCCTAATGGTTCACATGGGGGTTCCTCCCACCTCCTTGGGCAACAGGGTCCCACACTAGCCTCCAGCAGGTGCCCTAGTTGTGGGAGATGTGAACTCTGCATCTTCCCACACCACCATCTTCTTGGGGTTTTTGTTTGTTTTTTGTTTTGTTTTGTTTTGTTTTTTCATATTAGCTTCCTAGCTGTATAAGTCCCTATCTATTTGGAGTTTATGCTAGTGTTCCAAAAATGAATTTTATCCATATTACATAGCTAAAATATAAATGACTAGTTATCTATTGCTGCATTATAAAGTACTCCAAAACAAAGTGACTTATCAGGAAAATTTTCATTATCTCCCAGTCTGTGGGTATTGTTGGGCAGGGTTCCTTTGGCCCAAGGTTTCTCATGAGGCTGGAGTGAATCTGTTATCTACATCATCTCCAAGTTCCTGGGAAGACATCCACTCCCAGGATCACTAGCAGGACTGCTGTACCACTGGGGTTTCAGGCAACCTCAGGTCCATTTTGGCTGTGGTAAGAGCTATCAGGTGATTCTAGCAATGGCCTCCTCAAAGGGTGGCTCTCAGATTCCTCTGAGAGAGGGGCTCAAACGGTTAGCAAGACTGAACTCCAAGACCGAAGCTGTAGCCTTTTTAGAACCTATACTAGAAGTAAAATTCCATCACTTTGCTATGTTCCATGCATTCAAAGCAAGTCTCTAAGTCCAGCCAAGACTCAAGCGGAGGGAATCACACACCAGTGAGAATACCAGGAGGCAGAGATCACTGGACACCTACCTCACACAAATCCCTGCTGTATGTGGTGACCAGTAATGTTCTAATTCTAAAATGTTAACAGGAGAAGACATATTTGCTCATTTACATTTTCCCTGAGAGGTGAATTATTATATTACTACCTGAGCTTTGTTTTTAGAACATTAAGCTAAGATGTTAAATAAGAACCTCAAAAGGAAAGAAAAGGACAATAAACGTGCCTTTTAGCTCCACAAAGGGATGTCATTAAGTTGGAAATAGATACACACATTCAATTCAATTCAATTTAATTCAAAGTGACAATAGTTTGAGATGCAGTATTTTAAATTATTCACAGGATACAAAATTAATAAGAAAAAAGCCTTTGATCCTAAATTTGTGTTTGACTTCAGGCTCATCTGCTTGCTGGCTGTGTGATTGGAACATGTTGTTTAGGATAATAAGTGCTCCCATTTCACAGGATTGTTGTGAGAACACAGTGTTGTGGGGATAAAATGAAGTAAATAATATACATACAGCTATGTAAAGTTCTTAGTACAATGCTTAGCACTCTAGTCATCATATAATAACGACAGTGATAATGATCATGGCAATAATAGTTAGCAATTATCTAACACTTTCAATATACAGAAAGCTGTTCTAAATTCTATATAACTATTAACTCCTCATTTTATTATTATTTGTCAGACAGTTAGGGTTCTGGGGTTGTATCCTGGCTCTGCTACTTAACAGTTGAGAGATTGTGGTCCAGTTATTTGACCTTCATTATGCTCTAAATTCCTCATTTTTAAAATGAAGACACCAATAGGGCTTTAAAGAGTCAGTGTTGCAAAAATTGTTTAGGACAATGCTCCACACATTCTACATTCTTTCATTAATTTTTTAATGTAAAATACCACTATTTCATCATAATTTTGAAAGTAAGGTAACTACCTGACAGAAATACTTCCTAAAGAGAAGGACAAAATATAATGAGGATTCAAATGATCTCTTTCTAATATCTGCAGGGAAAATCAAGAAGTGGCGTCTTGGGAAAAACATGGAGTTTCCTGTAGAGGAGTATATAGATAAATAGGATTCTAATATGCAGAGATTGGTAGCATATTTTAGTTAGAGATGGTGGCAAAATTAAAATCTTCAAGATATGAAACACTAGCATGCTCATAACAGAAACATAAAGCTCTGATGCAGAGCACTGATATTGTGCTTGGTGAGAGGAAACACACTAAGATTTGCCAGATGGAATTTTAATGGATATTGGTTTTGCTTGTCTGCCATCCATTCCTTCTCTCTTTTAAAACAACATTTAAATTTCCATCTAAGGAAGAGTTCACTTTCAGACATTGTTGATAAAGTAGGACAATCATGAATCTCTCCCTGAGATGGATTCAGTGCATGTAAACAGAGTATTACATCTCAAAGAACAGGAGTTCTCAAAGTGTGGTCTGGGGACCAACAGCATCAGCATCACCTCAGAATTTACTAGAAATACAGATTCTCAGGCCCTTCTACCAACCTTCTGAGCCAGAAACGGGTGGGGCCCAGTAATTTGTGATTTAACATGTCTTCCTTGTGACTCTAATATACACTACCATTTCAAATGACTGACTCAGAATATATACTTTTGGGGGGAACTCAAGAAATGTATGATTACTCACCACTTAAGAGTATCTTTCATCAGAAAATGCATATTAGAAGCACCTGGAGAACTTTGCACACTAAAACTACCTGGCACATCCAATTGTAACTTAACTGTCCTGAGAGGTGGCTCAGCCTTTGTGTACTTACTGGCTCCCCACTGGTTCTAATAATTAGCTGCATTGATGAGTAGTGCTCTAGTTGTCGGTTCTCATCTGTTAGCTGCATCAGTCACTTGGAGTTGCAGAAAGAAGAAAAAGAAGAGGAGATCATGAAATAATAAAAGATAGTAGCGAAGCAATGAGTCTCAATTTGGTCTGTTGAGATGGTCTCTGAAATGGTAGAGGAGGTCATGGAGAGGATGTGACCACTGGTTGACTCACAAGCAGGACCAGGGCAATCAGAGACACCTTACCCCCGCTTCTGTCCTTGGAATGTATGCTCTGCCCTCTCTTCCCACAATGGGAGCCCTCTGAATGCTGCAGCCTTGATATAATAATGTGCTGTTGAGACTATCTGGACAGTATATATGACTGAACCTCATTAAGGCCTCTGTATAAACTCTAGATTCTGGTGGGCAGCTTCAGAGATTTATTCATCTTGTGGTGGCCAATACAAGCCTTGTCTGTAAGTTCCCTTGCTTATTAAAACTGCCACCTACAGATATGGCATTGTCTGCCAGATTTCTAGTCTTTTCTTTCCCTCTGTGTAGAGGGGTCAGTTTCAAATTTCACCCAGGGAACTCCTGAGGTTGCCAACCAACAGAAGAATATGGATTATTTTTTTTTCCATTTATGACTAACAAATAGCTTATGCTACTCAAATATGTAAAGTAGTTAATAGGAGTTTGTTTTTGGAAACATTTGCGAAAAGGTAGATGGCACTTTTCTCAAGAAATTTCACATGTGGATTTCTTAAAACAGTACAAGTTTCGTGGTTGTGGGTCAGAGAACAAAAATAGAAACAAAGGACTTATTGGACTGTGTGAAAATAACTCATACTCCTTCCTAGCATACTTAGGGATTAAGTTCATTAATTTGTGATCATTTCCATATTGTCTCCAACATTGACTTCTATCTCTGAAGTTCCTAGAAACAGGGGCATAAGTAAGGCTTAGCTTTCATGCTGTTGTATACAATGTGCTATGTGGTAGAGAAGGACGCTAAAACCAGCGTTAGGTTTCACTCATTTTACTTATGAACACATCACAGTCAATTATACTGGGAAAAAAATTTAATAAAATCAAGCAATCATTCTTCTTAATTTTTTTTACCCTGCCTCCATAGATAGATTTCAAAGATATATGTGCTTTAAGTTCTGTTTAATTCAGTAAAGTAGTGGCACATCATGGGAAGATCTTGAGCATTTGAGTTATGTCCTGTGTTGAATATTCAATACCTATTACAACAGTAGTTTTCTTATGTCTAAATGAGAATAGAAGCATTTGCTCAATTAGGTAGTTGAGGGTTATTTGAAATAATAAAGGTCAATTCACCTGCTTCATGCTTACAAATGAGAGATGTTAGTGGTGGTTTTTATTGTTTTTATTCTTTTCATCTGAAGATATCTGGATTTTAGGTAAATACTATGCATTAGAATAAGACAATTAAAAACAATGCACTAAAATGTCTAGTTTCTTACAATTAGTCATCTAAAATAATAACTTGTACTTTTGAATTTTAGAAAATTTACACATTTCTCATATGCATCAAATAGATAATTTATAAATAACTATAGATATTTAAAATTTAAGCATATACTATATTGTGATTTGTCATGCGTAGGCAATTAAAACCAATATTAAACAATTACATTTTATTGCTTATGACCTAAGCCCTTAAGTGCTATTAGAATGGTAAAAAAAAAGTCTTTCCCCCCCATCTTTATGGGGGTATAATTGACAAATACATACTGAGTTCAGTTAAGGTGTATAACGATATTTTGATGTAAAGTATATGTATACATTGTGAAATAATTGCCACAGTCAAGCTATCACAGTTACTATGTTCTTTCTTTTTTTAAATTTTATTTTATTTTATTTTTTTATTAGTTTCTGCTTTATAAAAAAGTGAATCAGTCATACATATACATCTGTTCCCACATCCCTTCCCTCATGTATGTCCCTCCCTCCCACCCTCCCCATCCCACCCCTCCAGGCAGTCACAAAGCACCGAGCTGATCTCCCTGTGCTCTGCGGCTGCTTCCCACTATCTATCTACCTTATGTTTGGTAGTGTATATATGTCCATGCCTCTCTTTCGCTTTGTCTCAGCTTACCCTTCCCCCTCCCCATATCCTCAAGTCCATTATCACGTAGGTCTGTGCCTTTATTCCCGTTTTACCCCTAGGTTCTTCATGACATTTTTTTTTAATTACGTATATATGTGTTAGCATAAGGTATTTGTCTTTCTCTTTCTGACTTACTTCACTCTGTATGACAGACTCTAAGTCTATCCACCTCATTACAAATAGCTCAGTTTCGTTTCTTTGTATGGCTGAATAATATTCCATTGTATATATGTGCCACATCTTCTTTATCCATTCATCCGATGATGGACACTTAGGTTGTTTCCAGCTCCGGACTATTGTGAATAGAGCTGCAGTGAACATTTTGGTACATGTCTCTTTTTGAATTATGGTTTTCTCAGGGTATATGCCTAGTAGTGGGATTGCTGGATCATATGGTAGTTCTATTTTTAGTTTTTTAAGGAACCTCATATGTTCTTTCTTTATTTGTGTGTGTGTGTGTGTTGTGTATGTGTGGTAAAAACACTTAAAATCTACTCTTTTAGAAAATTTGAAGTATACAATATGGTGTTGTTAACTATAGTCACTTTGCTGTACATTAGAAAGCCAGAACTTATTCATCTAGCATAACTGAGATTTTTGTACCCCTTGACCAATATCTCCCCAATAACTACTACTCCCAACACCTGCCAACCACCATTTTATTATCTGCTTCTATAAGTTTCACTATTTTAGATTCTACATATAAGTGATATCATGCAGTATTTGTCTTTCTATGTCTGGCTTATTTCACTTACCATAGTGTCCTACAGATTCATCCATGCTGTTGCATGTGTCAGGATTTCTTATTATAATGAATTCTATCTATCTCTCTATTTATCTATCTATCTATTTATATTTGTCTATCAATCACATGTTGTTTATCCATTCATTTGTCATTGGGCATATTTTGGCTACTGTGAATAATAATGCAATGAACAAAGGAGTGGAGATATCTCTTTGAGATACAAATTTCATTTCCTTTAAATATATATCCAGAATTGGGATTGCTATATTATAATTCTATTTTTAAATTTTTGAGGAAGCTCCATAATTTTTTTTCCATAATGGTTGCACCAATTTACATTCCCACAAACAGTACACAGGGTTATCTTTTTATCACATCCCCACCAACACTTGCCTTGTGTCTTTTTAATAGTAGTCATTCTAATAGTCGTGAGGTGATATCTAACTGTGGTTTTCATTTGCATTTCTGTGATGTTTAGTGATGTTCAACACCATTTCATACATGTATTGACCAGTTGTATATTTTCTTTGGGGGAATGCTTAATAAGTTCATTTGTTCATTTTTAAATCAGATTATTTGTTTTATGGTACTGAGTTATATAAGATGCTTACAGGCATCTCAAGATATTTTTGGTTCAGTTCCAGATCACTGCAACAGAGAGAATATTGAAATAAAGGAGTCACACAAAATTTTTGGTTTCCTGATGCATACAGAAGTTATGCTTACACTAAACTGTAGTCTATTAAGTAGTATTATGTCTAAAAAAAACAATGTGTATACTTTAGTTTAAAAATACTTTATTGCTAAAAAAATGCTAACCACCATATGAGCCTTGAGTTGCAATTTTTTTGTAGTAGGAATATCTAAGATCACTGATCACACATCACTATAATAAACATAATAATAATGAAAAAATTTGAAATATTGCAAGAACTAAAAATGTGACACAGAGACACAAAGTGCACAGATGCTGTTGGAAAAATGACTGATGTCCATAGATTTGCTTGATACAGGGTTACCACAAATCTTCAATTTGTAAAAATGAAATGTCTCTGAATTACAATAAAATGAAGCACAAGATATGACTATATATATTTTAGATCTTAACACCTTATCAGATATATGACTTGTACATTCCATATCTGCACATATTCCATAGGTTGCCTTTCACTCTCTTGATTATTTTTCTATGATGGTCAGAAATTTTTAATTTGAAAAATCTTGTCTATTTTTGATTTTGCTCCCTGTGGTTTTAGAGTTATATCAAAAAAAATCATTGGCTAGAAAATGGCAAGGAGTTTGTTCCCCAGTTTTACCATTTCATATTTTAAGTCTTTAATTCATTTTGAATTGTTTTTTATAAAGAATAAGGGTCATTCTTCTGCCAGTGGATAGCCAATTTTCCCAACTTCATTTTTTAAAGAAATATCCTTTCCCCATTATGTAATCTTGGCATCCTTGTCAAAGCTCAGTTGACTGTAGATACATGAATTTATTTGTGGCTATTTTGTTCCGTTGGTCTATATGTCTGTTTTTATGTCAATAACATACTGATTTGATTACTGTGTCTTTGTAATATAGTTTAAAAATGTCAAGTATGATGCCTACAGACATGTTTTTCTTTCTCAAGATTGTTTTGGCTATTTGGGATGTTTTGTGGTCCAATATGAATTTTATATATTTTTTTCTATTTCTATAAAGAATACCATTGATATTTTGATAAGGATTGCATTAAATAACTTTGGGTAGCATGGACATTTTGACAATATTAATTCTTCCAACCCATGGACATGGAATATCTTTCCACTTATCTGTGTTTTCCTTAAATATTTCTTCATTAATGTCATAACATTGAGTATACAAATATTTTACCTCTTTGATTAAGCTTTTGGATAGGTATTTTATTTTTTGTTGTTGCTATTATAAATGGGATTGTCTTTTCTTTTTGTGTAGTTTGTTTTTGTATATAAAAACACCACCAATTTTTGTATGTTGATTTTGTATCCTGTATTACTGAATTTATTAGTTCTGACAGGATTTTTTGTTGAGTCTCTAGGTTTTTCTACATTATGATCATGTAATCTGCAAACATATAATTTTATTTTAATTTAAAAAAGAATCTTTTTTAGACAAATTTTTCAATTAAGCCTAAAAAATCAAAAGCTATAGAATGGAAATGTATTTTGAAAAATAATGAGCAAAATTCTCTAATAATACAGTTATTATACAATTTGGTATAGTGGTGATATGTATTATTATAATGAATATATAATTTTCAAAATGTTGAGTTTGAAGTATAGTACTATAATAATTTGTACTATATGGACCTACTATGTACTCATTATAACATTGTGCTCACTAGTGATTGGAGACGTTAATGATTGTAAAACACGACATTTTGTGTAACTTAAATTCCTTATAAATACACACAAATAATTATATTTTAATTGTGTTTCATGTTAATAATACATATAACTGTATATGGGAGTGTATATAACTGTTGTACCTAACCTAGATGGGATATGGGGAAATTTTCCACCATAAAATGACATTTCAGGTTAGATCTGAAGAATGGGTAGTATGCAGCCAGGCAAAAAATAAGGGGTAAAATTGTTTTAGGCAGAAGAAACTGTATATGCATCCAGTGTGAGGGAGCACACAATCAAAGTGGTTAAATTAGTAAATTCAGCAGAACTTTTTGCATTATTTGCAGCTTCAGAAAAGCTAGTTGGAACTGTAGAATAAAGAGGCAGGGAAATTAAACAAGAGTGAGAGAGACAGAGAGAAGAGGGAAACTACAATTATGGAATGGTTCACATTCTTTCAACTGTAAGAGTGACAGTAGTCAAGAATACACAGTAAATCTGATATGTAGGTAAAGACTTTGGTCAAAACTGTATTTTACTCACTCTAATTCCAGGCACCCTCCCCATGTGATCTCCCACCTTATGGAAGGGCATTATAGTGAGGAAATCACACATACATGTGCACATAAAACACACAGGTGAAGTAAATAGTAATTAGGAGCCAGACCACATAGATCCAATCAGTTCCACTTTGTGGGCAAATCTGGAGAGGAATGGGTGGGGAGGACATGCCATCACAAAGAATGATGTCCAGAAAGGGAAGATTATGTCTTATGCGTGAAAGGATGATCTTGGTAGTTACTGTCACAGTTACTCTGTTCAAAGCAATGAAAGTGATACATTATACAGTTGCCAAGCCATGCTGTTTCCAGAGGATAAAGATTCTCATTTCTGGAAACCTTGAATGCTCAACTGTTTGTTGCATTGTGTACCAGTTCAGTGTAATCTGGGGCCACAGAGGGAAGAGTGTGTTAAGGGAAGGTAGTAGATTAAAGATAGATTTAAAAGTTTCACTTCATGAGACTGAGGGAAGAAAAAAAGAATGTTCTGTTATTTTTAATTGTGTAAATCAAGATATTCTAAATTTACTTGGGTAAAAGCACGGCAAAGGATTCTTTGCTGACATGTTTATGTCTGACTTGGGGAAGCAGGAGATTCTGCTTCAGGATGATGGAATCTCTACTACTTGCAACACAAGACTTCCTTGGTTGCTGTAGCATTGGGGAGATAGCTAGAATGTCCCATGATGCTTCTGCCTTGCTTTTGCCTGCATTTGATGCTCCTCCTGTTTGACTATATTCCCTTGGTCAGAACGATTTTCATGAACCCACTTAACAGCAAAATGGAAATTTAGGAGAGAAGGTAGAATTTTAGTAAGCACTGTGGTGTCTACTTTGGTGCTATAATCCTTTCTTTGTCTATGCTTTAAAAATTCCCAACACGTTTTTAGTTCACTTTGCCATATGCTTTGTTTTAAGCCATGTGCTCTGAAAATTTTCTGATAAGGTGTATGTAAAATAACTGACCTCAAAAGTGAAATAAATTAATAAACTTCAAGCCAAGTGAAAAAATTGACCCTTATCATCAAAGAAAATTAACATTTTTTCCTGATATATTAGAAAATTAAGATGCTGGAAAAATGGTAAAATTATTAACAGAAAGTCTTGTTTTTGAAATATCAGAAATATTAATATTATATACTTTTAAAGAACTTATATAAAATTATAAATATTATACAGCCTGGCTTAGTTTCCTAAGCATTCTAGAAGAGTAGTAAATTCCTAAAAATAATAATCTAGGCCTTTAGTACAGAAATAAATCCACATGTAATTTATATGTTGTGCTTTGGGGAAAAAAAAAAACTTTTTTTTTTTTTTAGAAACTCAGCAACTTCTCGATTCCTAATTCTATATTAAGATATATGAGACTAGAACAAAAATATGTCAGGTGAAAAAATAATTAAAAATCAAATAACTCCTGTTGGGGTTAATATTTCGACTTTAATATTTTCAATAATTATTGTGAAGGACACTTAGGGTGACATATACCACATATTTTCTCAAAAGTATTATAAATGTTAATTTAAAATATTGCAAATAATCATTAAAAATACTGCTAATTATATTTAAGCACATGGCCACATGGCAGCAGAGTAAAGCCACAGAACATGGAGTTTGTTAGCTTGCTTACAGAGTTTTAAAGTTTTTTTTTTCCACTTCTTAGACATATATCAAAGTCAGAAGTTAGAAAGTGTGTTAGCTGCCATTTAGGGAGGAGGAAAAAGCCCAAGGCAGCTACAACAGGAGGTAGTCATGAGACTGGAACTCATATTCAAATTCTACATGATGCATAACTTCTGCCTGCCTGGGTAACCAAGACAAAGCAGGAAATTACCACACAAGAAAATTCCTCAGTGCCTACAGACGTGCAATTACTCATAAGATTTCTCAGAATGCGTCTTGCTATATGCTTTTGCTTATTGAGTGAATGCATTTTGATTCTCAAATCAGGAACTAGAACTTGCTTTTCCCATGTGTTTAGCTTAAATAACATTTTTTTTAAAGTACATCAGTGATTGAGACAAACACCGGCAGTCAGCTAGAGAACACAGAGGTAGAACAGGACAGGCCACGTGAGTAGAAAACCTAATCCCTAGTAATGAGCAAACCCCAAGTGTGGAAATCTTCATGGAAAACTGGAGAGAAACAAAGCCCCATAAACCACACAATTCCAAAACATTCTCTATTTTATCTGACCTTTGAGAAATGTCAAGAAAATGTGCAGCTTTACAGTGGATAATGCTCATGACTCAGAAAATTAGTATCCCATGGTAGACATAGTTGGGACGCTCTGACTGATCAGAAAATGATCAGTAGAACTGAACTCACACAGCCTGAGAAGGAGAAGACAGACAGAAGGAGAGGGAAAGAGACAGGGACAGAAGCACAGAGAGAGAAAGTCAGATATAATGACAAAATAAATCCAGTTAGACATCTCTGGCTAAAGTCTTCACCTACCATTCTTAATTTGAGCAGAAAATTTAGTGAGTATTGCTGGTTGAGTAAGCAAGCAGCACCCTGTACACAACACTGACTTAAATAGCTTATCCATCCAACTATTCTACATGTCACTTCAAATTTAAATTTTAAGTTTTAAATCATTAAAAAAAACAGGTTTTAAGCAGGTGATATACACTTTTTATAAGAACGACTAAAACACATTTCCAGTCCCTAAGGGAATAGTAACTTTCTGATAGAGGCAAATCCTTCATAAGTCACTATAACACATACATGTAACATACATATATACTACATGTATGTAGTATAAATTGCATACATATAATACACAAATACATGCACACATACTTCATAAGTACATGAATTTCTATGTGAGAATACAAGAAGAATTTAAGACAAGAATCAGCTATTTCTGCCCAAAGATGTGGAGTGGACATATGTGTGCCTGTGCATACAAGTGTGCATACCTGAGTGTGTTAAGGCAGATGTCAAAGAGGAGAGAGTATTTAAAGTAAATTCTGAACCATAAGGGAGATTTCAGCTGGAGGTAAAGAAGAAAGGAACAGCTGGGTCTGAGGAAACAGTCTGAGGGTCCTGGGAAAGGCCAGTCACATCAGCAGAACTCAGAACAGCGTGCTCTGGTCAGGTCACCCTGTGAGGGGTCCTGGTGTGTTGAAGTTCGCTTGGAACTGGAGTCCAGTGTGCCTGGAATGCCATGTTTAAGGATTTGGGATCAGAGCAAAATAGTTTCCATGCAGGGATTGTCAGTGAGAACAGATCTTGCTAGAAGTCATAGGGCAGGAGGAACAAGGGGAGTCTGACTGGGCTGTTGGGAGGTTCCCAGAAATTCAAGAGATGTGATGGGGGAGAAAGTAAATATTATCAGGAGGTGAGGGAATGGAGGTAGGAGTTTACACAGAAGGATAAGGTTCACCTAAGAAGCTCACATGATTGAAAAAAGGTAATTTAGGAATTTTTAAAATTACAAAATAATTTACTTGCCACATGGGTTGTATGTTTAATTTTAAAAGAAAGCTTAATCTATATATCCTATTAATGTATCAAGGATGCATTATCAACTTTGTTAAGTTATATAAGATCCTTCTTCAATGCATTAACATGGTGGCTGCAGACTGTGAGGTTTAAGGTGTATAGAATCCTAAAAGAGACACGTAATTATAATAGATGTTGTTCCATGTATTTTTATACAAATGTGTCAATATAGTTTTCAGGAAGGCTTCATGGAAGAGTCTTCACTTTGCCAGAAGCATGAGAATGATTTTTCTTTGATAAATGGAGTCATTATTTTCCCTTTAGCAGGTAGTTTTGTTTTTTTGTTTTTTTTAAGTAAAATCCTGAGTATCTGGTAATAATGTATTTTGAATGCCAAGGCGTGATAAGGAAAGGAGAAAGTTTTGGAAATAGCTGAAATCAGTAGGGAAACAGACAAGTAAGTGTGTGTGATTTATGCCAATTTGCCAGGACCTTGGCGGCATAAAACTGCCTCTACCATCTCCACACTTGTGAGGGGCTCAGAAGGCACCTTCTCAGCTGCGTGTTGGGCCCAAATCTCTAGTCATCTCTAAAAATAAAGTGACATTTCTTTCCTTATGTTAGCCTCTTGGATTTTATAGTATGCGGTATGATAAGAATAATGATTTGTGGAACAAAGAGTAAGTAAAAATGTTAAATTGGGTGGAGGTTTATGACAGACAAACCAAACAAAAATGTGACAGTACAATCTATACTGTTTAGAGAAAATGAGGTAAGGCCATTCAGTAGATGGTATGTGAAACGTAGGAAATTTCATTATCTAATTTCATACCTTTAATTCCTTTCTGGATCAAATTTTTCAGAATTTAATCATTGTCACCAAATTATTCCACTAACCATCATTTTAATAGTGAATTTTGATACTATTTTCTCAATCTTTCCTTAGGGGAAATGTAAATAACCAGTTGGACACCAGTCCCAGTATGATTTATACTTCAGGCCTGTGATGATTAAGTCACCACTCTGTCATCTTTAAGCTTGATAATGAAGGCTGAGCAATTTCGAATCCTTAGAACTTTTTTCATGTTCTATAAAACTGCAAATATAATGAGTGAGTTAAATCTGGCATAAACTTACAGTGCACTTTAAAAATATAATTGTATGTGCAATCTAAGATAGTATGCTCAGTTTTACCTTTAAATGAAGGTTTACAGTTAGCCTTTTTGAGTATTTTTTTGGCATTCTTAGTTCCAGATAGTGATGTCCAAATAGAAAGATATATTTTGGACCTTTAAATTCATCTCATTAAAATTCACCTTGGAACCTATTGGGATGTTCCAATAAGTAAAGAACTTAGCCCACGGATCATTTCTAAGAAAGATGATTACAACAGTATAATGCATAGCAGTGTGAACGGCCCTGCAGAGTAAACAACGGTGATGCTGGTTTTACACACCTTGCTCTCAGAGTCACCCTTTCAATAGTAATCTATCATGTGGAACAGGTAATCCACAAACGTCAGTCTCTTTGTATCTGAACAACCAGATTTTAATAACTGTTTTCTTGTAAGCACTGAAAATAAAAGCATGTATTTAGAGTCAAGTAATCCAGAACTTGAATTTTAAAAGATGTTTACAAGGAAAAAATTGTACTGAAATCGTCAAGGCACTTCTGTAGAAGAGAAAAATATATCTTAAAAAATTAGCATGCCTATATTAGAAAGTATAATACCTCTACATTTAGATTCTCCTATAATAAAATTTGACAGGGGATGTACACAGGGGTACTCAATATGGCATTTGGTTTATCTTTTACTTTAAAAGTTCTTTATTCCTCCTAGTAAGACATATTTTCTTATCAAAATTATATTCTCTTAACTTTCTCAATACAATTCTTATCCAGTGCAGGGAATAAACACTTCACATTTCTCTTAGTCACTTTACCTAACTATTCTCATAAAGAGTACATAGGAGCTCACATGTATCTGAGTTCTGTTAAGTCACATTTACCTCTAATAAAGACTTTAGCAAGTTAAAGAACTGCAGTTACACTCTACATTGAAGAGTACTCCCTTAATTCCACCGTTGGCTGTATTGCTGAAGATATTTCCAATATTTCAAAAATTGTCCCTTGTGGTTATGAAATGATTTATAAAATTAATAATAAACCTTAATTTTTAATTCTTGTTTAAATTACATTATCAAGAGATCAGTGTCACAGCACAGCATACAATTACATTAATTCAAAATTTTCTATCTTTTGTTGTTGTTCTATAAATGTCTTTTCTTAGTCAAAATGTCCTTTAGAAAGCCAAAATGTATACAGCTTTAAGAGAAGCTGTTTTGATTAAAGGAGGATGAGGAAATTGTGTCCAACAAAATACCCCCCTCTCCTGCCCCCTTGTATTGCAGACATTCACTAAGGAATTCTAGATCACCCCAAAATACAGCCTGAAAATCACCAAATAATGGATTAGCAACATAAAACTGAACTAATTAAATATTGATTTTTTCTTCCAGAAGCATATTTTAGTAAGAGGCAAATTCATATTAGGTATTTATTAAATCTTTTAACATTTTGTCTTGTAAATTAAGTATGAAATAAAAGTAAGCTTCTATTTTAGCTCTTGGAACAATAATTATACTAAGACTCTCATATGGTTTAGTTTTATTAAAATCTTCCTTTAATAAAGTATTTTTCTAGGTATCACACATTCTTCATTGAAATATAATATACAATATACAGTCATGTGATTTTGTAGTCTCATATGCTAGATAAGCTTAATATTATGAAAAGATGTTTAAAATTGTCCTTTCATTATGAGAAAGTACCTGATAATATTTTCACTCCAAACAGTACATTAAAAACTGTAATTGAAATAATAACACTAAATTTCATTATATTATTTATTTTTTCTGTAATAAAATTATTTTTATATCACTCTCACTCTAAATTATTTACATAAAGAAATAATTGTTTATTATTTCTCTCATTATCAATTTTTTTTATAAACATACATTCATGAATCAAGAATTATTGAAACAAGTCCTAAGTTCCTTCAGTCAACCATGAAAATGAGCCAGTCTGTTCATTTTCTTTGTTCATTCATCTTAATAAATAATTGTACTTTGTCAGAGATGAATAAATTAGTAATAATCATTCAAAAGTGTTATAACCCTGAAAATAATCAAATCTAATTGTTTATGTCACTGTTTATACATTTATTTCCCACTGTGAGCCATTTCATGTACTTACATTTTGGAGCTCTAGAATTATTAAAGTAATGTTTTATTCTAAACATTTACTAAAAAATTAGCAGCATTTTTTTCTTTTTCCTTTTGGTCCTAAGACTATTTAAAATTTAAGATTTCAGTAAAGGAAATAGCAAAATACCACATTCTGATTTTGTAAAATACTCTGTAAGATCTGTGAATAGAAACATGATACAAATATAATTTAAATAAAATTATATTTTATTAAAGATTAATAATGCACATACTTTGGGGACAAAGGGAAATAAAAGAGTGAAATCAAATATTATATTTGATTATATATGTATTTTATATGTATATAATATCTACAAGTCATTGGTGATAGATTTATATGTCCTTAACAAATACATTTCCATATGTATATATACACACACATACATGTATATATCTTTCTACAGTGCTGAATTCTTAATATGTTTATAAGTAGTATTTGTATGTATGTATATGTTTGCAAAAGATACATACATTATTCATGCTTTGGAGATATTTTGAAGTGGCTTATAAAGTAAATACATATTATCTATAATATTCACATTAATATAATTTATAGTAATTTGAGATACATTTTTTATTGCCAGACCAGATCAGTAAATATCATAAATATTGAAAAGAAGTCCACATTGGAAAGTAGAAGATTAACCTTAACATAATACTTTCAAAGAGCAATAATTCACTTGAAACTATTTTGTAAACAGATTCTGACAGGAAACTTTTGATCTTAAAGTTATTGACTCTTCAAACTTTTGTTTGAAAAATGTCAAATTGGTAAAGAGACATTCCAGCCCTTTGTTGTGCTTTATGTTGCACAATTAACTCTAAGGAATCCAGGCTAAAATCTTAGATGTAGTGACTATAAATATAATTTAATACAGTCACCCCACCTCAAACCTTCAGTTATCTGGGACTGGATAATTATTTCTTGCATGGGGTCGTTCTATGCAGTGTAGAACTTTTAGCAGTATCCCGGGCACCTGCCTGCTAAAGGTGTCTCCACCCTGCCCCTGCCTTTTGGTGATACCAAAATTGTCCTCAGACATCGCCAAATATCCAATGGGGGCAAAATTGTTCCAGTAGAGTACGGTTGATCTAAAAGAAGCTCCTTACTGTCCAAGTGGTAGGATTGTAATGCGGAGAGAGATATCAAATGAGTTATTTCAGTTCACACAGCTAATTAGAGGTTGAGTAGTGAGCAGAGACAGCCTGGATTCCTCCTTTGCTGTCCTTTTCTCTGTTTGGCATGGATGGCTGAAATACAGCCCTGACTCACCTTTAATATGAGTGCAGGATCAAGAAGGTTTCTGTCCCCATTTCTCCTTTCTGCAGTCTGAAATCATATTTTTCATAAGATATTAACAATCCATCAAAATCCCCTTTTGTGTAAAACACAAAACCAAACAATATATTTTCCACTTACGTGGTTGACCATGAATAGAAGTCCACTTGTATTTTAAAGGTAAATAACTCAATTATTTAAAGACAAGACTACTGAAGACCAATTGCATTAATTGCTTTATTAATACAGCAACCACTAAATGCCATTATAGTAGTGGGCTCATGTTATGAATAAATAAATAAATAAATCAGCCGATTTGTTAGCAGTTGAGGCTTTTCACTTCTTTGTGTAGTTATTAATTTTAAAATGTTCAGAGATTAATGTAAATAGGACTCCAAAACTATTCACAGGAAATAACACAGAATTAAAGATGCTTTGTAGCTGAACGTTGGATCAGACTTGTTTTTCTTTTGGTTTTTGCATGCTTTAGGTGACTGTGACATAACAGACAAATACCATTTAGTAACAAACAAACAAACAAAATAACTCATATGAAGGAGAAGTAGAGTGCTTGTCTAACTGAAAATATAACATAAATATATCATTAATGCAAATTACCCCTGGATTTTTGTATTTAATACTCCTGTGTAGAATTGCTTTTATGACAGATTAGTTTCAGAGAAAAACAATATTAAAATTATATTAATATTATTATATTAATATTAAAATAAATGGACTTGAGTCTCTACATTTGGAGTATTTCAATATAGATCTTCTTCTGGAGAAGCAGGAGAAAGTGAATGAACAGGATTGTGAGGAAGCATAGCATAACAATTAAAAAAATCCCCTTTGAGTTAGACATTTCAAATTCAAATTTCTTTTTTGTCACTTAAAAGCTAGATAAAGTTGGTACCCCTTATTTCTTTTTAAACTCTAGCATAGGGATCAATAATACAGTCATCTAGCCATTATTGTATTTAAATGAGGTAGTACATTATTGTCATATTAGCTATTATTATTAAACTATATTTGGAATTTCCAACTATAAATAAATAGCCAACATTTTTACATAATTGCATCTTCAAAAAAGCAATAAGTGTTGCTTAACATAAAATAAAATAAAACATAACATTTCTTAGATGTCTTTCTTCTCCACTTATTCTGGCTGTCATCTGTTTTCTTTGTATAGGAGTCTTCCAAACTATTTGGTTGCGATAATCTAAGAATGTAAAATCACTCTGCTAGGAATATGCTAAATGAATTTCCTTCTTTCTACAGAGTCATGGAGGTTGTGTTGGTGGTGCTGGGAGAGTGTGTTTTTATTTGTTGAGGGTGGGGAAAGAACATTTTTATTTTTGTTTTCAATGATAGGAAAGTATCATTTTGCTCTTTCAATTAAACGTGAGACTACTTTCAACACATTTCCATGGTAGAAGTTGGTGTGCAAAAATGAATATAGTTAACATGAGATTTGGTCTTTATTTTTTGAAATATAAACAAACGAAGCCTCTATAAACAGAACTAAAGGAGAATTTATAAATTCATTGTACAATCTTAAAATTGAGTTTCTATTTACTAAGTTATCTGTGGGGATTATTGGTGACTATGGTAGTATCCTAATATGAGATAACATGAGATAACAGATATCCATGTGATAACAAAGTATTTGTACAAATAATATCACTTCATAGCTACTTTTCCATCAAAATATTGGTAAAAGATCAAGTATAGATTTTGAAATCCTTTGGAAAATTTTACCAATAGGGAACATAGTGCATTAAAGGTCTTGATATACATAAGAACAGAAACATGATGGGCTTGTTTTGCTAATAAATGTATGTTTTTATTTTAACAGTTTTTTATCCTATTATTTTTGATAAATGATTTTAATGTTTACTAACTTTACTAATAAGAGCATAATATACATAAAGTCTTTTGTCTAGGGTAATGTAATTATTATTTACTTGAATAAAAAATAATGATTTTGGCTAATAGTAGCATCCCTAAGGGACCAAGCTCATTGGACTGACACAAAGTAATTAGTATCCATAACATTAAAGATTCCAGGAGTTGAAAAACAGCACATTTTCCTCATGGAACTGGCACATGGGGCACTGCCAGTTGTTGATTATTGTCTTACCTTGGCAGATATTTCACTGTGACATTTTTGACATATACTAAGAATAATTCTGGCCGATGTAGTTGAAAGATCTATATTTATTACTGCTATTTGATTATACAGAAGCAGAACAAACATGGCCTTCACTTTTGTTTTAATAGATAAGTTCCAAGTGGATTGTAGTGAAACAATTGATATGAAATAAACCTGAGGTTTTCCTTTTATGTCATTTTTCCTGTATCACTTTTTTAATTCACATATCCTTAAAACTGCCCTTGCTCCAGTCCTAGTCTACATGAGCTACCTTTCTTTATATATAGTGAATGAAGGATGGGGTGGGAGAAGGCAGTAGGTAAATGAAACATCATTGATTAGACACATAATGAAGTTGTAAAGAATCCCTACATCAATGTGTTGTCCTTTTGATTAGCTATTAATAACTTATATTAATTTCTAATTATGTTGAAAGATCATCCCTTAAGTGATCTATTATGAAAAGTTTTCACTTTTTAAAAGTTGGAAACAAAGTACCAAACTTACTTATTGCAACTGAATAGATTAAAATATATTAAATTATATTTAACCACAAAAGTTATTAGTTGGCATGTTAATGCTCACAGGTTGAAATATTAGGGTATTAATATATTACCTTTAGTTCAGGCTTACCTCAGGATAAAAATGGTCTCTAATATCTCTATTGGGGAGAGACATGACACTTAAATCTTAAGTTGAAGTATTTAACACTATAAATTTCTGGTTAGCACATTAACTATATTAATTTGAAATAGGAGCTCTCTATAATGTAATAGAATCAAGGTTAAATTTGTATCCAATTATGAACTAGACCTTTTGGGATGAACTGTGTTCCATTTAGCTGTATTTTTATACAAGGCAAAGGCATTCAAACAACAGAAGAGTGTAAGATATTATTTGATTGTTAAATTCTTGCTTCAAAGAACAGAATGTGAAGACTATTTAGAAATGTTAGTTGTTTAATTTTTTCCCACCACTATATGGTTTCATTTAAAAAATATATAGAATTAGGTTTTCAATGAAGAAAGGATTTCTTAACACTCATTATCCTAAATATTATGTCTCTTAATGACTTTTATAATTTTTCTGTAAATTCCATTGGACTCAGAATAGTAGTTATTAGATCTAATGAGTTATTTTTGGATACAAAATCTTTAATAAGTGCATCCTCAACAATATTTTAAACAACTGCATTGATCATGTACTTAATATTTATAGCTAGTTTCCCTTGTGTCTCACTAATTTTTATTTTATAACAATATTTTTCCCAAATAGAATATTTGAAGTCTTAACACATACATTCCATATGGCTTAATTAATATTGGAATTTACTTGTTGACTTCAGAATAATCTTCTACTGGGCTCTTCTTGAGGATACAGACCTTCTTGTGTGCCTGATTCTTCAGTACCTAATAACGTCTTATGCCTGTGAAGTGAAGTCATTCAATTAATTATACTCTAGCATATTATTTAGTAACATGACATAGTGATGGCTATTCTTAATATTTGTGTGATTGTGTGTATACCACTAAACCTTTTAATTTTATGCAGCTTTACTTTTTTAGTAAATTTTACATTCATGTGGAAAAATAACATACGTTACAAAAGAGTAGAGAGTGAAAAAGTCTCTCTTCCTTGTCTCCTGACTATGCAGATCCTCTTCCAGGACACCAGAATCATTGCAGTTTCTGGCATATCTTTCCAGAGACATTATGAATATATGTATTAATTTTCTATGCAAACAGTAACATGCTGTTTTCCATTCCCTATTTTCCTGCTAAAATTGTACTTTGGAAAGCTTTTAATTTCAGTGCAGATAAAGCGTCCTTATTCTTATTTCTAGGATGTTTATAAGTTATATCTCCTTCTAGTTACTTGAAATGGACCTATTAATATTTTTTCTAAGTACTTGTTGTATAGCCTGCTCAGGATTTCATAACAAATGCCATAGACTGGTATCTTAAATAATAGAAAGTTATTTTCCACAGTTGTAGAAACTGGGAAGTTCAAGATCAAGGTGCCAGCTAATTCTGTTTCTGGTGAGGACTCTCTTCCTGGCTTGGAGATGGTTACCTCCTTATGATGTCCTCACATGGAGAGAGAGCTCTGCGGTTTCCTCCTCCAATCGATTGGATTAGGGCCTCACCCTTATACCCTCATTTAACTTCTATCACTTTTTCACAGGCCCTATCTCTAAATATGGTCAAATCGGGGGTGAGAGCTTCAATATATGGATTTTGAAGGGACACAAACATTTAGCAAATACTTCCTATATTTAAGTAAATGAAGGAAGAAAACAAGAAAATACATATAATCAAAAGAATGATGGCCAAAAAATTCTGATTAGTCAAGGTTGAGTTAGTCATTATTAGACGACTGCCATATTTGATAAAAATGTAATCCACCTAAATCAAGAGAAACTGAAGATATAAGCTTACTGTACTGAACATATTCTTACATGGCTCTGGAACATTATTAGAACTAGAGACATACAAATAAATAGAGTTTTAATCTCCCAGCTAAATGCTGCATGACCAAAGGAAAACAGAAATTGTTGCAAACTCTATGCCTCTTTAATGGCAAGCATAGACAATATGCAAGAAGATCCTATAGAAGGTTAATTAAGTATTTATAGTCTTAAATTTGTAATGAGGTTACATTGTTAGAAAAGCCAAATTAAATGTGTAGGAGTTGAGTTCAATTTCTTAACCCTCAATGCCTATAGTAAAACAACCATAAAGACTAAATTATACATGTACTAGGAGCACACATATCAGATTTCAAAGGCTCACACAAACTTCTCTCCTCAGTGCATTGAAATAAATTGTCCATCATCTTATTAGCATCTACCAAAATAGCAGGTATGAGCTCCCAGAAGAAAAATGGAAAATTTTTCTTTTTATGGACACCATTTTTGAAATGCCTGTTTATATACTTTGCCAATGTTTTTCTATGAGGTTTTATGTATAAAACTTACAACTAATAGGAGATAAATAAATAAATAAACAAATATTTTAAATTACCTCCCACACATATGACTAAACAAATAAAAATAAATATGATATATCCTCCTTCTTCTCCACTGGTCTAATGTGAGTAAAATATATCTTCTACCAATTTGAGATGTCATTTAAATTTCTTTAGCTGTGCCATGATTTTTTAAATTTAATTTAAATTTAACTTATTTAAAGTATAGTTGACTTAGAATATTATATTAGTTATAGGAATACAACATAGTGATTCAATATTTTGTACATTACCCATCATGCATAGTTCTTACAATATTATTGACTGTATTCCCTGTGCTGAACATTACATATCCGTGACATTTATTTTGTAACTGGTAGTTTGTACCTCTTAATCTACTTCAACTATTTGGCCCACCACAACTCCTCTAGCAACAACTACTTTATTCTCTGTATTTGTGGGTTTGTTTCTGTTTTGTTATATTTATTTGTGTTTTTTTTTTTGTTTCTTAGATTCCATATATAAGTGAACACATACAGTAATTTTCTTTCTCTGTTCTGATATATTTCACTTGACATGATTCTAAGTCCACTCTTGTTGTCACAAATGACAATATTCTATTATTTTTTTATAGCTGAGTAATATTCCATTGTACAGTTGACCCTTGAACAACATGGGTTTGAACTGTGTGAGTCCACTTATATGTTTTTTTTTTTTTCAGTAGTAAATACTACAGTACAACACAGTCCATGCTTGGTTTAGTCTTTGGACTAAATTGTGCCAATTTACATTCCCACCAACAGTGCATGAGATTTCCCTTTTCTTTACATCCTCTCCAACACGTGTCATTTCTTGTCTTTTTGATGATAGCCATTCTGAGAGGTGTGAGGTGATATCTCATTGTGGTTTCCATTTGTGTTTCCCTGATGATTACTGATGTTGAGCATTTTCTCATGTATCTGTTAACCATCCATCTATGAAAAAATGCCTGTTTAGGTTCTTTGTCCATGTTTTAGTTGCCACAATTTCTATATATTGACAAAACAATATTGTTTTATTATTCTTTTTGTTTACTGTGGTTTTTAGAAAAGATTTTTTTTTCTGTTTAGAACCAAGATATAGATTTTAAAAGAATTTTAACATACTGCATTTTACATAATGCATTTAATTTACTACAAATTGAATGTGAAAGACTTCTATATCATTTTCCATCTGTTTGGATACACTTTTGTCCCAGCATGAATTACTGAAGAGTCTATAATTTTCTTACTGACATATGCTGCCATATTTGTTCAATAGCTGAGCTCTGTATTCTGTTTCATTAGTTATGTAAAAAGAACCACCTGGAGTAACAATACAATATCTTACAAACATGGCTATTTTATGTTTTGATATTTGCTAGGGCAAATTTCACTTTTTCATCTTAGGTAATGTTCTTTTAAAAAACTCACTACTTTTTTTTCTAATCTTGAGATTTTGCCTTTCTATATGTATTTCATTATATGATTTTTAACTTCTACAAAATGTTTATTGAAAATTTCATTGGAATTTATTATAATCTACCTATCAAGTTATGGAGAATATTCAATATATTGAGTCTTCCCATCTATTAGTATGCATATATTCCCATTAATTTGGATCTTCTTTACTGTTTACCATAGTTTGTTTTTTATTTTTTTAAATCATGTGCATATTTGTATTTACACATTTTTCTCAAGAGTATTTGAAAATTTGCAGTATCCAAATACTCTTGATGTTTAGAAAGACAATTGGTCTCAGCATATTGAATTGTTATCAAGAATGCTAGCTAAATTATTTTAATTATAATATTATATATGTTCTTTCTTGATACTTTATATACAGAATCATATCATTTACTTACTTTATTGATATTTCTCAGAACTTTTTTTTTCTCTCATTCTTTTTATTACTGTATTGATCATAAAGCAAAATTTAGAATTGAAGTGATGATCACAGTTTCTCTTGTATTATTCCTGATTTAATGGTATCAATGTTACCATTTTAAAGTGTTTCACCATTAAAAGTGATACTTAGGCTTCCCTGGTGGCACAGTGGTTGAGAGTCTACCTGCCGATGCAGGGGACACGGGTTCATGCCCCAGTCCAGGAGGATCCCACATGCCATGGAGTGGCTGGGTGCGTGAGCCATGGCTGCTGAGCCTGTGGTTCCAGAGCTTGTGCTCTGCAATGGCAGAGGCCACAACAGTGAGAGGCCTGCATACCGCAAAATAAATAAATAAATAAATAAATAAAGTGATATTGCTATTGGATTCTTGCAAATGACCTTTACCCAGTCAAGGGATTTCCTTTCTATTCACAAATTATATATATCAGTATTTATAAGTAATTTAGTATTAAATTTTATTATACTGTTTTTAGGTTCTTTTAGAATCAAGTTTATAGAAGCTTTATAAAATGAGTTAAGACAAGAGTGAGGTCAGCATCCTGGTATAGTGAGGTACTCCCTCTGTCTCTCCCCTTCAACCTACAACCAGTAAAACACCCAGTGCAAAAAATGTGCACCTGCCCAACACCAAGACCTGGGGAATTCCTTACTTCTCCACATCTAAAGAGTGGGTGGACTGGAATATGTTGGAGGTAGAAACAAGGAAATAGCTGATGTGGTGCCTGCAATCCTGGCCTTCTGGCTGCAGCAGCTGAACTCACAGATCCAAAAAACCCAGGAGTGGTAGGGAAGGCAGTGAAGCCAACTCTGGCCTCCTGACAATGGTGACACTCATGGCCACAAGTAAATGATCAGCAGCAGTGGAGCCTCAGGCCCTACCCATCAGCCGCTGAGGCATCCACATTTCAGTTCCCCACCCCCCAACACACACCCTTCAGTGGAGCTTGTGAAACTTACAGCACCATACACAGTAGAGGCTCCCTCATGACCATGGCTTTTTCCTAACCCTCTTCCTCCTCCTGCCAGGGAACTGGAGCTTGTAACTCAGGGGGTCATGGGCTTAAGGGAAGAGCCCACAATATCAGTTCCTTAGGCAGTAGCAGCAGCAAGTCAATAGTGACCCCTGAGGCACAGGCAGTAATAACTAGGGCATGGGAGCAAAACCTTTGAGGTGGTGAAGGGCGTAACACAAGGACTCTCAAATATTAAACCAGAGGCAGCTTAGGCAAAAGAAACCAAACACTCATGCTATCTCACCACGTACTGGCAAGCAAAAGAAAAACCTCTAATTTCTAATATGTTAAATCCTTAGAATCAATCAAAAGGTGTTCACTACTTCAAATATGCCAGCAGAGGGACAACTCATCAAGCACCATAAAGAACCACATAATATGGTACCACAGAAAGAAAATGACAGTGTTCCAGCAACCAAATTTAAAGTCATGGAATATTTCAATCTAACTGATAGAGAATTCAAAATAGCTCTCAGGAAGAAACTCAATGAGCTACAATAAAACTCAGAAAGGGAGTTCAATGAGCTCAAAAACAAAATTCATGAACAGAATGAATACTTTACCAAAGAGACTGAAATTTAAAAATGAACCAAATAATTCTGGAGGTGAACAACTCAATAAAAAAGATAAAGAATACATTACAAAACACTGGAAATAGAACAGACCATATGGAAGAGAGAATTAGAGAGTTCAAAAATAGAAATCTAGAAATGATAAGGTAGAAGAGGAGAGAGAAATGAGATATAAAAAATAAGGAAATCCTATGAGAGTTATTCAACTCTTTCAGTGAGGGTGACATTAAGATAATGGGTATCCCAGATGGAGAGGAGAGGGAGAAGGGAGCAGATAGCTTATTTAAATAAATAATAGCAGAGAAATTCCCAAACCTGGGGAAGGAACTGGATACACAAGTCCATGAATCTAAGAGAACCCTTAACTACCTCAGTGCAAAAAGGTGTCTTTTTCTAAGGCACCTTAAAACGCTAAGACATATTAAAACTGTCAAAAATCAATGACAAAGAAAGATTTTTAAAGGCAGCTGGGGGGAAAATGTTACTAACCTGCAAAGGAACCCCAGTTATACTATGGGCAGATGTCTGAGCAGAAACTCTACAGGCCAAGAGAGAGAGGGATGACATTCTCAAAATACTGAAAGATAAAAATTGTAAGCCAAGAATATTCTATCCAGCAAAGTTTTCCTTCAGACATGAAGGAAAAATAAAGACTTTCCCAAACAAACAAAAGATGAGGGATTCATCAACATGAGACGTTCCTTATAAGAAATGTTGAAAGGAACTCTTCTACCTAAAATGAAAAGGCAAAAATACACAAAACTTTGAGACAAAATTAGAAAACTGCAATTCTTTATCAGAATAAGTTTTTAAACAATTTATTAAAGTTTAAAAGGGGATAACAGAAAATTAATTATAGCTACATCATTTTGGTAACAAATCCAACATAGAAAGGAATAATTTGAGAGAACAAAAACACAAAAAGGGAAGAAGAGATGGATGGATCACATAGTGGCAAATGAAGAAGAGATGCTAACAGAAGAAAAATGACTATTTTATCTATGAAATGTTTTATATAAACCTCATTCTCACCACAAAACAAAAAAAATGGGAAAACTGAGAAAAAACGTCATAGAAAACCACTAAACCAAAATGGCAGACAAAAACACAGGAATAATAAACAACAGAGATATTGAGCAATCAGAAAACAAAAGATAAAATGGCAGTATAAGTCCTCATATATCAACAATCACCCCTAAATGTAAATGGATTGAATTTACCAAGCAGAGACACAGGGTGGCTTAGTGGATTAAAAAACAAGACATGGCTATAGGCTGCCTCCAGGACACTCACCTCACCTCTAAAGACTAACATAGGCTGAAATTGAAGAGATAGGATATGATAATCTAAGCAAATGGCAGCCAGAGAAAGTGGATGTAGCCATACTTATGTTAGACAAAATAGATTTCAAGCCAAATAAATTTGAAAGAGACAAAAATGGACATCAGTTAATGATTAGGGGACAATTCATCAAGAAGACTACACAATTACTAATATATTGCACATAACATAGGAGCATCAAAATATGGAAAGCAAATATTGATAGACTTAAAGGGAGAAATTGACACAACACAATAACAGTTGGGGAATTTAACTTTCATCAATGGATAGACCCAGACAGAAGGTCAAGAACAGAAATCTTAAATGAAACATTAGACCAGAGATCAGATAGGTTTGATAGATCTGTACAGAATATTCCACCTAAATGCAACAGAATACACATTCTCCTTAAGTGCACATGGAACTTTCTCAAGGATAGACGATATAGAAGGACACAAAACAAATCTCAGTGATATTCAGAAGACAGAAGTCATATCAAGCATCTTTTCTGATCAGTATGGTATGAAACTAGAAATCAACTACAAGGAAAAGGCTGGAAAAATTTCAAATATGTGGACAATAAACAAAACGCTACTGAACAATTATCGGGTCAAGGAAGAAATCAAAGGAGGAATAAAAAATTTCCTGAAGACAAATGAAATAAGAATAAAGCAAACCAAAATCTATGTGATACTGCAATATTAATACTAAGAGGGAAGTTTACAGCAATACAGTCTTACTTCAAGAAACATGAAAAATCTCAAATAAACAATCTAACATCATACCTAAAGGAACTAGAGAAAGAACAAATGGAGCCCAAAGTCAGTAGAAGAAAGGAAACAATAATGATCAGAGCAGAAATAAATGAAATAGAAACTAAAAATACAATAGAAAATATCAATGACACTAAGAGCTTGTTGTTTGATAAGATAAAAAATTGACAAACATTTAGCGAGACTCACTAAGAAAAAAGAGAAGGCTATGATAAATAAAATCAGAAATGAGAGAGGAGACATAGCAATGGATACCACAAAAATACAAAGGATTTTAAGAGAATATTATGAACAAAATGGAAGTTCATGACACCAAGCATTGAATATTTACAATTTTAAGCTCCAAATCTAAGTAGGAATTGCCTTTTCTTGCAAAAGGAAATGAAAGATGTCATCTCACTGCCATATACAGGATAAAAGCTGTGGGAAAATGCCAAAAAAGGCAACAAAGGACACATAGAAAATTAGTGCATTGTATAACAAATTCATTGCCTGGCAAGAGCAGCAGTTCAAATTTTTCAAAACTTATTGCAAGAAAACACATTATTCTACAGAAATTAATCCTTAGGGTTCACTAATTAAGTCAAATCTTCTACATTGTTCTATGAACACTCAATCAAGATAATGGTAGTTAAATGTAGTCCATAATCACACATTAAGAGCCTACTTTCAAGTAAGAATTGAAGGGTTATCAGGACCCTATAAATGGGTACAATGAAATCTTCAGGAGATGATCAATCATTATAATAAAGAACTTAATCAATTTCATGTGGATCCTCTGACATGCTTTTAAAACAATAGTGAATTAGGCTACTGAAGCCCACATTTCTAGAATCAAATGTTGATTAATCTAAGAATGTGGAGATTTCCTAGTTTATAAAAGATATTCATGCTAAAATTATCTTATTTCTGTGTTAAAGCTTTTAGCACTGCCAATATTAGAGATCATGGATCATCAAAACATAAATATTGTCAGTATCTAAAACTTAATATAAATAAAACAGAGAGCCAGTCATGATAATATAATGCTTATATTTTCTTTAGTTATAATTTTATTTTAGTAAATATAGATTATTTTAAAATAAAAAATATTTTATATATTATCTTATTCCTCCAAATTTATTTTCTCCATAAAATGTAATGTAAGTAATTCACATATTCTTATTTTTGTAGATGAGGATTCAAATTTTCTTGTAAGGAGATATTACTATGTAATCATTGGACAACTGTAGGATAAGCATAATCTAGGTGTCCATTTTTAGACATTGAGAAACTAATTCTAAACTTACATGCGAAAGAAAAAGACTTGGAATAGTCATAAAAATTTTGAAAAATAATAGTAAAGTGGTAAGTCTTATACTCTCTAGTTTCAAGATTATTGTAATGGTCAGTTAATTTTTGACAAAGGTGCCAAACTATTAAACAGTATTATAACTTTGTTAAATAGAGTCCTGTGGTATTGGAAAGTGAGATGTCATTCAATAAAAGACCATAAAGGTAATTGAAGTACAGAAGTTTATTACTCACAGGTTCTGGAATACAGGCTTTCAATTTGAGTTTTTAAAATGCTATCCAAGCAACCCTGTATGTTGTATTCTCAATTACATCATTACCATATGATGCAGAGTAAATCTCTCTCTCTCTCTCTCTCTCTCTCTCTCTCTCTCACACACACACACACACACACACACACACACACACACTCCACTGTCTATGCTGTAGAATTTTAAACTGACTTAAAGACAATCTAGTCATGACTGTTATAGGCACTGTGTCCAAGGATTCATGTGGCATCTTCCCTGACTTTAGGTAACTCACATTCTAGGAAGATAAACAATAAATTTCAGGGTTGCTGCTATTCTCTATTAGTGTGTGTGTGTGCATGTATATATTTTTTTCCTGGGCCATCTAGACAAACTACAATCCATCCTCATTATTAGGAGATTCCTTATTTTTAAATCTACCTACTTGCTAAAGTTTATTTGTAACCCTCAAATTAATGTTTGCAGTGCTTTTATGGTCATTTGCAGACATGTTCAGAACAACAAAAATGTTGAGCAGCCCTGCATGCACATTCTCAGCTGAAACTGAACAAGGTGATGCTCTGCCTTCTTGTTTCAGTTTTCATGCCAAGATGACCAGAGTGGGGAGGAGGGAGGCAGTAACTCTGTGTAGAGCAAGAAGCTCTCACTGGGACCAGCTGGATGGATTGTGAATCCAAACCTTGGCTCTTGCCAGTGATGCAGCCTCATGGGAATTATGTAACATTTCTGAAACTCATTGTCTCTTTTGTAAAATAAGGAAATTAGAAAATAATAAGATGAATTGTTTTTAGGATTTATAATCTATAATCTATATTACCGTTATATATGAATGTAGATTTTATTGATCTCTCTATATCTCTATCTACCTATCTAACACCCCCAACTGTAAATTTAAGTATTTACTAGTTCAGTGTTTGTAGCAGTTTTATAGAACATGCTATTATGAGCATAAAGACTCAACTATATATGTATTATTGAATCTTTAAAATATATTCTCTCCAAAGTCAATTTCTTTTAGAATATACACAGAAAAGAAATAATTATATGCAAAAATCTTCAATTATCTTCTGGTAATCTATTAAATACATCCATATTAAAATAAAATAACTGATTTATTTCTGAGGTTTAAGTTTCAAGTGGCGATCTGAACAATAATTTGAACAAAAATGAAACAAAAAAAATAGAACTCTATCTTACTTGAGACGTTACTTTTCAGCTTCTCTTTCTAGATATATTAGATGAAAGAGTCCATCTCTGTTTATCTTCAAACTTAATGGCCATTACTTGTTGATGGTTTTAACAGATTCACTTAGAAGAGCGGGACTAGATTGCTCTGTGACAGTATCAGCAGGAGTTCTCACTCCCAGCTCCAGCAATCTATAAACCCAGCATGAGAGATGATGATAAAATCAGTTGTGTAACTCATACAATGGGTGAAATAGGAAGTAAATCTGCATTTTTCATGAATTTTGAGGGGAGAAGTGGCACAGCAGTTAATCACAGCATGATAACTTCAAAATGTCTTGCTGATGAGTTTCAAAAACAGACCCTAGTAAATCATTGACGAGTGTAGAAAAACTATTTGCTAAGCATAATTTATCATGTTTTCTACATAGATCATTTATAAAGCATCATGCCTATTCATTGCCACTCTTAAGAAAGGTCTAAATCCTGCCTATTTGTTGCACACTTTATTTACTTGGTAGAAAAAATGTTCAATAATCTCAACTATATATGCAGAGTTGGACAATAAAATGCATTCTCTTAAATCCCTTTTACTTTTTCCCTAGAGGAAAACATCTATTTCTTTACATATTTTTTTGAGTCTAAAACATACCATGCAGTAAAGTTGGAATAATATTTGACCCCTAGAATACTTGAATCTATGTTTCAATGCTGATTCCTCTTGCCTCTCAAAGTCCCTATTCACCTGCACCCATTTCCAATGTTTTATATTCATCCTCATATCTTTAATTATTCAATTCAGTATTCTCAAAATGAATCAAAAATAACACTTGCAAGCTTAATAAATATGATCAACAATTAGGAAAGACAGTCTGAGGTACACAATATTATTCCTCTAAGTTTTCCTGAGAAAACAAAAATCAATGATCCATTTTAAAACAAAAGCAGCTTGGAAGATGTGGCCACACAGAAATTAGTCTACCCAATCTTTACATTAAAGGATTGTGCTCAACATTTTTGTTGTTGTTGTTGTCATTTATATTTTTCCAATGCAGAACATTACAAAACTTTTGGGATATAATTTTTACTGAGAAAAATTCATTTAATTGGTTTCAAATCTAGACAGTAACATACAACTTTACTGAGTCTGAAGCCACAGTAAATTAAAAAATATCAAAATCAAACAAAAATATGTCTCCTAAAAACTTAAGTAAATGATCCTTTTGAGCTTGATAAGCAATGCTTCAGTAGCCTATTGGAAGACATGATGCTACCGTTTTGTCTTATATTATTTAAAATGTTACATAATAGTTATTACCTAATTTTTATACTAATTATAACGTTTAGATGGGATATTTCCTAATCTATACACATATATTTAAGAAATATTTAGAATTTAAAATATTTATATTCCCTGTATTATATTTATTCTACTTACTACATGTTCTATTTACTAAATTCTCCATTCAGAAGATGTAGTGTGCCTGGATGGATTTAAAAAAAAAAAAAAAAAAAAAGAAAAACAAGACCCATCCACATGCTTCCTATAAGAGAGTCACTTTGGATGTAAGGACCCAGACAGATTGAAGTTGAAGAGATGGAAATATACATTGTATGCAAACGGAAACCAAAAGAAAGCTGGAGTAGTTATACTCATAACAGACAAAATAGACTTTAAAATGAAGACTGAAACAAAAGACAAAGAAGGATACTGCATAATGGAAAAGCTATCAATCCAACAAGATATAGCACTTTAATTAACTATGAACCCATCATAGGAGCAACTAACTATAGCAAATATTAACAAACATAGAGGGAGAAATCAACAGTAACACAATATTAGTAGGGGACTTTACCACCCTAGTTACATCAGTGTACAGATCATCCAGACAGAAAATCAGTGAGGAAACATTGGCCTTAAATGACAAATTGGAACAGATAGACTTAACAGATATATATAGAACATTTCCTCCCAAAGCAATAGAATATATATTCTTCTCCAGTACACATGTAACATTTTCTAGGTTAGATCATGTTAGGATACAAAACAAGTCTTAATAAATTTAAGAGGATTGAAATCATATCAAGTATGTTTTCCAACCATGGTGGTATGAAACTAGAGGTTAATTACACAAAGAAAACTGGAAAATTCATAAATATGTAGAGATTAAACAACATGCTACTGAACAACAAATGGGTCAAAGATGAAATCAAAAGATAAATTAAAAATACCTTGAGACAAAAAAGAATGGAAATATAATATACCAAAATTTGTGGGATGAACTAAAGGAATTCTAAGAGGGACATTCACAGTAAATATGCCTACCTCAAGAAGCAAGAAAAGTCTGAAATAAACCACCTAACTTTCCACCTCAAGGAACTAGGAAAAGGAGGAAAAATGAGGCCTGAAGTTAGGAGAAGTAATTAAATAAAAAATATTAGAGCAGAAATCATTGAAATATAGACTAAAAAGACAGTAGAGAAGGTCAATGAAACTAAGAGCTGGTTCTCTGAAAAGGTAAACAAAATTGACAAGGCTTTAGATAGACTCAAGACAAAAAGAGAGAGAAAACTCAAATAGAAACAAAAAGATGTTACAACTGACACCACAGAAATACAAAGGTTTGTAAGTAACTGATATAAACAATTATATGCCAATAAATTGAACTTCCTAAAAAAAATGGATAACCTCCTAGAAACATACTACCTACCAAGACTGAATCATGATAAAACAGAAAATTTGAACAGAGCCATTACTAGTAAGGCTATTGAGTAAGTAATCTAAAATCACCCCCAAAGCAAAAGTCCAGGACCATATGGCTTCATTAATGAAGTCTACCAATCATTGAAGTAAGAACTAATACCAGTACTTCTCAAAATCTGCCAAAAAATAGAAGAGGAAAGAACTCTTCTAAATGAATTTTAGGAGGCCAGCATTATCTTTATATCAAAACCAGACAAGGATGTCACAAGAAAAGAAAATTATAGGCCAACATTCCTGATGAACAGAGATGCAAACATTCTCAACAAAATACTAGCAAACCAAATTTAAGAATACATTAAAGGTTCATACACCGTGATCTTGTGGAATTTTTTTCATGGCTGCAAAGATGGTTCAACATTAGCTTACCAGTCAATGTGATACACCACATTAAAAATATGAAGGATAAAATTATCACCTAAATAGATGCAGAAAAATACATTTGACAACATTCAACATCCATTTATGGTACAAACTCTCAACAAAGTGGGTATAGAGGGAACATAATAAAGGTCTCAACATAATAAAGTCCATATATGACAAGTCCTCAGCTAATATAATACACAATGCTGAAAAAGTTGACAGCTTTCTCTATGAGAACAGGAACAAGACTCTCACCACTTCCATCCAACATAGTATGAAAGTCCTAGCTAAAGCAATTAGACACGAAAATGAAATAAATGACATCCAAATTGGAAAGGAAGAAGTAAACTGTCACTATTTGCAGATGACATGATGGTATATGTAGAAAATCCTAAAGACTCTAGCAAAAAATGAATTTAATAAAATTGCAGGATACTACCATATTACCTAAGAATTCCACTTTGGGGTATTTATTCAAAGAAAATGAAAACAGCAACTCAAAAAGATATATGCACTCCCATGTTCAGAGCAGTTTTATGTACAACAGCCAAGATATGGAAATAACCTAAGTGTCCATCAATGGATGAATGCATAAATAAATTGTGATGTGTGTGTATGTGTGTGTATATATACACACACACACACACACATATATATACACACACATATACATACATATGTATGTATGTGTATATATATATACATATACACACAGTATGTATGATAAATGGAAATATACATATATTTCTCATTTGTCTGCTTTCTTTTTTGTTAACCTTAAATATTATTGAGCCATTAAAAAAAAGTAAATCTTGCTATTTGCAAAACAAAAATGAATCTTGAGGGCAATATGGTAAGTGAGATAGCCAGATAGAGAAAAACAAATACCATATGATCTCTCTTACATGTGGAATCTAAAAGTAAAAAACCAAAATGAAACCAAGCTCATAGATAAGGAGAACAGATTGGTGGTTGTCAGAGGGGTGGTGGTGTAGAAATAGCTGAAAGGGTCAAAAGGTTAAAAAGAGAAAAGAAAGAAAGCAGACAAATGAGAAATATATATATATATATATATATATATATATATATATATACACACACACATATATAGTTATAGTTGTATTATAGTTATATATATTAACTTTATTATTTCGTTTAGTCTACCATTTTAGGAAATGTATGGTAAATCATTATTTAATCCTTTTTTTTGTGGTAAACAGTTTGTCAAACAAAATGCAGTTATCTGTCATTTTGAATATTCTGTTCATTTCTAAACTAACTCTTTGGATATGATCTTTTAACATATTAAATCATAAAAACTTAGAAAAGAAGAAAACTCTGGAATCATTATTTGTAATTTTTTTTTTTTTTTTTTTACTTTGCAGGTGATAAAATTTAGACCCCAACATCTGAAGTAGTTTCTTAAGATCATAGAGCTAGTGTATGATGACAACTAAAATCTACAGCTCATTTAAAAAATATTCTGTTCTTGCTAATTGGACAACCTTAAATCAGATTCACAATTTTAGGTGTTCTTTATTAATTAAATAAATTTCCATATAACCCATGTATACTATTTTCATAGACATCAATTTGAAAGTATTATTTTCTTCAGAGAATATAAATTCATAACTAACTGTTTGAGATAGTTTTATGTTTTTTACATATTTCACAAAGAATTGGTGGTTTGTGAAGTATTATTTAAATTAAGTGATTTTTCTATAAGAAATACATTTGACCCATACAAGAAAATTTAGATGACTATTTTAATCATTAAATTTAATTAAAAAATAGAATATAATTCATGATTTTCAAATACTTTTCTTCTATTAATATTCTTTAATTTGCCTATGTGTTTAATGGACAGTCTACTGAGTCTCTGAAATACAGTGTATTTTCCAAAAGAGATTACCACAATATTATTTTTATTCAATTGTGTCTAGTGGTAAAATTAGTATGAACTACTGATATCTTTTTCACTGAATATTGGGTAATATTTTGTGATGAATGGAGTATGGACTATACCAGCAATTTGGAGACATAAATTCAAGTCCCTCTCATCAGGTGGGTCTTGTTATAGAAATGTTTGGACAAGTTACTCAAGTTCTCCAGACCATAATTTCTTTATCAGTAAAATAAAGGAGGTGGATTAAAGGATATTTAAGTCTTTCCAGAGCTAACATTTTAAGAATTCCATAAGTGTTGCTGAAATAGTGATAATACATGGTTCATTTACTTAAAACTTATTCCAGCAAAGGAAGCAGTATCATTTTATTAAACTTGATGAAGCATCAATGATCAACGTCAGCTCCAAACCACCCACAGATATTATAATTGCCATGGCAATCTAAGCCAATTAATATCACATTTTTACAAAATTAAGTATTTAAACTGTACTTCATGCAGAGGACTGTTAAAATCATAGCACATTTTATTTTTAACAGTTACCAAAGGAAACTTTTACAACTGATTATATAAATGAGTAACTTAATTAATATAGTATTCATTCCATCTCATTTCAGTCAGGCAAGTTATGTGTAAGTCATATCTGTTAAGGGCAATCCGTTCCTTGAAATCCAAAATAAAATAAGCTCCAACTTCAATCCATATATATAGAGAAATTGAGGACCTCTACTTAATATCTTAGATAGCCTTTCTATGGGGATGTGACTGAGTATAGTGTACTTAGATAACATTTCTACAGCTACTAAATTTGGGATATTGCTAATATTTCAGTTTCTTCATTTATTTCATCCTTTCCATTCTACCTTTACATTTACTATTTTGGGCTGCAGAATGGACTATACCACATTAAGTTACAAATGACAATTAAAATATACTATCTCTTCCTCTTTGAAGTCTTTGTCTATGACCCACACTCCAAGGGGTCATTTTTACTCTGCTATGGGATTTATTGTCCAGCTGGCTTATTCTCATTTGACATTTTATTTTTTCTTACTAGGTCACTTTCACATATCCTGTTCATTTCTGATGTTCACTGAGAACTTTTTGCAAACAAAAAATGTCAAAGAAATTATTTATTGAACAAAAATAGCTTCTTCCAGTGGAAATATAGTGGTCAGATACTAGACTAATATTTTTTGTCTCCACTAAACATGCATGCTTTAGATGGACATAATTATTATTTGTATATTTTTGAAAGGATTTAATTGGACTCAGAAAAATATGAAAAGAAAAAAAATCACAATGAAAAAAATTAAGTGAGACAACTAGGATGATATGATGTATTTATGTAAAAATACTCTATTTTGCATGATTATTTTAATAAACTTAGGAAATTACTTTCTGATGAAAAAGATATCAGAAATATTATATAAGATTCTGTTTACTAATGCTAGTTAAGTAAGATTTATGGTATGCATCAACACTCTCAAGATTACAAAAACATATATTTTAGTAGATTTGAAACAGAATTAGGATAAAGGTCTTTGTTTTTGCATCTCTAACCTTCATAAGTATTTTGAAAAACTATGTAAAATATCACACATTTTAAGATGTCATCTAAAATTTATTATTTTAAATATTTGAAAGATACTTAATTTCAAAAAATAGTATAAATATTGGCATTTTAAAATAAAACTGTTATATTACTTATTGAAAATATAAAAAAAATACAACCACTTAATGCATACCATCATCCATTTATAAAAGCAAAACAAGGCACATAAACATGATATGCCTGCACCTGGGAGGTAACATCTGGATCAACAAATGCATAAGAGACAATGAAGGTATGATTTCAGGGAGATTTTAGAAATAAACTGATAGAAATCACTGAGAGAAAGAATAAAATGGTGAATCAAGAAATCTCTTCAGTTAATTGAGAGCATTAAAGGTTTATTTGTGAATAAGACTAGTTCGTCTATACAAATTTTGGGTTACAGAATGTGCAATGATATTAGTACAAGTTACAGGATAATATTGAATAGACAGTTGTAAATGATCTCTTCCTATGGATGACAATCTAGGCTGTCTGCCGACTGCAATTTGCCCGTAGGAAAATCCATGCAGTCGGCGGCAAAGTGTGATCAGCACACATAGCAGGAAATAACACTGATGCTGTATGTCTTCCTCAAATATTGTGGCCAATATTTTGAGTGAATCCAACAGCAAAGATAACTTCTAATTTGAAGATATTTATTAATTATCTAAAGTAGCAACAATCAAAATAAGAGATAGCAGTAATATAGAAAAGTACGAAGGTTAATATATTTTTCAAGAAGAATCTTCAGGCTTAAATACTATTACTTCTCGACTCTGACTGTACAGTAGAATCATTTGGAAGCTTTGAAAAGTACAGTTACAAGATTACACCTCAAAATAATAAAGAACTCACTATGGGGGAAGTTACATGTAAAAGAATGAAATTAGAACATTCTCCAATATCATATATGAAAATAAATTCAAGATGGATTAAAGACTTAAATGTAAGACTAGCAAACATAAAGCTCCTAGAGGAAAAATAGGCAGAACATTTTTGACATGAATTGTCACAATGCTTTTTCGGATCTGTCTCCTAAAGTGAAAGAACTAAAAGCAAGAATAAACAAATGGGACATAATTAAACTTAAAAGCTTTTGCACAGTAAGGAAACCATCAACAACATGGAAAGACAACCTACTGAATGGGAGGAAATATTGCAAATTATACGACAGATAAGCCAAAATATATAAACAGCACTTACAACTCAACATCAAAAACAAACAAAACAATTAAAAAGTGGGCAGATGGGCTTCCCTGGTGGCGCAGTGGTTGAGAATCTGCCTGCTAATGCAGGGGACACGGGTTCGAGCCCTGGTCTGGGAGGATCCCACATGCCGTGGAGCAGCTGGGCCCGTGAGCCACAACTACTGAGCCTGCGCGTCTGGAGCCTGTGCTCCTGCAACAAGAGAGGCCGCAATAGTGAGAGGCCTGCGCACCACGATGAAGAGTGGCCCCCACTTGCCACAACTAGAGAAAGCCCTCGCACAGAAACGAAGACCCAACACAGTAAAAATAAATAAATAAATTAATAAACTCCTACCAACAACATCTTCTTTAAAAAAAAAAAATGGGCAGAAAACCTGAATAGACCGATATATGTGATATATGAATATATACAATATAATATTACTTAGCCATAAAAAAGAATGAAATTTTGCCATTTGCAACAACATGGATGGTGTTGGAGAGTATTATGCTAAGAGAAATAAGTCAGATAAGAAAGAAAAACACTGTATTATATCACTTATATGTGGACTCTAAAAAACACAGCAACCTAGTGAACATACCAAAAAATCAGATTCACAGATATAGAGAACAAATTAGTGGTTATCTTGGGGAGAGGAAGTGAGGATAGGCAATATAGGTGTAGGGGATTAAAAGATACAAACTACTATGTATAAAATAATCTACTAGGATATCTTGTACATCACAAGAAATAGAGCTAATATTTTATAATAACTATAAATGGAGTATAACCTTTAAAATTTGTGAATCACTATTTCATACACCTATAACTTGTATAGTACTGCATATAAATTATACTTCAATAAAAATAGAACTGAATATGGTACCCCAAAATTAGAAATATTCATTTTATATCCTTTGTCATTAATGTTGTAAGTTTTCAGATTCTTGAGACTTGAAATGTGAAGGAGATAAAGAATTATAACTTTCAGATCATGGCAAACAGTATCCTCTATACAACAGGTAAAAGTTTTACTTGAATACACAGACTTTTAAACTATGAACACTAAGAAGTGTTTAACATCTTTTTTTGGTTACAGCAATGTATGCACATTACTAATTTTATGAATTTTGTGCTATTATCAAGAGTGTTGTGGTCATAAGTAATATTTTAAAATAAGTGACACTGAATGCAGATTATTATTAACCTGTCAATGTATTGGGTAACTTTAGATATTATCATTATAAGTAAGTTGATAAAACATAAAAATTGCATTAAAATACATCCTTTTGTGTCATTTAATAAAATGTCATTAAAGTGTTTGAAATATTTTAGTGAAATTGAAAGAATTTTTTAAATTTAAAAGACTCATAGCACAGGGAGCTCGGTGCTTTGTGACCGCCTGGAGGGGTGGGATGGGGAGGGTGGGAGGGAGGGAGACACAGGAGGGAAGGGATGTGGGAACAGATGTATATGTATGACTGATTCACTTTGTTATAAAGCAGAAACTAATAAAAAAAATAAATAAATAAATAAATAAAAATAAAAAAATACCGTCAAAAAAATAAAAAATAAAATAAAAGACTCAAAGGATTGTATAATTCAAATCAATGTCAATCCAAAGTCACAATCTAAAATGTACATCAAAAAAATTAAACATAAAATGCTAAAAAATTAGACATAAAGTAATTTTGGTACCATAAATTCAAAAATTGGAAACCATTACTGGAAAAAATATACAATTATTTTGTCTATCAAAGTATGTGGAGATATACTTCATAAAGTAATTAAAAATGGTTGTTGAAATGGTAATTAATCAGTAAATTGCTCAAATGTATACTTTATTTAACTGTACAAAACCTATTAAAAACATAATACTCTTCTTTGGTCGATAGTCAAATGATGTTGAGTTCTTCCTCAATTTGGGGATGAGACATTAAGGTGCAAAACTGAAAAACTATATCTATGCACAAAATACCTTGCAGCCTAGTCTTGGAGGAAGATGTGGCCATTGTTTCATATCCAGAAAAAATGATCCGGTAATTCAATGGAAATCTATTGGGAGTGACTGGAAAGGGAAAATATTGGGTTTTTTTGTTTGTTTGTTTTTTAATATCTAAGCTTATATTTATACGTCCTCCGTCCCACTTTATTTTACTTCATGTATTCTGAACTTTGATTAATATTAACTTTTGATGTTCCTTAAGACATTTTGATGAACTATGACATTTTTAAATTTGGAAAATCCTTAAAAATCATCCATTTTATCAAAATATCTCTTGCTATAAATGAGGAAACTAGGATGTAGTGAAGTTGTGACTATTGTAATGTTATGAAATGAAACACTTGGTATACTGATCTAGATTTAACATCTTCATAGTTATCTTCTATATGTTCTTTAAACACAGGCCAGCCTGATGCATTTTCAAGATGAATGACTAGGCAGTGCTTCTTGTCGTCCAGTAGAAAGGGAATCTCTTTGTCCCATTCTTCTTTGTGTTAAATCTGAAGGTATGTTTATTCTTGTTATGCTTTGGAACATCACCATTCCTCATAATGACAACTGTTGTATATATATGTTTTTAATAACTAAGCTCTCTTTCAATTGATTCCAGAGAGGTCTTGGTATACTGAAGCCAGAAGCGTGAGATTTATTGTCCTCACATATTGTTATTATAGCAAAATGTACTGTTTGTTTTTTGCTTTCTATATCCAAATCATCTTAAAATTCCTTAAATAACTATACATAATATTAGACAAAATTTAAAAACACTCTAAAGACTTACATGCATTAAGTTACACAGAATCCATTTAAAAATATGAGAATGGATAAGATCAAAATTGCAGTAGCCTCAAGTGATCTGTGTCATAATAAGTTAAGACATATCTAGTAAAACTAGTGAGATGTTAAAAGGAAATTTTGATTATATTGAAATGCATAATGCCCAAGAAACTAATATTACTAAAAATACTTTCCAGAAAATAGCTTTTATTATAATATTGCAAAATAAAGGTTTTCTCTATTAAAATTTGTTCCTTAAGAAAATGCACCTTGAACAATTTCCTCAATCTTCTGCAAAATTCTTTTTCAGTCTGTAAAATAGAAATAATAATGGACCTTGCTTGATTACAATGAGATGTCTCATGTAATATCACTATAAGAGGATTGGCACATTAAACCTTCAAAATTCTCCCATATGTGTACAAATGTGGACACATGTGTACACATGTGTATACACAAAATTAGCAACCCCCATCCACATATCAAATAGTGGAAGTGTAATGCAGATATTAAGTGTCCAAGTATTGTAGGTTGGAACCAAAGAAGCAAAAATGGCAACTTTTTTAAATATAAAGTTATTTTTTCAGGTGAAAACTAAAGAAAATAGTTGAAGATATAAAGAAAAAAGTGTGCAGAAGGGCCATCAAGCAAAAGCTAGAACATCATTGTCCAGTAGAAATATAATATTTCTTTTATATTAATCACAAAATGCAAGCCATGTATATAATTTTAAAGTTCTAGTAGCCACATTAAGAAAAGTAAAAACAGATAAAACTAACTCTAATAAAATATTTGATGTAATCAATATATCAAAAATGTTTTCATTCCATTATTAATATTTCCCATTATTCTTTATTTTTATTATGTTCAGAATCTTGTGTATTCTTCACACTCAGAGTACAGCTCAAATTGAATGATGCCCAGCAGCCACGTGTCTCTTCATTGTTGTATCACACAGCTCAGATCTAGAGAGTTAACTTGATTCACAAAACTTACAGAACTACGAAGCAGTTATTAATTTAATAAAAGTGGTCAAGACATCACTATAACATTAATGTTTTAAGACTGAATGGAAAATATTTGAAGCAGCTTCTGTGGATAATCACAAGTTCAAAGTTTAATTACTCTATATTGTAATGCAGGTCATTTTAATAAAAGTATTAAATGTAGTTTTAACTAAGGTAAAATTAAATGTATAAACATTATTAATTTAAATGAATTATTTATTATATTGGGAAGTATATTGATAATTAATGTAAATTAATCTATTATAAAATGATTTTACAAAATATAAAGCCAAATAAAAAATTTAAGCTATTATTAAGCATGACAAGAGAAGAGAAGAAGTAAAACCTTAGGTGGTAAATTTATTTCTGATTACACCTTCAGGAATGTTATTTGGCAATTTATAAATCTATTAAAGTGGGATTGCTAGTGATGGTGTGTGAAATAAGTCCAGTTTATTCCTTAAAGTAGAATGAATTAGTTTATTTCATGGTCATTTTTGGTGAACCATAAAGATAATGAAAACATAAATTTTACTATTCAGTCAGAAATCACTTTTAGTACTTTCAATTGATAGTAACTATAACCATCAAATTCTATTGTCTGAGGACTATCTTGGGCTAGTGCTCTGAAATTTGCTTTGTACCAGTCTTCGGAATATAACTACACTAAATGCGACTTGAATTTAATCTTTTGTATTTTTTTTTGAAAAGTTACAAAGCAAATTCAATGTTTTAAGACAAAGCAGAAATTGAAAACAAAATGTTAATGCATAAGTGTGCCAATTAGAGAGTTTTAATGTGAAATGTCTGCTGAGATCAGGACTGACACCAGGGACAACTGGAATATTTCTGAGATTGACGATGGTACTCTCTATGAATTGACTTTATTGTCTTATGTTGCTTCCTAGCTAGACATTGCCTGCCATATTTAGCCTTTATACCATTTTATAAATCAGGAAACAGCCAACTATTACTTGCTTGACAATCTTTCTGTTGGAACATTGCTATCTTACATAGGGACTTCACTCATTTGTCCCACAAATAACTGAGTATCAGCAATAGGCCAGAGGTTCCAGAGAGAAACAGGTAAATAGGACAGAGAGGACAAAGGGAAAATAGTAATTACCAAGGAAGGAAGATGAGTGAATCGGCAAACATGGCAATGTGTGACAAAAGTATGGAAGTTATAACAGAGAGAGCATACACGAAAGGCATTTACTCAAATAAGTCAGTTAGGGAAACATCTCTAAAGAAAATGGGAACATCTTCTTGACTGATTATAAATAGGCCAAGGTGATACTAGGTAGGTGACAAAGATATTTACTGAACACCCTGTGGATACTGAATTACTGGAAAACCTTTATAGGAGAAGAGAATGGTACCTTTCTGTCAAAGTATATCTCTCACAGGTTTTACATAGTTTGATAAATTTATATGGATATTTAATAACAATTTACTTTGCATAAGCTAAATTTAAATATCAGTTTAAGATTTGGAGATTATCAGTTTCTTAAAAGAGGGAATGCCACCTGTACTAATCCACTGACAGAAATCAACTATACAAAACTCAGAATAAATTTCTCATAAATTCTCATTGTATTATATAGTATTTTAGAGAGATTTTTGTTAAGTTTTTCTCTTTTTTTTAACTTGTTTTTAAAAACAAGATTTCTAGGATGCAAATCTAAGTAATAAGGAAACTAGGTTGATTTTTTTATCAAATTGAAAACAGCAAAAAAATCTCAGTAGGTAAACTATTTCTTTTCATTAGTATGATTTCCCTCTATAGTTCAATATCATTCCAAGATGTAAATCACTGACTTCTCTCAGTTCATTTTAGACAGAAGCACTGACAATGGCCTAGCCTGGATTTCTGTTTTAGATGGCCTCCCATTAATCACTTTGTTTTCATGATTCTATACAGTTTTAAAGTTTCGCTTCATAGAGCAAAACATTATGATCTATATCATATCCCAAAATAATATGTTGCCCTGGTTTTTTATTGCTTACAGTAGCTTTTCTAAATTGTGTCTGAATACTAACTCCCTTTCATGCTACTATATACCTTTCAGATGGATTTATTTATTAATATATATATATATATATATATATATATATATATATATATATATATATATATATATATATATATATATCAGGTCATAATTTTAGGAAGATATGACTATAGATGTGATTTTATATTTATCTAGTAATTCCTATTAGAATGACTTCAGTAGAGCTGTGGACATATGGAAGCTTAAAAACAATGAGTTTATCTGCTGTTCCTTGAACTGTACAATTTTAGATGAGATTCTAATTTCTAAACTACAGTCTCCAAAAGTGATGGTTTGAGTCAATTCTTTGTTTAAAACAAACCAAAAAATAGTTAAAATATATTTATTAATGCAACTTCCTCAAATATTTGGCTTTATTTTCTTAAATATGTACCTTACAATTGAGTGGTCTTTGCCTTTGATCAGTAGTCTGTGGCTCAGAACTCCTGGATATCCTATAACTCATGACTATAAATATTTAATAATTTTGGTTACTGCTTTTATTTTCAATCTTAGGTAAAATACAAAACAATTATATTAGTATCACCACAGTTTGAGAGTAAATAAAATTAAAAATTTTTGAACCCATTGTGGGAAGGATATTACGTTCCAATTTATATGACACCTACCCATCCTTGATTCTATTCTTCTGTTCTTAATTGATAAATTAAGTTGCCAGACATAATGCATCTCCATGTGATTAATGGATTTGAAAATTTCAGAAAATGTCTTCAGCATCATCTGTGTGTATGGTTTCTGGATAAATGCAAAAGTCTGCAAGCCTTCATATGTTACTACTCCATTGATAGTTCATGTAGAGTTTGAAAAGAGAGTTGCAATTAGAGTAAAGTTATCTAAAATAATGTCTCATCAAGCCAATCTCCTTTTCACGTTAAGTATAACTATAAGATAATTTTTTAAAATCAGCTATCAAAATTGTTATAATGACAAGAGAATAATGTTAAATTCTTAAATGTATGCTTAATGTAGTTCTCCTTCTAGTAATTATGGATCCCTTTTGCTTAGGGCCACTGAAAATATTCCCCAGCATATAAAAACAATCTTTCTGAAGACAATAGAAGGTGGTGAAGTGGGGACACGTTTGAGAGGCCCTGGAAGACAAGGAGATGAAGACCAGTCTGGAATCTGGATCCACCCTTGTCTAATGTTGTTCCTGGTCAGGAAGATGTGGTAGAGTCAGAGCTACACTTCTGACCCTCTTAAGGGATAAACAGATCCAGCTGTATAATTTAATGCTCAGTGCAAAATGATAATATTGGGCCGCTGCTGAGATGAGGAAATCAGTCTCCCCTACCAGGAGCCCCTCTGTCTCACCCAGCCCTAGAGATTTCAAACCCAAGGCTATGAGTGTTTACTACCTGGATGGGATGGGCCAGAAGCCTCACCTTCTCGCTTGCCAAGTGCACAGTGGAGCTTCGAGCCTGGGACGGGAAGGTCGTCCCCTTGTCCCTCTCTGAGATTCCGGGGGCTGGTGCCTGAGCCCAACTCCACTGCACTCAAGAGCAGGCCCTGTGAATGGTGGAATGCAGACCACCCAGAACAAGGCAACCCTGTCACTGCCCTGGGTGAGGGCGGCAGCCATTGAAGAACAGGGATGAGAAGGAAGGATATGGGCAGTAAGCATTCCCAGAAAGAGTGGTCCAGAGAATCCTCCTGTGGGGGAGAGGCAGGATGAGCTGAAACACAAGTCCCCAGCATGTTGTCTGTCTGTTATCCCCACAGGATTCACAAAGCCCTAATTCAAAAGATAACATTTTTAAGAACTCCATGACTGTGATTACAGAGTGTAAAACTTCAAACACAAGCCCATTTGTGTGGGGAGCCTTGAGTGACAGACCGCACTGGTCACAGCTCATGAAGACAGCCAGGGAATAAGGTAGATACAGTGTCTATAGGAACTAATCAACTTTGCCTTTGTACCTCAGCCTATAGTAAATGATTGCACAAGTGGTGGGTTGCGATGAAAGTTTTTTCACCAAAACTGGCAGAGGCCCAGATTTGGTGTCAGGCTGCTGTTTGCCAAACGCTGGTATAAAGTATGACAAAATAAAGCAAATATATTTTAAAATATTTTATAGTAGAAGCTCTCAGCATCTCCACCTCTCTCCATGAGCATTTTGTGATGTGGATTTACTTCTCTGAACTAGATTTAGTTAATACCTTCCCTCTTATAAAAGCATTAATTCCAGGCTGCTATTGTAGGGTCTGTTGGTCCAGGAATATCTACTACAGAACATCAGGAGTACTTCCTTCCTCAGGCATAGAACTGACTTTGTCTTTGAGCAGAGTTTAGAGGATTGACTGTGTATTTGTGTCCAGGAGATGATTATGAGGCAGGGCTGCACAGGGTTGGTTTAATACTCGGGAAATCCTATATTATAGAGCAGTTGAAGAAAATTAAAGTGAGATTTGTGAGGAAAAGTAAAGATCTCTATCAGCAGGTCCAAGCTGGCAAAAGTAGAATCATGCACAGGAGGTGGAGCCTGGAGCCTGATATCAGACAGATATTGTCTTTTCCTTGAATGGATTGAGAACAAAGGGACAGATTACACAGTGGTGGTTGTGGGGCATAAAAACTTAAAAATAAAAAGTTATGTTATCTTTATAAGTAGTACTGTGTTGAGTTTATATAATTTTATAGTTATTATGAAATGACTTAATTCAGTTAAAAGCTTTGATTAATTTTAATTTTTCATAATCCCCTAATATTAATAATTGGAAAAATATTGTCATAATTGATAACTTTAGTGATTCAGTGAAACTAGTTTATAGAGTTTAAATTCAATTTAGTTAAATAGAACCTATGGTAGAGAGCTATACCTGATGAAAGAACATTCCATTTCTTTATATTAAGTATCTTTCATCAATAAATTCGTACTTATGATCATGTTATATTAGTTATTTGTAGAATGCTTTTTAGAATATTTTTACTTTTGTAGTTTGTCAATAATAAATAACAATGGTATTTTTACAATTTATAAAAGAATCAAAGGGGATGTGAGGTCCTTAATGATAGAATCAATAATTAGTTGATCAAAATGATATTATTTAATTATCTAAACATCATTAAATACACTTATTTTCACACTTTAAAAATACAGAACTGACTTTTTCTATCCTATTTGAAATATAAAAGACAAAACAATAACTTCTAAATGCTCTTATGCTTCATGCATCTGATGCATAACATGGTTTGATTGCATTTCTACTGAGATTTCCCTACAACTCATGTGTCCTTGATACTGTCTATATACATAGTAATAAAATATATGTGTAATAAAATATTTTTATTAAAATGTATTTTATAAAATAAATTTTATTTTAAAACTTATTTTTGAATAATTGTTATAAAAATGTACAAAATATAAATATTGTAAACAAAATATATCAGTACAACCACAAAAAAAAAATTTAAGCTCTTTATTTTTGGCAAATGCTTGGTAAAGATTTAAGTCATTAGCTACTCAGTACTTATGGATTCTGTTTGTCTAAACTCGTTGGCATGAAGGGAAGCAAAATGTACCATCTTTAAACATAGCTCTTTAGCATAATGATTATTGTGATCTGGTTACTAAAAAATAACTAAAATAAAAAATAAACTGCAGACATGGGAGAATTTCTGAAAAATCAAGTAGAAATTATCCTTTTGTAAGAGACGCTTACATTTGTTAGGGGAATCTACATTTGTAAGTGTGCTTCTCTTTTGTATCAGGAAGAAGAGGATGAATGACTAAGTCTCTGGAAGCTTTGATCAATGGAGAAGGCAAGGACTTAAATCTACACCAGACCCATACCCTTGGTTATTGTGCTTCCCTGGTAACTGCCCAGAACTTCCTCGTCTCCCCAATGTTTTCTTCTGTCATTTGCTGGAGATGGTGTGAAGGTGGTGGTTCGGGCCATTTAGAGAGTTACTCAGTTTTCCTGGGTCTCTCCCATGTGTACAGGAGGTATACTTGGTATTAAACTTCGGTTTGTTTTTCCCTTGTTAATCTATCTTTTGTTACAGGGAGGGGTCTCAGACAAGAACCTAGAAGTGTAGATAGAAAATCATGTTTCTTCCCCTACAGTTATTTGCAACAACTTTTCCTGAGTCACTTGTCTCCCCTGTTAGATTTTCAGTTCCTTAGCAATGAAAGCAGTTACATCTCTATCTCCTTCCTTCCTGTCTGGAAGGCCTGCATTTCTTACTGCGTTCCATAATGTAAGTCTATTTCCTCCTGAGGTCCCAGTAAAATAAGAGGATATCATGCCTTCCTTCTGTGCCTCTCCCCGTAATTCACTTCCACACAGACACACAGAATTGTGTGACTATATATGAATATTCGACTAATGTGTGTGTGTATATATATATATATATATATATATATATATATATATATATATATGGTATTTATTTAGATTTCTTCGACATTTATGGGTTAAAATGTTTAAATTGACATTTATTTTTTTAAAATTATTTCACTTTTAAAATAAGTGCCATATGATTTCGTCTCCTCAAATAAAGTTCTATAAAGTGATTTTTAAAAGATAAATGTAAACATTTTTAATTCATATCTAAGTACTAATTTGAAATATGCACTGGTATACACAGTTCCTACTAACATTCAGCCATATATTCTAACTAAACAACCCCTTATTTTAACACTTAGAGGAACTTTTTTCTCCCTACCGTCTTATACTTTCTTTAAACTAATGCATGTCAGAATACTGAGAAGTGCATTTTCCTATTTATCTTTCCAATAAAATTTATTTTTTTCTTATAATTTCTCAGGTAAATATAGATTCAATGTCTTTAATCCTTTTTTTTTAAATAAAACAACTGTTTTTTCCCATACAACTTGAAAATATTACTAATTTGCCTATGATTATCAGTTATTTTATTTATTCTACTAAAAGTTTTTTGAAAACATTTTGATTAGGATAATGTGTTATATAATTTTTTTTGTTAAGATAATCATATATTAGCTAATTTTTGCCTCAATGAGGCACCGAAGCAGACATTTCTCAAAATAATTGGACCACTTACATGGAACCTCACATTTAAGTTTTGATGGTTTTCATATTTTGCTTATATGAAATATTTACGCAGTATTTACAAGGTCTTTTACTTTAAAACTAATTTGATCCAAAGTTATCTATCAGATACAACTATTAAACATATTAAACATATGTATACACACATACATATGTAACAAACTAAGGTGCAAAACATAATTAAATAGAAAAAGTACCACCACAAAATAATATAAAAACAGCAAACTCTGATTAGGTTCTAATTATATAAGTGAATGTGCAATCTAATTTTATGTGTAATAACTGCAATTAGTTCAGAAAAAGGAGAGATGAGTGTGCATTTTGGTTCTTGTATTCATATTATCAAAATAACAGGTGAGGAGATTAATCTCTGTTTACAAATATGCCTGAGTGCTAAAATATCTATGCCTTTACAAAAAATTAGTATCCTCGTAGATTTACTTGTAATAGTATTTACCACCATCTTTTTAATATCAACGTTAAGGTTTCGCCAGTAACAGGCATTTAGGTCACTGCAATAGATTTGGAGACACAAACCATGTGAGACTTTGCACCTTTCTTTATGTACTGTAAAATCTGGTTAATTACTTTATAGTCTTCTTAAAAGATAATAACCAAAAATGGAATATAGAATATAACCAAGGGTATAGTCAAAACCAAATTCTTCACTTTTTATAAAGCCCAATTGTGATTGATATTGAAAGATGTATTCAGTGTTCCAAAACATGATTACATGCACATATACACATTCTGTAGCTACACTTAACCACATTTTGTGATAATTCTCAATATGAATTCCTATTTGGAAAATAATATGAAGTATTTTTAAATTAGATAGTGTCCAACAATTCTTAAAAAAAACTATTCAAGTACAAATTCAATGATGTATTTTAATTTTTTTTTTTAATCTAGGAAGGCTGAATCAAATGCTAGTTATTGGCAGACAGATGTCTTTTTTACATCTAGTTCATTTTGTGAAATATGTTTTGCAATTTTTTAAAGCCAGTTAGGAGTAAAGATGTATCCAGTTATAAGCAGATAGTTGGAAATTATTTTAGAAGTCATAAACTATTTAATCAAACCAGTTGAAGGTATTCAAATATATCTATATTTAGAATAAAGTTAAATACATGTAAAGTATGTAGTACGATTCCTAGCATATAAACATATTTATAACAAGAATATTAATATTAATTGTAAATATGCTTAATTTGATTTGTATAAACTCTGGTTAAGCTTTCAAACCATGTTAGTCTCTCAGATTTTATGCTCTATCAGCCTTCTAGCATATTAGAAAATCAAGCTCCTATATCTCTACATTCCAGGGAAATTACATTCCATCCTCCATAGCAGTAAGCACTTGGTCAATATGAAATTGTGTGGATTTTCAATGTTCTGTAGGTTTTCATCAAAGAGACTTTTTGGGGACACACTTTCATTTCGAGGAAGGAGATAATTTATATATCTAGTTGAAGCAGTATTTTTGGGCTGCAGTCAAACTCTGACTATGTTTTCTAATAAATATACCACTATCCTCATGGGACAGGGGCAGGATCATTTATAAGACAGCTTAAATCAATCCTTGGGGAAAATTCTAAATGTAATTATATCTTGGAAAGGCAGATAGGGTTTTTTGAAAGGAAACTCAGTATTTAAAGTTTAAATTAAATGAACAATTAAGGTGAAATATGCGTTAAAATATAATATGGAGCATACAAAATAATAGGTGACTTTGTTGTCATTTTAGAGCACAAAAGGTGCAGAAAGAGTTGATTGTCTCATCCCCAAATTAAGCTTGATTATCTTTTAAAAAATACAAATTATATGACTTAATATATATTCTTCCACAACTGTCAGTAACTTTCAATAATCTTTGAGAATCAAACTCATTTACCTAAAATAAGATCTTACTTACCTGTGGTTACACACCATTAGTGGTGATTTTTAAGTTAATTTAGAATTTCTGATTTTATATATACATATACATGTGTGGGTGTGTGATGTATGTGTGTGTATATATATACATATTTTAGATGAAGGAGACATTATTTTGTATTCAATGTATGTGTGATCAGGTTGTACAACCTAACTTAAAGGGATATATTCCTGGAAAATTTCTAAAGAAATATGAGGCCAACAGAAAAAAATATGGTGACAGGGAGATTGAGGACATGTAATTAATTATACTTATTCAAATGAAAGAATAAATATATGTACTAAAAAATAATACAAATGAAACTACTTATCTCAATTGTGTAGTACTGTGTATTTTAAATTATTTTCTTGTCAATATAAAACATAATATTGCTGTCTGCTCTATATAAAATATGTGCTCACTTATTAATCTTGCTTTGCTAATGGTAACATGCATCCTTAGAAGAATTTTCCCTATATTTGGCATCAGTTTAAATAATTAATTTACTCCTAACCTTATGTCATTCACATAAATGGACTTTAAAATTCTCAATTCTAGAAACACAAATAGACTTGAATATTGGACAGGTTCCAGTTGACTTTCATTTAACAAATATGGCAAGGTTGAGCAGTATTAAAACATCAACTCTGACGTTTGAAATTTCCCTTCCTAATCACTCTCCTTATCTCATTTTATAATGCACAAATAATTTACACCACAGAAACGAGACGTTGAGCAACATAGAGACTTCGCTCCATTTCTTTAAAGCATCATGACCTTGGTGTTATTATTGGAATAATGGTTTGGTGGAGAAGGCAATGATTTAGAGACAGGAGACTTCCTATCTAGCTCTTCCATTCCCAGCTCTGCTCTTGTGTCCCTTCTGGGTCTAGGATGAAAATACGACTGTTTAAAACCCCAATTAGGACTCCCCTTCACTACTAATGCCAGTGTTTAGAATGTGAAAAGACACAAGTGTATATCAACTTGAACTTCCTTATGCAAACCTCAACACCCACTGAAGCAACAACCTTATGACGAGGCTGCACAGATGGCTGTGAGCTGCAGTGGCAGCAAACCTTTACCTGCTTCCCCCCTTTGGTTTGCATGGTCTTGAGCTCACACACCTGGTTGGATCGAATGCATGACAGAGGTGTTTGAAGAACTATACTTCAGAGATAATTGAATCCATAGATAGTTCATGAATATTGTTAATGCTTTCAAGAATTAAATTTTAACTCAAGTCGATTTTACTTCAAATAACATATATTTTACTTTATTTTTTTTACAGCAAACTGCTTTAATATTTATTTTTACTGAAGATGAAGCTTCATCAGACTCTATTTTCAAACATTACTTTCATGTTATTCTTAGTAACTGAGACCCTTACATGTGACAATATATATTTGGCGCACATAAGCACAACTGTAATGGCATATGCCTTCCTATATGTTAACATGGTAATTTTAAGTATTATAATGTACTGAATTGCAAATATAATTCATTATAAATTATTTCATGTATTACTATTTTGTTTGGTTTCACTTACCATTCTCTATAATTCAGTCCATTATATTTGTGTTGCACATAATGAATTTTAAAGTCCCTTTACATGCATCATGTTATTTGATGTTTGCAAAAACCCTGTGCAGTAGAAATAATATATATTATTCTGTACTGATGAAGAGCCAGCTCAAAGTGGTCAAAACACCTGATCAGGGACACACAGTTAGTGATTGACTGAGCAGGATTCCAGCAGGTTTGTCCTTCATACCAAAATTCTCGAAACAAGAACACTAAAACACATTGGTACAGTGTTTCACTATGTATGTATTCAGATGGAATCTTGAGTTTAAAAAAGCATGACTCTAAAACGGGAAGTGCACTTGTGTTTGTGTGTGTGTGGACAAAGATATAGATTAAATACACACAAATTAGAAAGACATTTGAAAGAAAGACTATAGAAAAAGGCTTGAGAGACATGACTTATATTCTTGGACCAAGCACAGGGAATTGAGACCGTCAAGGTTGGTCAATCACTTCAATGCTTTAAGCCTCAGTTTTCTCATCTGTAACAGGAGCTCTTTGGACTATGTGAGTGCTAATGTATCTTCTTATTCTACATGTCTCTATCTTTCACTCTATGTCAAGGATGAATAAATGCCCATGACCAGACAATCAGCAATTGTTTTCATTATCCCAGGCTTGAATTGTAGCATATCATTTCATTAAAACACATATTAATAAAGATTAAACCAAAATTTTATAGCATAGTTAATTTAATGTCAAAATGATGTTTGTTGTCATGTGGGTATTTGCAATGACTATTTGGATTTGATTACTATAGTACCTAAAGGATTCATCCTTTAATAAGTATTGTTTGACACCTATAACAAATGCCAAATTTTTTATAGCATCCATCTAGACTGAATAGATTGAAAGTTTCAGAATGATTATTCAACTAAATGTCATTGATTGGTCAGTTTTTCCCATGCTGGTAATATCTTTAATCATAAATAACTACATTTATTCAGGATTTCTCAGAAAGTGTCATCTGATTAACCAATCTTCTATAAGCTGTTTGTTTGTTTGACTGTTTAGGAAATTTTACAGGATATTGAGGTTATGTTCTTTGCTTAGGTAGTACCATAATTTCAAAGCAAAATAGGGAACAGAGAGGGAGAAGTACTCTTTCTCCTGCAGTATTTCCCAAAATGGTTTCTGAGAAATATTTCTCCCATGAGCTGTGTCTAAGGTCAAATAATTTTGGAAAATGTTAAAACCCCTCAGTGATGGACCTGCTACCATTTTTAATGCTCTAACTACAAAAGTAGACAAGCAGTTACAGATTTCCCATTTAGACATATTCTAATTTGCAGAGCATTTTGCAATACAATAGAATAATGAAAACTTTAAATAAAATGGAGGGTAATTTAACTTAAAGATAAAATTATTTCAATAAGTTCTCTATTTCTTTTCATTAATTTCCACTTAGTTCACTTATCCTTTAAACTATATTATACATTTTGCCAGAATTGTAAAAGAAGCTGTATTTTCTGTCCCTGAAGTTGGAGCATTCCCTTGCGATATTCAATGTGTAACAAGATTCTTGTCTGGGGTCAGTGAGAGAGAGCAGAGCAGCCTGAGTTCAGAGACCTCGCAGTATGCCAGATCATGTAGGGCCTTTTAAGCCTTATTACAGTATGGGGTTTCAATTGCTAGGAGAGGTCATGGGAGGGTTTGTAACAAAAAAGTGTTATAATCTCTTTATACTTTGAAAGGATTTCCATGGTTTCTGTGTCATAAATAGATCACAACTAATATTGGAATGGATGATGGTGAGTCTGCCTTTTAAAAACTTTTTTGGGGGTTATTCTTAATAACCCCCTTTTTGGGGGGTTACACATTTTGGGGGGGTTATTCCAAAGTTATAGTGTAGAGAGGTAAAGCTGGAATTATTTATTGTTTACATAGCAATTTGTTTTGAGAATTAATGAGGATATATTTGTCAATAGCTTAACAACAATTCCTGGTACAAAGGGAATGCTAAATATAAGTATATATCACATACTTGTAAAAATCATCTCTTCAAGTGGGCAAGTATGGAGACACTGTATCTAGACAAGTTGCTAAACTAGAGATACACAATTGCCAGCCTCAAATGAACTCTTGGAATTATCCAACAATTAAATTATTTATTATTCTTATTATCTTTTACTCTTCAACTTTTCTTGCTTTCTTAATTCTCCTAAAAATATGTACCTTTTCAGCTATCTGATAACCTCACTATATGCTCCTTGGGGGTGGGTGGGATTGTAATAATCTCCAACCCATATTAAACACATTGCTCTAGGAACTGTTGGAAGTATATTTCATTACTTTTCTTAACAACCTCCTAAATGAGATTCTATTTTATTGCTACTTAACCAGTGAGGAAATTGACAGAGAGGCATAAGTAACTTTCCCAGAGTCACACAGTTAGTAAGAGGCAAAGCAGGAAATTCAGACTCAGGCAGTTTGATCCCAAAGCCCCTCTCTCTTAATCATTCCTTTCTCAACACAGATTTGAAGATCTATCATCAAGAGTAATTTCTGCAGGGTTCCTATTCCCAGCAAAGGCTAGCCCCTCTTCATACTCCTGGATCTTGTCTCCATTATTTATCTCTGTTTCTTCAGCTCTCCCTCTCCAATGGTTCATCCTCATCAATATTCATGCATGCTCTAGTAATTTGCATATCTGCAAATCCCTCCTGTTAAGCTGACAATTTTTTACTCTCTTTCAGGGCACTCCTCTTAAAATATCTGTTAGCTGACGACATCTGATCCTTCAATTCCTATGTTTTCTACTACAGATGAATTTTTCATTTGCCATCTAATAATGAATAACTTCCTGTTATATTGTAGAAAAATCCAGAGTTCATTTCTTTGTCATCCCCGAATTTTCAGAAGAACTACTCTTAAGAGTTTGGTGTTTATCTTCCCAGATTTTTCTCTACAATCTTTAATTATATATTTGTATATGTGTGTATATCTATATCTCTATCTACATATATATAAATATATAATATACAAATATCTCCTAGGAAATATTTAAGGTTTAACAGGTCTGGTTGAACTTAATTAGAATATACATAGGTTTAGATTAATTATATCATATTCTACATAGCATGTGTTTCTTTTTTAAACATCTTTATTGGAATATAATTACTTTACAATGGTGTGTTAGTTTTTGTTTATAACAAAGTGAATCAGATATACATATAGATATATCCCCATATCACCTCTCTCTTGTGTCTCGCTCCCTCCCACCCTCCCTATCCCACCCCTCTAGATGGTCCCAAAGCAATGAACTGATCTCCCTGTGCTATGGGGATACTTCCCACTAGCTAGCTATTTTACATTTGGTAGTATTTATAAGTCTATGCCACTCTCTCACTTCGTCCAAGCTTACCCTTCCCCCTCCCCATATCCTGAAGTCCATTCTCTATGTCTACAACTTTCTTCCTGTCCTGCCCCTAAGTTCTTCAGAACCTTTTTTTTTTTAGATTCCATATGTATGTGTGTGTGTGTGTGTGTGTGTGTGTGTGTGTTAGCATACAATATTTTTTTTTTCTCTTTCTGACTTACTTCACTCAGTATGACAGTCTTTAGGTCTATCCACCACACCACAAATAACTCAGTTAAGTTTCTTTCCTCTTTTTTTTTGGGGGGGGGAATTTTATTTTATTTATTTTTTTACACAACAAGTTCCTCTTAGTTATACATTTTATACGTATTAATGTATATATGTCAATCCCAATCTCCCAATTCATCACAGCACTAGCACCTGTGCAACTTTCCCCCATTGTTGTCCATAAATTTTGTTTCTTTTCATGGCTGAGTAATATTCAATTGTATGTATGTGCCACACCTTCTTTATCCATTCATCTGTCAATGGACAATTAGGTTTCTTCCAGCTATGTCCGGTTATTGTAAATAGTGCTGCAATGAACACTGTGGTACATGACTCTTTTTGAATTATGGTTTTCCCAGGGTATATGCCCAGGACTGGGATTGCTAGGTAATATGGTATTTCTAGTTTTAGTTTTTTAAGGAACCTCCATACTATTCACCATAGTGACTCAATCAATTTACATTCCCACCAATAGTGCAAGAGGGTTCCCTTCTCTCCACACCCTCTCCAATATATATTGTTTGTAGATTTTTTGATGATGGTCATTCTGCCCTGTGTGAGGTGATACCTCACTGTAATTTTGATTTGTATTTCTCTAATGATTAGTGATGTTGAGCATCTTTTCATGTGTTTGTTAGAAATCTGTATATCTTTGGAGAAATGTCTATTTAGGTCTCCTGCTCAATTTTGAATTGGGTTGTTTGTTTTTATGATATTGAGCTGCATGAGCTGCTTCTAGATTTTGGAGATTAATCCTTTCTCAGTTGCTTCATTTGCAAATATTTTCTCCCATTCTGAGGGTTGTCTTTTAGTCTTGTTTATGATTTCCTTTGCTGTGCAAAAGCTTTTAAATTTCATTAGGTCTCATTTGTTTATTTTTGTTTTTTTTTTTCCATTTCTCTAGGAGGTGGGTCAAAAAGGATCTTGCATGATTTATGTCATAGAATGTACTGCCTCTGTTTTCTTCTAAGAGTTTATAGTGTCTGGCCTTACATTTGGGTCTTTAATCCATTTTGAGTTTATTTTTATGTATGGTGTTAGGGAGTGTTCTAATTTCATTCTTTCACATGTAGCTGTCCAGTTTTCCCAGCACCACTTATTGAAGAGGCTGTCTTTTCTCCATTTTATATTTTTGCCTCCTTTGTCAAAGATAAGTTGATGATATTTGCATGGGTTTATCTCGAGGCTTTCTATACTGTTCCATTGATCTATATGTCTGTTTTTGTTCCAGTACCATGGTGTCTTGATTATTGTAGTTTTGTAGTAGAGTGTGAGGTCAGGAAGCCTAATCCTTCCAGCTCTGTTTTACTTTCTCAAGACTACTTTGGCTATTTGGAGTGTTTTGTGTTTCCATACAAATTCTGATTTTTTTTGTTCTAGTTCTGTGAAAAATGCCATTGGTAGGTGGATAGGGATTGCATTGTATCTGTAGATTGCATTGGGTAGTATAGTCATTCTCACAATGTTGATTCTTCCAATATAAGAACATGGTATATCTCTCCACCTGTTTGTAACATCTTTAATTTCTTTCATCAGTATCTTATAATTTTCTGCATACAGGTCTTTTGTCTCCTTAAGTAAGTTTATTCCTAGGTATTTTATTCTTTTTGTTGCAATGGTAAATGGGAGTGTTTTCTTAATTTATTTTTCAGATTTTCCATCATTAGTGTATAGGGATACAAGAGATTTCTGTGCATTAATTTTGTATCCTGCTACTTTACCAAATTCATTGATTAGCTCTATTAGTTTTCTGGTAGCATCTTTAGAATTCTTTATGTATAGTATCATGTAACCTGCAAACAGTGACAATTTTACTTCTTTTCTGATTTGGATTCATTTTATTTATTTTTTGTCTCTGGTTGTTGGGGCTAAAACTTCCAAAACTATGTTGAATAATAGTGGTGAGAGTGGGAATCCTTGTCTTGCTCCTGATCTTAGTGGATATGGTTTCTGTGTTTCACCACTGAGAACAATATTGGCTGTGGGTTAGTCATATATGGCCTTTATTATGTTGAGGTAAGTTCCCTCTATGCCTACTTTCTGAAGGGTTTTTATCATAAATTGGTGTTGAATTTTGTTGAAAGCTTTTTCTGGATCTTTTGAGATGATCATATGTTTTTTCTCCTTCAATTTGTTAATATGGTGTATCACATTGATTGATTTGCATATATTGAATAATCCTTGCATTCCTGGGATAAAACCCACTTGATCATGGTGTATGTTCATTTTAAGGCACTGTTAGATTCTGTTTGCTAGTATTTTATATAGGATATTTTCATCTATGTTCATCAGTGATATTAGCCTATAGTTTCCCTTTTATGTGACATCTTTGTCTGGTTTTGGTATCAGGGTGATGGTGGCCTCTACGAATGAGTTTGGGAGTGTTCCTCCCTCTGTTACATTTTGGAAGTGTTTGAGAAGGACAGGTGTTGGCTCCTTTCTAAATGTTTGACAGAACTCTCCTGTGGGGACATCTGGCCCTGGGCTTTTGTTTGTTGGATGAATTTTAATCACAGTTTCAATTTCAGTGTTTGTGGTTGGTCTGTTTCTATTTTCTCTTTCTTCCTGGTTCAGTCTTGGAAGGTTGTGCTTTTCTAAGGATTTGTCCATTTCTTCCAGGTTGTCCACTTTATTGGCATATAGTTGCTTGTAGTAATCTCTAATGATCCTTTGTATTTCTGAAGTGTCAGTTGTTATTTTCGTTTACATGGAATATATTTTTCTATCCCCTCACTCTCAGTCTGTATGTGTCCCTACGTCTGAAGTGGGTCTCTTGTAGACAGCATACATAGAAGACTAAAACCTGTCTGTCTTGCTTTTGTATCCATTCAGCCAGTCTATGCTTTTTGGTTGGAGCACTTAATCCATTTACATTTAAGGTAATTATCGATATGTATCTTCCTATCACCATTTTCCCAATTGTTTTGGGTTTGTTATTTTAAGTCTTTTCCTTCTCTTAGGGTTCCTGCCCAGAGAATTTCCTTTAACATTTGTTGTAAAGCTGGTTTGGTGGTGCTGAATTCTCTTAGCATTTTCTTCTCTGTAAAGGTTTTAATTTCTCCCTCGAATCTGACTGACATCCTTGCTGGGTAAAGTAATCTTCATTGTAGGCTTTTCCCTTTCATCATTTTAAATAAGTCCTGCTACTCCCTTCTGGCATGCAGAGTTTCTGCTGAAAGTTCAGCTGTTAACCTTATGGGGATTCGCTTGTATGTTATTTGTTGCTTTTCTGTTGCTGTTTTTAATATTTTTTTTAACTTTTTATTTAATTTTTGATAACTTGATTAATATGTCTTGGTGTGTTTCTCCTTGGATTTATACTGCATGGGACTCTCTGTGCTTCCTGGACTTGACTGAGTGTTTCCTTTTCCATGTTAGGGAAGTTTTCAATGATAATCTCTTTATATATCTTCTCATCCCCTTTTCTTTTCTCTTCTTCTTCTGGGACCCCTATAATTCGAATATTGGTGCATTTAATATTGTCCCTGAGGCCTCTGGGGCTGTCCTCAATTCTTTTCATTCTTTTTTTTTTATTCTGCTCTGCAGAAGTTATTTTCACTATCTTATCTTCCAGGTCACTTATCCGTTCTTCTGCCTCAATTTTTTTGCTATTGATTCCTTCTACGGAATCTTTAATTTCATTTTTGTGTTGTTTTTCATTGTGTTTTTGCTCTTTAGTTCTTCCAGGTCTTTGTTAAACGTTTCTTGTATTTTCTCCATTCTATTTCCAAGACTTTGGATCATCTTTACTATTATTACTCTGAATTCTTTTTCAGGTAGACTGCCTATTTCCTCTTCATTTGTTAGGTCTGGTGAGTTTTTATCTTGCTCCTTCATCTGCTGCTTAATTCTCTGTCTTCTCATTTTGCTTAACTTACTGTGTTTGGGGTCTCCTTTTTGCAGGCTACATGTTCGTAGTTCCCACTTTTTATGGTGTCTTCCCCCATTGGGTAAGGTTGGTTCAGTGGGTCATGTAGCCTTCTTGGTGGAAGGGACTAGTGTCTGTGTTCTGGTGGATGAGGGTGGATCTTGTCTTTCTGGTAGGCATGACTGCATCCGCTGGTGTGTTTTGGGTTTTCTGTGAATTTATTATGATTTTAGCAGCCTCTCTGCTAATGGGTGGGGTTGTATTCCTGCCTTGCTAGTTGTTTGGTATAGGGTTTCCAACACTGCAGCTTGCTGGTCATTGTGTGTAGCTTGGTCTTAGCATTGAGATGGAGATCTCTGGAAGATATTCTCCCATTTGATATTACATGGGACTGGGAGGTCTCTGGTGGACCACTGTCATGAACTTGGCTTTCCCACCTCAGAGGCTCAGGCCTGACACCTGGCAGGAGCACCATGACATTTTCAGCCCCTCGACTCAGAAAGAAAGGAAGAAAAAAAAAGAAAGAAAAAAATAAAATATAAAATAAGTTATTAAAATAAAAATTTATTAAAATTAAAAAATAAAATAGTTACAAAAAATAAATAAGAGAGCAACCATACCAAAAAACAAATCCTCCAATGATAACAAGCACTAAAAACTATACTACAACAACAATAACAACAACAACAAAACAACAGACAGAGCCCTAGGACAAATGGTAAAACAAAGCTATATAGACAAAATCACAGAAAGCATACACATACACACTCACAAAAAGAGAAAAATAAGAAAAAAGAAATATAGGGCCTCCCTGGTGGCGCAGTGGTTGAGAGTCCGCCTGCCAATGCAGGGGATACGGGTTCGTGCCCCGGTCTGGGAGGATCCCACATGCCGCGGAGCGGCTGGGCCCGTGAGCCATGGCCGCAGGGCCTGCGCATCCGGAGCCTGTGCTCCACAACGGGAGAGGCCACAACAGTGAGAGGCCCGCGTACTGCAAAAAGAAAAAAAAAAAAAGAAAAAAGAAAAATATATATATATATATGAAAAAGAAAGAGAACAACCAAATCAATGAACAAATCTATCAAAGATAATAAGCTCTAAATAGTAAACTAAAATAAACATAAAACCAGAAACAAATTAGATGCAGAAAGCAAACCCTAAATCTACATTTGCTCCCCAAGTCCACCTCATCAATTTGGGATGATTCATTGTCTATTCAGGTATTCCACATATGCAGGGTACATCAGATTGGTTGTGGAGATTTACTCCACTGCTCCTGAGGCTGCTGGCAGAAATTTCCCTTTCTCTTCTTTGTTGGCACAGCTCCTGGTGTTCAGTTTTGGATTTGGCCCTGCCTCTGCATGTAGGTCTCCTGTGGGTGTCTTTTCCCCAACCAGAGAGGACAGGGTTAAAGTAGCAGCTGATTAGAGGGCTCTGGCTAACTGAGGCCATGGGGAGGGAGGGGTATGGGATGCGGAGCAATTCTGTGGCAACAGAGGCCAGTGTGATGTTGCAACAGACTGAGGTGTGCTGTGTGTTTTCATGGGGAAGTTGCCCCTGGATCATGGGACCCTGGAAATGGTGGGCTGCACATGTTCTGTGGAAGGTCTCAGGCTGGTGAGTGCTAGTCGGCAATGATCCTCTGTACGGGAATCTCTCCACTTTTGCCATCTGCACCACATTTGCTGTGCTTTCTTCATGGCTCCGAATCTTTGCCCCTACCCACCCCCATCTCTGCTAGTGAAGGGGCTTCCTAGCATGTGGAAACTTTTCTTCCTTCACAGCTCCCTCCCAGAGGTGCAGGTCCCATCCCTATTCTTTTGTCTCTTTCTTTTCTTTTTTCTTTTGCCCTACCCAGTTATGTGAGTAGTTTCTTGCCTTTTGGGAAGTCTGAGGTTTTCTGCAAGCTTTCAGTAGGTGTTCCACATGAAGATGTATTTTTGATGTATTTGTGGGGAGGAAGGTGATCTCCAAGTCTTACTCCTCCTCCATCTTAAAAGTCCGTCTCTACATAGCATGTGTTTTGATATGTGGTAACAGATATCCATATCCATCTGTTTAGTTTAAAAAAATTGTTTAACAATTATTTGCTCATTTGCTTTGGCATATGAATTTAAAAATAAATATCTCAGCTTCCATGAAAAAAATCCAATTGTTGTTTTGATTTTGAGTGCATTGTATTGAAATTTATAGATTAATTTAGGGGCATTTAACAACCTAAAAATATTGAGTCCTTCTGCCCACAAGCACGTTGTGTCTCCCTAAGTAGTCATGTGTATTTTACTTCCTTTATAAAGGTTTATATCTTTCTCTGTTAATGTCTTACACAATCTTTGTTTGGTTTCTGGTCTCTATGACTTCATTCTGTTATACATCTTCTTAGCCAAGGACTTGAAAATATCACATTTCTAAAGTAATTTTAGATATTATCCACCCATAACCAGTCCAACACAGTATCAAAACCAAAAGGTTGCAGGCCTTTCAAACCACATGAGGTTGGTATGCACTTGGACCAGTCTACAGAAAGTGCTCTTGATATGACCAGTGATGGCCACCATATTGCAAAGAATACTTTATAATGTTCATTCATCTTCCCAGTTCCATTTGATACAGATGATCTTCCAGCCTTTTAAAATACCTTAATCTCTCTTTCATGACATTTTATTCTGACTTTCCTAAAACAAACAAGCAAACAAAAAAAACTGCCTCTCTTTCTCAGTCACTTTTTTCCCATATTATTTTACCATCTGGTCTGTAAGTATTAGAATTTTTCAGAAGTCAGTCCTGGGAGCTATTATTTTCTCTAACTGTAGTCTTTAAGGAGGGATCACTTCTATCTCCATGCTTTACTTGTCATCTATATCCCATGACTGAAATTTATATCTGCAGAATCTTTATTTCTCCTATTATTCACAATTATACTATGCACAGCTTCTTCCTCGTATTCACTTGAATACATCACCATACCCTAAACTTCATGTATCGAAATTTGAATTCATCATTACATCACCACATTTCAGTGCCTCTCACACTCTCGTCCTTCACCTCACCTCAGATTGTTCTACTTTGTGCTGATACTCAGGACGGTTTCCTCTCCTCCTTGTGCTAGAAACCTGTATGATACTGTGATGATTAATTTGATGTCAACTCAACCAAACTAAAAAGTGACCAGATATTTGGTCAAACACTATTCTGGGTGTTTCTATGAAGGTGTATTGGATGAGATTAACAATTAAATCTAAAGTGAGTAAAACTGATATCCCTTCCTAATATGGGTGGACCTCCTCTAAGCTGTCCAATGACTAAATAAAACAAAAAGACTAACTCAACCCTAAGTAAGAGAGAATTCCTCTTACCTGACAGCCTTCTGACTGGAACATCAGATTTTTTCCTGCCTTTCAACTCAAATGAAACATCTGCTCTCCCTGGCCTTATGCTTGAAGCCTTCAGAGTGGAAACACACATCTGCTTTTCTGGCTCTCAGACCTTCAGACTCAGATGAAAAGTAAGTCATTGGTTCTCCTGGGTGTCAAGCTCATGAACTTGACTCATCTGCACATCTTGGGACTTGCCAGACTTCATAATCACGTGAACCAATTCCTTTTAATAAATCATATGTATGTATATGAAAATCTATACCAATATACATTCTACTGGTTTCTTAAGAATTCTGACTAAAACAACCACATTTCCCGAACTCCCTTGTCAGCCTGATTTTTTTTATTCTACCAATAATAATAAGCATTTAAAGGAGATTTGAAAGGGGGAAACAGAAACATCATATTTCACAGCAGCAGCTAAATCAGGTATGAATGTGGAAATAAACAAAGGACACCCAAATAAGAACAAGCAAGTGTTATTTATTCAGAGCTTGTTATAGCAAGAGAGTCAGAGCCCTTCCATGCATTTGGCAGAGACTTAAAAACAGGAAAAGGAGTGGGGAAACTCTCTAGTGGAGAAAAGGGAAGGCTTCAGGTTTGCTCTCATTAGAAGCTGTGAGCATGGGAAAGCTGCAGTGTTAACTGGAACTCTCAACTTTAATATTTTTCATAAATTGTTCATTATGATCACAAATACATATTTCCTGTTTAGCTCTGATAATTAATTACACATTAATGAAGCTCTACATTTTATTAAGTAGCTAATATTATTAACTTTTATATATATATTTTTTTAATTAAAAACTTATAGCATTTCTCTTTTTTAAAAGTGTTTTCAGGTCTTCCCTGGTGGCACAGTGGTTGAGAGTCCACCTGCCATTGAGTGGGACACGGGTTCGTGCCCCAGTCCGGGAGGATCCCACATGCCACGGAGCGGCTGGGCCCATGGGCCATGACTGCTGGACCTGCGTGTCTGGAGCTTGTGTCCCAAAATGGGAGAGGCCACGGCAGTGGGAAGCCCATGTACCACAAAAAAAAAAAAAAAGTGTTTTCAGCATAAACTATAAAATTAGCACCTGTAAATATTAACTTGAGGGGGTGAATGCAATTAATAAATTTCTGAGATTTTTTTTAATCCAAAACCAACTCTACCAAAAAGGATAGATATTTGGAAATCTTAGAAAATAGAGGTAGGGAATATCTGTTGGTAATGTTGGTTCTAAAGCTTACTAGTACACATCCATCTAGAACTGTGGGGAGAGGATGAATTAGAGTCATTCTTGATCATTCTGTTTGTTAGATCTGTGCTCTCAGGCAGCAAAACTTTATACATAATCCTGACTTTCACTTTTTGAAATCTGGGCTATTTTGCTGGAATTTTCACTTTTCCACATTTAACTGTAAGGTGCTCTTGATATATAGCTTGATAAAAGAAGTGACAAATGTGATATTACATTGCTTTTTGAACTAATGCATCAGAGACTGTAGCTGTAATACTTCATATTTTGATCTAATCTTGAAGAAAGGCTAAATCAGAAAAAGAAGCATTAGAGATAATTAATTCACCAGAGCATGGCGGAACAAAGCAAGTACTCTCACATCATGTACCATAGTAGGGGTATCAAACAATGTAGGATCAAAGAAAAATATTATGGCTTTAGATCATTTGATTTAACAGGACTATGAAGGCCTTAAGATACATACTAGAATAAATATGAACACCATTATATTTTGCGTTATAATACTGACTACAATCTCAGGATTTTTATTTTAAATTATTTTTTTTGAATTTGTTCATTTTTTCTTAAGCAAATCATTATATATAACTATTTTATTTATTTATTTTTGGCTGGGTTGGGTCTTTGTTGTTGAGTGCAGGCTCTCTCTAGTTGTGGCGAGCTGGGGCTTGTCTTCATTGTAGTGTGTGGGTTTCTCATTGTGGTGACTTATCTTTTTGTGGAGCACAGGCTCTAGGCGCAAGGGCTTCAGTAGTTGTGACACACGTGCTCAGTAGTTGTGGCACATGGGCTTAGTTGCTCCACGACATGTGGGATCTTCGAGCTCAAACCCATATCCCCTGCATTGGTAGAAAGATTCTTAACCACTGCACCACCAGAGAAGCCCTGTAGGTGAGTTAATTAAATTGAGTTTTATTTTTTTCATAAAATCAAAAAAATTACCAACTTTTTAAATCTTAAAAAACTCTAATTTTGTTTCTTATGAATTTTGCATAAAATGGTAATAGAAATAATAGTAATAATAAGGAATATTTACTTATATAGAGTGTTTAATAAGTGCATAGTATAGTTAAGCATTTTAAATGTATTAAGTAATTTAATATGTCACACAACATCTTACACAAAGTTAGGCAATTCCATCCTAGGTCATGATAAATCATATCATCACATCAGGTCTTATTAGTTGGGTTAATTAAGGCATAACAATCAAGATGTTTTCAATGTTATTGATGAAACAAAAGGTTAACATATCATTTGGTTCTGATGGTGGCTCTTAATTGGATGGCCCGCGTCCATTTAGCCTCCTTGTCTTTCCATCAGAATCTGGTGGTACCAATGGGTTCCCACCCCTGGCACAGGTTCAGGATCCACAGGTGCATGCCAACCTGGGTGCCAACTCTGAGCATCATGCATAAGACCAAGAGTGAGTAGATCTTGTCCTGGCTTTAGTATTCATGCTGGTTTTTACTGGTTGTCTTGTTTTCCCTATCCATTTGAAACTGTGTTATAATGCCCCTATCTGCATCCTAGAACTTGATTGTTTCCTCCAACATAATCTGAAGTTTGAGATTCAAATCTTCAGGTAACTCCACCTTTCTGGTTCTGTCAGACTCTAGTGAACTCCCGGATGTGACATTTTATCTTCCTGTTTTCATCCAGTCAGTCACAGAAGCCCAGCTCAAATGCTGAATTCAGTGCTGTCCTTTGTTTTTCACTCACTCATTCAGCTGCTGAGAAGCATTTATGAAGCGTCCTTTGTATAACTCACACCATGTTAAGTGTGGCAAATGTAATAGTGATAACATAGTCATTGTTCCATGGCTCTTGAACCATATAATGGAGAAACTCCTGCTCATTTCCCCTTATCTAGAGAATTTTGATTTCTGTCAGCTTTCCTATCCTGAACTCTACTAGCTTCCATTGTTTGTTTCCTGATCAAGGGCCAATAAGATGCCACAAGCCTAAGGGTTTTAAAATAGCTGAATCAAATTGTAGTAAGTTATCCACACTTTTCATTGTGCCATAAGAAACACAGATTGACCATGTATATTTCTAAGGCAGAGGAAATCTAAAAAACCGAAATTCTATCTTTCATTAGTGTCCCTAAAAATGGAGAGGCTGAATATCTTAACTAGCATATTGGAAGTTTGGAGGCAATCTAGTTCCTTTATTTCTCTAGGAAATATATTTATTGGAATTTTCAAAAGGAAATATGTGAGACAGACAATTTTTAATTGTGAGCAAAAAGAAGAAAATTTATTATTGCTTTAATAAATTTTCCCTTGCCCAAGCACTTTAAGTATACCATCTCCTTTAGAATGCAGTGAGAATGTATGGTGTTTTTCCAGCCTTTCTTTTTCATGTACCAAGAAACAGAGTCATAAAGCAGATACATAACAGGGCTGAGGTTAACTAAGTGATGCTGTCAAGATGGCACATATATTTTATTACATGAAAATAAAGTAACGAAGCATGGGAAAAAAAGAGCAAGAATTCACTTTAATTCTTGGAGTGACATAAAAATGCTCATTCTATAAGCTTCTTTAAAAATGTCCATTTTGTAACATATACTTTAAACCAAGGCTGCGCTAACTCTTCTTAGAGAGTATATGTCCTAGGCTCTGTGTCATGTGTCTCTTCCACAACATTCAACTCCTGCTTGTAGCTCAAAACAGCCCTGGGCAACACGTCAAGTAATGGGCTTGGCTGTGTCCTGAGAAACTTTATGTTCAGTACGAGTGGTGGGCTGGATTTGGCCCAGGGCCCATGTAGTTGGCCTACCTCTGCTTTGGAGCTGGATCGAATATTATGGGAGTTTAAATTTTGATAAATATTGAGAAATTCTTCTCTCAAAAGACTGCATCCATTGGCCCACCAAACAAAGTGATTTGCAGCCTCTTCTCATTTTAAATGTCACCTGGCAAGTGATGAGACTATTGCCGATAACTTGATTATATTTGTTTTAGTTCCTTTGTAAAAACAGAAGCCTCAGTTAAAGCTTAGGTTTTAATGATTTGGGCATGAGACACAAACCCAAGGCAGTGAGACTGAGGAAAAACATGAGGCAGGGGAAGGTAAGAAGCAAACACAAGAAGGCGTGTTCCCAAGGTGGCTTCTCCATCACAAAGAAAATGCATTTCAGACTCAAAAGGACAACGCTGGAGTGGGTGTACAGAAGAAATCTTTGCTTTGGTATATTTCTTTGGAGGAAGTAACAGAAAGCTAAATTATTTGTCAGTCCTGTTTTGTATTGTATTCCATTGGTCAAAGTTTGTTCCATAAGATTTTCATTTTCCTTGTCTTCTGAATTGCCCAGTATCTTATGCACCTTTTGTAGAAACCAGATTCTATCTCATGTTGTCTTCCCTTGAGCTTAGCCCATAGGTTTTGGATATTAGCCTTAGTTAATAAAAGCATAGTGATCTTAACAGAGTTCGTCACAGAATTAAATCACAGCAAAGAGGAAGTGAACATCCAAAAGCCAGAACATGGGTCAGGTTGAGATCATTTTAAGTATAACATTAAATGTGTCTAATATATTTCATTCCTTGAATCATTCAGACAGAATTGCTTATAATGCCATCTCATTATGTCTAGTTCCTCTACTACAATTTATTTTAAAGAAGAGTTATTTCCGCAGTAGGGAAGCTAACTGAAATGCCCCCTTCAAGGTGATGGCAGATTGTGATCTTCTAAATAACTTAAAACAAAAACGCCAATGAAACTATCTATAATCCTTGCTCCTGTAGCTCCTCCTGAGTGATTAATTGATATTTATCATCTCCCCCCTGGATCACGCATTCTGGACTTCCCAAACTCTTGAAGTAGTATGTCAACTTCTCCGTGAAACTGGCCTAGAAAATAAATCTAGAATTTAATCTCTTAAAAGCCTGAACCTTTAGAGGTCACGATTTTATATTGTTATTGCTGAAATTTCCATAGAGAGATTTAAAGGGACAAGGAAGAAATGATACCGAGTGAATCCTCCACATCTTAGTTGTAATTGAGTAGTATCAAACATACTACCTCAGCCCGCATGGTAAACACACTTTGTCTCCTGAATCAATAGCATGAGAAGTCAAAGTGGTCAGACTATAATTACAGCTTCTATTTCAGTTAACAACTTTTAGTGTTGCTAAGGGAGAGCACTGCTCAAGAACCAGAAACAGTCCATGTTTGTGAGGACAGAATTCCAGAAGTGGATTGTTTGGGGAAATATTTCATTTCAACACTCATCCTTATTTCCTGGGCTCACATCAATTCACAGTCTCATATATTGGCCATTATTTCAACATATATGGTACAACTATGCTGATGTCTCACCAGAGATTTTAGTAATCAATTACCAAACATTTTCATAGCCTGATTCTAGGTTACTGCACATGATACAACCAGTGAATATCCTGGTCATAAACTCAATTGAATGAACACCTTTATGTTGTAAAATGAGTCTCTTATTCTGAGACCATGTTGTATGAATTATCATGTTTATAGATAAGACATTGTGCAAAACATCACTTGGAGCTGCTTATGAAGGTACTATGTGCAGAAAATCAAACCCAGATGCAGAGTAGTTATCAGTTCTGGTACGGATTAATGGTTTTCATCTAAGTTAGATCCAATGTATTTGGATCGCCACAGGTATCTGACTTGCCTCCCTGAGAGACAGTGCTATATCAGGGCTCAGATCTGATTATGCTCCTGTCAAGTCAGGCACAGGCCAAAGGGAATGACTATATCAGTCCTGATGAGAAGGTGTCAATATTCTTAGGCCATGCATAGCCTCCATCCCTGCCAGCAAGAATTCATGACCTTCCTGTGCTAAGAGTGGGGAGATCTGAAGAGAAGCTGGGTAACTTCTGAGAAAAGTGTCATCTACTCTCTTTGAAGTTGAGAGCAAGTGTAGTATTTAGGCTTCTGTCTATTGAGAGGACTTCTGTTTATCATCATCCTGTGTACAGCTTTAATGAAGAATGCTTCTGAATAGTGCTGTTGCAAGCCAACCCATGTGTATTACACAAATATTTTCTTCTACCATAAATTTGCCGTAAGGAAACTCCCACTGGGGCTATAGGGTGAGTTAAGGAAGAGGCTTTAGTGAAGCAAAGGAGGTTATTTGTAAGGCCTTCTCAACCTCCTGGAGTCTGACCAGAGTGCATTAGGGCTAATGCAGAATAGATTGCTGCTGAGGTTGCCCAATCTCAGAACTTTACGTACCTAAAGACGTCCATATCATTGAAAGGCACTCAGTCCCATGGCCTGTCACTTATTTTTTATTATGGTCCAATAGCAGACATGGAATAATTTTTTTAAGTGCTGAGAAAGAGAAAATGGCATTGCTGTTCTCCAGAAACCGAGGGATATATCTATTTTGTTTTACCAATGACTCCACATACTCCTATATCAATAGATGCTTGTAGCTTCATAAAATATGATGAATCATTTGGCCTGAGTGTTAGGGAAACTTGAACAGCCACACAGATATTCAAGTGGATTTCAAGTGCATATGAGGTTACCTAGTGTCTTTTCTTCACTAGTATTCCATTTATTCCCAAAATGAGTATCATTCTGAGTCAACTGAAAAGTAAGATGGGTCAGTGTTTCAAAATATTTCCTACCTACAAATCCGAACATCCTTATCAAATGCTGTGCATTATGAACAGTGATGAGAGCTGAGAGGAGTGATCACACTTTTTCACAGAAAAGAAATATTCCAGGATGCCCCAGACCAAGAGACTGTCCCCCAAAATGTTACTAATAATTGGTCCCCGAATCTTCATGTTTTTATCCTTCTCTCTGTCATGCATGGAATTATTAGAACATTTAGGACTCTTGCTATTTCTTTATCAGTAGTCTAATTAACAGGATATAATCTATAAATGGATCAGAGTGCTGTTTTATGGAATGCCAAAGTAATTAAGATTTTTGCAAACTACTTAGTGAACTAAAGTAGGAGAATTAACAGCCTCAATTCGAGATTGTAAAGATATACTGTTGTCCATGTCATGTGCACATGAACTACTTTTGATTCTTCTAGCTTATAGATATGGAGAAGAAAAGATTTACTAATCAGTTGCTTCATATAAAATACCAGAATCTCTTTTGCTCCTCCAGTAAAGATACTTTTGTGCATTTGAGTCATTTAAGAAGCAAACAGGAAGATAGCATTAAAACATGTATTTTATTAGAGAAAGATCAAAGACTAATTGGGGGGAGAGGTGGGAAGGTGATGAATGCTGTCAGACCATGATATATGTTTTTGTGGCCATGTCTGGATAGATGGTCAGGGACTTGGAAGGAAAATGATTAGAAAGTTGGTGACAAGGACATTTTGGGAAGAGGTATATGGATGGACCTCTCTGAATAGGCAAAAAAAAAAAAAAGTGGTCATATTTTAGTCCCATGTAGATGTTCTCCTAAGGGTGACTTCAGCAGAGGAGGAGTATAATAATCAAGTGGATAGAATAACCTATTCTATGGATGCCAGTCAGCTTCTGTCCCAAGCCACTTCAGCCATTGCCCCACAAGTTTATGAAAAAAGTGACTGTGGTGGCAGGGATGAAGGTTATGAATGAGCTCAGCAACATGGACGGCCACTCACTGAGTCTGACCTCATCACAGTCACTGATGAATGTTCAGTCTGCCAGCAGTGGAGATCAACACTGACTCCCCAATATGATATCAACCTCTGGTGATCAGCCATCTCTCTGATGGCACATTGATTATACCGGATCACTTCAATTATGGAAATGGCAGTGTTTTGTCCTTATTGGAGTAGAAACTTACTTTGGATATGGATTTGCCTTCCATGCCTGCAATGCTGCTGCCAAAACTACTGTCTGTGGACTTACAGAAAATATTTTCCATTGTATATTCCACACAGCATTGCTTCTGATCAAGAAACTCATGTCACAAGTAATGAAGAGCAGCATTGTGTCCAGGCTCATGGAATTCACTAGTCTTACCATGTTCACCATCATCCTGAAGCAACTGGCTTTATAGAGTGGTAGAATGGCCTTTTGGAAACTCAAGTACAGTGCCAGCTAAGTGGTAGTACCTTGAAAGGCTGAGACAAGATGGTTAGAAGGCTGTATGTGCTCTGAATCTGTGTTTAATATACTGTGCCATTTCTTCCATAGCGAAGATTCATGGGTCCAAGGATCAAGGGGTAGAAATGTGAGTGGCATTATTACGCCTAGTGACCCACCAGAAAATTTTTTTTTCTGTCTCCATAACCTTATGCTTCACTGGTCTAAAGGTCTTAGTTCTAAAGGGAAGAACTCTTCCACCAGTAGAGACAATGATTCCATGAAACTGGGAGCTAAAATGGCCTACCAACCACTTTAGACTCTTTATACCTCTAAATCAACAGGAAAAGAAGATAGTTACTTGGCTGGCAGGGCTGATTGATTCTGATTAACAAAAAGAAATTGGGCCACCACTTCACAATGGATCTAAGGAAGAATATGCCTGGAATATTAGAAATTCCTTAGGGCATGTCTTAGTATTACCATGCCCTATGATCAAAGATAATGGAAAACTACAACAGCTCAATTTAGGTAAGGCTACTAAAGGCCCAGATACTTTAGGAATGAAGATTCAGGTCAATTCACCCAGTAAAGAGCCACCACCAGCTGAGATGCTTGCTAAGGAAAAAGGAAACACAGTCACCCCCCCTTTATCTGCAGGAGATATGTTCCAAGACCCACAATGGATGTTTGAAACAATGGATAATACCAGACCCTATATATACTCTTTCTTCTTATACATACACACCTATGATAAAGTTTAGCTTATAAATTAGAAATAGCAAGAGAATATCTGAATTTTCAGCATCATTACTTTTGTGCTTTTGGGCCTTTATTAAATAAAATGAGGGTTACTTGAACACAAGCACTGTGATACTGCAACAGTCGATCAGAACTGAGAAGGCTACGAAGTGTGTAATGGGCAGGTAGATATGCTGGACAAAGGGAGGCTTCATGTCCCAGGTGGGTTGGAGCAGGATGGAGTGGAACTACACGAGATTTCCTCACACTACTCAGAATGACACACGATTTAAAACTTATGATTATTTCTGGAATTTTCCACTTAATATTTTTGAACTCCAATTGACGTCAGGTAACTGAAACTGATGAAAACAAAATGTCCCATAAGGAAGGACCACTGTGTAAAATGGAGAGTAGAAGAAGAGAGTTATAAATACTACACAAGTATGGATGACACTAGCACAGACATTAGGGCTTTGTTATGAATTATTCCTTAATTTGCCATGAATATATTTGTATATTGTATCAGTCAGGTTCTCCCAAGAGAACCTGATATCCTCGTTCTCCAGTATATTATTTATACTGTGGGGCTGACAAGTCTGACATGTATTTGAGGGCCTGGTAAGCTGGAAACTCAGGCATGATTTCTATGCTAGTCCTGTCTTCTGGAAAGTTCAGTATTTTTGCACTTAAGCCTTTCAAATGATTGGATGAAGCCAACTTATATTACTGGGGGTAATCTTCACTTAAAGTCAGCTGACTGAAAATATGGATCACAGCTATAAAGTACATATATGTGTAAATATAATATAATAATAAAATGTTTTTAACTCCCATTTTTATCCCTTATCATCTAACATAAGCTATATTAATAATAGTTAAATTTACATCACAATATTCAAGTTATAGGATTTCAAGGAGAAGATTGAACAACACCCAAGGAAGGTTTAGTGGATTTTTGGTTGTATGCATCATAGTTGTATCAGGACTGAAGTAGGACTTTGTTAATGTCTTTATTTGGGGATTTAGTATAGTTTAAGAGATATATATGGATGCCAAGTTGACAAAGGGCAGACTGGGATGGTTAGTTTTATGTGTCAAATTAGCTAGGTTATAGTACCTAGGTATTCAATCAAATACTAATCTAGGTGTTGGTTTATAAACATATATATGTATATATCTGTATCTACTTATCTATATCTCCATATCTATATCCTATCTCCATTTCTATATTTATCTACTTATAGATATATAGCTATATCTACCTATAGATGTATCTACATATCTACATATCTATACATATATCTATATCTATATCATCTCTCTATAGATATGTGTAAGTACAGGCACACCTCAGAGATATTGCCGGTTTGGATCCAGACAATTGCAATATCAAGAAAGCAAGTCACACAAATGTTTTGGTTTCCCAGTGTATGTACAAGTTATGTCTACACTATAATGTAGACTATTAAATGTGCAATAGCATTATGTCAAACAATTATGTACATTACTTAATTAAAAATAAAGGCTAAAGAATTCTAACCATCATCTAAGCCTTCAGAGAGTCATAATCTTTTTGTGATAGTGACATCAAAGATCACTGATCACCATACAAATATAATAATAATGAAAATTTTGAAAATTTTCAAGAATTACCAAAATGTGACACAGAGACACAGAATGAGCAAAGACTGTTGGAAAAATGGTGCCACCAGACTTGCTTGACACAGAGTTGCCACAAAGATTAAATTTGTAAAAGACAATATCTCCAAAGTGCAATAAAGTTAGGTATGCCTATTTATCTATAGAGATAGAGATAATGAAATATACAGATATAGAGGTATCTCCAACTGATTCTGATTCACTAGAAAACACTGACCGATACAGATTTTGATGAAGAATGAAGATAAGGTGGAAGAATCCTAGATCACTCTAAAATCAAAGCAAGATGTAGCAAGGCCAGCAGGGAGGCCTCAAGCCAAAGTTGGCCATCAGAAGAATGCTGTGTTTGTCAGGAATGAGTCTCCCCTAGTATTTCTACCATGCTCAATTATTGGCTGAGAGCACCCTGCTAGAAGCATGGCCACAGTGAAAAAACGGTGATGAATTTCAGAGCTCTGAGGTTGTGGTCTTTGTTCAATTAAGCTTCCTAGACTTGGGATCTGTGAGGTACATTGTCACAGCTGCTACAACACTGTATGTGGTACAGCAGGTATGATTTGTTTTACCACATAATTTTATTAAGATAGGCCATTCTTACTCCCCATGATTTATAAAAATCTATCGATTCTAACCTCTGTGAGTAATTATATTGCTCTATAACAGTAGAATACCTTCTTTATAATTACAAGTTAAGTGAGAAATTAGTGAAAGAATTTTATGGGGATGTTCTTAAGTTTTGAAATATATATGCATATTTTTATATAAAAACACATGTAATTGTTCATATTTTAAGAATGTATATCCATCTTTGCATCCAAGTTATATGCTAATTTTTATTATCACTTTGCATATTTTAATTCTGTTACCCTTCGTGTTTAATTTCATCTCCAATTCGAAAGAAGTAGCATTAAAATATGTAGGAAAAAATGAGACTGCAATATATTCAGTTTATGTCTGGGAATATTTTGATATGCAATCAAGTACTAAAATTTGAATACCCTTTGTCATGAAATTATTTTTCTATAAAATTGGTGATCCATGTTCTTAATTGTAAGAGGATAGAACATTTGTGAACCAAGAAATTGGACTTTCTTAGAAATGCTATAAATAGATTAGATACTACAATAATTCACTATGGTCAGTTCATCCTTCTCATCTATTCTTGTATCCTAAAGAAAATATTCTACCCAACCCATGACTTTCTATATTAGCGATATACATGTTATAGTCATTACAAAAAGACACCTTATTTAAAAGTCTATAGTCATGAATTTTGTAAAAATCACATTGGATTTACCTCTTTTTCATTGTAAAATATTCATGTATCCAAATTGATAAAAAAGTACGGTAGCTAAATTCAAATATTGGCCTGTAGTTCTTCTTTTTCAAAATATGATAGTTTTCATACAACCCTTTTGTATCAGGTTTCCAAAGTATAGTGATGCATATCAAGTACTATTCAATAACAGAAAAGCAGAATCAAAAACGTAGCAGAGTAGGAAGATCCTGGCTCTTCTTCTCCACACAAATATATTGATTTGGCAATAATTCATGAACAAATTACCTTTGTGAAAACTTCAGAAACTATTTGAGAGTTTCCTGCACTCCAGGCAAACAGGAACCTAGACACACTGAAGCTGGTAGTGAGATCTGGGACTTCCTCTCACTAGCGTCCCTGTTCCTGGTGCAGCATCATAAGATCAGAAAGATACAACCTAGCTCCCAGCTTCTCCTAGGGGATGGAAGGGGTTGGTTGACATGTCCAGTGCCCAAACTTCTGAGGGAAATCCCCAGAGGACCAGCATCTGTCTTGCCAATCTTGGAGTTTTGACGGTCTAATTACCTAGGAGATAATGGAGATGGTAGCTTCAGCTGATAGATGTTTTAATCTTTTCTCCTACTCAACAAAGTGAGCAGATGAAAGATCCCACCTCTTCCTTCCTCCTGGGGAGGGAGAGACTTGAGTGTATCCAGTGCTCCAACTTCTCTGGGCTGTCCAAATAAACAACATTTGTTTTGCCTGTCTTGGAGCTCTGACAGGCTCAGCACAGTGTGGCTGTATTGGGGGAGAATAGACATGGCAGATAAGACTGGTAGATGCCATAGCTACCCCTACTCCACTAAAGCTCAGCACAAAGTGAGGGAAAAAAAAAAACCACAGCTGCCTGGTTTTTCCCGGGTGGGGTTGGGGGGGTACTAGTAGAGGTCCTTGGAATCTCTGGACAGGCTGATTTGTGGGGATCTTCTCCTTTGTGAGACTTGAAGACTGGGAGAGGTGCCTGCTTTGTCTAAAGTAGAGACACAAACACAGAGTCAAGGAAAATGTAGATCCAAAAAAACAAAACAAACAAAAAGAAAAACATAAAAAAGATAAATCTCCAGAACCTAATGGAATGAATTTATATGACCTACATGACAAAATTGAAAATACTCTCATCACATCACATCTGATCACTTTGATCAACAAAGCCAAGAAAACAATGCATGAAAAAGAAAAAGATAGAAAATATAAAAAGTGCCAAACAGAAATCATGGAGTTGAAGAACACGATAATTGAACTGAGAAATTCACTAGAGGGGTTTAATATAAGAGTAAATCAAGCAGAAGAACAGATCAGCAAACTCAAAGTCAGGTCACTGAAAATAATTAAGTAAGGGAAGCAGAAAGAAACAAGATTGAAAAAGAGTGACGATGGTTTGAGGGACTTATAGGACACCAACAGTCTGATTAATTATTGAAGTTCCAGAAGGAGAAGAGATGGAGAAAGCCCAGATTTCTTATTCAAAATAGTAATACCAGTAAACTTCCCAAATCAGTGGATGGAAATAGGCATTCAGATTCAAGAAACTCCAAAAACATCCAAATAATATGAATCCAAGTAGATCTGCATCAATGCACCTATAATCAAATTGCCAAAAGCCACAGACAGAGGATTTTGTGAGCAGCAAGAGAAAATTGACTTGTTACATAGAAGGGAACCCCCTTATGCTTAAGAGCAAATTGTTCAGCAGAAATCTTGCAGGCCAGAAGAGAGAGGAATGATATATTCAAAATGCTGAAAAAAACCCAACAACTGCCAACTAAGAAAACTACATCCAGCAAAACTGTCTTTAAAAACTGAAAGAGAGATAAAGGCATTTGAAGACAAACAAAAACTGAGGGAGTTCATTACCACTAGACCTGCCTTAGAAATGCTAAATTAGTTCTTCTTGCTGAAACAGAAGGACTCTAAACAACATACTAGCATAAGAAGATACAGAATTTGTTATCAAAGTAAATATATAGACAATGAATACTGAATAAGTGTAATGATGTTTGATGATCAATTTCTATTCTAGTATACATGTTAAAAGATAAAAGTATTAATAATAATTACCAAGAATACACTAAAAGATACACAATATAAATAGATATAGATTGTGACAATATATTAAGGGGGGGATTACAGAGTAGAGATTTTGTATGTGAGTGAACATAAGTTTTTATCAGCTTAAAATAGACTGTTATGAGTATACCTTAAGTAAATCCAAAGGCAATGCCCCCCCCAAAATACTTATAGCAGTTACACAGAAGAAAAACATGAAATGTCAAGGCATATTGATATGAAAAATCAACAAAACAAAAAGGAAAACAGCAAGAGACAAAAAGACGGACAAAAGAACTACAAGACTAACAGAAAACAATTAACAAAATGGTAATGTTAAATTCTTTTCTATCTATCCATCCATGTATCTATCTGTCTATTATCTATCATCTTCAAATATAAAATATATAGAACGGCTGAATGGATAACAGAAGATCTAACTGTATACTGTCTACAAGAATCACTTTATATTCAAGTACAAACATACAATAAAAGTAAAGGGATGGTAAAAGATATAACAAGAATACTTGGTAATCAAATGAGTAGCTACACATATCATACAAAATAGACCTTAAGTTAAAAGTATAACAAGAGACAAAAAAGGACATTATATAATGATAAAAGAGTTAACCCACCAGGTAGATTTAACAATGATAAAAATACAGGCATACCTCAGAGGTATTGTGGGTTTAGTTCTAGACCATTGTAGTTAAGCAGATATCACAATAAAGCAAGTGACACTTTTTTTTTGGTTTCCCAGTGTATGTAAAAGTTATGTTTGCACTGTAATGTAGTCCATTAAATGTGTAATAACATTATGTCTAAAAATATGATATACATAACTTAATTAAAAATAATTTCATTGCTAAAAAATGCTAACCATTTTATGAGCTTTCAGTGAGTCATAAACTTCTTGTTGGTGGAGGCTCCTGCCTCGATGTTGGTGGCACTGACTGGTCAGGGTGGTGGCTGCTGAAGGCTGGGCTGGCTGCGGCAGTTTCTTAAAAGATGACAGTGAAGTTTGCTGTGTCTATTGACTCTTCTTTTCACAAACAACTTCTCTGTAGCATTCAATGCTGTTTGACAGCATTTTATCCACAGGAGAACTTATTTTAAAATTGGATTCAATTCTCTCAAAACTTGTCACTGGTTTATCAACTAAGTTTACATAACAACATTCTGACTCCTTACTGCCATTTCAACAGTCTTTAGAGCATCCTCACCAGGAGTCGATTCCATTTCAGGAAACAAGTTTCTCTGCTCAACCATAAGAAGAAATTCTCATCTGTTCAAATTTTAACACGAAGTTACAGCAATTCAGTCACATTTTCAGGCTCCACTTTCAATTCTAGCTCTCTTGCTATTTCCATACCTGCACTTCTTCCACTGAGGCCTTGAACACCTCAAAATCACCCATGAGGTTTGGAATCAACATCTTCCAATCTCCTGTTAATGTTGACAGTTTGATCTTTTCCCATGAATCATAGATGTTCTTCATGACATCTGGAATGGTAAATAATTTCCAGAGGTTTTAAATTGACTTTGCAATTTAAAAATCCATCATAAGAATCACTATTTCTGGGCTTCCCTGGTGGTGCAGTGGTTGAGAGTCCGCCTGCCGATGCAGGGGACACGGGTTCGTGCCCCGGTCTGAGAAGATCCCACATGCCCCGGAGCAGCTGGGCCCGTGAGCCATGGCCACTAAGCCTGCGCGTCCGGAGCCTGTGCTCTGCAACGGGAGAGGCCACAATAGTGAGAGGCCCGTGTACCGCAAAAAAAAAAAAAAAAAAAAAAAAAAAAAGATTTTATTTAACTCACCAATTAATGAGCAAACAAGTAACATATTAAAACTGATTCAAAGGATAATTTATGATACACACACACATGCTCACTCACACACACACAGACGTACCCAGGGATATGAAATGAATGTACAAGTAGATTCAAAACTAATAAATATGTCACAATGTGATAATCAATTGTATCTCCACTGGACACAAATGGAATTTTAACAGAAAGAATCATTTGCATTGATATGGGTATTCTATAATTTGAAGAGTTGTAAAATAATGAAAGAGGGAGATATCCCTCAATGGAACATCTCATGAAATAGAAAATGATGAAAAATAGTCCAGATGTGATAGACAGGACACACGATAACCATTTTTTTCTCATTTTAAATTCTTCCACATTTTTTTTTCCAAAATGGGCTTTCAATATATAGCAGTGAACAAAATCAGACAAAAACCCTTGTCCTCATGGAGTTTAGATGCTAAGATTAAAATGTTTCCACAGTATTTTTTGCAACCTAAAAAAAAAAAAAATCAGGAAATAAGCACTACATTCTCAATTAGATGTTATATTCACTATATATGGAGCAAATAGATTTGGAAATATCTATTTCCTTTTTAATGTGCATGGGACACTGTGATGTTTCAACAAAGATATCATTAAATGTTTACCATATGTTTGCCAACTTGCTATATATTGGTGAAGCACACAAAAAAACATTCCTGCCATTTTAGGGAAGAGTTAAAAGTGGAAAAATGAAAGTGGAAAACAAAGTGTTCATAATGTATGTGTAGTTATACATATTTTCATGTGCTTCTTGATTTTGCGAAATATTTTTTTCAAATTAGTCTACTGTAGAATAGTGATTTAAAACCTAGGCTCTTAAAGACAAATGCTTGGATTCATATTCATACTCTGTCAAATCCCAGCTGTCAGACACTGGGGATGCTACTCTAGGACTCAGTTTCTTCATCTATCAAATGGGGCTAATAGTGCTGTCTCTTAAAAGTCCTGTGAGGCTTAGATAATTTATATATGTTAAGCACTTCAAAGAAAGATTGTTTAAGAGCCAATAATTGTTAATTATTATCACTTCCCTCTTTTTTTATTGGTTTTCTTTTCTGCTATCTATCTAAACAGGAAGATCATTGAGTACAGGGACCACTTCTACACGATCTGGAAACTCAAACATGGAAGTTGTTTAAGTTGAATTTTAACCAACTTGACTCAAACTTATACTCCTTCAACTTGTATGTTCTTGGATATATATTTTTTTGGATTGCCCTTCATGATCAACTTCTATAATTTAAAACAGTGTTAATAAACTGCCATTAGGGTTTATTTATGCTATAATTACCTGTACTTGGTTGAAAGAATTAAACTTTACTTTGATGCCACTATATCTTAATTCTTAATTTCCAAATGTTAATTCATTTAAGCCCTTTTATTTTAACATATTAGTTTTCTTTAGGTTGAATAAACTCACAGAATGCCTAAAATGGGCTGCACGGTTATAGGCCTGAAGAGAAAGTGGCAGTATTATTTAGAAATAGTTTTTCTTTTAACCTCTTTACATATCATTTCAAATGTAACTTTATTAACATACATGTAAACCCGAATTAATTCATTGTTAAAAATCCTTAAGTGACAAATTTGTGTAGAGTAAGAAATATTGATTTTAGTGCTTTAAAAAATAAGATTAGGTTTCTATTTTTAAGAAAAATAAAACACAGGTTTAGAAAAACCTTTATCACTGATTGTTACTGTGATTATTAACTATGTCTCATGGAATGACAAGAAGCTATTAAAAACACAAGGTATAACATCTTTCCTAGGTTTACATTAGAAAAAAATAATATATTTAGATATTGCACTTCTACATACGGTGTTGCCTTTGGTTTATAAGCCAATTTGCAAGGGCTAAGCGCAAGAATTTTGCATTAACGCTGCATTGTAGTTAAGCAAACTGGAGTTTAGAATAATTTGCAAACAAATAAAGAAATCAATTCATATAATAGACACTGAGAGCACTGAATATAATGGAGCTGGTTTCCACAGAAGCTGAATATGACTTAGAATAATTGTATAGTTTTTAGGGCTTTAAATAAAAAAAAAAAAAGAAAGCATATACGCACACACACATACACACACACACATATGCACAGTCCACCCTCCTTATCCCTGGGTTTTGCATCCACAGATTCAACCAACCTCAGATCAAAAATATTTGAAAAAGAGATTCCAGTAAGTTCCAGAAAGCAAATTTGAATTCGTTGCATTCCAACAATAATTTACACAGTATTTATATTGTATTAGGTATTATAGGTAATCTACAGATGATTTGAAGTGTATTGGAGGATGTGTGTAAGTTATATGCAAATACTATAATCTTTTATATGAGGAACTTGAACATCTCCGGATTTTTGTATCCTTGGGGGTCCTGGAACCAATGTCCCAAGGATCTTGAGGGCTAGAAAGATGACACACTCTTTCTCCCTCTCTCTAAATATAAATATATTTACATATACATATATATTTATAAAAATATATAAAGTGATTTATGAGAATTGGCTCAGGTGATTGTGGGGGCTGAGGTGTCCCATGATTTGCTATCTGCAAGCTGGAGACCCGGGAAAACTGGTGTGTAGTTTAGTCTGAGTCCCGAGGTCTGAGAATCAGAGAGCATATACTATAATTTTCAGTCCAGAGCAGGAGAGGACCAGTGTCCCAACACATTCAGGCACACAGCCATCCTCTGCCTGCTCTTTTAAGGCCTCACCAGAGTAGATGAGCCCCATCCAGTGCACTACTCCCAGGCCAGCCTCTCCCAGACACACTCATAGTCAACAGATATATTAAATTAATGATCATAAATCAAATATTTAATTATTTTAAAGAAAATATGACAGCAGTATACAGTGTTTGAACTGAAAGGTGTATGAAAGTTTGTTAAGTCTAAACATTTTTACCCCAGTAAGGGAATAAGTTCTCTGACTAGTAAGGGCAGTGTCTGGACTGGAATCTTGTTCTGCTTTCTCATGAACTATTCTTTTATACTATATTGCCTCTAAGAAAATTATTTTTTATGCAGAGAATTTTAAGGGAATTTATGGTGAAAAAGTAGTTAGTAACAACATGTATCCTTGTACATTTTCATACCTTTATATATAAAATGAAGGTAAATACTTGTACTAATTTCTAAGGTTGAAGATTAAAAGAGTACTTGTCAATAAAATAACTCTTGTTCTGACAACTTTAAGAAATTGTTTCACTCTATACTAGAATTTCCATTTCAATATTTCTTCACATTTTCTCCTGCAACATAAATTACCATTCATGCTTCCAGGATATTTCATCTCTCCTAACCCTAAATGAAAAACCTGAGAGTTACTTACTCTTTTCCTTGCTAAGGTCTCATTTCTAGGGACCTTAATTCACCATTTTTAAAAGTGCCTTCATGACTGCAAGGATTAGCAATGACCTTTGTCTAACTGCAGGCCTAATTGCTTAGAATTAGATACATCTACATGAGAAGTATGTACTTTCACGTATAGAATGGGTACATCTATATGTAGAAAAGTCCTCGTATTTGTAGGCAGGTTATGGAGTCAATCGGTCACATCTTACAAAGTTTAACTAGGACTTAGTTTGTGTCAGAATTGTGCTAGGGATTTTAATATATATCATCTCGTTTAATGGTTCCAACACCCTTATTCCTTAATCCTTCCTTCTTTATTAGTTCCTTCTTTCTTTCCTTCCTTCATTCTGCCTTCCTTCCTTCCTTTTCTTTTATTTTTTCCTTCTTTCTCTTCCTGTAACCTTTCTATAAATATTTTTCAGACTTAATATGCTGGGGAATTCATCATATAGTTTTAGATTATTGCCTAAAGATTCCTACAGTTAAAATTAATCTGCAATATATTTATTTTCTCGTTTTGTATCTGTAGAAGTACTTGTAAGTCAGGATGGATAACTAGAGGTAGAATTGTCTAAAAGTGCCAGGAGAAGTAGGGAAAATTTCACAGAAATGGTGACCTGAAGGTGACCAGTGTGTCAGAGTGATTTTGAATCCTCAATTTATCACCACAAAGTGTATCATCTTGGATGAGTTATTTGATCTTTCTGACAGCAGTTTGGTTAATCTTTAGACTGGAAAAATAATATCCACCTGGATGACTAAGTAATAATTGAAAACAACTTATTTGATTTAGCTTCAGGCATATGGTTTTCACTATGTAGCAAATTATGAGAACTCTGCCTATTAGGTTGTGTGATAATACATATGGAGAAACATGTAGACACAAGATGAAACAATCAAACAGAAGGTTAGGCTGTTAATTCCAGGTCACAGAAGGGTGAATATCTAAGGCTGATTTTCTGTACTGAGAGTAATACTCTTTCCATGCCAGCACAGCAATCTTAATTGCAAGGAGCACTGGTCAGCTGTTGTCTTACTAAAGTCTCCTGAGTGTAGGATTGAACTGCAACACTCTCTTCTCATACACACACTCACAAACACATGCAATAAGCATACTTTAAAAAGCTAATTTTAATTAAATTTTTTTCTCTGGCTTAAAATGGAATTATTTACATAATAGAGGAAGATTTCTCACTAGAAGATAAAAATATCATATACCGTTAGTAGGAAAATAAGCAGGTGTGCTATTTTCTTAAAGCTCTTTTAAGTAATGTCAGGCATAATCTATTATTATTGCAAACAATAAAAATAAAAGAAGCAGAGTCTAGTTATTGTTTGTCAATTTCATTGCCTGACTGTCACAATGCAATTGTGATCTTTGTAGGTAAGAAGTTAAAAACATATCCTTAAGGAATTGGTAAGAAAATGCCTCTTAATCACAATAAAAAATAGCTTTAAAGTATTTTAAGTTCAGTCAGAGATTGTTTTGAAGTTCAGCTTCAAAGAAAGGGTGAGGTAAATGGAGACTATGTGGATCATTAAACATTGCTTGCACCATAATTCTCACTGGAATAAAGAAGCCATTAAATTGAAATAATTACCTTGAGTAATATTATTTTACAGCTAAAAGGATATAAATTTCTAAATGATAACACCAACGTGCACTCACACACACACACACACACACACACACACACACCTTGCTTTGGTAAGTATGGTAAATGATACACTTCAAATCTTATCATTGAAAAGTATAGAATATCAGAGACAAAGGTTTGTGAGAGAAAAATAAACCAAGAAAAATCATGTACAAAGGATTAGAAATAAGAATCTTATTGTACTTTTTATCCAAAACAATGAAGGAAATTAAATAAAGTCTTTCCTGAAAGAAAATGATCTTCAGTCCACCACAGTCAAAAAATATATAGCAAAAGAGTAAATCTAATAAAATTATCTGATATTTGAGTTTTTACAAATGTGTCTCTCATTCACCATTGTTGAAAGGACTATTGGAAAATAATCACCACCAAAATAAGGGATCACATTGATAAATATATGTGTTGTCCAACAACTAAGCATCCAACAGAGAAGTAAGGTAAGAGGAATAGACAGCATAATTTTGATAGGAAGTTCCAGAAAGACAGCTGGGATTCCATCTGGAAAGAAGTCAGTTCAGATTCCTGAGATCCCAGATGGAAGTTTACAGGGGAGAAACAAACAAGCAAACAAAAATGGAATTACTTGCTAGACGTCATCATATTGACAAGGGTTTTATATTAAGTTCAAGAACTTTGAGGAAAAGTAAGACCTGCTTTTAAAAAATCCCCTTAAGAGAATAAAAATTTAAGCCACAGGCTGTGAGAAAATATTTGCACATCATATATCCAGCAGAGGATTTGTATCTAGAATATGTAAAGGGCTGTCAAATTTCAATAAGAAATCAAACAACTCTATTAAGAGTAGGAAAAAGATTTGAACACATACTTTGCCAAAGAACATATGCAGATAGAAAATAAGTATTGAAAAGATGTTCAAGATTACTAGTAATTAAATCACAATGAGACACGTGTTAGAACAACTAAAATGAAAAAGACTGCCCATACCAAGTGTTGGAGATGATGTGGAATAACTGAATCCTCAAAAACTGTTGATGAAAATGTATAATGGTAAAACAACTTTGGAGAACATTTAGCAGTTTCTTAAAAAAGTAAACGTGCACTAATCATATGACTCATTAATCTCTTAGGCATTCATATATGACCAATAAAAATGCATGTCCACAAAAGCCTTGTAGTTGAATGTTTATAGCAGCATTATTTGTAATAGACAACACCTGGAAACAAAACCAATGTTCAACAACAGAAGAATGGATAAAAAAATTGTGCTATATCCATATAATGGGTTATATATGTAGTAGTAGCTCTACTACTCAGTAGAGCTACTCATGGTGAAAATATACAACATCTTTTTCTTGCCTAGTAGACAGATACTAATACATCTGAAAGTCTGGGGAAAAAAATAGTAAAATTCAATGTATACGTTGTGTTACAACTCTGATATATTGTAATTTCCATCCTTATAGCAAGATAAAGCTGAACAAAATGAAAATTAGTGAGTTTTCTTAGACCACAAGAAAACTGAGTTTGCAGGGCAAAGTGTCGCCCTGAAAACTGAAGAGGTAAGTGAATAGAAAGAGTCATAGCAGAGATCTCTTATTTAGAGCAGAAACCACTGGAGGCATAAACTGGTAAGAACACTAAAATAGGAATTTCGGTGAATTGCTGAAGGCTGAGTATGGACTCATTTGAGAAGGAGAAACTCCTAGGAGCTGCAGTCTCAAGTGTGTCCCCATACTTTCATGAGTTGTACCTTTAGGAGATCCACCATGTTCTTACTATAAAAATTTGAGAATAATCCACTGGGGACACAGGCAGGGGTATGGGAAGAGTAATCTTTTTGAAATAAGCCCAGACCTTCTTTATAATAAAAGCTTACTCTCCAGGGAATAATTTTATTGGGGTCTTGTGCCAGAAGTACAGGGAAAGACATTCCTCACATTCAGGGCCACTCTTCCCTTCCTTTCTCACATAAGAGGGGAAAATTATATAAGAAGAATCTTTTGTAAAAGCCAAAGACTCAAGACAAAGACTTACTAAAAGACTGAGATTTAGTTGGAAGATTATAGAATTCTTGTCCTCCCTTAAAGCTTGGCATTAAACCAACAGGGTCCAATTTAATAACAGTAGATTACAGCTAAATAATGTGCCAGATCCTAACGTTCTCTGTAGAGAAAGACTTAGAAAAAAAATCAAAGTAAAAAGAGAAAATTAAAACAAAGACACTAAAATAATTTTAAGTCTTTGACACCTATACATACATCAAACACTAAATAAAGCCAAAGTTCCAGTCAGATTAACATAGATTCTCACACTAAAGGCCTATTTACCTCAGTTCCTATAACTCAACACAATATGTTTGGGTTTCAACAAAAAGCTGCAAGGCATTCTGAATGGCAAGAATGAACACAGTCTGAAAAGACAAAGCAAGCATACACAACCAAACTCAGATATGACAAACATGTTGTAATTATCATACAGAGAATTTATAATAGTTATGAATAAAATGTGAAGAGCTCTAAACAGAAAGGAAGGAGGAATTCAAGAACAGATGGATAATGGAAGCAGAGAAGGAAACTCTAAGAAAGAATCAGAAAGAAATGCTAGCAGTCAAAAACACTGTAACACAAATAAAGAATGCTTTGATGGGTTCATTAGTATACTGGAAACAATTGAAAAGCTGAGGAAAGATCAATGAACTTAATAATATATCAACAGAAACTTCCCAGATTAAAATACAAAGAGAAAATAAAAATGAACAAGAAAAATAGCAGAGTATCAAATGACCATAGGGAAATTTCAAAAGCTGTGACATGTGTTTTGGAATATCAGAAGGAAAAGAGAGCACAGAACTGAAGAAATGGTTGGGGAAATAATGGCTGAGAAATTTCCAAAATTAATGACAGATGATAAACCATGTATCTAGTAAGCTCAGAGGACACCAAACAAAATAAATACTATAAACAAAAACAAAACACCTCTATCTAGCCATTGCCATATACAAACTGCAGAAAATCATAGGGAAAATTTTGAATGAAGCAAGAGGGGTTAAAACACCTTAACTATACAGGAACAAGTATAAGAACTAGTTCCTCAAAGGAAGCAAACAAAGAATAAGAAAGTGCTGTTATAAATTTGAAGAGTTAAAAGAAAAAAAAAATAACCTAGAATTCTATACCCAGCAAAATTATACTTTAAAGATGAAAGATAAAGACCTTTTCAGACCAACAATAATGAAAGACTCAATGCAGGCAGACTTGCTGGGCGAGAATGTCATAAGGAAGTCTGTCAGGGAGAGTGAAATGATGTAGGTCAGAAACACAGATCTATATAAGGAAAGGAAGAGAGTAGAAGAAGAAATAAATAAAGGTAAAACTTAAACTTATTTTTTTCTTATTCTTTCTTGATCTAAAAATAGCTATTCAAAGTAATAATGATAACTGTATATTTGGTGATATGGATGAATGAAGTGAATGATGGCAATGTTGCAAGGGGAAGGAGGGATACGTTAAGACTACTCTGTTATAAGGTATAGGAGCTACCCATGAAGATGAATACTGCTATTTAAAGGTGGAATTGGATTTGTTGAAAAAGTATATTGCAAATTCTGAGACAAGCAATAAAATTTATTACAAAAGTATAATTGATAATCTAAAAAGGAGACAAAAAGAATTATATAAAATACCCAATTAAAATCAGAACATATCAAATGGAGACTTCTGAAAATGAGTGAAAAAAAGCCATTTTATCAGAATGGAAAAAAAAATTAGCATCATCTATATGGTGTCTATATGAAGCTCAGTATAAATATAAAGAAAAAGATAATTTAAAAGTAAAGAGATGGGAAAAGGTATACTGCACTACCTCTAATCAAAGGAAAGCTGGAGGGCTTCCCTGATGGCACAGTGGTTGAGAGTCCACCTGCCAATGCAGGGGACATGGGTTGTGCCCCGGTCTGGGAGGATCCCACATGCTGCAGAGAGGTTGGGCCCGTGAGCCATGGTTGCTGAGCCTGTGCTCAACAATGGGAGAGGACACAAGAGTGAGAGGCCTGCATACCGCAGGAAAAAAAAAGAAGAAGAAGAAGAAGAAGAAAGCTGGAGTGACTATATTAATTACAGATAAAGCAATTTTTTAAAAAAAGTCAAAGGAAAATATCAGAAACAAACGTATTAGATAATAACAAAGGGATACTAGATAAAAAAGGACTTGATTCTCCCAGAAGACATAAGAATCCTTAACATATGTATCTAATAACAGTGTGTCAAATATTTTAGGCAATAACTGATGAAACTGAAAGGAGAAAGAGTGAATCCACTATTACAGTTGGACACATCCAATACCCCTGTCAATAACTGATTAGTCAAGCAGCCAGAAACCTAATAAAGATATTACTGGCCATTTCAACACTATCAATCAGCTTGATCTAATTATCATTGACAGAATGTCCCATCTGTCAACAGGAGAAGACACATTCTTTTTGAGTACACATGGAACATTCAATAAAATAGACCACATTCTAGGCCCTAAAACACACCTGAACAAATTTTTAAAAATGAAACCATGCAAAGTATGCTCTTGAATTACAATGGAATAGAACTAGGATTCAGTATCACAAAGTTAGCTGAAAAATGTCCAAATATTTAAAAATTTAACAATTCATTTTCATCAAAGAGGAAGTCTTAAGAAAAAATTTAAAAATGATTTTGACCTAAATGAAAATGAAAATAGAACTTATTCAACTTTTGGGGATGCAGCAAAAGCAGTGCACAGAGGAAAACTGATAGGATTAAATGTATATATTGGAAAAGGACAAAAATCTATGATCAGTAACTTAATATTTTATCTTAGAACACTCAAGAAAGAAGAACAATTTCAGCGTAAATGAGCAAAAGAAATGAAATAAAAATTAGAACAGACATCAATAATATTAAAAACAAAGAAAATCAACAGTTGTAAAACCTCATTCTTTGAAAGACCAATGAAACTGGTAAAGACTTTAGCCAGGCAGGTAGAGAAAAAGAGAATAAAAAAAACTGTTAAAATCATAAATGAAATAGATGTCAACATTTTTGTTATTATGAACATTAAAAGGATAATAAAGGGACACTAAAAACCACTTTATGACCCAATATCTGATAAGTTAGAGGAAATTAACCAAGTCCTTGAAAGATATAAACTCTCTAAACTCATGTAAGAAGATAGGTATAATCTGAATAGGCTTATATCTATTAAATTTATTCCATAATTAATGTCTTTCCACAAAATAAATCACCAGGCCCAGATGATTTCACTGTTGAATTCTATCAGCTCTTCAATAAAAAAATGATGCCTATTCTACAAGATCTCTTCCAGACAATAAAAGCAGAGGGAACACTTCCTAGCTCATTATCTGACTGGTGTTAACCTAATACCCAAACTAGACAAGGACATTAAAATAAAGGAAAACTACATAATAGTAGCTCTCATGAATATAGAAACAAAGTGCTCAACAAAATATTAGCAACTTGAATCAAACAATAAATAAAAATAATTATAAAGCATGAAAAATTGTAATTTATTCCACATATGCAAAGCTGCTTTTAGATTTTAAAATTAAATAAATAAAACTCAACAGTCAGACAAAAGAACCCAGTTAAAAATGTGCATAAGATCAGAAATCTGACCAAAGAATATATACAGATGAAAAATATTAAAAAGTACTCAACATCATTCATCATTATTGATTTCAAAATTAAAGTAACAATGAGATACCACTATACACCTACCTGAATGATTAAAATCCGAAGAATTTACAATACTAACTGCTGGCAAGGATGCAGAGTAATGGAGACTCTCATTCATTGTTGGTAGGAATGAAAAATTTTACCACCACTTTGGAAAATTGTTTGGCAGTTTTTTTATAAAAGTAAACACAGTCTTACCCCATTCCAAACAACACAGTATGGAAGTAAAAGGCAGGGGAAGGTGTGTGGGAGTGTAAAACAGAGTAATTTTCAGCAGAGAAACCTGACAAACACTATCTCAAGCCAGGTGGCCAAGATTAACCTAAACAGTGATTAGTCATATTGACACTATGTACCTTCAACATGATGTGATGAAAATGGCACTTTACTTCTGTAGTCCTTCTCCCAAAAACATGTTACTCCAGTCTAAACATGAAATAAATATCAGACAAATCCCATTTGAGAGACAGTCTACAAAATACTTGATCAGTTCTCTAGAAAAATGCCAATGTCATCAAAAATAAGGCAAATAGTTGTTACAACTAAGAAGAGCTTAAGGAAATGTAACTACCTTATGTAATGTGGGAACCTGAATAGGACCGTGGGGAAAAAAAGGACATGAGGTGAAAACTGAGGATATTGGAGTAAAGTATGAACTTACTAACTAAAGTTAGTTAATTAAATAATGAGACACTAGAAATAGTGGAAACTGGATGCTGTGTTGTATACAAGAACACTGCACTCTTCCTGTAATTCTGTAAACCTGAAACTCTTCTATAGAAATCCTCTCTGTTAAAAATTAAACACATATATGTAAATAATGTGGCAACATCAAAGTAATTTCTTGAGAAAAAGAGATTAAAGATTTGAAGGTACAGTCTATGGGGTGTTGGACAGGCAAGTATTGATTCTGAGAGTGGAGGACTGCTTTCACTTCATTAAGTGCCTCATGAAATATCATTCTAATAATTTAAATTATTCAATTTTTTACCTTTAGTGATAATAAAATACAATTTGAGAATGTTCAAAAAGCAATTCATTCTACACTTTTGTCACTTTAATAGAAAGCACTTTATTTTGGCTATGTGAGGGTCACATACAATAGTCTGCTGTCTATATCATTTTTCACTGTCTTTGTGTTTTAATTGCTCTTTTTTTGTCACTTTCAAAATATATTTTTTAATTCATTTTCTTTTTTTCCAGCAGTTTTGTTATGGCTCCTACTTTTCCTCTTTCTTGACTGGAGTTTACTCTCCCTTTAACTTCCTTAAAACACTTAATAAGAAAAATTGTCTTGAGTTTGTTTCTATGACAGTATTTTTTGTTTTATTTTCACATAAAATTACATTGCAAATAGAACCACTTTTTCAGTTTAAGAGTGAGCATCCCGAATTCTGTACTTCTGTTTTGGTTTTCAAAGAGTAATTTATAAGCTTTATTTTAACATATAAGGTAAAACAGTATTTTCTTGATTTTATATATTTTAGTTTATATCTGAAATGACTCAAAGGAGGCCTTCTGTGGCCCTGTCCAGGTCAGTGTCATTGTCCACTATAGCCCCAATTTTTTCTTTAGACTCCTAGACATTCAGATCCTCAATGAATAGGGGCCTCCATCAGATTTCACTAGATTTAAAAATCATTTATTCAACTTCAACAAGGGGTAATTATATCTCTAGTAGATACTAAAAGACTTAGGAAAGTCCAAGACTTCTATGGCATTTAACATTGCCAAGAAATAGATTTTAGAAAGCAAGGATTGGAAAGGTAGTTTCAACTCTCAAAACATTTTTGGCTATAAGTCACATATAGCTTCTGTTTTTTCATATATTTTAGCTATATATTTCAATGAAAGGTCACTATTTTTAATTTTTATGGAAAATAAAATGTATAGACAAAGGAAAGAAAGTTTCATTTAATTAAAAAGAGATTGAAAATGAGATAATATTCTTAGTTAAATGTGAAGAGATATGTCTATAATAAAGCATAATTTAACTGATTTTTAATTTCACAAAAACGTTTCTGTTTCCTAAAAGCAAATAATTACTTTGGTTAAATGTATGGTGCTATTGTGTCATCATTTTCTGTTTAACTTTAATATTTCAAACTTCAGAAAATGGCAATCTTGCTGAGGTAGTATTTTAAAATTAAGATTAAATAATTTCTAACACCTCAGGGTATATTCCAATGTGTCAACAATAATCTTTAACTTTTTACAATATCTTATATGAAGTGGAATCGTTTATATAGTTTAATCAACCACAAGACATAGAAAAGTTAATATAAAATTCATAATAGTAAATAAAATGATAGTCCTTAGGATGGTGACCCCTTTATACTTTATATTCAGTTAGTTACCAAGTATCATTAATTCTTCATTAGACGTAAAACACATTGATTTTTCTTTCCATTCCCATTCCAAATTTGGGCCCAGGTATTATACATTAACTAGATTATGGCAGGTATAATTTACATGGTTTCATTACTTGTAACTTTTCCTCATTGAAATTTCCTCATTTCTCAAATGAAATTTTAATTCCACCTTGGTGACTTATTTATTCACCCTCCTTTCTTCTTAAACAATTTGTTTTTCAAAGAGTTTTCTACATTGAATTTTTCGTTGAACTTTTATAAACCCACCATCTAACTCTAACTTTCTTGTTCTTGTTACACTAATTAAGCTGCATGTAATCATCAAATTTAGTAAACTCACTACACCATTTATATAAATACTCACTCAATAAAAATTTGGAAATATTTTCCTCCAAAAAGTGCAGTTATCTTGAAATATCTTCTTTCACCAATCTCTTGAACATTATTGTTATATTATTTGTCATCTTTCACCTGAGCCCCTTTGCTCACTCTCATCTCCTATTCGTAACCAGGTTTTTTTTTTTTTCACTTGAACTTTTTTTTTATTAGTTTCTGCTTTATAACAAAGTGAATCAGTTATACATATACATCTGTAACCAGGTTTTGAATAATATTCTTCCTATGGTGGTTGGCTCTTCTCCATTGCTTCTATCTCAACTTTAATTTACCATTCTTGCCCTTTTCTGGACTCCCTGCTAGGATTTTCATCCTCCATGCTTCTGGTAGCTATATTGGAATTTCCAAAACATACGAATTTTTCCCCACCCACAGTTTTAGTCAATCTGCAGTATCCCAAATGTGCCCTGGACACTCTAAATGTCAGTTACAGAACATTAGAAATTTTGTATCCGTTCACTTATTTTCTACACTTCTAATTTTAATTTCTGTATATGTTTTATCAAGTATAACATATAATTTATTTAAAAAAAGCTATTTATTGTGGAGATTGTACTTCATAATGGGGTGAAAAAAGAAAAAAAAATATCAATGGTTATAGAATCAACTACAAACTCATTAAAAGCTTCCACAGTTCATGATATTATGTATTAAGCGCAATGCAAATGTTACACACATTATTTCTAATCCTCACTCAGTTATCTTTTATTGAATACCATCATAATCTGAACACTATAATAGGCATTTTATACTTAAATCACTCTTTGCTTATATAAAATTTATTTGTTTGGATCAATTTCCTTATTTTTTTAAAGGAGGTGATTTAAGATGATTTGTATATTGGAATGGGAGAAATATTATCTGTTTCTTTAACTATTGAATCTAAGTTCGTCTCTTTCTGTTAGAGTAACCTAACTACTAAGCTACCATAAAACTGATACATCTCACATTATCTAAAATTCCTCAGTAGTTTTTCTTGTGAAATATTATCCTGGTAGCATTGCTGCCCAGTGATGTTAAGGTTGTTATTATGTACAATGGCTCCATCATAGTCCCTGGATTTCTAGGCTTCTTGGCTCAAGAATTTATAAGATGGCAATATCACATGGGATGAAAATAAATCCTGAATTGAACTCTTATATACACTGTGAACATCTGTATGTGTCTAAAAGTGAGCAGAATGTCACTAATCTTCTACATTGGATGGGATTTGAATAATGTCTTTATAAATGAAGAACAGAGTCACCCATCCTTATACCTAACATTTTAATCAAAATCACAACTTCTTATTCAAGTGCATCCATATGTGATGTTCATATTACTTTTGATCCTAACAAAATCCAAAGCATTTTGTTCTCAGCCTAGAGATGCATATTGACCTCATAGAGATTTTTCTGTTTGTTTTGTTTTGTTTTGTTTTCTTGGTTTGCTGTTTTATTTATTTTTCTTGAAATGGAAATACAATATATCAAGTCACTTTCTCTTAGAAAATATAAATGCACAATATTTAGGGATGCAGAGAATTCTGAGAAGCACAGGATTATCCACGCAGTAATGTGAGCTCACATCTGCAGCTAGTCTAAGAATATCACACAGATCTAATTCTGCTTCAATGCAAATGTAATTTGCTGGTGACTGTGTTTGTTTCAAACAATCGACTACTTATTTTTTATTGTATTTTTTTAATTAGGCTATTGGGAAAATAATGCACCTGTGCAGGCTAATTCTACTATAAAATTGTGATTTATAGTCACAAAAATATTTCAATATTGTTTAGTGTTTCTTCTATTTTTCTTAATCAACATTCACTCACATTTTCTTCCCTGTTTATTTCAAATCTTTCAAATCAAATTATTCCCCTCTTTCTTTCAAAAACATGATTTCCACCAGTCACCTGTTATCTCACAGAGAAAATAGAAGATCCCACAAGATAAATTACCCAACTTCCTGCCATCAAAGTTCCAAGCTGAATAATCTACAATAATCTTTCCTCTTTCCTCCTACCCTGCACTGTGTCCATTGCCACTTGCATTTTTTCCTCTGTTTTATTATTTCTGTAGGCATCCCTTCTTCACAATTTTAACAAGATCTAGACTTTCCAATCTTAAAATAAACTTCCAAAAATTTTACATACATACCGAAATACAAAAAAATATATGATAAAAATGATAAGATTTAGAATCCTAGTACAGATTCTCTGCTGTGCTCATATCTGTATATACCATTGATATCTGGATAGTTCTACAAGAAAGTCACTCAGGCACACTTCGAATTCAGTATATGCTTAAGTGATTCTGACATTCCTTCTCCCTTACCATCTTATTTTTGCACCTGTTATTCCTGGGTTTCCTTCTCTCTCCTTAGATCAACAGCCTTCAAGACCTTATAATTCTAGCATTTACATATTTTTGGAGTCCACCAGCGTTGTTATATTTCTACTGTCACTGTATTAATCATGCCATCACTATTATTTCACTAGATTAGTGTTACTGACCCTTCCCAAAATTTTCAACTCTCCCAGGTGTACCCACAGATACATTCCTCACACTCCTACTAAACTGACATCCTTAAAATAAAATTTACTATTGTTAATCTCCTACATAAAATCTACCAGAGACTCCCATTTTCCTTAAATAAAATGTGAGCTCCTTTATCAACAATTCTGACCCCTTCTTGATATAATCTCTATCTAAATTCAGAGCTTATGTTTTATCATAAGTTCTCTGCCCTTTACACTTAAAAGCTCAACTTCTCTCACTTCCTGGAAGGTATCCAGTGTCACACTCACTTCAAAATCTTTAGACAGATTTTTTCCTCCTGGAATTCTCCTCCTTGACAATTCTCCTAGATGATTCCATTTCATTGTCCAAGTTTATCCTTCTTTCCTATTAAATGCCCCTGCTACATGTTCTTATAGTGCTCTAGACTATTCTTTGGGTAGTAACTTGGTGATGTTGCTTGCTTAACCATCTATCTCCTTCATTAAGTTCTTAGTTCTTTACACTTATACCTAATTTCACTTGGTGATTGATGAATTTCTAGTACTTAGCATATTGCCTTGCACATTGTTTGGGATCAAATATATTTGTTTAAAGTATTCTTTTAACCTTAGCAATATTATCAATTGAAATCCAAAAGTTATGGTTAACATATTGTAAATGAACATGACTATACATAACTTTTAGTTGTAAGAAATTTATTATTTAACACTTTCCACAGGCATATTAAGGTAGTGCTAGTATATTACTTATGTGAATTTGTATTTTATAGATTTATAATATCCACAACTGAATTTGCAAAGTGGTAATTTATGACACAAATTTAATTTCTACATGATTTACAAAAGTCATCAAGATATAAACTAACAAATTAATAACATAATATAATGACATAAATCATTTATTTTAACAATTTTTAATTCATAGTTAAGGTATATGAGAGAATCCTGGGATTTTGAATCTGACAAATGTGGATGTTGATTACTGAGTGAAATTGAACAATAATAAAAGCTACCATTTGATGAATGACCTGTATAAGTTTACATAGTATAATTAAATCTTTAATTCTACTCTGTTAATTCAATACTACTATATTATTTTTTTAATTAATCTTTTTCATATATTCTTACCTATATAACAGTGGAGGGAATGAAATCTCATGTGGCCTAAGAACATAGAAAAAATAAATAACATTGATCCAAAAATCCAAAGATTATGCTTTTTACATTTATTTTTCTTTAGAGAATTAGAATTTTGTTGTGAGAATTACAGCTTATTTCTTAAGTAGTAAAGTGATTTGCCAGAGAAAACCCTCAATGAGAGTTAGTTACTATTTTTTAAATTGTTTTAATATATTAAATGTCAAAATCCCTGTTTGTTTTCTTGCCCTCTGGCAGTAATGGTACCTTCCAACAGAACTGACCCCTGACACCTCCTTCCACATCAGTGTTGAGTGGTGAAGGAGAACGTTACTACCACACTATTTCTATTTATCATCCTTCCATTAAACCATTTTATGTTTCCTTTTCCATCTTTACCTACCACCCTCTCACCATTCCTGCAGAAGTTGGGTGAAAACTCATTCTGAGTTTAGTCATTTGTATAACAGAATGTTCCATGAATATATTACATATGTGGGAGCTCCCTCCTCTTGGATTACAAGAACATGTTTTGTCACCAACAGGCACCTTAAGCTTTATGTTTGTAAGAAAATAATACACAAATATTATATATGAACCATTTTTATTTGTAGTTGTTTTTAAGATTTTTTTTCTAAAACTAATCAGAGAGGGATACTTGTATCTGAAAAATATTTAAACCATCCATAAAAAAAGGAACTTGACTATTCCTGTCTTTCAGTTATGCTGAAACTTGGTATAAAAGACTGTAGTAAGTTGCTGGTTTAATTATGTAGTGATACCAACACTTTTCAGAAGCAGGTGAGTATATATGGCAGGATGAGATACAACGTACCTTGACCACATTTTTCCTGGCCTTGTTTCAAAAAGAAGGTGCCTAGCTGTTGGTGACACATTCCTTGCAGAAAAAAGGTAAGAATTTTCTATATCATTAAGTTAGGAAAAGCTTCACTAACAATGTATTATTTTTCTGTTTAAAGGTATATTTTAAACAACTGAACTCTACTGTTTCTTAATCAAAATCCAGTCATCATATCTACTTGCACTTTGGGAATAGAGAAAGAAAGCTAGTCCCCAGGAGTCCCTGAACAAAATATCTGTTTAGAATTTTCCAGCAATACTGAAAGCCCATTTGCAGCAATTGTTTATGACACTTTCATGATAGATTGTAAAACACAGTTTCCAAAAATGACTGACAAATTCATTATGCTTGTGAGCCTGGTGGTTCTTCACAGCATGTTTACAAATGGAAGAATGACATGTAAACGGCACTTGGTGGAAGAATGGCGTACACAGCCCTCCACATATGTGGTGAATTGGACAGTGACAGAAAACATCTGCCTGGAGTTCTATGGGGATTGCTTGTTTGGAGATGTAAATACTAAAATGAATACTTCTGGCAATCAAGTTGTTCCCCAGATTTGCCCTTTGCAAATTCAGTTAGGAGACATCCTTGTAATTTCTTCTGAACCATCTCTTCAATATCCAGAAATAAATGTGATGAATGTTTCTGAAGCATCATTCATTGACTGCCTGCAAAATACCACAACTGGAGATCAGTTACTTTTTGGTTGCAATCTAAAAGGAATGCACACTGTTAATTCTCAGTGGCTGAGTGTTGGGACACATTATTTCATCACAGTAATGCCAAGTGGTCCATCCCTTTGTCAACTGGGACTTCGACTAAATGTGACAGTGAAAGAGCAGTTCTGCCAGGAATATCTGAGTTCGGAGCTTTGCTCTGGGCATGGTACATGTCTTACTGAAGTTTGGAGCAAGATATACAGCTGCCATTGCCAGCCTCCATTCTCTGGGAAATACTGCCAGGAGCTGGATTCATGTTCCTATAAGCCATGTAAAAATAATGACAGTGACATTAATAAAAGAGAAAAATGGAATAAGCAAGGATATGAATGTGTCTGTCACCCACAAATTAAAGGTAAGATTATTTTTTAAAATAACATAATTCGATTAAAATAGTAAAATAGACTGAATTAATAAATGGTTAGTTACCAAGAAATAGGCTACGTTTTTAAGAATTTGGTAGATTTTTTAGAATGGGCTAAATTTGGATTCCAGGCATATAAAAATCCTATCAGGTATTCTTTAAAATAAAAATAGTACTTATTTAAAGAGGATATCTTAAAAACATATATGCTTTATCCTGAAATACCTATTTTTACATCTTTCTCCAAATCCACTCTTAATGTCTCATTAAAAAAAATCAGAATAATATGTTTTAGTCATTAAATGAAATACCCAAGGTTATGGTATTTGGGGCAAGCAGTTCTGGGTGATAATGTAGAAATGAAGTGTGGATCTGAGTCGAGGATGACAAGGACACATATTATTGGGCCGAAGGTTTGAAGTTGCTTGGGAGAGTTGGAGAAGAAAGGATGATTGTGAACCCAAAATAATGTTCTCAATGGTGTTGGTGTGGCACCTATAAAGTAATTGATAAAGCAGATGAACAAGGAGGGAAAGAGCGTGATATAATTATCAACTTTTTTTTTTAAATTATTAACCTGTTTTTATAAGCTAAATGAGAGGCAATGAGGAGAAACGTTTTCAAAGGAAGACATTTGGTGAGTGGATGAAGCAAGAAGAAGGGGAACCTAAAAACCGTGTAAATAAACTAGGTTACCTGATGCTGAAGTCAGGATTTAAGGGAAATAGACTATTCCTATTTGAAAGTTTACTAAGGAATTTGGGTCATCAGAGGAAAATGAAGAGAAACATTGAGAAATGTAGGGACTATTAGACATTTGGGAATGTGTGAAATAATTTCTTTCAATTACAGTTTCAGAGACCTGGCATGGAAAGTTACAAAGGTAAAAGGAGGATGATCTAACAAAGAGAAATGTCTGACATTGGCAATGATGGGATGAGAAAACACACAACAGACTAACAGCGCATTTTGGTCAGGAGAGGGGAAGGGCGGTGAGAGGCAGATGAGTGGAGCCAACTGGGCTCAGGGATATTACTGCAATTTTGTGGGGCAGGCTTTAGGAAGATTCAATAGGGTTGTTCTTCTGTGTGCCTGGAAAGACTCCCTTGAAGCTAGATTTGAGGAGACTGTGTGATAAAGTGTAATTGAAGAACTCTATAAGCCATTTTAGGCTCCAAAATTCACCTAAGCCAATCATTTAAAATGTAATTTTAAACTCTTTAGGGAAGAAGTACTGAGGCTATTTCAGAAGTTAATCCTAGCATTATTCACTGGACATCCTCTCTGTATAACTGGGATCAAATTCTCATTTGACTCTACTAGCAGGGGTGATAAAAGCTGTAAGTTAACCTGACTCATAATATATCAGGTAATTAAAATTAAGACAGGTCAGCAAAAGAAAAAAATAAAAGCACTCAAATTTCTGATTTAGGGTGAATGGAGAAATAATTTAATCTAGAGCTTCTAAAGTATACGTTTTGACCTGTCCAAAGAATTATAGAGAATATTTGACCAGAAAATTTCTACTACCTACATAATATTAACTGGCATAGATGTAATCATAAATCATGGAATATTATTTCAATGATTTTATCATAACTGCATAGAATGGTTTTACCCCAATGTTTATTTCTTTGTTTATTAGAAACACAGCAGTAGATAATGTAAATAATCAAAATTTAAACACTATAAAAGTATCTAATATTATTTATTTTTTAAGACATTGAGCATATAACATGACACCACTCTAATTATGCACAATTAATTCAATTTTAAATCTTAAAAGGTACAGAAATATGTAGGATTACCAAGAAACTGAGAATGTTCACTGTACTAGTTTGTTAGTACTGCCATAACAAAGAACCACAGTGTGAGTGGCTTCAACAGTTGAAGTTTATTTTCTCAAAGTTCTAGAGACTAAGTGGTCCCAATCAAGGTGTCAGGAGGATTGGTTTCTCTGAGGTCTCTCTCCTTGGTCCATGGTCAGCCATTTCTCTCTGTGTTTTCACATCCCTTTTCTCTGTAGTGCCTGTGCATCCTCTCCTTATAAGGACATAAGTCATTTTTGATTAGGACCAAAACTAGTGACCTCATTCAACATCTATTACCTCTTTAAGGACCCTGTCTCCAAATAAATCACACTATTAGGTCCTGGGGGTTAGGATTTCAACATAATAATTGTTTTTGGGGGGTGGTCACAATTTATCTATTACATCCACTAGGACTGAAAGAGAACATGACCTATTGAACATACCACTGATACTTTAGCTTTTGTGTATGGAAATATTTTGGCACACGATTACTTATTGTAATTACTTATTACTTATATTTTCATTGTGTTGGGGATTGTTTGGAGGTAAGTGAAGGAAGAAGAGTTCTGCATTAGTGAGGTAGAGATGTCAGTCTATAAAGAATATGAAAAGCATCAGCTGACCAAAACTGCTCACAAATTAAATTAAGAATTCAATTAGAATGGGGAAAGTGGCAGGGTTATTGCCAAATCATGTGCAACTGTTTTGTAGTGACATTTGTTCATGTGTCATACCCTGGAATTTTGTTGGCACATTCCTCTAAGAAGGATATTATGAGATGATCAACTACAAAGAAATATATGCTATGTAGGGTTGTGTTTTTGTGTATAGTAGGACCATGATAGCTTGTAAAAGTGGGATTTGGAAAACTTGATATAACAACAAAGAAAGTGTAGAAATTAGAAGCTTGTGCATTGCTTCTGAGAATCCAAGCAGTCTTCCCTCTTTTCTTCCAAATAATTTTAGATTAGATTAGATTAGATATGAGTTGATTTGATTTGATTTTACAGTGGAGAGACTGATTAATATGAGGAATTAATATGAGGTCTACCCTCAAACAAAATTTTAAGTGTATAATATATTATTGTTGACAACAGGAGTAATGTTGCACAGCAGGTCTCTAGATATTATTTTTCTTGCTTGACTGAAACTTTATGCCCTGGTTCCTCTTCAGATGGTATAATACTTTCACATTTTCCTTGTTTGAATCATTACCTTGGCTAGGTAGTAGGGCTAAGATACAATATATTATACATTTGAATGTGTCACTTTGTATATTACCACAGCAATGCTCCAGCATATGTTGAAGAATTTATACTTACATATATTAATATTATCTACATGATTAACACATTCAAATTATCATAAAAAATTAACTAGAGCTCAAATATCACCAATCAGAAAAATATTTTAATATTATATTATGCAGTGAAAGGATGGAAAAACTGATGTGAAATTTATTAAACTTCAGTTTTGTTTCCATTTAAATTCATCATCATGAAGCACTATGTCTTAGAATTACAGTATTCAAAATTTTTATATTATTCATTATTAAAAAGTTTGAAAAAATATATGACTTTAATTAACTATATAAATATAATGTACATATTTTAATCTAGTTGAAACATTAATTTTCTTTTATTTTTATAGGCATAAATTGTTCAGAAATAATTGGGCAGTGTCAACCACATATCTGTTTCCATGGGAACTGCAGAAATATTATTGCAAATAGTTTCATTTGTGAGTGTGAGGAACCATTTTCAGGTAAAAATACACATATATGTATGTATGCATACATACACACAAATAATTTTAATTTTGTCATTTATTTCAAATTAGACTTGAAATGTTTCATTTTTTACTGAAAAATACAAGTTTAGTGGTTCTATACTCTGACTATTTTGAAGAATAAATTTAAGAGATCAATTTGTTCAACAATTAAATGATTATTCTGCTAAATATTGATATTTCATAATATATGAAGAGTTTAGACACCTATTGAACAGTTTTTTTTAACTATGATAAAATATATTTGTTCTTAGGTACTAAAATATGTTTACAAAGAGTGTATATTTTGCACGTAATTTGCAAAATCATATCTCTATTATTTCCTTAGATAACAGGTCAGTACAGACAAATCCCCTTTCATGAAGCATAAACATGTTTTATTCCTTCTCAAATAAACCTAAAGATGTCAATAAAATCACTGTTTAAACCAATAGTTTCTTAACTTTTGATTAAATATTTAAAAATGAAATTGTGTTTAAACCACTCTGATCTCATCTTTGAACTCTTCCACAGTTTCCCATTTTCTGGGAAATATAACTCACCATCAGTGCATTTTTCCCTCTTCAAAATGTCTTGGGTAGTGGTGTTTCCGGCCACAATTAGGTACCTAAAGACTCCTTTCGTGGGAGTGAAACAAAAGTTAACTGTCTCCCAAACTGTAGAGAGTGGTAACTCCCAGTGTTTCTCTTGCAGATCCTTCCATGTAACCTAGTTCAGAGAGATTTGAAAGTTTGGTAGAGTGTATCAGCTACTGCGAATGGTAGGAGGGTTTGGTAGCCATGCAGGTGGTGAGAACTCCAACAACTGTCTTCAAAGAAATGTTTTCAGTGCTTTTCCCTTCAGGTTATTTATTTCCTGAGATAGGTTATGAGTTGTTAGGTGTTTTATAATAGCTTACCATATCCTACAGGTGTATGAAGAATATATAATTTATCTCCCAAACAATGGCATTTTTGAACAAAAGAGGTAGCTAATAGGAATTACAAATATATAATATTGGAAATATTTATTTATTCCTTGGCAAATTGGTTTCATTAAATAGGCAGCCAAATAATGTAACTATATTCAAAAAAATAATTTCTAAAATTCCTTCCAAAGAAAATAATTGTAACTTGGTCTCTGCAAATCAGAAGGACATTTTAAAACATACTTTATATTGATTATCTGAAACATTACAAAATAATATAAGCAGAAACTATATTTACACCTATTTTTCTGAAGAATGAGTATTTTTCAATATTGTCTTATAATTTTTATAAAGCTATCTATACCCTCTTCAAAGTTGCATTTATGATTAATAAATTTGAAATCATTTAATGCCTTCAGTTGACTCTTCTCCTAACTGTGCCATCTTAATTGAGAACATTTTCACCGAACATATTTTGAGGTTCTTGCTAATCTCAAAGGAAAATCTGCTAAATGTTAAGTATTCCCAATTATATATTTTTGTATAAAATACATCAATAAATTATGTCCATAAGAGCTATATTTTATTCTATTCAAAATTCTTTTTTGACAAATATTTTCATAGAGAATCCTCATGAAATAAATGGTCTCTACATAAGATTTCGTTGAATGTTTGGCAAAATTTCAGTGCTTCAATTGATTTCCACTATGTCCTAGCACAAAAAAGTAATCTGTGAAATATAGGATTTCTGTCAAATGTTGTTCCCCATAAGTCCAGCTATTCCAAAGCCTAGTTATAACATTTATGATCTCGAGCACTTCTGAATTCATTGAGCTTAAGTTTTTCATTGTATTGTGTAGGAATAAGTTTTAATGTCTTTTAAAAAATAAGTTCATTTCACTAAAACTTTCAAAAACCAGTCTTTTGTCCTTGATTTATTGTTTTTTGATTAAATATTTGTAACTGATTTTGAATGAGATGCAACCAAAACTTACAATATTTTCACTAAAATGCCAAAACCTCCCTAAAATACTGGATTTACTTTCAAAGTCATTCTTCACAAGTTTAAACATTTCTAAAATTTAAATATTAATGGACAGCAGTAACAGAAAGCACATTTTGCTATGTTACATTATTTTCAATATCAGCTTTATTCCAAAAATTTTACTCTGCTGTCCTGTGAACATTCTAAATTATTTGTAAATTTTGCAACTATAGATTCTATTCCACTTGTGTGAGCATCACAACTGGTTTGCTTTAAAACTATGAATTATGTATGCACCACAATAAATTCCAAGTACATTTTTTCCATTCTTTTCTCAACTCGATCAAACAATGTATATATCATTATAAACTTAACAAAATTTATATGTATAATTTTAGCACAAGAGCACATAACTTTATCTTTGAAGATTTTTAGCGAATTTTCAATAGCGTTCCTAATATTGTCAGATACCTTGCCTTCAACAGAACAAAATTATTATTGAAATAAACTGATTATGTATTTGAAGCCTCTGATTTTACTAGTATAGGCTGGTATCTTTTATCTTTGGGTCAATTTATTCTGCTAACTGAGCCAACACATTTATAACAATTACTTTACTTTTAGTATGTATAGAGAAATTTGCAATAGAATATTAGGAAAATAATTTTGCTATAATCATGTGATCTAAGTGAAAATACATGCTTCACAGAGAGATATGTAAGAATACCTTCTTTACCTGAACTTAACTCATCAATGTGAGGGAGTCTTTTAAAATAATTACTAACATTTAAATAGATGCTGATGGTTTTTGAACTAAAACATGTCTTCTGGTTTCATGTAGTCAGTGATGTCAACATACTCAGCAGTGGATCATTAAAGTGACATAGTTTAGGAGTAAACTCCATATTCATTACCAACTTTCTAGGGAAACAAATTTGAAACCTACTTTTTATTAAAAATTTAATTTTTAATAAGAAATCATTTCAAGTATTTATTGTAAAATAAGAAATAAATATCAGAAAACCATGAAATACAGTAGTTTTATATTTATACCAGAAGATTGCAAACTTTTTTTCTGAAAAGGATCAGATAGTAAATATTTTATACTTTCTGAACCATATGGTATCTGTCAAGGTAACTCAACTCTGCTATTGAGTTAGTAGTGTGAAAGCATCCATAGACATACATAAATGAATGAATTTTGTTATGTTCCAATAAAACTTTATTTACAAAATCAGGTGGAAGGTCATATCTGGCTCACAGTTGTAATTTACTAACCCCTGATTTATACCATACAACAAATGATCAACTCTGTAGCAAGGCTATATAGACTCTCTACAAACTCCATGACAGGAATGTTTGTCCTCAGTTTGTCTCTCATATAAAACATACACAAAATCCATCGTTTCCTGTCGTCCACTGACCCACTTACTTACAGTGAGCAGCTTTAGATCTTTCTCCTCCAAGCTAAGAAGGAAGCGACTATTTGTGGCAGCTTGGATTTCAAACTCCACAAGCGGCCCTATATGAGATATATAATACCCTTGTATCTGGAAAAGACTGAGAAAAGAGAGGTAGTTATCACTGGTTAACTTGCAAGTTTGTCCTCATGTTCAAATAAAATACTGCTTATGTATCTTAGAAAAGACCATGGCTGAATCTAAAGTACAAAGTAGAGATATATCAAACCCATTTGCTTACTTTAATGCAACTGTGAATAATATTACTTGGTTAGAAAATGCAGGACAAATGGTCATTTGAAAATTGGGGAGAATTTATATCTCAGTAATAGTGTCCTACACTCCATGAGCATAAACTTGTGTTACTGTGGACAAAATAGGATGATGACTCTATTAGAAGACCTAGTAACTATAATAGATTGAGGGTTTTTTTGTACGTATTGTATTATTCTGTGTCTTAAAGCCTTAGCCAAAAATGTGCAGGAAGTATCACATTTTTAAAACTTATAAAGCATGTATGTATGCATGTATGTATGTATGTATGTATGTATGTATGTATTTATCAAACATCTATCTATGCATCTATCCTTCTATCTATGTAATTATCTTATACATACTTTCCAATTAATTTCTTCAAAAACGTTTAGGAGCTAATATATGTATACTCTTTTTGCTCAGTGTGATGATCTGTGCATATTACTACATATTATCTGATATATGGAGCAGGATTCACAAATAAATTGAGATTATAGTTTTCCAAAGAGTCATATTAAAAGTCATAAACTTTGTATTTCCAATGTATTATTAATCAGTTATTATTACATAAATTAGCTTTTATGTTAAAGTCCCACTGCCCTTGAGTTTCACTCCAGACTGGGAATTTTGGAACTCATGTCTTTTGGAAAGGTATAGCTATCATGCTAGAAGCAGTTTAATAATCTATATCTAATGCAAATTTAAATCAAGATGGCAAAGAAATAATGTGGAATACATCAATCATATTTTAAAACTAGTGATACTTTAGGAAAAACACATTCCTGATTTTTAAGACACCTCAAATATTGTGTTAAAGTATACACTACCAAATGTTAAAGTCCTAAAAGTAAGGCCAGACACTATCAAACTCGTAGATGTAAACATGGGCAGAACACTCTATGACATAAATCACAGCAAGATCCTTTTTGACCCACCTCCTAGAGAAATGGAAATAAAAAATAAATAAATAAATAAACAAATGGGACCTAATAAAACTTCAAAGCTTTTGCACAGCAAAGGAAACCATAAACAAGACCAAAAGAAAACATTCAGAATGAGAAAAAAATCTTTGCAAATGAAGCAACTGACAAAGGATTAATATCCAAAATGCACAAGCAGATCATGAAGCTCAATTAAAAAAAAAAAAAAAAAACAACCCAATCCAAAAATGGGCAGAAGACCTAAAGAGACACGTCCCCAAAGAAGATATACAGATTGCCAACAAACACATGAAAGAATGCTCAACATCATTAATCATTAGAGAAATGCAAATCAAAACTACAATGAGATATCATCTCACACCGGTCAGAATGATCATCATAAAATAATCTACAGACAGGGCTTCCCTGGTGGTGCAGTGGTTGAGAGTCTGCCTGCCAATGCAGAGGACACAGGTTCGTGCCCCAGTCAGGGAAGATCCCACATGCCACGGAGTGGCTAGGCCCATGAGCCACGGCTGCTGAGCCTGCACGTCCGGAGCCTGTGCTCCACAATGGGAGAGTCCACGACAGTGAGAGACCTGCGTACCGCCAAAAAAAAAAAAAAAAACAGACAATAAATGCTGCAGAGGGTGTGGAGAAAAGGGAACCCTCGTGCACTGTTGGGGGGAATGTAAATTGATGCAGCCACTATGGAGAATATTATGGAGGTTCCTTAAAAAACTACAAATAGAACTACCATATGACCCAGCAATTCCACTACTGGGCATATACCCTGAACAAACGATAATTCAAAAAGCGTCATGTACCAATATGTTCATTGCAGCTATATTTACAATAGTCAGGACATGGACACAACCTAAGTGTCCATCAACAGATGAATGGATAAAGAAGATGTGTCACATATATACAATGGAATATTACTCAGCCCTAAAAAGAAACGAAATTGAGTTATTTGTAGTCAGGTGGATGGACCTAGAGTCTGTCATACAGAGTGAAGTAAGTTAGAAAGTGAAAAACAAATACCATATGCCAACATATATATATATATATATATATATATATATATATATATGGAATCTAAGGGGAAAAAAAAGGGTCATGAAGAACCTAGGGGTAAGCAGGGAATAAAGAAACAGACCGACTAGTGAGTGGACTTGAGGATATGGGGAGGGGGAATGGTAAGTTGTGACAAAGTGAGAGAGTGGCATGGACATATATACACTACCAAATGTAAAATAGAGCGTTAGTGGGAAGCAGCCACATAGCACAGGGAGATCAGCTCGGTGGTTTGTGACCACCTAGAGGGGTAGGATAAGGAGGGTGGGAGGGAGGGAGGTGCAAGAGGGAAGAGATATGGGAACATATGTGTATGTATAACTGATTCACTTTGTTATAAAGCAGAAACTAATACACCATTGTAAAGCAATTATACTGCAATAAAGATGTTAAAAGAAAAAACAAAAAAACAACAAAAAACAGAAAACAAAACAAGCAAAAAACAAAACCTGAAAAAAAAACTGATATCTAGTGGGAGGCAGCCACATAGCACAGGGAGATGAGTTTGATGCTTTGTGACCACCTACAGGGGTGGGATAGAGACTGTGGGAGGGAGGGTGTCGCAAGAGGGAAGAGATATGGGGATATATGTACATGTATAGCTGATTCACTTTGTTGTAAAACAGAAACTAACACACCAGTGCAAAGCAATTATACTCCAATAAAGATGTTAAAAAAACAAAAAGAATAATTAGCCATGAGGTAAAACTACAATCACAAACCTTATAAAAGTAAAATTAAGGAGTAAAGATCTAATCTAAAACTGTATGAAAATGTATTCTTTATTGTAATTCCAAACTTGAAAATGTTATACAAGATTTATGTATCTATTATAAAATGATCTCCTCTAATTTTATAACTTCATAAGGTTTATTGCAAAAAAAAATAATATATTTTTGGAGCAATTCAAGGAACTATTAAAATTCTCCTGGTCAGTTCCATATTTTCAAAACTTTTCAAATATTATTTTGATATAGGAGCAAGTGATTGTCAGAAAATAAGCTCACAGTCTTAGTTTAAGACTAAGTTACAGCTGCAAAAAAAAATAATTTTAGTTTCAGGATTCAAGAAAGTTTATTTGCAAGGCATGCTGTGATCTCTATACCCAAGATGAATGATTTTTGGAAAACATGGCATAGCATTGGAGGAATAAGTATTTTTTCAAGATGTGATAGCCCCCGGTATCATTCTGACTGATAAGAGGTCTAATCTGATGAGTGAAGATTACTGTAAGACATTTCATTAACAGTTTAAAGCAGAAAGAAGGCAGAAAAGCTTTCAAGTTAACGTAAATTCCCCCATTTTCAAAATCCCTACCAGTGGGTAGAATTTATGGAGATTATTTTGTACGTGGAAAGGAAAACTAGCAGGAGTTAAATCAGATATATATATTTTTTTCATTTTTAATATTGAACTTTAATCTATCTGAAACTCAGTTCTGGTAGAGGCTAGAAAACTAATCTCAGTCCACTCCACCCTAGCTCTAACACCCTGCCAGGTAGAGAATTGAACTAGTCTTGCTCCCATAAGTGTAATTTGTTAAGTATTGTGGATATTTCATCATGTCACACGAGCCAATAGACACTCTACAGGTACAATCAACTCTATGGCTTACCATTCATGCAACTTAGAGTTAAAATTATGACAAATAGTTACAAAAGCTACACATTTAACGATGCACATAATGTTCTTAGGTGTTAACTAAGAAGGCTTATATGTACTTTGGATTGTTATTTACATCATCACACCTTACTTTTGTTGTATTTTTCTTCTTGATTCTCTGGTCACTGCGGTCACTATCAGCACTGATAGTGACCCATACTTCTAAGCACAGCATAATCCACAGTAACATAACACCAGAAAAGCAAAGGCTCTGTATCCAATTACTAGCAGGAAGGATTTCCTTTGCTACCCTACTCCAGCCTGATGAACTGAAGCTTCCTTTGTGCCTTCTGATTTTTTTTGTGTGTCCTTCCATTTTGATAAATTCCCCTTTGACTGATTGGCAAAGCAATGCATCCAACTGCTCCCTGTCCCACTGTAAATTGTCTCAAGACAATTTGTGTGCCAACTAAGTATCTGGTATGTATTACTCATTTAATAAGTGGTAATTATTGATAACTATGAGATTTCAGGATGATCATTATTTATATATATATATATATTGTGTATGAGTAAGAGTATAAATTGATTACAAATGAAAAGTCTTGAATGCTCAATAAAGCATATAATTTAGCTAAATTAATGAAACATATACATTGTGCCGATTTGAATGTCCTCTCATTATTATTCAATAAATTGAACATTTATTAACTACTATTTATTAAGTGCATTTTTTGTCTTTTTTATGTGCCTTTCTTTTTATCAGAAAACAAGTCCATGAAATAATCTCATCTCTATGTTACTTTTTGAGGAAATGTTGGAAATAGAGTCAAAACTTGGTTTATTTTACTGTAGTGATATTGATCTTAACCAATGTTATGCTGTATCACTAGTTTATTCAGTGAAAAGATAACTAAATAAAAATGGGGCAGTGTCAGTGTAATTTGTGTAGTATCCTATAGACCTTGAGAATGAATGTGGCTTACTCATTTTGTCATCTTTAAGTTGTCTTTTTTTATTGATGTGTAGAAAAATTTTATATATCCTGATAGAAGTAATTAGTATATGGGTATTACAAATACTTTCAGCCTGTGGCTTGTCTTTTCATCTTTTAATCCATGTATTTTGATGAGCAGATGTTTTATAAGTTGATGAAGTCCAATTTATATATATATATATATATATATATATATATATATATATATATATATATATATGTATTATTTTTATGTTTAGTGGTTGTTATGTTTCTTTAGGAAATATTTGCCTATCCCAAAGACATAAAGATATTATCTTATGTTTCTCCTAGAAGATTTACAGTTTTAGCCTCTCTGTTTAGGTTGATGATTTATTCAAAGTTAAGTTTTGTGATTCATATGGAATCAATGTTATTTTTCTTTCTCACATAAACAGATCTAGTTATTCAGCAAAACTGAGGAAAACTCTCTTTACCCATGGATTTGTTTGGCATCTTTGTCAAAAACCAATGAAGCATATATGTGTGTCCATTTCTACATTCTCTATTATATTCCATCAATCTGTCTGTCCTCCTTTTAGCCAATAACACCCTCTCTTGATTTGTATAGATATATAATGAAACCTGAGATCATGTAGTATGAGTTTTTCAACATTATTTTTTTAATCAAGATTTTTTTGGCTACTCTATATCCTGTGCTTTTCCATATAAATCTTAGAATAACTTGAAATTTTATCTAAAAATTTCTGCTAGTCTTTTAATTTGGATTGTTTTGAATATACTGTTCAATTTTGCGAGGGCAAAAACTTACCGATATTCAATTTTCTAATCTATGAACATGATATATGGCTTTAATTATTTAGAACTTTACTAATCTCTCAGCAATATGCTATATTTTTCAGAGGAAAATAATTGCACATTAAAATGATGTGGTTAAATTTTAAATATTTTACCATTTTTGATGATAGTATAATTGTTTTAATTTTTTCTAATAATTTGCTGTTATATATAGACATATAATTACCATGTGCCCTAAGTCCATGCTAAATGCATTTATTAGTTCCAATTATTCCCTGATTTTCCTTAGGATTTTCTATCTAAACAATTTTATTGTCTGTAAATAAAGTTATTTTTATATATTCCTTTCTAATATAATACTTATGATTTTATTTGATTATCTTGCTGTCCTGGCTAAGTCCTCAGATACAATGTTTAATAACAAAAGAGACATCCTTCCCTTTTTCTTTTTTTTTTAATTTTTATTGGAATATAGTTGATTTACAATGTTGTGTTAGTTTCAGGTGTACAGCAAAGTGAATCTGTTACACACACACACACACACACACACACACATATATATATATATATATATATATATATATATATATATATATATATATATATATATCCACTCTTTTTCAGATTATTTTCCCATATAGGCCATTTCAGAGTATTGAGTAGAATTCCCTGTGCTCTACAGTAGGTCCTTGTTAGTTATCTATTTTATATATAGTAGTGTTTTTATGTCAATCTCAATCTTCCAATTTATCCCTCCCCCACCCTTACCCCTGGTAACCATAAGTTTGTTTTCTACTTCTGTAACTCTATTATGTTTTACAGATAAGTTCATTTGTATGTTTTTTTAAGATTCCAGATATAAGTGATATCATATGATATTTATCATTCTCTGTCTTTCTTACTTCACTCAGTATGAGAATCTCTAGGTCCATCCATGTTGCTGCAAATGGCATCATTTCATTCTTTTTTATGGCTGAGTAATATGCGATTATAGATATATACCACATCTTCTTTATCCATTCCTGTGTTGATGGACATTTAGGTTGCTTCCACGTTCTGGCTATTGTAAATAGTGTTGCACTGAACATTGGGGTGCATGTATCTTTTCAAATTATGGTTTTCTCCAGATATATGACCAAGAGTGGTATTGCTGGATCATACAGTAGCTCTATTTTTAGGTTTTTAAGGATCCTTCACACTGTTATCCATAGTGTCTGTCCCAGTTTACATTCCAACCTACAGTGTAGGATGGCTCTGTTTTCTCCACCCCCTCTCCAGCATTTATTGTTCGCAGATTTTTTGGTGATGGCCATTCTGACTGGTGTGAAGTGATGCCTCAATTTAGTTTTGATTTGCATTTCTCTAAAAATTAGTGATGTCAAGCATCTTTTCATGCGCTTTTTACATTTTTCTTGATGTTAAATATTCAGTATTTCATCAAGTCTAATGTTAGCTGTATGTTTTACATAGATATTATTGTCAAATAAAGAGTCTCTTTCTATTTATAGTCTGTTGATAATTTTTATGAGGATTGGACAATGAATTTTGTCAAATGTTTTCAGTGCACATATTGAGATGATTTTATGATGTCTCAATTTAATTTTTTGGTTTTCTAATGTCTTCAGTTAATTCATTAATTACAGATTTTCATATCTAAACTAACCTTGCATTCCTGGGCTATAACTCAGTTGAGCAAGATAAATTATTATTTTTACATGCTCTGTGTTTAGTTGGTAATATTTCTTTAATTTTTTTTTCAGTTATATTCATGTAGGATATTGATATTTTGTTTTCTAGAATTATTTATGTTGATACATAATGGTTAACCTGGACTCTATATTTTGAAAAGATGTATAAATTTGGTATTAATTTCTTGCCTAAATGTTTGATATCACTCATTTGTGAAATCACTTAAACAATAATATATTTATTGGAAAATTTTAGATAAAATTGAATTATTTTAACAGAGGCAGATACATTAATATTTTCCAATTCTTGTCAGATTTCAGAAGTCATTCTATTCAAGGAAGTTTTTTCATAACATATTCGTTGTTAGACTTTCGGCATAATGTTCATAATATTATCTTATTGCTCTTTTAATATCTGTGGGATCAGAAGTAATGTCCATTATTTCACTCACGATAGTCCTTTTCTTTTATCAACATCTTAGGATTTTCTTAATATTGTTGATCTTTTCAATGTACCAAACATTAACTTAGCTAATTTCCTCTATTGTTTTATATTTAACTCATTTCTTCTTCTTATTCTCTCTACTGACTTTGGGTTTAATGTACTCATGTTTTCTGGGTTTAATACAGAGGCAATTCATTGACTTGATATTCCTGTCCTCTGGCCTTCAATGATTCTCATAAAAAGCCAATTATCATTTGCATTATTTTTCCCTCAGGTATGTCTTTTATTCTCTAGCTGATTTAATGATATTATATTTTGAATACTGGTTATACTTTGCCTAACAGTGATTTTTGTTGTACTTGTTCTACATGGAGACTGCCAAGGTTTTTGTATTTGTAAGGTAAATTTTTAACCATATTTGGGAAGCTTTAAGCCACTATTTTATTTTTTTATCTTTTATTTTCTTATTTTTAGTTTTTTTTATGTTTCCAATTGAATTAATTAATTTATTTATTTATTTTAATGTATTTACTGGAGTATAATTGCTTTACAATGGTGTGTTAGTTTCTGCTTTATAACAAAGTGAATCAGTTATACATAGACATACATCCCCATATCTCTTCCCTCTTGCATCTCCCTCCCTCCCACCCTCCCTATCCGACCCCTCTAGATGGACACAAAGCACCGAGCTGATCTCCCTGTGTTATGCGCCTGCTTCCAACTAGCTATCTATTCTATGTTTGGTAGTGTATATATGTCCATGCCACTCTCACTCTGCCACAGCTTACCCTTCCCCCTCCCCATATCCTCAAGTCCATTCTCCAGTAGGTCTGCATCTTTATTCCCATCTTACCCCTAGGTTCTTCATGACCAATTTTTTCTTCTTTTTTAAGATTCCATATATATGTGTTGCATACAGTATTTGATTTTCTCTTTCTGACTTACTGCACTCTGTATGACTAACTCTAGGTCCATCCACCTCATTAAAATTAACTCAGTTTTGTTTCTTTTTATGGCTGAGTAATATTTCATTGTATACATGTGCCACATCTTCTTTATCCATTCATCTGTTGATGGACACTTAGGTTCCTTCCATGTCCTGGCTATTGTAAATAGAGCTGCAATGAACATTTTGGTACATGACTCTCTTTAAATTATGGTTTTCACAGGGTATATGCCCAGTAGTGGGATTTTTGTGTCGTATGCTATTTCTATTTTTAGTTTTTTAAGGAACGTCCGTACTATTCTCCATAGTGTCTGTATCAATTTACATTCCCACCAATAGTGAAAGAGGGTTCCCTTTTCTCCACACTCTCTCCAGCATTTATTGTTTCTAGATTTTTTCGTCATGGCCATTCTGACTGGTGTGGGATGATATTTCATTGTACTTTTGAGTTGCATTTCTCTAATGATTAATAATGTTGAGCATCCTTTCATGTCTTTGTTGGCCATCTGTATATCTTCCTTGGAGAAATGTCTATTTAGGGCTTCTGCCCATTTTTTGGATTGGGTTGTTTGCTTTTCTAATATTGAGCTGCATAAGCTGCTTATAAATTTTGGAGATTAACCCTTTGTCAGTTGCTTCATTTGTAAATATTTTCTCCCATCCTGAGGGTTGTCTTTCTGTCTTGTTTATGGTTTCCTTTCTTGAAAAAGCTTTTAAGTTTCATTAGATCCCATTTGTTTATTTTTGTTTTTATTTCCATTTATCTAGGAGGTGTGTCAAATAGGATCTTGCTGTGATTTATGTCATATAGTGTTCTGCCTGTTTTCATCTAAGAGTTTGAAGGTGTCTGACCTTACATTTAGGTCTTTAATCCATTTTGAGTTTATTTTTGTGTATGGTGTTAGGGACTATTCTAATTTCATTATTTTATATGTAGCTGTCCAGTTTCCACAGCACCACTTATTGAAAAGGCTGTCTTTTCTCCACTATATATTCTTGCCTCCTTTATCAAAGATAAGGTGACAGTATGTGCATGGGTTTATCTCTGGAATTTCTATCCTGTTTCATTGATCTATATTTCTGTTTTTGTGCCAGTACCATGGTGTTTGATTACTGTAGCTTTGTGGTATAGTCTGAAGTCAGTGAACCTGATGCCTCCAGCAATATTTTTCTTTCTTAAGATTGATTTGGCTCTTCAGGGTCTTTTGTGTTTCCATACAAATTGTGAATTTTTTTGTTCTAGTTATGTGAAAAATGGCAGGAGTAGTTTGATTGGATTGCATTGAATCTATAGATTGCTTTCAGTAGTAGAGTCATTTTAACAGTGTTGATGCTTCCAATCCAAGAACATGGTACGTCTCTCCATCTATTTGTATCATCTTTAATTTATTTCATCAGTGTCTTATAATTTTCTGCATACAGGTCTTTTGTCTCCTTAGGTAGCTTTATTCCTAGATATTTTATTATTTTGGTTGCAATGGTAAATGGGAGTGTTTTCTTAATTTCACTTTCAGATTTTTCATCATTAGTGTATAGGAATGCCAGAGATTTCTGTGCATTAATTTTGTATCCTGCTACTTTCCCAAATTCATTGATTAGCTCTATTAGTTTTCTGGTAGCATCTTTCGCATTCTCTATGTATAGTATCTTGTCATCTGCAAACAGTGACAGCTTTACTTCTTCTTTTCTGATTTGGTTATTTTTTATTTCTTTTTCTTCTCTGACTTCTGTGGCTAAATCTTCCAAAACTATGTTGATAAATAGTGGTGAGAGTGGGCAACCTTGTCTTGTTCCTGATCTCAGTGGAAATTGTTTCAGTTTTTCACCATTGAGGACAATGTTGGCTGTGCGTTTGTCATATATGACCTCTATTATGTTGAGGAAAGTTCCCTCTATGCCTGAATTCTGCAGGGTTTTTAGCACAAATAGGTTTTGAGTTTTGTTGAAACATTTCTCTGCATCTATTGAGATGATCATATGTTTTTTTTTTCCTTCAATTTGTTAATATGGTATATCATGTTGATTCATTTGCATATATTGAAGAATCCTTGCATTCTTGTGATAAACCCCACTTTATCATAGGGTATGATCCTTTTATTGCTGCTTTTGGATTCTGTTTGCTATTATTTTGTTGAGGATTTTTGCATCTATGTTCATCAGTGATACTGGTCTGTAGTTTTCTTTCTTTGTGACATCTTTGTCTGGTTTTGGTATCAGAGTGATGGTGGCCTTGTAGAATGTGTTTGGGAGTGTTCTTTCCTCTGTTATATTTTGGAAGAATTTGAGAAAGATAAGTGATAGCTCTTCTCTAATTGTTTGTTAGAATTCGCTTGTGAAGCTATCTGGTTCTGGGCTATTGTTTGTTGGAAGATTTTTAATCACAGTTTTAATTTCAGTGCTTGTGATTGGTCGGTTCATATTTTCCATTTCTTCCTGGTTCAGTTTCAAAAGGTTGTGCTTTTCTAAGAGTTTGTCCATTTGTTCCAGGTTGTCCATTTTATTGGCATATATTTGCTTGTAGTAATCTTTCATGATACTCTGTATTTCTGCAGTGTCAGTTGTTACTCCTCCTTTATCATTTCTAATTCTGTTGATATGAGTCTTCTCCCTTATTTTCCTGATGAGTCTGGCTAATGGTTTATCTTTTTTTTTTTTTTTCTGAAGAACCATCTTTCAGTTACTGATCTTTCCTATCATTTCCTTCATTTATTTCTGATCTGGACATTATGATTTATTTCCTTCTGCTAACTTTTGGGTTTTTTTGTTCTTCTTTCTCTAATTGCTTTAGGTGTAATGTTAGGTTGTTTATTTGAGATTTTTCTTGTTTCTTAAGGCAGGATTGTATTCCTATAATCTTCCCTCTTAGATCTGCTTTTGCTGCATCTCATAGGATTTAGGTCATCATCTTTTCACTGTCATTTGTTTCCAGGTATTTTTTTCATTTCCTCTTTGATTTCTTCAGTGATCTTTTGATTATTAACTAATGTGTTGTTTAGCCTCCATGTGTTTGTATTTCTTAAAGTTTTTTTCCTGTAATTGATATCTGGTCTCATAGTGTTGTAGTCCGAAAAGATACTTGATATGATTTCAATTTTCTTAAATTTACCAAGGATTGATTTGTGACCCAAGATATGATCTATCCTGGAGAATGTTCCATGAGCACTTGAGAAGATGTGTATTCTGTTGTTTTTGGATGTAATGTCCTATAAATATCAATTAAGTCTATCTTGTTTAATGTATCATTTAAAGCTTGTGTTTCCTTATTTATTTTCATTTTGGATCATCTGTCCATTGGTGAAAGTGGGGTGTTAAAGTCCCCTACTTTTGATTACCCCTTTTATAGCTGTTAGTATTTGCCTTATGTATGGACATGCTCTTATGTTGGGTGCATAATTATTTAAAATTTGTTTATCTTCTTATTGGATTGATCCCTTGATCATTATGTAGTGTCCTTCTTTGTCTCTTGTAGTAGTCTTTGTTTTAAAGTCTATTTTGTCTGATATGAGAATTACTACTGCAGCTTTCTTTTCATTTCCATTTCCATGGAATAACTTTTTCCATTTCCTTACTTTCAGTCTGTATGTGTCCCTAGTTCTGAATTATGTCTCTTGTAGACAGCATATATAGGGGTCTTGTTTTTGTATACATTCAGCCAGTCGGTTTCTTTTGCTGGGAGCATTTAATCCATTTATGTTTAAGGTAATTATCGATATGTATGTTCCTATTACCATTTTCTTAATTGTTTTGGGTTTATTATTGTAGGTCTTTTCTTTCTCTTGTGTTTCTGGCCTAGAGAAGTCCCTTTAGCATTTCTTGTAAAGCTGGTTTGGTGGTGTTGAATTTTCTTAGCTTTTGCTTGTCTGTAAAGGTTTTAATTTGTCTGTCAAATCTGAATGAGATCCTTGCTTTGTAGAGTATTCTTGGTTGTAGGTTTTTCTCCTTCATCACTTTAAATATGTCCCGCCTCTCCCTTCTGGTTTGCAGAGTTTCTGCTGAAAGATCAACTGTTAACCTTATGGGGATTTCCTTATGTGTTACTTGTTGTTTTTCCATTGCTGTTTTTAATATTTGTTTTTTGTATTTAATTTTTTATAGTTTGAATAATATGTGTCTTGATGTGTTTCTCCTTGCATTTATCCTGTATGGGACTCTCTATGCTTCCTGGACTTGATTAGCTGTTCCCTTTCCCATATTAAGGAAGTTTTCAACTATAATCTCTTCAAATATTTTCTCAGTCCCTTTCTTTTTCTCTTCTTCTCCTGGGACCCCTGTAATTCTAATGTTGATGCATTTAATGTTGTCCCAGAGGTCTCTGAGACTATCCTCAATTCTTTTATTTATTTATTTTTTGTTGTTGTTTTTTGTTCTGCTCTGAAGTAATAATTTCCACTATTTTATCTTCCAGGTCACTTAACCTTTCTTCTGCCTCAGTTATTCTGCTATTGATTCCTTCTAGAGAATTTTTAGTTTAATTTAATGTGTTTTTCATCACTGTTTGTTTGCTCTTTAGATCTTCTAGGTCTTTGTTAAATGTTTTTTTTTTCTCCATTCTATTTCCAAGATTTTTGTGTCATCCTTACTATCATTATTCTGAATTATTTTTCAGATAGACTCCCTATTTCTTCTTCATTTGTTAGGTCTGGTAGGTTTTTGCCTTGCTCCTTCATCTGCTGTGTGTTTCTCTGTCTTCTCATTTTGCTTAACACACTGTGTTTGGGGTCTCTGTTTCACAGGCTGCAGGTTCATAGTTCCCAGTGTTTGGTGTCTGGCCCCAGTGGCTCAGGTTGGCTCAGTGGTTTGTGTACTCTTCCTGGTGGATGGGACTAGTGCCTATTCTTGTGGATGAAGCTGGATCTTGTCTTTCTAGTGGGCAGGTCCATGCCTGGTGATGTGTTTTGGGGTGTCTTTGACCTTATTATTATTTTAGACAGACTCTGTGCTAATGGATGGGGTTGTGTTCCTGTCCTGCTAGTTGTTTGGCATAGGGTGTCCATTACTGTAGCTTGCTGGTCCTTGATGGATCTGGGTCTTGGCTTTGAGATGGAGATCTCTGGGAGATTTTTGCCATTTGATATTAAGTGGAGCTGGGAACTCTGTTGTGGACCAATGTCCTGAAATTGGCTCTCCCACTTCTGTGGCACAGCCCTGGAGCACCAAGAGCCTGTCCTCCACACGGCTCAGAATAAAAGGGAGGATAAAAAGAAAGAAAGAAAGAAGAAGATAAAATAAAATAAAGTTATTAAAATAAAAAAATATTAGTAAGAAAAAAAATTAAGTATGAAAAGAAAACAAACAAACAACAGACCGACAGAGTCCTAGGACAAATGGTAAAAGCAAAGCTATACAGACAAAATCACACACAGAAGCATACACATGCACACTCACAAAAAGAGAAAAATGGAAATATATATATATATATATATAGTTGCTCCCAAAGTCCACCTACTTGATTTGGGATGATTTGTTGTCTATTCAGGTATTCCACAGATGCATGGTACATCAAGTTGATTGTGGAGATTTAATCCCCTTCTCCTGAGCCTGTTGGGAAAAATTTCCCTTTCTCTTCTTTGTTTACACAGCTCTTGGTGTTCAGCTTTGGATCTGGACCTGCCTCTTTGTGTAGATCGCCTGAGGGCATCCATTATTTTCTCAGACAAGATGGGGTTAAAGGAGCAGCTGATTTGGGGGCTCTGGATTACTCAGATCTGGAGGAGGGAGGGGTAGAGATGCAGTGTGAGCCTGTGGCATCAGAGGCCAGTGTGACAATGCACCAGCCCGAGGCGCGCCGTGCATTCTCCCAGGGAAGTTGTCCCTGGATCCCTGGCCCCTGGCAATGATGGGCTGCACAGGCTCCCCAGGAGGAGAGGTGTGGAGAGTGACTGTGCTCTCACACAAGCTTCTTGGTGGTAGCAGCAGCAGCCTTAGCGTCTTATACCCATCTCTGTGGTCTGCGTTGATAACCGCGGTTCACGCCTGTCTCTGGAGCTCCTTTAAGCAGCTCTCTTCATCCCCTCTCCTCGCGCACTAGGAGACAAAGAGGGAAGAAAATGTCTCTTGCCTGTTTGGCAGATCCAGACTTTCCTGGGCTATCTCCCTGCCATCCGTGGTGCTCTAACCCCCTTCAGGCTGTGTTCATGCCGCCAACCCCAGTCCTCTCCCTGTGCTCCGACTGAAGCCTGATCCTCAGCACCCAGCCCCCACCCGCCCCGATGGGTGAGCAGACAAGCTTCTTGGGCTGGTGAGTGTCAGTCGGCACTGATCTTCTGTGCAGGAATCTCTCCGCTTTGCCCTCTGCACCCCTGTGGCTGTGCTCTCCTCCACGTCTCCAAAGCTTCCCCCCTCCACCACCCACAGTCTCTGCACACGAAGGGGCTTCCTAGTGTGTAGAAACCTTTCCTCCTTCACAGCTCCCTCTAACTGGTGCAGGTCCCATCCCTATTCTTTCGTCTCTGTTTATTCTTTATTCTTTTGCCCTACTCAGGTACGTGGGGAGTTTCTTGCCTTTTGGGAGGTCTGAGGTCTTCTGCCAGCGTTCAGTAGGTGTTCTGTAGGAGTTGTTCCACATGTAGACGTATTTCTGATGTATCTGTGGGGAGGAAGGTGATCTCCGCATTCTACTCTTCTGTCATCTTGAAGCTCCTCCCTTAAACCACTATTTTAAATTATTATTTTTTACCTGCCAAAATCTCTCTTCTTTCCTTCTACAATTGAAAATATGATAGACACCTTATTATTGTCCTACTTGTCACTCTTATATATCAGGGACTTTTTGTAGTTTTTGCTTGGGTGTTTTTATGCAGTTTTACATTTTTTTCTGTGAGTTCAATCCATAAAAAGCTCTTCTACCATTACCACAATCACAAGTGTCAGTATTTCTCTTGTGTGCTATTTCGTTTTTTGTTTTGTTTTATTTTTTAATCTCCAAGATTTTTCTCTCTTTGTGGTGAATCAGGTAAATTTTCAGGGACCCTAAACAAGGATTGTCAGGTAAATACATCTCATTTTAAGCATCAAGTATGTATAATTAGACACAAACTTCAATTTCTAACAAAGTGATCTTAACTCCACTTTACATAATATGTTAATTATTTTTTAATGAAATTTACAATTTTAAATGAGACAGCTTTGTTAAATGGGGCACTGTCAAGAAGCTGAACTTTTGGAGAAAAAGAATGGAGTAGATATGATAAATATGTTATGTCCTGCCCAAATAATTTTACCTAGTAAAACCAATTTAATTTTCTAAATATACCTTTGTAAATGTTTCTTTCTTTCTCAAAAGACTCTAACTACATTATTTTTTGTTTATGTTACATAGCAGAAAGATGAACTTGAGAGTTATATAAACTTGGTCATTAGATTCTATAAGAGTGAAATACATATTTTAGCTGTATACTCTTTGGTTACTTCATCTGCTGAATGAAGGAAATATAGCACACCTTCCTTCTTGCTGTGTAGAACGAATGAGATAGAAAATACATCCCACGTTTGGTTAGTAGAACATAGCTATTAGGCTTGAGCAGACTTGTTTTCCAAGACCATCTTTATAAATCCCTGCCTCTCTGACTTTTAGAATATTCTTTAAGCTTTCTATATTTTAATTTCTGATCTGTAAAATTTTGATAATTATAAATATATATTTAATGGGTCTTTCTGTGAATTAAATGAAATAGTCCATGCTAAATACTTAGTAAAATGACAGACAGATAATAAACATTCAATTAATCTTAGCTGTTCTTACTTTTGCTATTGTTTGACATAGCAATCTTCATCCAATATTTATTTTTTCTATTTTACTAATGCAGTTAAACACAGTCTCCTTTTTTTCTAGCATTTGAGTATTTATACAATTGTCTTCTACCTACTTTTATAAACTTATTTTTCAATATTTCTCTAAACCAGTCATCTGCTCTAATCTAATAGCTCTAGTGGTTGTATTATGAAAAAGTCATACACATTTACATATTCTCTGCAGTAGCTAGTATTTTTTACCTTCTCTAGAATGAAGTCTTTCTTCCTTTCCCTTACTTCTCCATAAATTACTTCCTTTACTCCTTCTGATTTACAAAGGTCTTGGCAGCAAGGCCTATGGTCCAGCCAAATTTACAGGGCTATTTTATAGCAAATATAAGGTATTGAATAAATGTTTCATAATCGAGAAAGTGAAAGGTAGGTGGTTGCTCTTAATCTTAAAGAAATCTCAAAGTATTATGACTCTTTTCAGACAGATATACTTCAGAATAAGTATGAGGCAAACTTTTTTTTTTCTTTTTTTTTTCAATTTGGATGTGGAGTCAAAGTTTATATTTGAGTATTGTACACTCTTGTGCCATATATAGAATGGAAAGGATCACAGTTTTCACTACATGTTTTATTAGGACATGGAAAGGAACATTGGAAGAAATACACCATTTCTTAAAAATGAAAGGTATGGTCTTGCTACAAACAGCCATGTAGATAATATGAATACCTGCTTATCTTTGACTCAGAATGTCTTCAGTTTACATACCAACTATGAAAATTGCATGATTGCTTTCTTCCTAAAGTGTAAAAAGTATAATAACTACTTTTATCCTTGTAATATTGAATGCACCGATGCTTCCCCCTGTAGAATGTTGAATTGGCTATCATTAGTGACAGATGTTCTGTACATTGCAGTAACACTGCCTATATAATTGTGATAATTTTCCACTTCTGATTTGTCAGTTTCAGTGATTTAAAAATCGCTTGATGACTGCCTGAAAATGACTGATGTTTTTCCTCTATTAAGTATTTCTGCTGGTACAGTGTAAGTCTTTTTTAATGAGTTCTTGATTTCTGTTGAAGTCTGTATGTCTTAATACCTTGTTCAACTAAACAGGTGTGACAATTTACAGAATTCCATGCAGAAACTCTCTAATTGCTCAATCTTGGGACTTCAAAATGTGTTTGATGGAGTAGAGCCATAAACTTATTTTTTAGATACAGAAACATTTTTGAACATATGGCTTCAACTTTTAGCTAGTGAAAAAACTTGAAAATGAAAATCTAGAAAGTTACACTTACCAAATGATTTAACTTTAATATATAGATAAGTTTGTTATCCTATTTTCTCTATTTTTTGGCTTAATTAATTAATTAATTAATTAATTTATTTATTTATTTACATCTTTATTGGAGTATATTTGCTTTAGAATGATGTGTTAGCTTCTGCTTTATAACAAAGTGAATAAGTTATATATAGACATATATTCCCATATCTCTTCACTCTTGCATCTCCTTCCCTCCCACTCTCCCTATCCCACCCCTCTAGGTGGTCACAGAGCACTGATCTGATCTCCCTGTGCTATGCGGCTGCTTTCCCCTAGCTATCTATTTTACATTTGGTAATGTATATATTTCCATGCCACTCTCTCACTTTGTCACAGCTTACCCTTCCCCCTCCCCGTATCCTCAAGTCCATTCTCTAGTAGGTCTGTGTCTCCTTTATTCCTGTCTTACCCCTAGGTTCTTTATGTCATATTTTTTCTTAGATTCCATATATATGTGTTAGCATATGGTATTTGTCTTTCTCTTTCTGACTTACTTCACTCTGTATGACAGACTCTAGTTCCATCAAGCTCACTACAAATAACTCAATTTCATTTCTTTTTATGGCTGAGTAATATTCCATTGTATATATGTGCCATATCTTCTTTATCCATTCATCCAATAATGGACACTTAGGTTGCTTCCATCTCCTTGTTGTCGTAAATAGAGCTGCAATGAATATTTTGGTACGTGACTCTTTTTGAATTATGTTTTTCTCAGGGTATATGCCCAGTAGTGGGATTGCTTGGTCATATGATAGTTCTATTTGGAGTTTTTTAAGGAACCTCCATGCTGTTCTCCATAGTGGCTGTACCAAGTCACATTCCCACCAGCAGTGCAAAAGTCTTCCCTTTTCTCCACATCCTCTCCAACATTTAATGTTTCTAGATTTCTTGATGATGGTCATTCTGACCAGTGTGAGATGATATCTCATTGTAGTTTTGATTTGCATTGCTCTAATGATTAATGATGTTGAACATTCTTTCATGTGTTTGCTGGCAATCTGTTTATCTTCTTTGGAGAAATGTCTATTTATGTCTTCTGCCCATTTTTGGATTGGGTTGTTTTTTGTTGTTGTTGTTGTTGTTATTGAGCTGCATGAGCTGCTTGTAAATTTTGGTGATTAATCACTTGTCAGTTGCTTCATTTGCAAATATTTTCTCCCATTCTGAGGGCTGTCTTTTGGTCTTCTTTATGGTTTCCTTTGCTGTGCAAAAGCTTTTAAGTTTCATTAGGTCCCATTTGTTTAGTTTTGTTTTTATTTCTATTTCTCTAGGAGGTGGGTCAAAAAAGGTTTTCCTGTGATTTATGTCACAGAGTGTTCTGCCTATGTTTTCCTCTAAGAGTTTCATAGTTTCTGGCCTTACAGTTAGGTATTTAATCCATTTTGAGCTTATTTTTTTATGGTGTTAGGGAGTGTTCTAATCTCATACTTTTATATGTACCTGTCCAGTTATCCCAGCACCACTTCTTGAAGAGGCTGTCCTTTCTCCACTGTACATTCCTGCCTCCTTTATTAAAAATAAGGTGACCGTATGTGAGTGTGTTTATCTCTGGGCTTTCTATCCTTTTCCATTGATCTATATTTCTGTTTTTGGTCCAGTACCATACTGTCTAGATTATTGTACCTTTGCTATATAGTCTGAAGTCAGGGAGCCTGATTCCTCCAGCTCCATTTTTCATTCTCAGTATTGCTTTGGCTATTCGGGGTCTTTTGTGTTTCCATACAATTTGTGAAATTTTTTGTTTTAGTTATGTGAAAAATGCCAGTGGTATCTTGATAGGGATTGCATTGAATCTGTAGATTGCTTTGGGTAGTAGAGTCATTTTCAAAATGTTGATTCTTCCAATCCAAGAACATGGTATATCTCTCCATCTATTTGTATCATCTTTAATTTCTTTCATCAGTGTCTTATATTTTTCTGCATACAGGTCCTATTTTCTCTTTTATGCTCAATGATATTACAGTTTCAGATGCTGTCTATAAATCCCAATGCAATAATTACTAAAGTATCATTATAAATATCCATTTCAATATATATGATCATGATTTATATATTTAATATGCTGACTTTATTACAGTTATCAAAAATTCCACTTTTTGCACAGTCTTCAACACTATGGCCTGGCTGACCCAAAAACTCTATCAACTACATGCTTCCTAGTTTCAGGAGCAGTTTTAGAAATGGCCTGCAGTAGATTGAAGAGAAATATTTGCAAATAATTAATACATTTTGATACCAAATTCTTCCTCCATTCAGTGGAATTCTTCAAGCTAATGAGCAACCTTAAAAACAATGAGATAATAAATTAAGATGTACATTTTAATAAGATATCATTTGACTAATTTTGGGAAAAAAAGGAATTTACTTTCTGTCACTTGTACATTAGATTTGATTTTAGTGGTGTCTCTCTCCTTATCTGTGTCAGATTGACTGTAATGGCTCTACTTGATATACTGGATATACTAAAGCTTAGATACTTTAAGTAGCATTTTTCACAGAGTTTATTCTGTTTTCTAATAGACTGCAAACAACATGCATTAAGGCAGAAGAGCCCATCATTTGGTGTTTATGGATCAAGGTTTCACTTCAGATGAAATTTTGCAAGGAACTGAAGCTTTTTTAATCCCATCACACTTACTTCTTGGAAAGCAGCAGCTCCTACAAGAGAACAATCCTAATACTCCTGTCCTGAGAAATTGTCTCTTAACTCATTATTGTTAATAGATATTATACTTGTAAAATGAAGAATTTCATTTGATATTGTGGGAACTACAGAGCAAACATCACTCTTAGCCTTCTGAATTCAGTTCAGAGGGTCAGCTCAATGATATTCTTTAGTTATTATTTTCTGAGCTTAGGAAACAATACTTGAATAAATTAAATTGCTTCACAAAGATATGATAATGCAGAGGTGTGTGTGTCTGTGTTTGTGTGTGTAGGTGGGGACTAAAATTTATAAAATGAGTCTGAACTTTAGGTGAGGTATAACAATATATGTCATGTAAATCTTTTCAAAACCCAGTAAAATTCTGATCAAAGCTGAGATGTTAATTTCAAAATATTTCTGTATTCTTTTCAGCATTTACTCATAGAAAATTCACTCTCTGGCTACATATCATTAATTAAATATAAATTTATTTCCAAAGGAACATCTTTTATCCCACACAGAATTTGATAGTGTAGAAATATGTATAAATATAGTCTTATGATCTTGAGTTTTCAAGAGTTTATTTTAGGTTTTTAAATATCTTCAGTGAGTGAACTCACTGCTCCACCAGGTATATATAAGGAAGATCAATGGCAGAAATTTGGAAGATGACAAGTATTGACTAACTGAAAGGAAGTAACTTGGTAGCTAACAGTATCACTCTAGTGTCTTGAAGTTTGTAAAATGTTTTCCTGTGCAGATGGCACTCAGTGATCACAGCTACCCTTTGAGGAAAGAAATACAATAATCATTAGATATATAATATATATATTAGACAGTTAGGTAGACAAACCCTGACTGGCAGGTGGTTACTTCTTCTAAGACTTTTAATTTCTTAGCAACATTTCTTTTGAATGTTGATAAAATATTCTGGAAAAAAAAACTCACAAGCATATTTCCTTCCCCCACCTTTGATCTATATCTTCTCATACTCAGACAAAAGAGAAGTCTCTTTTAACCTGTTTTTTAATATTCTCAAGAGCTCTCATTCTTTTTTAAATTTTTCTTCCTCTACTGTTCTCTTCAGATATTTCTGCTTTTTTAATTCTTATGCTCTTAACATCTTAAACTACCTCATGGAGTTTTACTGCTTATCTATTGCTGTGTAACAAAAGAACCCTAAAGTTAGTGGCTTACACCAATGATCACATTTATTTCTGTTCATGAGTCAGCAATTTGGTTTTGTCTTTTCTCTGATAATTGTCATTAGGGGTGGCTCCTAGGCTGGGTGCTAGAATCATCTGAAGATTGCCTATATTCTTTAGCTAGAACTTCACAGTAGTTGCTTGCTCTCAGATAAGAACTTACCATGCTGTTGTATGCAACACTTCCATGGACACTCTTACCATCTCCACATGGCATTAGGTTCCACACTATGGTACCAGGATTCCACAACAAGCTTCCAGAGAAAAGAATGAACTCTATCACCTCTTATGACCTAGCCTCAGAAGTGACAAAATAATTTTCTCTACATTCTATGTGATGAGGATGTTATAAAAGCTCAATTGGGTTGAAGGGTGGGGGGAGGTTCCCGAAGACAAAGTTCAGTTGAAAATATTGCTGCAGCCTTTTTTGATATGTCACAGAACATTTTTTTTTCTCTTTTATCCTATGAAACCTAAGTGATTTTCTGGCTTCCTCTTCTGCAGCTTGGTATAGAAAAAGGCACTCACTCTACCATAGAATGTGCACCATGAGACCATTATTTCTTCCTCTCAGCCAACAATTGCATTTAGCAGACTACTGTTTTAGCCATATCTCTCAAAATCTTTCTTTGAGATCCATGCCACCTCACATTAGACTTGCTAATGATGTTGGCATTGTCATTTACTGTCTTCTTGGCTATTCATCATGAATTGATGGATCCAGCACTGAGTTTAAAATGTTTCTTTCCATTGTAAATCCTATTTTCACTATGTTTAGATCTTACTGCAAATTATTTGATTTCCTCAACTCCAAGGATTATCACAATCATTTTACTGTAGCAACTCACACCCACAAAGATGCCAAGGACTTGTCATCATCCTCCAATATTAAGTTATTCCTCTAATTATTTCAGTGTTTTAATCCTTCTGCATTTCTGTTTTGGAGCCTAAGTTTTTTTTTTTTTTTTTTCCCTGTGGAGGCTATTTGTTTTGATAGAAAAGATATATTTTTAAGTTCAAGGACTTGGAAATGATTCCACGTCTGAATGTTTATTAATCTTGACCAAGAAACATAATTAACTTTTCTAAAGTTATGTCTCTTCATGTGCAGCAGTTGAAAAACAAAACAAAACAAACAAAAAGAGCATTATTTTGAAGTGTGTGTTAAATCTTGTATATATCAATAAAATCCTAGCATCTAGAAGGCACTAGATTATTGTTAGTTTCCTCTTGTGTAATGTTTTTTTTCTCCCATAATAATCAAAACCTAGGTGTCACACTTCTAGTATATCCTGTGATGCATACTGTTATATTTGGATTATTCAGATCATGTGTTTTCTCTGCTCATTTTCAAGGCTACTGATCACTGGTAGAGGAAATGCCAACCTTTTGTATGGATTTACACGCATGTGTGTAGTCTTCAGACTCAGTAATACCCTCAATACTGATTTGCTTTCTTTGTTAAGTGCTTAAAAGCATATGCCTCTGATTGCCTTTTCCGAAATATCAAAGTTATTTTTGTTGTTCAATTTTCCTAAGTTTTCCTCACCCCATCTCCAGGCACCAGATAAATTTTATCTTCCTCACAGGACACAGCAAGTATGATTTCCATTAACTTATATCTATAAAGATAATTTGTGTTCCCATTTATGTGTTATATATATGAGTGGTATACTGTAGTGAATTTTAAATAATTTGTAATTCATGATCAATGAAGAGTTCTTCAAAAAAATTCAAGGTATATTATTCAAAAGCTCATTATAATTTGTAAGAGCTTGTAGGATTTTTTTAAGTCAAAATATGTTTTGCAAACTTTCCCATAAGAATGTAAGTTTCTGAGCTTCCCTGGTGGTGCAGTGGTTGAGAGTCTGCCTGCTGATGCAGGGATCACAGGTTTGTGCCCCGGTCCGGGAAGATCCCACATGCCGTGGAGCAGCTGTGCCCATGAGCCATGGCCACTGAGCCTGTGTGTCTGGAGCCTGTGCTCTGCAACAGGAGAGGCCACAACAGTGAGAGGCCCGTGTACCTAAAAAAAAAAAAAAAGCGTGTAAGTTTCTGAATTTATAATGATATAGAAAATAATTTTGAGTTATATGAATTATTTGTATATTTTGGATATTAATCCCTTATCAGATAAATCATTTGCATGTATCTTCTCCCATTCAGTAAGCGGACTTTTCACTTTGTTAATAGTTTCCTTCACTGTGCAAAAGCTTTTTAGTTTTATGTAGTCCCATTTGTTTATGTTTGCTTTTTTCCCCATGCCTGAGACAGATGAAAAAAAAAAATACTGTTAAGACTGATATCAAACCGTTTATTGCCTGTGCTTTTTCTAGAATTCGTATGGTTTCAGGTCTTATATTTAAGTCTCTAATCCATATTGAATTTATCTCTGTGCATGATGTGGGAGAGTAATCGAGTTTGGTTTGAATGTAGTTGACCAGGTTTCCTAACACCACTTATTGAAGAGGCTGTTTCTTTTCCCTATTGTGTATTCTTGCCTCTTTTGACATAGATTAATTGTCCATTTAACTGTGAGTTCATTTCTGTTCCATTGATCAATGTGTCTGTTTTGCTGTCAGTGTCATATATTCTCTTTATTTATTTATTTATTTAATTTTTATTGGAGTATAGTTTCTTTACACTGCTGTGCTAGTTTCTGCTGTAAAGCAAAGTGAATCAGTTATACGTATACATATAACCACTTTTTTTTTAGATATCTTTCCCATTTAGGTCACCGCATATAGTACCATACTGTTTTGATTGCTGCCTCTTTTTTTTTTTTTAGGAAGAGTGCGACCTTCAGCTTTGTTCTTCTTTCTTAACATTATTTAGGCTATTCAGGATCTTTTTTGTCTTCATATAAAATTTAGAATTATTTGCCCTAATTCTGTGAAATATGCCATTCTCTATATAGAAAATATATTAATAACATAAAACATAGCATAAACCAACCAAATATCTACTGCCATTTTGGTCTTATATTTGGTTTCTGATTAAGTTTTATTCAGAGCTAAAATAATGAGAAAAATTTATGAAATATAGAGATTAAAATAGATATTCTATGATGTTTACATGACATGGTACTATTTCCCTATTTTGAGGTTAAAAATGTCCTAAAATATTTTATTAGAAATAGAGTAGTTATTTGTATAACCACATGGTTCCCATTGAGAGAAAAATACAAAAAACTGTGATCCAAAATAGTGAAAAAAAAAAAAATCAGTGAACTTCTATTTTCCATAACAGTTCATTTTATACTCAGAAATATTTTTTCTTTCCAATTTCTCTGGCTTCAAGGATACAATGACAATGCCACTGTGAATTTTTAAATTTTTGAGTAAATGTTCTTTCTGAATCATAGTAGATTTCAGTGTCAATTACCCTGATATCATAGCAGAAGTTAGAGAAGAGCTGGTGGTACAAGCTGAGTTAGATGTCTAAGACATGAAAACCACTAATTTCTCCCCTCCTCCCAATTCAATTTACAGTCCTGTTTCTAGCATTCATCCACATTCATCTTCATTTTACTTTCAGCTCCTACAAACTTTCTATGCTGTCTTTTTTCACACCTCCACCTTTACCTTCACAACTGCATAATATATCCACATCCATCTTCCTACAGGGATTTAGCATCTAGGCAACAATTTCCCTTTTTGACAGCACACTTAATAACTTTTTTCATTCATGTGGATGACACTTCAAATACTAGAGGTTTATGATTCACTCAATCTCTTTTTTTTATGTTAACTCCTTACACCAGTGTTTTTATCAGCTCAGTTGCTTTCCAATTTCAAATTGCTTTTGTGTCTTTGGATTAGCTAACACAATTTTAATCAAATATTGAGGTCTAATACTTAAATGAATATTATTTTTAATGCAAATAAGTATTGGAATGCATATGGAGATTGAACAGGTTGTATTAAGGACAATATTTTCAATTTTAAAGCCAATCTGATATTTTAAACTCATGTAGATTAAATAATAATAATTAAAGTGCTGGTCATTAATTTTTATTTACTATATGCTGGATGTTGTGTTAATCATATTTTATGCATTGTTTACAAGTAATTTTCACAATGGTACTATATAATAACTCCCAGTATATTTCCCTTTATATCTGTTAGAGAAAAGTAAGCTCAGAAAGCTTTTATGAGTTTGAAAATTTCTCAGAACCATAGCTAATTATTGGTAGAAGTAAATTTTTTAAAGATTAATGATACTAGGGATTTTTCTTCTTAATGCTCAGTTGGAGATAGCTTTTAAGTCTCTGGCATAGATCTTTCTGCTGTTTGTCAATATTCCTTTAAAGCAGGTACTTTTAAAGGAAGATGGCGTCACCACAAAGTCTTCTAGAAACACCCATTTGCTGAGAAAGTGTTATTATATACCCAATCTATAATATATATAATTTTTAAAATTCATAAGTAAATTTTTAAATGCCACATGGAAGATGCTTGTGCATTTTCCTTTGATATAATTTTAAGTCACAGTGCAATCTGGCAGTTTCTAAACTTAGGCTAAAGCTAGGGATTTAAAATCTTTCAAAATTTACTTACATCATTTCCTTAACAGATGCTTGGCAAAAGAGCTGGCTATGTATAGCTAAGGAAGAAAGTTCTTTATGGATAATGAGAGATTTGTTGAAGTCTGAATTTCTCAGGATTATTTCAACTAACTGTTTATCTTCTTATGCTGAATTGTATTCACAAGTATTAATGAAAAATTATTCCCCCTTTGAGAAGTACAAAATCAACATTTTAAAGAAATAAACAATAAGAATGATTTTAAAAGGAAAAATGATATTCTTATTTCCCAGGAAGTTCATGTGACCCTAATAAATTTGAAAAAGTGAACATTTTTTTCATACTTTGATTTTTTTATCCTGTCTTTAGATTTATTGAGCTGAAATATTTAATGACGACATACACAGGAATATTATGTTTTTGAAAAATTCAATGGATAATAAATATATCTATTTACATTTATCATATTAGAAATATGTCAATATGTTATGAAGAATTAAATGTGTAAGTGAAAGGATTACACTGAAATAAAACTAATCTGTTATAAATATAATATAAATTTATAATTTATTACAAATATAAAATAAAAGTAATAATAATTTCTTAGATTTTCTATGCCTAAACAACGTACAACATTATTATCATTTTATTGTAATTTACTTAAAGGATCAAAAGACTGTTGGTCCCCTACTGCTTGCAATATAATGCTTAATGGAGACATGGGCTTATAGCGTTTAGCAAATAAAAATACAAAAATCCAGTTAACTTTGAATTCCAGATAAACAATGGATTTTCCTATATAGAATGGCACATTCTTATTCTGAAAAAAATTATCTGAAATTTAAATCTAATGCTATGTTATATATATATATATATATATATATATATATATATATTATCTGGCATCCTAGAAGGGAATTTGAGTTTTGATTTTGTTTCTTTTTTGCTTCAAGAGAAAAATTAATTTGACCAAAGATGTAAAGAGAGATCAGGTAGCTTTGTTTCTCCAAATAAATCACATAGATATTAAATATTAAATATATTAAATACTAAAATAATCCTGATGCCATGTCACATAGAATCCTACTGTTTCAACAGCTTTGAAAGACATTAAAGATGAGTTTCAGGGACCTGGATGAGACATTTATGTGGAGAAGAATTTTGGTTTGTATTTCTTGAAACCTGGCAATCACAGAGAACTGAAATTGCTCCTTTGGAAATCTCTTTCTCCAGTGTTCCAATGGGGCTTACTCTACATCGTAATCATGTGTATATGGACATGTATGTTTCCTCTTGTTCCTTTCTGAATTTAAGGGGAACTGGAATATAAGGCAGTCAATCAGATAAAGGTGGTTATATTCAGCTTCTCTGAGGCAAAACAGGATTATGCATCAAGAAAATAAATGACCTTAAAAACCTGGAAATAGGCTATAAGTCAGTCCTAGACTTCTTCGTTGGTACACACAACATGTCTTAACTAAATCGATCAGATAACACAACTGGGTGGTAACATAAGGAAATACCTAGGATAAGTAATAGGAAACCTCCCTCTTCCTTGCCCAAGAAAGCATGAGGAGACTTTGGAAATGGAGATAAAATATAAAATAAGTCAGATGCATATGTCGATTTCTCTTTTCCTGGCTTTGGCTCTGCAAGGGAAGGAACTGGTCCCTTAGACAAAAGAGGAGGTACAGAAGGTGTAACCGAGCAAGGTCTCACTTGCTTCTGCAGAAAGCCAAACTCTTACAGCAGCAAAGTAAGGGTTTATTGCAGGATGACAAGCTAGGGAGTGGGGACAAGCCTCAGATCCATCCCCACTCATCCTCTGAGTTTGGGGGTTCTCAACAGGAAAGAACAAAGAGGATGCGATTAACCATGGTCTTGTGACATTTCTTAATCGTAGTTCCAGGAGTCAGGATGTCTCTGGTTTAGGATTCCCTGGAAAGGTGTTCCATGCTCAGGGTCTGGGAGTTCATCTTGCCCTGGAGAAAGAACCTGAGTTTGAAAGTTAATCATGATATACATAGTAGCAATTTTAGTCACCTGACATGGTTAATTAGTATTCAGTTAGCACAAGAATGAGGCCAGAGGCAACAAGAAAGGGAATACATTTTTGAATAAAGAGATTAATCATAAACTTGGTAAAGGGACTGGGTTTTAGGGGGACACAGTTTCAGGAGGAGAGGAGATCTGTTGCCAAGATTCCCTGTTTAAGGTTTTGAAAACAGCACGTCATAAAACTGGCTGTCTCTTATAAGGGTAAAATGTCACAAGAAGACTCAAAGTTTTACTTTCCTTATCCACCCTCCTTTCTTCTATGGTGTAAATCCAACAGAAAAGTCACTGACGCTCTGGCTGGAGACTAGAGTGGAGAGACCTGGGCAGGTACGTGGTCCCATAATGCCAGTAATCTGACTTATTTTCAAGAGTAACATTTACAATGTAGCTATTAACCCCTTCTAACTTTTAGATATTGCAAATACATTCCTCAATCTATTAACATTGCCCAATGCACATTTCACTGAAAAATAATCTATACTCCATCAATTTTTACTAATACAGTTTTTGTAGTATGTTTTAATTCTGTCTGGACAATTATCCCTACACATTATTATTATTTTCTAATGTTAATTTACCCAATTGTGGCTCTTTATAATTAACCATATATTTTCAAATAATTTAAAGAATTTCAATATGTGAAATTTTATGTGACTCAAATTAGCAGAGTAATCTGGAGAGAATGGAAATTGTGTTAATTCATGGCACCTGATAAAGTGGAATACTTCTTCATTTATTCAAAGTTCTTAATGTCCTTTATTATAGTTTTATTCTCATAAGAATCTTGTATGTGTATGTGTGTGTGTACATATTTATATGAGTCGTGTGTCAGTTTTTTTTACTCTAGTGAATAGCTCATTTATGAATATATTTTATAACTTAGCATTTTTGTAAGGAAATGGCATTGAGTGTCATGCATTAATTTTGTATCCTGCAACCTTGTGCAACTCATATTAATTGAGTGTTTTATCTGTTCATTCTATGCATTTTCTTTTGGTAAATAATTTAATTTTTCTATAAATAGTTATAATATTAACATTTCCCTTACTATTCTTATATCAAATATATCTGTGTGTACTTGTCCCTACTTCATTTATTTCTTTACTGCAGGCTAAGACCTATTTACTCAAAAGCCCGCAGGTGTCAAACTAAAGTTTTCACATATCCAATTGTTTTAAAAATAGCTGAAGCGAACTGATTCTTAGCCATTTAAAACTTGTCTGCTCTGTATAACCTGGGAACCTATATCCAGCATCTGTAGGCCACTGAGATGTTAGGGTCTTACAGTGATAAAACCCAAAGCCACTATATCCTTCAGATCTCTCTGACTCCCAAGACTCCCCACATTGCTGCTGAGTGGCATCACTTAGGAAAACAAGCACCCTCTCTCACTCTTCTCTTCCCCAGGATTTCCCTCACCTTCCATCTCTTCTGGACCTTGGCCTCTTTCCTTAAGCCTCTGGGAGCTCTCCTGCTGTGAGGGACTTGCCCCTGCAGGCAACCCTTCCAAGCACCATCTAATAAAGTTTGGTGTGTGCTACTGCCTGTTTGTGTTTCTTTTTCTTTGTTTAGTCCCAAGTTTTCTCAAACCCCTACCTAATTCTTATTTCCTTTTTATTATTTTTTTTCTTATTGAATTGACCAAGACCTCCAGGTCTATAATAGATAATTGTGGTAATAGTGTTATGGAACTCAGGCTTTGCTGCTGCCACTCAAAGGCAATAATCAAGAGGCAAGTGTTGGTAGAAAGGAAAGTTGCTTTAATCAGAGGAGCAGGAAATCTGGGGAGAAGGTGGACTCATGTCCTGAGACTAACATCTAAGATTCTGCTCAGTCATGACAATTTTTAAAGGGAAAAAGGAGAAACAATCTCAGTTAATCATTAAGGTAGGAGGTCAGATTCTTCATCATTTTTCCACAGTGGGCAGACCTGCTGACTTCTCCTGATCTTCCTCTGGATGCAATCTTTCCCACATGGTCCACCTGCAAATTTGCTAAGGGGGAAGTTAGGGGTAGAGAGTCAGTCATTCTTTAACTACTTACTTTTTCATTATTACTCTATCCAGGAAAGGAATCAACAGGTTAGTCAAGGCATTATGTACAGTCAGTAGAGCAGAAGTCAGGAGTTAGGTTAAATGTTACCTAGTGATCTCATTTTTATGATAAAGGTCTAAGGGGAACAAAATAGGTGAGCAAGAAAGAAGCAAAGTGCTGCTTACAATAGTGGGTTTTTTAACTGTGTTCCTGATATTAAAGGTAACTAATCTAAAATTCTCCATTTTTTATAATATTTTCATTGGCCAACATATTTTCCATGTTTTTAGTTTCAAGTGTCCTGAGTGGATTTGTTCCTCATAGTGGTATATATTATATTTTGTTTTATGGGTTCTCTTTCTTTCAACTCATTTGCATTATTGTCATAATTTATGCTTTTGGTTTCAACTTTTTCTTTTCTTTTTCCTATTTAAGTTCAGTTTGTTTTATTTGGTATTTTTTTTGTTTTTCTTTCATGTCACATTTTGGAAAATGATTCATCCCATACTTAATCTTACCACTAATTTCTTTTTTGTTGTTGTTTGTTTGTTTGTTTGTTTTTGTGGTACTTGGGCCTCTCACTGTTGTGGCCTCTCCCACTGCAGAGCACAGGTTCCAGACACGCAGGCTCAGTGGCCATGGCTCACGGGCCCAGCCGCTCTGCAGCACGTGGGATCTTCCCGGACAGGGGCATGAACGTGTGTCCCCTGCATTGGCAGGTGGACTCTCAACCACTGTGCCACCAGGGAAGCCCTCTTTGTTTTTTAATACACTCTTTTCTTTTGGCTGTGTTGGGTCTTTGTTACTGTGCCCAGGCTTTCTTTAGTTTTGGTGAGCAGTGATTACTCTTCATTGTGGTGTGCGGGTTTCTCATTATGGTGGCTTCTCTTGTTGCAGAGCACAGGCTCTAGTTGCATGGGCTTCAGTAGCTGTGGCAGGCAGGCTCAATAGTTGTGTCTCATGGGCTCTAGAGACAGTCTCAGTAGTTGTGGCACACAGGCTTAGCTGTTCTGCCGCATGTGGGATCTTCCCAGACCAGGGATAGAACCTGTGTCCCCTGCATTGGTAGGTGGATTATTAACCACTACACCACCAGGGAAGTTCCTTAATACACTTTTTAAACTATATGTATTTGTAAATGTCAATAATAAAACATCTTTTTTAATGCATCTGCCATAAAAATATATATACAAAGTTTTTCAATAAAATCTTTAACTCATATTTATTGTCTCCTTTACCTCAATTCCCTTTCTTATGCCCAATTCTTATTCTTATTCTTATTTGGAATCATATAATAAGTAAATAATCATATATGACAAGATAATAATGGGCTGGGACAATTGTTTAAATTTGTTTTGTTTATCATACATCCCACTTTGCCTAGGACACTAAATGTAATTAAAAATTATTTTGCTAATTCTCTGTTCTATTACATATTTTCTTTCTCAAATTGTATGATTTTCTTTTGATATTCGAAGAATTTCCTCTAGTTCATCTTTTAAAAATAGATTTTTTGCAATGTCAATTTTGTTGTTTCTAACTCTGTTGCCAATTTAATTGTATTTGTATTTGTCCATGAACTCTAACATGTTCATCTCCTTCTTTTCCATTTCATTCTATCTTATTTTTTTCCTATTGATATTTTTCTCTTTCCATTTTATAGACAGCATATGTTCCTCGATAGCAAGAAGTTTTATTTATTCATACAGTACATTGTTTTCGCATTTATGTGTTTCTGTACTCAAATAAATAGTATTTTTCTCTAATTTTTGGATCACTTAGTCATAAATTATTGCTGCTAATTTTTCAACATTACCTAGAGAAGTAAAAGCAACACCAATTCAGGAATTTTTAATTATCAGTTCATAAGATTGCTTTAGCTATGCTCTCTCTTCATATGGGTGATGGCTAAATAAATTTCTCAGTCCCACACACCTGGAGCAAAAATTAAGTTCCCAGCCTAGTCAGCGTTTCTTGTTAGACCTCCACAGTGACTCTGTACTACTATGGTCAGTTTGCTCTTGTCACTGATTGATCTTACTTTCATACTCCAAGAAGAACTAAGTTTCAACACTATACCCCTGCATACTCACATAAAGTATTTTAGGGAGTTGCTGTTTCTGAATAGATGGAACAAAATTGGGGAAAAGAAGGGATTGAGTAGAGATAGGGCTCTGATCTATTAAGAGGCAACTTCTAAGTATAGACTTTAGGTTAACAAATTAGGGATCAAAACCAAGAAAATGTGTGACTCCCTATCTTCTTTTAGGTGATATAAAGACAAATTGTTTTTATCCTGGTTCCATTAGCCTTGCTGTAGAAATTCAGCTTTGGGATTCAGTTGTACTACAAACACTAGTCTTATTTTCAATTTTCACAGGTATATTTGACAGGTTTTGGGGAATATTTTATCAGCAATTACAACTAAGACATAATTTATGTCAGACAATATAATTTTCTATTTTGTGGTCCATAAAATTTAACACTAAATAAATGATACAGTCAAGGGAAACATTTTTAAAAATCTATGCTTTGTAGCTTTTTATCTAACCCCAACAAGTTTTATCAAAATTTATTCTTGGCTTCAGGTCTCCATATCTCCATGTTCTTGGTTGTATGTCTAAAATTTCAATTAAAATGCATGCATATGTGCACTTTTGAATGAGCTGTGCACTAAAGGGAGCTGACTTATTGTGTAGAGTTATGCTACATGACAATGTATATCCATTTATGAGAATCTAATAAGGTATAAAAAATTGAAAATGTCACTGAAATCTGAAAAAAACTTGATTTTCTCTAGGATAAAGATGAAAGAAACAAATCACATGTTTGCATGTAATCAAGGTTTTAAAAGCATATATTATACCCTTAAGAGGTAATTTGAAGTATATCCTAAATGTTTCAGACTCAGTGATCCTTTAGATTTTTGGGGGTGTTTTTAACTTTATTTTATTCTTTGTATTTTTGTGTATTTAATCACAAAATTTTTGGAATATTTTGACTCATGTTTTAAGAAAGCAAACTCTTTTCATAAACATTTTACCCAATATATGATCATAACCTATTGTATTTTATATGCAATAGAAAATATTTTATGCACAAATGAATTCATCCATTCTCCTCCTTCACTGGACAAATACTTACTGGTCACCTGTATGTTAAGCATTATACCAGGCACTTGGAGACATCAGTGAATAAAACAGACCAATATTTCAGCTCTCAGAGATATTACATTCTATTGGACACAAATAGAAATAATAACTAAAAATATAGAAAGGAAATAACTTTACATTAATAAATGATAAGTGAATAAAAATAGAAAATAGCAAAGCAGCATGAGACGATCAGCAAATGCTGAGTGACAGAAGGTACCAATTTTACACAAGGTGGTCAAGAGAGACATCATGTAAAAAGTGACATTTGAGCACAGATTTGAAAGATGTAAGGGATTTAACCATGGCAGATGATGGGGAAGAAAGTTCTGGACAAAAGAAACAGCTAGTGCAATATCCCTAAAAGAAGATTGTGTATGGGGATAATTGGAAAAGTGAGAGTACGATGAAATAAAGTCAGAAAAAATAAGTGAGTCAGATTCTCAGAGCACATCTGAAGGACTTTCATTCTGACCTTGTTATAGGGAGCCCCTGAAGCATTTTGAGCAGAGAAGCAAAATGGCCTGACATTTCAGAAGGATGATTCTTGCTGCTGAGATGAGAGTGGAATGCAGCAGGGCTGAGGCAGAAGTAAGGACTCCAGCAGCAATAATCCAGAGCTGGGAAATTAAATTCTTTATGAAAGAATACCATTTTGAATATTTGAAAATCAAAAATAATTTAATTATTGAATTATAAAATAGAAACTTTCAGCAAAATTAACTGCAACTAATGAGATTGGAAAGTGTGTATATGCTAAAATTTTGACATACTGACAACATATAATAATGATAATTAAAAGTACACATAGTTTGAAATGTAAACCATATAACTCATAATTTAAAATATCTCTTGTGAGGTAATAAGGAGTTTTAAATTCAGTGAGAGATTACATTAAATTATAAACTTAGAAGCTCTTGTGAAACTTAAGAATCATGTTGTGAAATCAAAATACAGTGATGATAATCATGGGATATTTCAGCAGTTGACTTATGTAGAAGTTGTTTCTGTATGGGTATAGGCAAATACACAATTCAAGGATAAATGATATTATAAATATGATTTTAATAATACTACTTTTTATCCTCATTCATTGAAATATATTTTTTTTCTTTTAGTTTTTATTTTTAAAGTAGCATACAGTAAAATTGGCTGTATGTGTGTTTTGCAGTTCTAGGAATTTTAACACATCCATAGATTTCTATAATCACCATTACAATTAGGATGCAAAACAGTTTTGTCACCCCAAAAACTTCCTTGGGGCTATTCCTTTTTAGTCACATTCTCCCCCATCCAGAATCCTGGCAACCACTGTTCAATTTTTTGTCATTAGAGTTTGTCTTTTCAAGAGCATCATATAATGGAATAATGCATTACATAAACTTTAGAGACTGGGTTCTTTCCCCCATCATATCTTAGAGATCTATCCAAGGACTGCATGAAGGCATAGTTCATTCCTTTTTCCCGCTGAGTAGTATCCAATTATGTAGATGTGCCATAGTTTATGTATCCACTCATTTAAGGACATTTGAGTTATTTGCATTTTTTATGATTATAGATAAATCTGCTATAAGCATTCATGTATAGGACTTATGTTTCATTCTCTAGGGTAATAAGATTTTATTTTCTATGGTAAATATTTAAGAATAGCATTACTAGGTCATATGGCAGTGAATGTTTAACTTTATGAGAAGCTGCCAAACCATTTCCAAAGTGGCTGTCTTATATTCTCACTTCCCACCAGTAAGGTATGAGTCCGTTAGTTGACATTTCCAGTAACACTGTTGTTGTAATGTTTTCCTTATTTATTTTTTCCTTTTAGCCATTCTAATAAGGGAGCAGTGGTAACTCATTGTGGTGCAAGATATTTGAAAAGTCAGATTTAATTTTTTTTTCAGTAACCTTGAAACTTGAGAAAGGGTAATGAGTTTAAACATTTCAGGGATGATCAAGGGAAAAACCCAGGATCACTAGGTGGCAGGAACACACAGAGAGCTTCATTTGGGTTTGGTTAGTGTTACAAGTGAGAAGACCTTTATCTCCCATCAGGAGACTTCTCAGAGGCAGGAGCTCAGAGTCACAACCCAGAAGGCAAAGAAGATCAAGAAACTCCTGGGGAAAAGGGATGCGGAGAGGGGCCTCACATGTCTGGATGATGTCCCTCAGCAGCGCAGCTGGGAGTCTCCAAGGCAGGGAACTAGGGGTCTTTTGTAGTTCCAGGTTATGTCTTACCTATGGTTAGCAAATGCCAGTGCACTTTTGCTGTGTATATAATGCAGGGAGGCTCTAATTTGCTAAAATAATGCTTATGGGGGGCTATATACAAAGCAATTGGATGTGCAAAAATTTGAGTCAGGCACTGGTGGGCTTTTGAGTTAATGGTCTCAGCTTGCTGTCAAGAAGTAAATAATATAGGGGCCAATATATAGGAACCACCTTTGTCTGACAGAGGAAACAGAGCTATAGAGTCCTATAGTTGATACGATTCAATCAATCATATGAATCATGAGACACTTTCTGTAGAAAATCATAACATTTTACTAATGTTTGAGAAAGTAAAATTGGAAGATAAGAAAATGAAACTTTTTTCAGTAACTTCTTTCTTAATGTTTGATATAGAAACAAAATTTTATCATCATATTTGAAGATAGTATTATTGACCATTTAATAAACTTTCTTACCTAAAAGTAGAGCTATTCCAAATCTTTTGAAGGAATGCATTGTGTAAATGGAAGAGTTTCTCAATTTAATGTTATAGTTTAAGGATGTGAAAGTGTGTGTGTGTGTGTGTGTATTGCTATTGATACATATTAAATATTAATTTGACAACCCTTGTGTCATTTGAGAATCCCATTGATTATTCAGGCCAAAATATCACTAAGTATCACCAAAACACATTTTTGTGTACTTGACAGGGGATGTGGCCAAGGGAAGATCTGGGTACACTGAAACCGGCTTTTGGTTCTGGATCAGCATCAATCTGAATAGATTCAGCTAACAGCTATTTAATCTCCTTCCTCTTATTGTCAACACTGTAATTTTTTCCAAATGGCCTGATGATAGTGCACACATTTCCAGTGCTGGGGAGATGAGATAAACAGTTCACAAACGTGGAGCATTTCCCTTGCTTTCTGAACCATATAGAGCACAAACACAGAAAAAAAATTATAAAGATGGAAGACCTCGAGACTTTAATATTGTATGATGACATAAACCACATTTTCATTCTGCATTAAAAAAATGTAACTATTTGTATTATGGCAAGAATACATGTATAATTTTGTACATAGAAGTCTTTGTCTTTCTTTTGTGGATTTATTAAGTTAGATGTTAATTTACAAAGATGTGATTATCCCTAGGGGGATAATATTTGATGAGAATAAAGTTTAGGAGACACAATAATCCCTGGATATGTTCTTCTCTCTTTCCCACTAATTGTCTGCATGTTTTCTTTCTTTCTTTCTTTCCTCCTCCCTCCCTCTCTCTCTCCCTCTCTCCCTCCCTCCCTTTCTCCCTTCTTTCTTCCTTCCTTTCTTTCTTTCTTTCTTTCTTTCTTTCTTTCTTTCTTTCTTTCTTTCTTTCTCTTTCTTTCTTTCTATCCCCATTCCTATTTTTCCTCTTTGGACCATCACTGAGAAGAATTTAAGGGAGAATTAACTATAATACAGTGACCACTCCCCAGAAATGAGAAATTTAATATACTATTGACACCTCCTAACTATAAGATTATTTCCACTATTTTAGTTACTTTGAATATTTCACAGTTTTCTTTTTTTTTTTTTAAATCAAGCTCTATGTGTACAGATATTTGAGATATTTGGAAGAGTATAATATGAGGGTCTTTTATTCACTCATTCATTTAACAAATATTTATTAAGTATCTACTATGTGTAGATAGTACTTATCACCTTTGAAAAAAACTGTAAAAGAATATTTCATTTTCTTCTTCCTTTACATTAAATTTGAAGACTTAGTATATTTATCTCCAATATTATATACATCCTTATCTTAGTAATTTGCATTATTCTTAATATTGATGCTGAAAGCTAAAATAATTGGTTCTTTAGTCATTTTGTTTCACATTTAAATTATTAAGGTCTCTAAATTCAACTTGCCCATCTATGCAAGATAACGTAAAGATAATGGGAACAATTCTTTTTAATTAATATAACTGGCTTTTAAACATCACTTGAAAATGATAATTGAATATATCTCATCTCTGTGACATATGCACACAACACATCTATCTCACTCTTTCATACACTGTTACAGATGGCTTTTCAAACCAGTAGGTGTAGTCTTGATAATTAATTTTGGCAAATTTCACTTAGCAGGAATCATCTTATCAGCTCTTGACAACTGTGTATATAATTCTATCATAGAAGAAATTTATTCCATCTGATTTTTTTAAATGGTAAAATTATGAAGGCAATTTTTGGAGCATATCTTCTCAAATATCAATCCTATTAAAATTCTATAAATTTCTTTATTTTTAAATCTTTTTGGTGTGATTATTTTACAAGTACATTTTTCTCATTACAGAGATAGGACTTGGCAAATCTCTCTATTATTGCAGTTTGAATTTATATACATATTTAAACAAATATAAGTGTACATTTTTAGATGCTATTTAGATTTAAAATAGCTCTGGCAATGGTCTTTAACTTGAAACTTTGTAATTTTACCTCAGTGCCTGGCAAACTACAATATTTCTAATGGGTAATAAAAATAATATTTCTTATCTATCCAAACTATTTTCAACAATCACATAAAATAAGTGCATGTGTACTTTGTGGACAAATATAAAAATATAGTTTATACTGGGGATACCTCAAATTTATGTACACCCTGAATTTAATGGAAACCTCATTTTTGAACAGGTATTTTAACAAACACACGTGACTTCTTTTCAGCTTTGAAGTGATACATGGAAATTGGAAGATTAGTCAAAAAGATCTGGAATCATTTGTGAGGGAGCCTTATTTAGATCAACATCAATTATGCTGTTTTTAAGGATTTTTACCTTGTGGCTTTCATTTGCCAGCCAGGATACCCATGAATATTCCCTGTGTTTAATCTGGCGACCAAGTAGGGGACAAGCGTAGAAGGTGAGGGTGGGAGGGAAGGTCAAGATAATAACTGAGATAAAAAGATGGATTCATGATCTCTACCCTGGAACGAGTCACAGGTTGGTGGATAAAGTAGACAAAAGACACGTGGTAGAGAAGTTCATGGGTGCCATAACTGGTATTGATTACATAATTTATGCATAATCAGATTTGAATTTTAGAACACTATCTTAATTAAGAAGAGTAGAGGATAATTAAAAGTTTGAGACGTTGCAATAAACCTGGTCATAACAATCCAAAGATACAAGCCTGAGCTAACGTTGCCAGTAGGAAATTGAAAATGCTTCATGTACATACTAAGAATCAACGTGATTATGGTTAAGTTGAATTTGTAGGGGAAAATGTTAATTTTCTACAATAACTTTCAGCTTGTTTCACCGACATTGTTAGATACAGGAGTAAGCTTGAATTCGTTTTCATTCATCAGAATATTATGTTATGCAAGCATAACCAAACAACATCAATGACTTAGGAAAAGAAAAAAAAATCTTCCACTCATACCAGCACAACTGCAAGCTTAGCTGACATTCCAAGGCAACCATCAGGTAAAGAGAGTTCAGCATTGCATTTCCACTTCAACCAAGATTGCTGTTACATTGAAAGAGTGCCCTGGAGGCTTCTACCCGCAATTAAGTGCTTTCATCCTTATGGAACATATGTGCCATATGCACAAATTTCTTTGGCTAAAACCAATCACAAGCCATATCTGACTAATCTCAAGGAGGTAAAAAGCTTCAATATCTATCTTCATGTGCTCAGGAGAGCCAGAAATATTGGTAAAATGTACTAATGTCACAATAGTTTTGAAGTCAGAAACCCTTGAGTTTCAAGACCAGTTCTGCCTAAGTTTCTATATTTACAAAATGAGAATACTGATATTCTTCATAGATTTGAGGATAAAATGCAAAAGTCTGTGTGAACTTTTTGGTCAGTTACTCTAAAAATAGTGCAATTGGTAGGCGTAGGGTGCTAGAATATTTAAATGCACACTATGTGTGAATGTGAACTTTGAACATGGATCTTGTCCCCACACACAAAACACATCTTTGAAAATGTGTTCTTCACCTTTTTAGTTTATATAAAACAGACTGTAATTATACTATGTGATTGTAAATAAATATAGACGATCATGTAATCAATCTCAATTTGTGTATCTATAAAGATTTCCCTGGGTTTCATAGCTTAATTTGTTTTTGAAGACCTGTGGATCTTATCTGTGATTTGATACCCTTCAAATTTTTCTTTAAAAGAAGGTTTCCTGTTAGATTGTCTTTGTTAAAATTTGTTGATGTTTCATGGATCGTTACTCATTTTTGGATCCAACAGATTTAGATTTTCTCTGATTATTGATATGGATCTAAGGACCTGACACACGCAATCATAATGATTTACCGCATGGACATGTCTGCATATCTTAGACCTGAATGCTATTTCTTTTTGCTAACACATAATTCCCTGAAGCTGGATGATGCACAGAAAGCTCCTCAATGCAGCACTTCACCTCAGTGCTTATTCTGGGCCATTTTCCACTGATTCCACTAGCATCGTGCCAATCTTCCAAATGACATTTTGACTGTAGACAGATGCCAGTTTCAATTATGCAATATTTCTAAAATTAGGAATACAGATTGAAAATGCCCAGTGAATTCAACTAATTACAGATTACTATCTTGAGTGAGGTAATACATTACAAGCTATAATGTAATTAATCTTACCTTAGTGGCTTCTATAAACAAGTCTGATATACACCAACAAGCTTAATTATTTCAAGTAGATAAATCTGGTTTAATATTAGAACATCTCATTTAATTTAGAATAATTTAATTTAGTAAAAAGTCATTTATGTTCATATTTCTGTTCTTTAAAATGTTTTTCATTTCTTACAATCAAAAAAGATTTTTTTAATCAAAACGATAAACACATTTCTTAAATTTTAGAACGTGCCTGCCTTACTATTGGAAAGGTTTATCATACTCTGCTATTTGTTTACTTAGTTGCTGTTAATGAATTAACATTCATTTTACATTTACTAAATATCAGGAATTGTTATAAATTTGTGACATGTATTATCTTATTTAATTAAATTATTATTACTACATTTTATTAAGGATTGCATATAGATACATTGAAAACTCATATTAGTAAAGTTTCTCTAATTTTCTTAATGCATTCAAATTAAGAAAAAAATATTTAAATTCCTTTTAAACAATTAACAGGGCAAAAGATGTAAAATTATTTTAAATCTATAGTTAAAATAAATATTTCATTTATAATAAACTTTTGAGTGAATTTTAACTAACATAAAAATTAACCTGGAATCATTGCTCTTTATGAAGGTAAAAATATTAAAATATGCATTTAAATTAAAGAAGGAAAAGATAGAGATCAGTTCTTATATTTAAGAAGAAGTGCTCATTAGGAGAACTTTCTTGCTGTGGAAGCAGCAAGTGAAAAAGTCACACAACTTTTACTCTCAAACAATTATATGTTTGCTACCCTTTGTTTATTGTACATGAACAAGTTCTTCAAGCTAATGACAAAAGTAGGATCTCTGAGGTTAAAAATATGACAAAATTGTATATTTCTATAATTCTAAAAACTGTGATAAATTATCATGCATATATTTATTTATTAAGCATTTACAGTGGAAGGAAAATTATTAAGTACTGCTGAAGAGACATATGAGTTATTACTAGGGTGCCAATTAATGCATTTTAGTTGAGGTAATAAGTGTATAAATTATTTAAATTGAAGTGTTATGAAAATGTTGTCAAAATGTGTGTGTGGTGTGTATATAAGCAAAGTAAAGGTATTCTATTATTCATCCTCAAATGTTTAAATTGTACTGCTAATAAACACCATAAGCATGAGTTTTTATTATCTTTCTTTACTTTGCACCAGAATTAAAAGCCTTCTTATTCCCCAAGCTTAGAGTTGAGTATGTCAACTCAAAGGAAAAGGGAGCTTCCGTTTTTTTTTCAAATTAATGTAGAAAATACCCAAGAAATTAAAGAATGAATAATAGCAGCACTTTTACTAGTAGTTATATTTACAGGTACTTCCAAAGTGGGAAAAAAAGGTAAAAACATTTTTAAAAAATTGTCAATAAAAATCAGGTTTATACAGTAGTACCTGACGCAGGGATAAAATTTATAGTGAAACTCAAATATATTTTGAATAAAACAAACAAACAAACAAAAATACCATAGAATTGTGAGTTCTGAGTATATCAACAATTTCCATAACAACTATGAGCTAAGACAACGTCATCAGCAGAAGTCCAGAGATGGGAGATATTTCTTGGGTGTTGGCTGTGTAGATGCAGCACGCACATTCATGGAGGGTCTTATTGCCCCAGCTGGGAGTTGCCTACCCAAGGTCACACCCTTCCCAGGGCAGGGCCCAGCCATTCCCACTGCAAACAGGACCACTCTGATGGGGCATCTTTAGCTGCAGACATCCCTGGGTCAGCAGAATCTCTGTCCACTGGGTGGTGCTCCACCTCTAATTCTATCCAGGGTGGGTCCTCCCTGTCCTCCTCTCTTCCACGCACTCACTGTTTCTAACCCATTTCATAAATACAATTTCATTGGAAAAAATAATGGCATATGAAATCCGACTTCCTAAGAATGATCTATTTTTTCCCTAGATTTAGGGTTGTTGTTATATTTACTCATATTTGGTTTTCTGTAAGCAACTATGGAGCACAGACACAGAGGAATCTGGAATGAAAATTGTAAAATCTGTGATACCTGTGGTGCCTTTGGAGGAATTATTAGTCCAGGATTCTGATGGCAGTAATCTCACTAGTCAGAAACGAATAAAAGCCAGGTTTGTTTTCAAACTGTGTAAGAATGGCAGAATTAGACATTCACTCTGAAAATAAGTGTAAAATTTAGACACATATTCTGTTTTTCACACTTCCCTCAAAAGACAGCAGAGTCTTTAGCATCTTCTATTTTACACACTAACCCATTTTGAAATCTGCTTATGATCACAGAATTCTGTGATGTGCTAAGGGGTTTATAATACACAGCTATTACAATTTCAATTAGCAAGTGCTAATTAGCATCAAAAATTAGGAAAAGGTCCCAGAGATGTTGTAAGAAAACCAGGAAGATCAAAAATTGAGATGCCAAAGTAAAAAAGAAAATTACTTCAAAGCAGAAAAAGGAAGAATAGAAGGACAAGAAGTGGGAGAAGAGAGAACTGAAGGAGTAAAGGACTTGTTCAGAGGAGAGGAAGGGAAGGAATATGGAAAATCTATTCTTTGAAAGGCTTGTTTTTCTTGCCTTTACTTTCAAACAAGACTGAATTTTTTCTGTTTGTTTGATTTAATCAAGTTTTATTTTTTGTCATTTTACCTCACAGTTGAATGTGAACAGAGTGAAATTAAAATCAGCTACTAGTAGTTTTCTATTTTCAGTTAATAATTATAGACAACAACATATACCAACTTTATTCTCAGTTTCCTTCTTGTATTAAATTGTACACATTACAATACAAAATTATAGACTTTGAGAAATTTGATAAAATGCATTGCTTTTTTAATTATAAACTTTTCAGAAAAATCCCAAATGAAATTATTTTCTTTTATGATTTAACAACTCAAAGACAATTAAAAAATCTTTCACAGATCCTATGTGCAACCAATGAGGCCAAAGTCACATAATTGGCTATCTAAGCTATAGGCAGCTGGAGACAATTCTCAAATTCCTTATAGGAAGAAAGCCAGAATAGACATCAGGAAGACAATACGTCATGGAGAACATAGCTGGAGCCATGATTTAGTAAAAGAAAACAACGGAAGTCTCATAAGGCAAAGTTCAGCAGATGGTCCCAAGAATCTCTTGGACGAGGTTATTTTATTTTTTATTAGGCCATAGTTTATGATGGAAAGCAAATGCACTGGGAACAAATTAACTGATGCATATGGATGTGGGTGTTAGTTTCCTAAGGTGAGAATCAAATTCACAAACCTAACATTTAATCAGAACAGCTGTTTCTAACTCACAAGACATGCACTATTGCTTCCAGATAATAATGCCATATGATTTCCAGTCAAATGCTGATGAGGAATAGTAACAACACAACGGAGTGAATGGCACTGAGTCAGACTTGCTTTTCTCCAGATAGTCAGGGAAATAACGCTTTTAACAAAGACATTAAAGAAAAAAGGAGTGCAAACCTTCTAACCTGCTTATGTGATGCAGTCATACTCCACTGCTGATAGCACACCTTAAAAACTGCACTCAAATTAATGTCACAATATGGAAGATACAAACATGATGAATACCAAGGCAGATTATGTAACGATGCTGTAGGAAATCATATGTTGTGGACACAGATTCATTGCATGAAATAATTTGGCTGAAATACAGAAGAGTTTGTTTTGGCCATTATTTTCATCAGGGCTTAAGCTGTTATTTGTTGTCATAATGTAGTTAGTAAAAACATTGCATTTGCAATTGCTAAGAGAGCTTTAAAAAATCTTTGCAAGAATTAAAATTATACTTTCCAAAACTGTATTTGTGTGTCTGTGTGAGTACATGAGTGTGTATGTATGTACATATGTGTGTAGATAAATAAAATAACCCGTCACATTTATCTTTGAAGACCATGAAGAAGTGTTAATACAATAAAGATGTGCCCTGACACAGTGTCATGTCGACGAGGCATGATGGGCTAGTGCTGGGCTGTCACTGCCTGAAAACCACAACATTCCAGGACTGAATTCTCAGTGAATATTAATAAAACATTTCACACTTTAAGGATGATTTCTGTTTTCTCTTACTATTTAAACTACTTATCACATAAATGAATTATGCTTTCAATAGTATACAGTACAACCATGTGGTATGATGTCGTACGTGGTCATTTTAGTCACCTAACATCTTTATCCTCATTTTCCTTTGAATATTGTCCAAATTCCTCAGTGACATGGGGTGTGTATGTATGTGGGACTACAATTCTCATAAAGTGCCTCTGGAAAAGTGTAGGCAGGGTGGGGGAGGGGTTTGGTTTGCCCTGTTGTAAGGACTAGGGCTTGTTACTGGAATTTAATTGATGTTAAACCTCCCCCTCCAAAATTGTCATCAACAACAAAGAATTGTCCAGTATGCCAGTAGTGTCTCGGCTAAACTAAATTTCATCAGACTCTAAGCTTAGATCTGCCATCTATTCACAAACTCTACACTGAGGCAAACCGAACATGCTGTTTTCTTTAACATAGGTCTTGGTATGCCATTTCCTCTTCCTGAATTGTTTTTCTCTTCTCCCACTCCCTGTCATAATGAAATTATACAACTAACTCAGTTTTTTTTCCAATTAAAATCCACATGTCTTTTTTTTAGTAAAATGTCCCATAAGTCCGTCATGTTTCATTACAAGCATACCTTGTTTTATTGTGTTTTGTTTATTGCAATTCATAGATACTGTATTTTTTTTTTTTTAACAAATTGAAGGCTTATAGCAACCCTGGGTCAAGCAAGTCCATTGGCATTTTTTTTTTCCAAAAGCGTTTGCTCACTTGGTGTCTCTGTGTCACATTTTGGTAATTCTCACCATGTTTCAAACTTTTTAAATTATTATTATATTTGTTATGGTGATCTGTGATCAGAGATGTTTGATTTTACTACTGTAATTGTTTTGGGACACCATGAACAACACCAACGTAAGAGGGCAAACTTAATAGATAAATGATGTGTGTGCTCTGACTGCTCCACCCACTGGCCATTCCCCATCTCTCTCCCTCTCTCTCCCTGGGCCTCCCTGTTCCCTGAGACACAACAATATTGAAATTAGGCCAATTAATAACCCTACTACTGATGTAAACTGTGATGAAACATTTATTTTTGTGCAACCTTAATAAAGATTTAATGTTTCTGAATTTCAATTTACAAAGTTTATAAAATTTATAAAATGTTTACAAAATGAAGCAAATACCTACCTAGTGAGTATTCTGTGAGGGTCAGCTTTGGTTATATAATGTCTTAAGACAATTTCAGGAGCATGAGCGTTCTCAGTAACTAGTAACTAATATTATATGAGAGCCATACACAGCATTTTTAGCATGTCTTTGTTCTGCCTGGCCTTTTTCCCTAAAGTCTAAACTTTGAAACCTTTCAATCTTGCAAGAAGTAAAATTTCTTCCATTTTTCTGTATTCAAAAATATGTAAAACATGTTTACTATGTTTCCCATATTATCTTTTGATTTTTGCTGTAATGATATGTTTGTTTCTTGTTCTATTTCATGGGCAAGTTTAGATTTAGACCACATGAACACTGCTTTAAAATGTCTTTTGACAATTTAGCATGGATTCAGGAATATATCAAAATGCAATCAAGAGCAATGTCTTGCTTTTTAATTGCCTTTTGTTAGTGTGACATTATTTCCCTCTGGCTTTTTCAGCTTTCTACGAAGTTAATAGTTTTTCAACTCTTCGATGCCTGGTATCTTGTCTTGCCATTAATCACTGTAAAGTTAACAGCTAACATACCTCTCAGTATTATCTTGAGTTTAACCCTGTCTACACAGCAATTAATCAAAGTCATGAAAACAGAGGATGGTACCTCTTCAAATAAAAGCATTTAAAAATATATATATGTTGTTCAAAATTTCAGACCTAGAAAATCCTTTTGATTCAAACAATTTTCTCTTTGAAGTAAGTGTACTTTAAGGATACTATCGAGTGAAATTTTACTTTATGAAACAGTATTAATTAGGCATAATTTTTGAAAGATATTTTGCAAAAGAAAAATGCATATCTTGACTAGGTTCATTAGATGTTTATTGTTTTTTCTAGTGTGCTGCTATAAGTGTTTATCTCTCAATACTGATATGTCATATCTTAATACATTTTTAATAAAAGAGGAGCTATAAAACTGTTATACATGTGATAAATTGGGTTATCAATTGGTCCATTAACTGCTTGGAACAACAAGAAAAATAGCTTCATGATTGTTTCAAAACTGTTGGGGGTTAAAACTTTTTTTACACTATGTGAAAATTTTCAAACTCTATAGCTTTGGGGTCAAACTTTTATTTCCCCGAAATTATGGATAGTAATCATAAATCTTATTGATACTATAAGTTAACTGGGAGATATTTATGTGAAAAGTTTTGTTCAATTATATCATGAAATTGTTCTAGAAAATAGTTTAGGCTTCAAAAGTCAGTAGCTAGGTTAACATGTTAAAAAATTACCTTTAAAAATAATTTTCACAGAATATAGGTAGAATAGACAGAGTGGAATATAAGGACTCTGGAGACGGACAAATATGAAACAGTGAAATGATATTCCTACATTAAGGCAAATATTTTAAAAGAATAGTTTTTCAGTTTACTGCTGTTCTCAAGACTGCGTCTTAGGGCAGCATTCATATTAATAACCCATAATTTTGTAATTTTCAGCATTTTTAACACATCTTTATTGTCAGATAAAGTTTTTTTCTAATCAAAAATAACTTTAAGTGAATCTAAACTCATACCAACGAGAATAGCATTAAATGTAGAAAGGATTTAAAATTTAGCAAGTTAAACAATAAAATTAACAGACAAATTGAATTTTATGGTATTAAAAAAATTGAATGATGTGATTACATTTATAATATTTCTCTCTCTCTCTTCTTTATAAAATTACTAGGAACTCTAGACTTAGATGTAATAGATAAATATTATTATACATCTATAATAAATTTACTTAAACAATGGGCTAGTGAAAATCAGGCCTTAGACATTTTTCATGTGATTAGTACATAGAATTAATAAAAGTGACCATTTCCACCTTCCAAAAAAGTTATGAGAAACGTTCAAACATGGTGGATAGCTGAAAATAGACCCTTGGATTCTTAAATTACGAAAAGCCAAATAAACTTGAGCACAAATAATTATCAAAACATTAACAACAAAAATTAACCAAGGCGTTTGAAAGACACTTTTAAACTATGGACTTGGCAGGAATTCAATTATTTTTCAATTGCTAAAGCAGCATTTATTCTTGAGGTCCTTTGTCAGATTAATAGAGAGAAAATTGATATACACAACCTATATGAATATTTGAATGTTAAAAGTAAAAACTATATATATAGATGTATATATATAAATATATATATACATATATATATACATATATATGTATGTATATATATATATATATATATATATATATATATATATATATATATATATATATGTCTTGCTTCTGGCATCTCAGTATAAATGTGATCAAATAGTTTATATTCTTTAATATTTTATAGATGTTGTTACTTTGTTATGCAGTAAAGGGATTGGAAAATATGGTCTAATAGGCTCAGTAGCTGAACACTTTATAATTGCAACTAACAATATTTACACTAAAATACTAATCTTGGCTAGAGTAGAAATTCTCAATATAGAAGACCTCAGGTAGATGGCGTACCGGAATACTTTATTCAATATACAGGGAAGCATAGAGGATATTTTGTGAGATTTTCTTTATACCATGTAAATATATTAACATTAGGTAATACCAGAAGCAGTCAGATGTGTGTTTCTTGAAGTATCTCCTTGAAACCTTACTACGATGCTACTGTCATTCTCTCTTATATAGATTAAAAAAAAAAGAATCAGAAATACTCAGTAATGTGTTCAAAGTCAGGTAGCTTTTTTGTGTTTTTTGTTTTGGGGCCACACTACACAGCATGCAGGTCTTAGTTCCCAGACCAGGCATCGAACTGCATGTGCCCTGCAGTGGAGGCGTGGAGTCTTAACAACTGGACGCCCAGGACAGTCTCCTGGTAGCTTTCTGTGTCTGTGAGGGGTAGAAATACAGCCTCTCTGCAAACTGCCTATTTTGCTAAATTGCACAGTACCCTGCTCTCTTCACGTAAGTGGCTGCGGCAAAATAAACCCCACTTGTATGTGAGCCCTTTTTACATAACACCCCTTCTTGTGAAGGAGGAGCTATAAAATTATCCATTAAATCACCCCTAAACTAGGAGACTTGATTCTGAGACACAGCCTATACCTCTTTTACATCAAAACTAGGTAATGCAATTTAAATGTGCAAAGCAAAATTTTACTGCAGAAAGATTTATGCAAAGTGAACTTTAAAAGTAGGAAATGAAATTAACAAAACAGCTCTCTGGAGAACATACTGAAGAATAGTGACTCTGGTGTATGATGGGAATATATATATGCCTAAAAATAGGAGCTTGAACAGCAATTTTCAGTAATATGCATAGAATTAGTGGCTTTCTAAAAAAAGCTTTATTCATTAAGTTTTAGACCCAGGCATAGAAACTCTTTAATCATTGACCCTTCCTTTAATGAATATTATTAAAGTCTATAATTGCTATTGCTATTGTTACTTATTCCCTGTAACTTAATTACTAAAAATGTCTCTGATCCTATGCATATGAGGAAAAACTTTCAGGAACTAACTTGAAGATTAACTTCAGATTTGGTCATTTAACTTAAGACATATTTAATATTGTTAATAGTAAGAAACATAAGTATTAATTAATTTTCAGAATTAAAGCAAAACTGTAATTTATATCAGCATGAAATCATAAATAGCTCTATAACGGGTGAATTAAGAAAAAAAACTTAGGTTCTTAAAGTTTAGAATACATCAGAATTTTTTCAGAATTTAGAATTCTGAGTCCATATAATCCCAACCTAGTAATCAAAATCAGTAGGCCTGCTGTGTAATCTGAGTAATCAGAAAATGGACAGGAATGTATAGATGCTTTGATACAGACTAGAGCCCCAGGTGTTTCTTATTCACAATGAGAAATGCTGAGTTAGCTGGTCCTGTAAACACCGGCCTCTAACAATTGGGGAAATTAGAGTTTTGTAGGAATAAGAAGAAAACACAATGTTGTTAATAGTTTTAAGAAAAAAGTGTATGCCTGCTTCAATTACATTTTAATTATTAACATTATGAAAAATCAAATTATCACTGTGGGTATAGAAAGTCTCAGTCATCCATTCTTTCATTTAGTTTATATGCATTGAGTTTCTATCATGTATATCCCAGGCACTGGCAACAGAGATGCAGTGGAGAAGAGGAGAGTTAGGGTCCCTGTATTGATATAGCTGTCAGTCTCAAGAGAAAGATTGCCATCTCACTGTCAAAAAGCAAGAAAAAATGAAATAAAATAATTAAAAATTCTTGTTGGGTTTACAGCCAAAAGAAACTAGGTTTTCAGTTACAAAAGAGTAGTATTTGAAAGGGAACTCTGCTCAATACTCTCTAATAACCTAAATGGGAAAAGAATTTGAAAAATAATAGATATGTGTGTATGTATAACTGAATCACTTTGCTGTACACCTGAAAGTAACACAACATTGTTAATCAACTACACTCCAGTATAAAATTTAAATATATATATATATATAATAAATTAAAACAACATAATACCTGATAAGCTCAGAAAAAAGAGAAAGAGTTTAAAAAAAAAAAAAACTCTTAAGACCTCTCTGAGGAAATCCTGGTCAGTTCTCCCAGAAAGCAAATTTAGCAGCTTTGTGTGTGACCTCTGCGTGGCCTTGAGAGGCTGCCCTCAGCTATGCTTGCACAAGAGTCAGGAAATAGTGTTCCTGAGCGTCCTAGCAAAGGTCCACTCATTTCTTCAGGTCTCTGGTACTTCTCTCTACAAATGCAAGAATTTTGGCTAGATGCATATTTATTTCCTTTTAGTTTTAGTTATTTTTTATGTTAATTTTGCTCATTTTAGCTTATTTCACAGACTCCACGTTTAAATGGTGTTAAGGAAATGAAACAGTCTTTCTCAGAATATTATGCAGTATAATTATAGCAACAAAATATTTCAAAAGATGTAAAGCATACCAGAATGTACCCAGTTGTGATCTGCAGTTGTCTGCCAGCACAGAGAACAGTTGAAGCACTGACTTACTTTAGCTCATTTTTGTAAATCCTAGTAAGGTTTTGTGATGCCATCTCATTGCACTCATGGCTTCTAAAATAGGGTTCTATCAGAGTGTATTTTCAAATAAAAATTTGAGACACTTGAAGAATGTTGTTCATGGACTTTCTTAAACAGAATGGATATACATATACATATAGTGTCAAAACATAGTGTAAAATGTATAAAAATTAAAAGTTCCTTACAAAAATATAAATGCTGAAACTGATATAAAATAAAAAAATAAATTAAGAAAAGCTAAAACTATTTTCAATAGCCAAGACATGGAAGCAAACTAAGTGTCTATCAACAGATGATTGGACAAGGAAAATGTGATATATATATATATATATATATATATATATATATATATATATATATATATATATATATAATACTCAGCCGTTAAAAATAATGAAATAATGCAGCAACAAGGATGGACATAGAGATTATCATATTTACTAAGTGAAATAAGTCAGACAAAGACAAATATCATATGATATCACATATTTACAAAACGGGAGCAAACTCACAGATGTAGAAAACAAGGAATAAATTAGGAGTTTGAGATTAGCAGATATAAACTACTATATATAAAACAGATAAAAAACAAGTTCCTACTGTATAGCACAGGGAACTATATTCAATATATTGACATATACTATAATGAAAAATAATCTGAAAACAAAACAAATATATATATCTGAATCATTTTGCTATCACCAGAAAATAACACAACATTGAAAATCAACTATATATATTTCAATTTAAAAAAATCAGAAACAAAAACAAAAGAAAAAAATGCTAAAGAAAAATAGTGGCCATTGTATAAATCATGCTATGTGAGTCTGAAACATTGACACTAATAAATACAAACAAAAATAGTATGCTGCAAAAAATGTGATCAACAAAGGATACATTTATTATTGCTCCTTGGCTCAGAAAACATGAGAAACCAAGTTGTTGGTGAGTTTATCAAATGAATATTATCATTCCTCCAAAAGATTGTATTTAGTTCCTATGATATATTAGATTCTGTGTTGGGCTATGTAGATGAAGGCAAAATGTTCCTCAGACACTTGTCTTCCTGGTGAAGTAAAGAAATAAAAAATAATGTCACTAGTCCTAAAGAAGATATTTTTCAACGATATTTTTTTACATACCTCAAACTGCTTTCAGTGCACAAGGATATAATATAAGAACAAGCAGAGCTTTCAGCTTTATGAATAAGCTTGATGAGAATGCTTTTGGAGATGTGGGAAAGGTACATTAGAAAATTACATAAAGTAGAAGGCATCATAAGAATGTGCATCCTATAAGTCATATGTCCCAAATTTTATAACCTGGAATTTGTTCTTGATATTATAGTAAGTATTCAAAATTGGGGAAATTTTTGTTTCCCAAAGTTTAGAAACTGTATTAAATAAAAGTCAAAAGGTTTCTTTTACTGAAGGACTTCCAGGTTGTTTACATACTGACATGTATTGTAAACTCCAAGATGGGTTACAGTAGCAATATAGTATTGATTCTGGCAAAACTTATCTTAATCTTATGTCACCTTGGAAACCTATTTCCATGGAACACTCTGTTCCACTCAGAACTGTTTAGAAGTCACCTATATAGAGTAAAATTGCTTAAAAGACAACTGGAACTGTAGTTTTACCCTTATTTTAAGCTTTTCTATAATCATGCATTCTTTCCTTTGACTTTTACAAGCAATTATGTGCTTTATTCACATTGAACCACTTATCATTATTCTAAAAATTCTATCACCCTTTAATCTTCATAATGCTGTTCCTTGTGTCTGAAATACTTTTTTTTTTCCTCCTTAACAAGCTCCTGTTAACTGCAATATCATCTTTTCTCTTTGGATTTTTCTGACTTCTATCAACAGTTTCCTTATTTGTATTTTCTTAGCACTTTAAAGATAGATCCATTACAGCACTTCTAATCTCATACTATTCTATGTCTATGAATGCTTGTTGAATTTAATTTTATTAAGATGCATAAATGAGAACTGGGTAAGCCTAGGATTGAAATTGTGAGTACATAGTTAAGTCAGAAAAAGTATAAATATACCCCAAAAGAAGAATATTTTATTTAGAAGGCAAACTTGAAACTGACAGAAAGCATAATGTCAGAGAGTCTTTTATCAGATGTTCACATAAAGGAGACATTGGTAACATTGAGTTATGACACTAAAACAAGAATAATTCTTCCCCAGTTGTATGCTGCTGTTGAGAATGCAAAATCATGCAGCAGGTGAGGAAAAAAGTGTGGAGGTTCTTCAAAAAATTAAAAATAGAACTACCATTGAGGTCAGGATCCCAAAGAAGATATTTTGACCCCTGTGTTCATTGCATAATTATTCACAATAGCCAAGATATGGAAACAAGCTAAATGCTAAATGCCCATCGATAGGTGAGTGGATAAAGAAAATGAGATAAAAACATAAAATAGCATATACTTCAGCATTTAAAAAGGAAGAAATCTTACAATGTACAATAACACAAATGAACCTGGAGGATATTATACTAAGGGAAATAAACTAATCACAGAAGGACAAATACTGCATGATTCAACTAATATGATGAATTTAAAATAGTCAAACTTATAGAAGCAGAAAGTAGAATGGTGGTTGCCAGGGGTTTGGAGAGGGATATAAGCATTGTTCAAAGGGTATAAAGTTTCAGTTATTCAAGATAAATAACTTCTAGAGATCTACTGTAAAACATAGTAACTGTAGCTAATAATACTGTATTAAATTTTAAGATGTAAATCTCATATTAACTGATCTTATAAAAGCATACATTGTGATCTTTAATCTTTCAACTACAGTAATATGTGAATACACTATTATGTGGGTTAAATAAATTTCATACTTAAATGTCATATGATAACCAATTTAAATTGGTCGCTTTTCTTCTTAATTTCCCATCCTATCTGTGGTAATCAAGATCAAAGAAACTATCCACATAAAAACTACATGCTGAAGAAAGTATAATATTTCCTCTTATGCCCTTCAACTATCATCTGAGTTTAATGTGTATGCATGCATTGGGAAATGTCCTAACACAAAAGCAGCTTAAAGCCCATGTCACCATTACATAACACTATTTAATGTTTTCCTACTTTACCCCTGTAAATAATTTCTGACCCTCAGACATTCATAATTGCAGTTGTCAGGACATTAATTTATTATTTTGAAACAAATTTTCTATCTAATTCTACTTTAGTGAAACAGCAGGGTTGTATAAATTGAGTAAAATCATCCTCAAAATGTTCAAATGTAGTATAGACGAAGAAAAGAAAAAGGAAAACACAAGTGTTAAATTTTCTCCTTATAAATAGGCTTTCTATTCCGCCATTGACCTTTTAACCATCCCACCCCCAATACCATACTATAGATTTATAAAGTATATACCTCTAAATATCTGATAATATCTGTCTCCCTTCTTGCTTGATAAAAGTTTTCTTGGCTATCCTTGATTCTGTCTGTGAGCACAAGTTTGTAGGGTTTTTATTGGAACTTCCTCAATTTGTAGATTGATTTTAGGGAGAATGGTTTCTATAAGATATTAAGTATTATATCCATATTTATTTCTACATGTATTTAAATAACATTTTTGACTTGTAAGAAAGATTTTGTAATTATTGCAGATGTCTTGAATAACTTTTTCTCAAATTGTTTGCTAAAATTGCATAAGAAATTTATCTGTTTTATACTGACAATTTATTCAGCAATCTCGATGTACACTTTCTTCCAAAAGACTGTCTTTTCCAACGTGGATTTATGATATGGTACAGGGTTTCCCACCATTTGCAGTGGAACACTGCTGTGTCACAAATAGGTTAAAATTGTGCAAGGTATTGACCTGAATCTTTTAGCAATTTTTGTATATCCCCTGAGATGAATACTGCTGGGAAGGACTGAGTAGACAGTCATAACATCATTTGTTCTTTTCTTTTTTTTTCACATCACATTGTTCAGTCTGAGTCCCTCAGGACAACATTGAATAGATGCAATGATTGCAGTCTTCCTTCTCTTGCTCTGGATTAAAAAAATATATATATTTATAATGCTTCACCATTAAACATGAAGTGTGTTGTTGTTGTCAGTAAATACATTATCAGACTTAGGAATTCCCCTTCCATTCCTAGTGTTTTGGCATTTTACAAGCAGAGTTTGTGGAATTTTATTAAGTATCTTTTTTCCTGCATTGAATAAGATAATTATGTGATTTTGTTTCCTTAGGCTGCTAATGTGACCAATTATATCAGTAACTGTGTTTGCTGCTAGACTCTTCTTGTATTCTTAGATATAATACATTTTTAAAATAAAATGTTACAGTCAATGTGAAAATTTTATTTAAGCTTTTTACTTATAAATAATTGTAGAATCACAAGCAGTTGTAAGAAATAGTATATAATGACCCCATGTACCCTTCATCCAGTTTTCCACTTAAGATTTTAATCTCTCCTTCCCTTTACACTTCTTAGACATTCTGTCAATGACTGTAAAAATGTTTACATAATTATTTACTTAAAAAAAATCCTGATTTTTGTCTTCTTTTAAATAATATACACTTTGTACTCAGATATATAAAGAAAAACTCAATCAGGAAAGCAGTGAAAATGGAACTAAGAAATGGCAAATACTGAAGTGTGAAGCATTACAATCTTTGACTTATAATACTATCTTTAAGTCTCATTAAACCTTTACTTTCATAAATAAATAAGATTACATTTGTATTTTCATTTACTGTAGCACAAGTGTAACATTTCATTGTATAGGTAACATTCAAAAATATTGATAACTTTTTGTTTTATAACTCTGTATCCTAACCAGTTAATGAAACACATTCATATAGAATTTGTCTTCAATTTTTTTCCCTTAAATTAGTGAAAAAACCTCAGTTAATTAAACATAAAATTTAGAGACTTTAGGTCCAGATGTGATGTTAATGCATTCATTTATTCATAATTCAAACTGACCCAGCAACAATGCACAATATAAACCTTGCAGAATATTAGCCTTTTAGCCCCTAAGAGCACGGGTATAATAAGTATTAAGCATGCCTTGAATGCTAGAGATAACTGGGTTATAAAATTTCAGAAAATAAAGAGAAGATTTTGACTGAAATAAGGAAAGTAGGTCTTCACGGAGAAGTAAGAATATAAATAAAGCCTTAAAATATTGACATAGTTTTCACTATGATTTAAGATGTAGCACACATCAGTGTTTCTAGTAGTATGTGCTTTGTCCAGGAAATGAAGGAGGAAGGGGACAGATTCAGGGCTCCACCATGCAGCCTCTCAAAAGTGATACAGTTTAAAGACAGCTTGCTTCTTTAGGTAAAACATATGCAAATGTTGGAAAGCACCCATAATAATTTTTTTGTTTTTCTTTTTAATATTGCCCTTTCTATCTGCAACATATTATGTTCCCCACCACCTGTGGGTAATGGTTCATTCATCATCAAGACCCAGCAACATTTAGCAAAACTTAGCTCCCAAGGACATTTGCCACCAAACCCTCCCCATTGCTCCCCAGCCACTTGGCCCTATTTCATTTTTACTGAAATGTTATTCACTCAAAAGGACAGGTTTATAGAGGAAGATGATGAGATCAGCTGGGGTTACATTGAAACTCTGACTCTCAAGAGGGCATGTCCTTAACAGGAGAAAATACAACTCTGTGATATCACTGTGTAAACTACCAACGTGATTTGAAGAAGAGCTGTAATTCATATTTCAAATCTCGTTGTCAAATTAAAACAAAACATGTTACTTCAACTCATTAATTTTTCCTCTGGGGCAAAACAAGGATTAAAAGTAAATGGAATAAATTGAAGAGACAAAACCAAATCTATTTAAAGTAGAAAGTAAGTGTATATTCAAATTTTAAAAGTCATTTCAAAGTTCCTTCTGGTACTATTTTTTATTAGAAAATATCCTTATAAAGTCATCATCTCATTAACAACTCCTGAAATAGTTTTATTTTCTTGCCTTTAGGAAATTTAATAAATCTATCCTTAAGAGCCTCTAGGCTGACCCAAATTTTTAGATGTTTAACAGTCACTGACCCTGACTGGTTGTTATTACTTTCATCTCTAATATAATGAGTTTGGACATGATTTAATTATTTCTGGGATTTTTCCAACCTCAAACATTTTCTAAGTCACAATTTCATAGCACTAAAAAGAATTGCCTATGAAGAAAATGTTAATATCCACATTTTCTGATATACTCCAAACTTTTATATCTCATTGCCAACTTGATATGTTTCCTTGAATGCCCATTAGCGTGTCATGTCCTAAATTCAACAGGCCCCAAAACAAACATCATGTATTCCTTCCCTTATTCCTACCTTAATTATTATCAGTCCACTCTTCTAGTTGGTCATGGCAAAAATCTTGCATTTATCCTTGACTTCTCTCTTCTCTTACTTCTAAACTGAATCCCTCAGAAATAGTGTTACCCCTGCCAACAAAATGTAATTAAAATCTGTCTGGTTTTCACTACTTTGTTTGCTACCATCTCAGTGCCATCATCTCTACTGACCTATTATCCTAATGAATCACTCTTCCTCTGCCTTAGATTCTAATAGCAGCAAGAATGATTCTGTTTAAATGTGAATCAGATCATGTCACTCTGCTAAAATCTTCTGCTTAATAGCTGTCTTCATCACTATAACCAGAGCCTGAAAGGTGTCACCTGCATGGTCTGACCTCCATCTCTGACCTCACCTCCCATCTCACCACTCCTTCTCTTACTCTTTTGTAGTATTACTCACCTTGCTGATCTGTAGGGTGGGCATTTCCTAACCACATTATTTTAAAATAAACTGTATATCCACACTTGAACACTCCTCATCCTCTCTTTTGCTTTTTTTCTCACTGTCACCAATTAACTTGCTATAGGTTGTAATGATAATAATAATACGTATGTATATATGTATGTATTTACTGTTCTCTTCAACCCATGGAAAACTCATGGAAGGGATATTTTTTATCTGTTTTCTTCATTTTTCTATCTCCAGTGCCTTAGAAAAACACCTGACACAAAATAACATCATGATTTTTATACCAATGACTAACCCATGGGGAAAAAAGCCTGTTCATGAAATTGTTATTTCAATACTGTCTTATGAAAAGCTTAATATTTACTCTGAAAATACTGCAATATTCCTTTAATGTTCCCTTTACAAATTTGAGTAATACTCATCTGCTTATATTCATAGAACTAAAGATTTTAATTAAGTGGATTTGGAGTTTGCTATTATTACTGAATGTTTTCTTATTTTCCAGAAGGAATCTGGTGAGGGATTTTTCTGTATTGTATTCCACATTAAAAAAAAAAATACAACAACTTACCAGAGATATTAGCTTGATACTGTTAAGTGTAAACCTTATGAAATGTTTACATTTGAACTTTGAAAATTTAGGCAAGTTCATAAATGAAGAAGTACATTTAATTTTGTAGTTGTTTCTTCATGCATTTAATTTGATTTTTAATAAGTTAGGCATTATTACTGGAATTACTAGTTTAATGTTTCAAAGCTAAATTTGACTTCATACTTCATTTTATTTAATGGGTGTTTGGAAATAATCTGATCCTGATATTACCTAATAACACTTATTTCTCAATCAGATGTAATCAAGAACACAATCAGATCAAAAATTTTTTTCAGCATTTAAAAATATTTCCACCAATAATACATCACTTTCATAATTAATGAACAATTATATTTGATAAATATAATACTATCAAAATATTTGAAGAAGAAATCTATTCAGAATAGGAACACTGTAGCCAATGTTATACAATATATTATTCATTTTGTCATAATTATCATATGCATATTAATTGACTTCCTAGGATATGGTAGCATCATTCAAGGAGAAAACTTGAATAGAATAAAACTGTTTTTAGCACAGAGTATGGAGGTCTATCAGCAATTAAAGTGAAAATGAAGTATGAGGCACTGAGACACTGATATTAAGGCATTGAGAAGGAGCAATGTAAGAGGTAGACAGTGATGTTCAGAAGTCAAGGTGAAGGAAGATTCAGAACATAAGGCATGAGGAGTGACTTCAGAGAGATGGCAAAATGGGAAGTCCAAGTCATTTTTCCCAAAAAACAACACTGATTTAAAACAACATATGGATGAAAATACCTCCAAATTCAAGTTAACAAATTATAGTATGCTGATGAGCTCAAACCTGATAGCAACCAGATGGAAGAGGGAGGAAACACAATTTTACGTTACCCACAGAAGCCTCTCTCCCAAGTTGGCACAGCTCAGTACCAAGGAAGCTCACCTTGCCCATGAATTCTCCTGTGGGAGAAAGAGAGTGGAGCCTGGGTACCACGTCCTTGTCTTTCAGTATATTTACCTCAGGAAAAGTGGTGGTGCTTACTATGGTCATTGCAGCTCCAAAAACATGAAAGAAGGCACACAACTCAGGTAGGAGGGAGAGAAGTGGAGCATGCACATGCCTTAAAAATGTTAGAGAGTTTCCCAGAATCTCTAGCTGGGCTGATGGGTGAAATCCTCTCCCTGTCAAAGCCTGTCTGTAAGGACTGGGAGAGAGGTGTCTGTTTCAACAACTATGTAGATGTGACATGAATGTTTCTTGTAGAAACATGTAGAATGAGGGAAATAATATGACACACAAAAATACCATATCTCCAGCAATCAAGACTAAGGAAATGGAGATGTATGAATTGCCTGCAAAAGAGTTCAATATAATCATCTTAAAGAAGCTTAGCAAATCAAAATAGAACACAGATGCACAACTAAACAAATAAGAAAAATTATAGGTAAAAAAATGAGATTATAAACAAAGAGATAGAAGGCATAAAAATAAATAAATTCTGGAGCTGAAGAATGTGACCAAAAATTTAATAGAGAGCTTCAATATCTGACTTGGTCAAACAGAAGAATGAATCAGTGAACCTGAACACAAGCCTTTTGAAATTATTCAATCAGAGTGGAAGAACGAATAAAAAGAGTAAAGGAAGCCTAAGGATCTCATGAGACATCTGAAATGAACATATATACACTGTATGGAAGTTCCAGGAGGGTAAGAGGGAGAAAGGTGCAGAAAGCTTAAAAAAATAGTGCCCCCAAACTTTCCAAATTGGGGGAAGGAAGTAGCCACCAGATTCATGAAGTCCAAAGGACCCCAAAAATGAAACAGAAGTCTACACTGAGACAAATTATAACCAAATTGTCAAAAGTCAAAGACAGAGAATGAATTTTGAAAAGAGCAAGAGAAAATTCTCTCATCATGCACAAAGGAAATCCCCATAAAACCATCAGCACATTTCTTATCAGAAACATTTTAGGCCAGAAGGGAGTGGAATGATATATTCAAAGTACTGAAAAGAAAAAAACAAAAATCTATGAACCAAGGATATTAGACTTGACAAAACTGTCCTCCAAAAATGAAGAAAAGAAAAAGAGTTTTTTACACACACACACACACACACACACACACACACACACACAACACTAGAACTGTTTTAAAGAAATACTAAAGGAATTTTTTAAGTTGAAAAAGAGCAAAAAGAAAGTCTATGAAAGTATAAAATTCACTGATAAAGGTAAATATATAGACAGATAGAGAATATTCTAATACTGTAATACTGGGTTTTATTAACCCTTTTTAATTTTACTATAGAAGTTAAAAGACAAGCATATAGACTCATAAATATAAGCTGCTTATGGAAGCTTCATGGTAACCACAAAGAAAACATACACAAAGACATATAAATTGAACTCCCTAATCAAATAAATAAAGCAGCTGAATGGATAAAAATATAACAAATTATGCTATATAATATAACAAATTATGTAAATATGCTATTTACAAGAGACTTATTTTAGATATAAGTAAACACACAGGATGAAAGCAAAGGGATGGAAACGGATATTCCATACAAAAAGTAAACAAAAGGGGCTTCCCTGATGGCACAGTGGTTGAGAGTCCACCTGCCGATGCAGGGGATACAGGTTTGTGCCCCGGTCTGTGAAGATCCCACATGCCGCGGAGTGGCTGGGCCCGTGAGCCATGGCCGCTGAGCCTGCGCATCCGGAGCCTGGAGAGGCCACAACAGTGAGAGGCCTGTGTACCACACACACACAAAAAAAATAGTAAACAAAAGAGCAAGAATGGCATTACTTATATCAGGAAAAATAGACTTTGCGTGTAAAACTGTCACAAGAGACAGTGAAGGACATTATATAATGATAGAAGAGTCAATTTAGGAGGGCAATCAGACATCAGAGCACCTAAATATGTAAGGCAGACAGTGATAGAATTGAAGGGAGAAATGAACAGGAATATAATAGTAGGAGACTTCAAGACCCCACTTTCAATAATGCATAGAACAACCAGAGAGAAAAACAATAAAGAAACAATGCACTTGAACAATGCCATATACAAATGGCCCTATGAGATATATACAGAGTATTCCACTCCAAAACAGTAGAATACATATTCCTCTCAAGGACAAACAGATCTTTCTCCAGAAGAGATCACATGTTAGGTCACAAAACAAGTCTTAACAAATTTATAAAGATTGAAATCTTATTATTTCAAATATATTTACTGACCACAATGAAATGAAACTAGAAATCCATAGCAGAAAGAAAATTGGAAAATTCAAAAATATGTGGATATTAAGCATCATGCTCCTGACCAACCAATAGATCAAAGAAAAAATTAAAAGGTAAAAAAAAAAAAAAAAAATCAGAAAATGTTCTGAGATAAATGAAAATGAAAACACAATATACCAAAACTTATGGGAGACATCAGAGGCATTATTAAGAGGGAAGATTATATTGGAAACACCTACATCAAAAATGAAGAAAGGGGCTTCCCTGGTGGCTTATTTGTTGAGAGTCTACCTGCCGATGCAGGGGACACGGGTTCGTGCCCCAGTCCGGGAGGACCCCACATGCCACGGAGCAGCTGGGCCCATGAGCCATGGCTGCTGAGCCTGCATGTCCAGAGCCTGTGCTCTGCAACAGGAGAGGCCACAACAGTGAGAGGCCTGTGTACCACAAAAAAAAAAAAAAAAGAAGAAGAAGATTTCAAATAAACAACATAACTTTAGACCTAATTGAACTAGAAGAATAAATTAAGCCAAAAATTATGAAAGGAAGGAAATAATAAAAATAAAATAAAATAAATAACAGAAAAATAGTAAAAAAATATCAAAATAATTGTTGGTTTCATGAAAGATAAACAGAACTGACAAGTCTTAGTCAGACCAAGAAAAAATAGAGAAGACTCAAATAAATGAAATCAGAAATGAAAGAGAAGAACTTACAGTTGATATCACAGAAATACAAAGGCTCATAAAAGGCTGTTATAAAACATTTCATGCCAACCTACTGGATAACTTTGAAATAATGGCTTGATTCCTAGAAACATACAACCTAAAAAGATTAAATCTTGAAGAAAGAGAAAATCTAAAGAGACTAATAACTAGTAGAGATTTAACCAGTAATCAAAAACTTCCAAACAAAGAAAATCCCAGGACCACATGGCATCACTGGTTAATTCTACCAAATATTTAAAGAATTACTACCAAGCTTTCTCAAACTTCTTCAAAAATTGAAGAGGAAAGAACACTTCCAATGCCATTTTATAAGGGCAGGATTACCCACTTAACAAAGCCAAGCAAAGGTACTACAAATAAAGAATATTACAGGTCAATATCCCTGATGAACATACAGGCAGAATTTTTCAACAAAACTCTAGTCAATCAAATTCAACAGGATAATACACCATAATCAAGTGGGATTTATCCTTTGGATGCAGGCATGATTCAACAAATACAAATCAATTTACTTGATGCACCATATTAATATAATGAATGATAAAAATCACATGATTGTCTCAATAGATGCAGAAAAAAAGCATTTGCGATAATTCAACACTCTTGTATTGTAGAAACTCTTAACCATGTAGGTATACAAGGAATATAACTCAATATGATAATGGACATATATGACAAGCCCAAAGCTAACATCATGTTCAATTAAGAAAAATAAAAACGATCTCAAAGATCAATAGTAAGTCAAAAATGCCCTCTCTCACCACTTCTATGCAACACAGTAGTTGAAGTGCTAGCCAAAATGACTAGGGAAGAAAAAGAAATAGGATTCCAAATTGGAAAGGAGTAAATACATCCCCTTTTGCAGACAACATGATCTTATATGTAGTAAGACCTAAGGCCCCATAAAAAATCATATTAGAACTAATAAACAAATTCAGTAAAGTTACAAGATATGAAATAAATATGCAAAAAATTGTTTCTATACACAGACAATTAACTATCTGAGGGGCTTCCCTGGTGGTGCAGTGGTTGGGAATCTGCCTGCCAATGCAGGGGACATGGGTTTGAGCCCTTGTCTGGGAAGATCCCACATGCTGTGTAGCAACCAAGCCCGTGCACCACAACTACTGAGCCTGCACTCTAGAGTCCATGAGCCACAACTACTGAGCCCACACAGCTAAAGCCCATGCTCTGCAACAAGGCACTACAATGAGAAGTCCGTGCACCACAACAAAGAGTAACCCCCACTCGCTGCAACTAGAGAAACCCTGCATGCAGCAACAAAGACCGAATGCAGTCAAAAATAAATAAATAAATTTATTTAAAAAAATACTATCTGAGAAGGAAATTAAAGAAATAATTCTGTTTACAGTGACATCAAAAAGAATAAAGTACTTAGAAATAAACTTAAAAAAGGAGGTGAAAGATATACCCTGAAAACTGAAGAAAGCAATTAAAGAATACAGAAATAAGTGGAAATATGTATTTATGTACTGGAAGACTTAAAGTGTTAAAATGTCAATACTAGCCAAAGCAATCTACAGATTCAATGTAATCCTCACCAAAATCATACTGCTATTTTTTATAGATATAGACAGCCAAAAATACACATAGAACCACAAAAAATCCTGAAAAGCCAGAGAAATATTAAGAGAGAACAAAACTGGAGGCATCCCACTTCTTGATTTCCAAATGTATTGCAAAACTACAGTAATTAAAACTACAATACTAGCTTAAAATAGATGTATAGATAAATGGAACAAATAGAGAGGCTGGAAATAAACACACATATATGCAGTCGACTGATCTTCAACAAGGGAGCAAGAATACACAATGGCGTGAGCATAGTCTCTTCAACAATGGGTTTTGGGAAAACTGGATATCCACATTCAAAAGAATGATACTGGACCTTTAACTTACACCATATACAAAAAGCAGCTTAAAATGGATTAAAGACTTAAACATGAGACTTGAAACTATAAGCCTCTGGAAGAAAACATAGAGGAAACATTTTTGACATTGCTCTTGGCAAATATTCCCTGGATATAACACCAAAAACACAGGCATCAAACCCAATAATAGACAAGTGGAACTATATCAAACTAAAAACTTCTGCACAAAGGATCAATACAATTAAAAATCAACCTATGGAATGGGAGAATATATTTGCAAACCATGTATCTGATAAGGTGTTTATATACAGAATATATAAGGAACCCCTACAACTCAATAGCAAAATATAAATAAATAACCTAATTAAAAAAGAGCAAAAGTCTTTTTTTAACTTTTTATTTTATATTGGAATATAGTTGATTAAAAATATTGTGTTAGTTTCAATGTGTACAATGAGCAAGACTCTTAAATAGACATTTTTTCCAAAGAGGACATACAAATGGCCAACAGGTATATGAAAAGGTGTTCAGCATTACTAATCATCAAGGAAATGCAGATCAAAATAATGAGATATCACTTTACACTTATTAGGATGACTATTATCAAAATAACAGAAGATAAGTGTTGGAGTGGATATGGAGAAATTGGAAATCTTGTACACTGTTGATGAGAATAAAAAATGGTGCAACTGTTATGGAGAACTGTATGAATGGTCCTCAAAATATTAAAAATAAAGCTACTATATGATCTAACAATTCCACTTCTCAGTTTATAGCCAAAATAATTGACATCAGGATCCTAAAGAGGAGATTTTTACTCTTGTGCTCACTGCATAATTATTCACAAGAGCCTAGATATGGAAACCACTTAAATGCCCAGTGGCAGAATAATAAAGAAAATATGGTATACAATTTCAATGGAATATTATTCAGCCTTTAAATAGAAGGAAATCCTGACATATACAGCAAAATGGATGAACCAGGAGGACATTATACTAAGTAAACCAAGCCAGTCACAGAATGACAAATACTGCATAATTCCACCTATACAAGATATTTAAAATAGTCAAATTCATTGAAACAGAGTGTAGAAAGTTCATTTCCAAAAGCTGAAGGAGATGAAAATAGGAGTTTTTTTTCCCAAAGACTATAAAATTTCAGTTTTGCAAGATGAATAAATTTTAGTGGTCTGTTTTAAAACACAGTGCCCATACTTAATAATACTGTACTGTACACTTAAATCTTTTACGATAGTACAGTTCATGTTAAGTGTTCACCATTTTTAAAAATGTAGGGAGCAATCCACACTTTAATTGCTGCTCTGCTGGCAAGTAAATTACAAAAACACTGAAAGTGTCATTGGATTCTGTGGTATGATGATTGTTAGTGATCTTGTTCACACCTGAAATCATGGAAAGAAAATCTAGAGTTGAAGAAGTGGACATAAAAAATTCAAGAAATTTGACTCTGAGTTAAGGCAGTAACTTGGGGATGTGCAAGAAAAAAGTAGTATGATCTCTGGTTAAACGCAGGACATACAGGTGGATCCCTGGGTCCAACACAAGACTTTTACCATTTATAGCTGTGCCAAGTTAAGCAAATGACTCAACTTCCTTATACTTCATTTTCCTAAAGTATAATGGTAGTAATACTACTATCTGATGGAGCAGAAGATTAAAGCAGCTATCCGTGTAAAGATGGTAGAACTCTGCCAAAATGTTATTATAAAATATTAAGTAATATTATCATTACAATAATTAAAAATGGCCTTTCTCTCCCTATCAAGTGGTATTTTCTTCATGTGTTTTACAGGATGTTTTCCTCAGCTACAAATTATTTTTACTTATTTCCTGTGGATTCATTCTAAGTAAGAAATAATTCTTTACCCCTGGTATTTCTCACGACAATGCCAATTATTCTCTTCCCCTTCCCTTAGTCAAGTGCCCAAAATTTCTTCTTAGGTTGTAAACTGGAGGGTCGTTTCTTCCAAAGTAAATTAGCAGACTGAGGAATGAGTCTGCAGTCAGAGAAGTGAGCATCTTAGAAAGTGTATTTTATTACCTAACACTTCTCTTTATGGACATTGGAGCGATTTACTAATTGTACTTTATGTCTTAGATTTTGCTATTATAAATAATGTTATCATATAAATATAAATCTTTGTATATATCACTGATTACTTTTGTGGTCAAATTTAGAATAAATATTTAGATATAAACCTATTAGGTCAAAAATATGAACATTTAAAGATTCTTGAAAGTGATTCTTGAAATATGCATACTAAGAAATTTCCTTCAAGATTTAGCAAGCAAATTTATAATCTTACTACTGGTATATGAAACAGGTTATCAATACTACCCTCACTACAGTGCTTAATATCATTACAAAAATTTCAATAAATCTGTTAACTTGAGTTTATGTTCTCATTTGTTATGCATAATATCTTAATTTACATTTTATTACTAAGGAAATAAAAATCACTTTATTTTTTATTTTCTGATCATAAAATGTAATATGCATGTTTAGTTTTATTTATATATCCTATTCTTTACATGGATTACCTAACTGAAAACACACCTAAGTGAAATATATAATTTTGAATCTCCTGCTTTCATTAGCTACAATTTCTTAAATGATATTCTGAATATGATAAACCACATACTGTATTTCCATGGCATTAATTTTTTTCAAATATGAAAGACTATCTTCTGTAATTTCCATTATAAAGTGATTCACATCCAATATTGAACGAGATGCTACTACATTGAAATGTAGTCTCTCTTATTATTGCATGTTTCTAATCCTTGATTGTATTTTATGTTGACTCAAATATGCCGCCTATCCTAACAAACAATTCTAGTTCTACCCCTGTAGTGAAACAGGATAATTATATTTTTCATGCATATGTATATTTTTATATTTTAAAATAATGTACCTCTAATCTTATACCTTCAATGTTAAAAATTTTTAGTTCCTTAAATTGTCTTATGTGATTTTTCTGAAATTAAAACTTTTGAGTATACTACATTCTTACACTTAATGTTTCAGAACAAAGTACTCTTATGAGTTTTAATCTTGGTTATATCCATGTACACAATTAAATATTGCATTCAAAATATCTTTTCATGGTGGTTAAGTACAAGGTTAAGTACCAGAGACATTGGTTCCACACCAGGGTCCTGCACTACTAGCCTTGTTACTATTAGGAATATACTGATGAGGAATCACTAATCTGACCATCAGGCACTTCCACTAGAAAAATGACATATACATTTTTTTCTTTCCTGAGCTTCCAAAAGGATCAAATAATTAAGATTGTATATGCAAAATAGTTACCACAATATTTTCTTCATAAAATAACCTAGTTACTGCAGGGCCTCATGGGACCCAAATATGATTAATTTAAACACTTTCTTTCCTATTCTGTACAAGTTTGAACAGTTCCAAGACTATGTTAGATTAACAGAGCAATTACATTTACATGATCAAATTTGGGTCAAGTTCCTAGTATTAAAGAACAAAGTCACTGTTCTTTAAAACATGAACCTAAGTATCAAATGCAACAGGTTTCTCAGTAAAGAACATAAAATATTTCTGAATGAGGAATTGTTAGAGATTTGAAAATGGGTGAAAAGAGAGTTGCTGTTATGTCCTGCTAATGGCTTTTAGCGGAGTATAACTACCTCTGTTCTTGAGAGTCCATCATTCACTTCACTTCCTTGGATTTTCCACTTGACCTCCCCTTATAGTATCTGTCACTGGCTCCTAACACCTTTCTCCAACTTTACTGTCTCTTTTCTTTCACTTTTTCCTTGTCCTCCTTTACTGGAGCCAAAAACAAATGTCTCAGCTAACCAGTATTTTTTACCTTCATTATTGCCTTGGCTCATGCTGACATATATACACTCAAGGAGAACTTAAGTAGCTTTTAAGCAAGATAGTTTCCCATGGAAAATTTGGTTTCTAAGAAGAATCTGCAGGAAGCTATATATATATAAAATTTACTCCTGTGAAATAGTAAGCTATAAACTTATAGCAGCTGCTACTGCTCGTGCTACTTTAAGGTATTGGTACTCATATCAACATATTTTAACTACATTGCACTTCTCTTCTACAAAGAGATTGGGTTTCTCACAAAAACTATTGTCAGTCTGTATTTGTTCGATCCATTGGTTATATACATATTTAACCTGAAATCTATGAATCTTAATTCTTTTCTCTTATATTTTATCCTGTTGGTTTTAGTCTAAAAATCTGAACAGTAAGTCAAGTCTTGATCCTGAAATGACCACATTGCCAATCATTTTGTCCCATCTTGTTCAAAATAATTTTAGATTATAAGTCCCTTTATCTTTGGGGAATTGGAATTACTATTAATGAAAACTAGGACTCTTTCAGGACCTTGCTTTTGTGGAGGTATCTGAATTTAGACAAGTCCCTCAGCAATCTTTTATCTTGACACTGGACCAACATGTAAATCTGTATTAGGAGAATCTTATTGATCTTTCTTTTCTTCTAGGAGGTCTATAGTAAACTTCTACAATTAAACTGCTTTTGCTTGTTTGGTTAATACCTTTTTGAGATATAATTGACACACAATACTATATTAGTTTTAGCTGTACAACATAATGATCCAATATATGCATTTATTGTGAAATGATCACCACAAAAAGTCTAGTAAAACTATTTTCTATTTATTTGCAGTAATTAGCACTAAATTTGTGATTGGTGAATTTTCCATGCTCAGTTTAATGGAATTACAGTTCTTCAAATTTGATATAGTTTGAAAATAGTGAATTACATAGACTTTGGGGGGGACAGCTAAAGGGACCTAACCATACATTTAGCAGTGTTTCTAGAAGAAAAATATAATGTTTGGTGTATGGAGAATGGAGAGGGAAGAATATAGAGACAGTACAATTGCTCTCTGTTAGTATCACTCCCTTACCAGATAAATGTTAAGAAAACCTAGACTCAGAGTTAGAGTTTTTACTAATTCAAGTTAATTAACTCACTTATGGTATGCACAATGATATGGTATGGTATTGCAGTAATTCCTGCAATATCCTGATAATAGAGGAAGTTCAATATTGGTTTTATTTATTGTTCCCATGAAGGGAATTATCCAAGGTCAACAATAAATGACATAACTAGGATATATCCAAGTTTCATCAAGATCTTAGTGTATTTTTCAAACACAGAAGAAGTACAGCAGATCATTCAAAAAATAGGGGAAAGAAAGAGGAGCTAGAAATAATAGAAGACTTATAAAGAGATTCAAATGACAGCCGTCATTTCAGCTGTAATAGTGAAAGCTAGAAGATTGTGGAATAGCATTATCAGTGTGCTGAAAGACAATTACTCCTAATATAGAATGGTTTACTTAGAAAATCTATCATTCAAAAAAAAGTGAATAAGAGGGTGAGGAGATTATCAGAAAAATGAAAAAAAAGAAAGATCATACCGCATTTAAATTAGGACTTCTAAAATATACACTCAGGAAGAAAGGGCAAGACCTCAGAAGAAATATATAAGAATCAAGAAGGCAGATTTTTACATGAAAAATGCAAACGAATATAAAAACATATATTGGATAAAGTAGTTTACTCTGTAAGATGTATCAAGAAGGGAAGTGGATATAATCTTATTATATAACAGTCAATGTTATTCTATACACTTTTAATGGCCTGTTAGAACACACAATTTAAAAAGAAATGTTTTCTAGTATGAATACAAATATATAGATTAACTATAGGACAAATCTAATATGAGATAGGCAAGCGTATCTAGATCTTAAAACATTTAAACATGTATAAATATATTAAGAGATATAACATCTTCATGCACAAGAAGACTATCTTAATTATGTCAATTAACTTTCAATTTGATCTATAGTTTCAGTGTAATTTGAATCAATATCCTAAAAGGAATTTACCAAGAAATTTGATAAGATGATTGCAAACTCTGATTGGTTGGCCAGGTGATGGTTGTTATGCTCCCCAGCAAGAAATGGACTGACTTGACCTCACAGATGTCGAGACCAATTACAAAGGTAGAAACAGAACACAGGTTATCCCCACACTAATTAAAGGAGAAAAAGGAGGTCAAACTTAAAAAATAGAGCAGAAGATTGAGACCACCCTATTGTGAATACATTTTAAACACACACAAACAAAAACACAAGTGCATATACACAAATAACATTCACATTCAAAATATTACAGCTAAAAGAAAATATTGATATATTTGATACCTTAATATTAAGTACTTCTAATAATTAAAACACAAAAAAGTTTAAACAGAGTCACAAAATAGAACTTTCAATACATGTAAACAATAAAAAATTAGTACTTAGGTTGTATATTAAATCACATAAATTATTAAGAAAAGACTTGCAACTCATTAACTTCTGTTTAAACCCCTATAACAAAATTCTTACATTATAATTCATACTCTAATCTTTTGCATATGTTTTTTTAAAAGAGAATATTATAGAAGTATACACAGCAAAAGAAAAACACAATCCAATTTATTCATTTTTATTTTCTTTGTTCCCCACAATTAACTTTCATAAAATTATCTTTGCTAGAGAGAAACAGGACAACTTAAAAAGTGGAGACAACAAAAGAAAAAACAAAAAGAAGTGGACTACATTGACTAAAAATCTTCTGCACAGCAAAAGAAGCCATCAATGAAATGAAAAGGCAAGATATGGTATCTGAGAAAATTTTCAAACCCTGTATCTGATAAAGGGTTAGTAGTAAAATATATAAATAACAGACTTCTACAACTCTTAGCAACAACAACAACAAAATAACCCAATTTAAAAAATGAGCAAAGGACCTGAATAGACATTTCTCCAAAGAAGACAAACAAATGACCAATAAATAAATGAAAAAGTATTCAACATCGCTAATCATCAGGGAATGCAAATGAAAACCTCAATGAGATATCACCTCACACCTGCTAAGATGGCTATCATTAAAAAAAATAAAAAAGATAAAAAGTGAGGATGACAGCAGGACAGGCCCCTCAGAAAAACGTGCTTCAGTGAGTATGGAATGGGAGAATTGATCTGCTCAATCTACAGTTATTTTATCACATTGCCTGTGATCCAGAGTAGGGCAATCATTTTTTCCACGTTATTTTAACATTTAGAAGAATGTAATTTATTTAACTATTAATTTACTTCCATATGTAATAGCCACTAAATACAAGGTTATTTCTGTATTTTATTTAATAGCCAGCCAAATAAATAGCAATTTGTTTTAACACAAGGAGGAAAAATTTAAAATAGTAATAATAATGTTAAAAATAAAATAGAACTTCTGTTTATTCTGATTTATTTAGAAGTCTTTGTATTATAATCACTAGTTTGCTTTATGCACTTGAGTTTGGTGGGTAAATATAGTCATAAAAAATATTACATCTCTGCCATTAGTATTCCAGAAAGAAAATTGTATTGTCATAAAGCTCAAGTGTTCCAAAACTTGCTGGGACCAGTCATATCCATAAACAGACTTTGGTGAAGACTGAAAAAGTAGTATAAGTACAGTCCCTAACCATGAACTATAAACATTTGCCCATCAATGCCAGCATTTTATGAACCTTTAAAGGCCAACATTTTATAAAAGAGTCTTTTGGCCTCTGTTCATTTTTCAAACTTTTTATGGAAGAGGGAAAGTCACATGAGAAGAAATCATAGCATACCAAATTTGGTTTAGACACTTTAGTTGTTGTTTCTGTGTCTAATAAAACACACAGACTACTAGAGAAGCTTATCATCTGTTAAAAGGCAGAAATATTCCCCTCAACAATTACAGAAAAGCAAAAATACTTCAATTACCTACTCGGTCTCTTTGCTTTCATGGTTCTATTGGTTTTTGGTATTCATTAATGTGAGAAAATTATTGCTATTGTTTTAATATGCTCCCAACAGACAAAGAAAGATATCTATGGAGGACACAATTTTGAACCAGAAATCACATTTCAAAATTTTACTTGTTTTACTTAGGTACATTTATTGAGTATATTTAAAATTAGCTATGCAATTGTCCTCACTGGTTACAGAGAACATATATATGGCCGAATTAGTTTGCAATTCAAGGTTTTTTAAATGTAAAATTTTCATTCATTATTCATAGATAAAAAGAATGTTTCCCCACCCTTTTGAAAGAATAAGTAACCACATTATTAAACACTACCATTGTAATCAAACATATATTTATACAATTAAAGGCTTTGCAACTGACCAAGATGATTGGTCAAAGCAGAGCTTTGTAACCGAAATGCACATTAAATGACATTAGCCATTCGATTTTCTTTGTTTATAAACGTTTAGAAAAACACTCAGATATAGAGACAACAAAGAAGAAAAAAACAACCTATAAGTTTATTTATGGTTTACCTTCCTGGCATGAATTACATTTTAGCAGAAAATGTAGAGGATTTTTTAACATATTTATTGAAGTATAATTTCTTTACAATGGTGTGTTAGTTCCTGCTTTATAACAAAGTGAAACAGCTATACATATACGTATATCCCCATACCTCCTTCCTCTGTGTCTCCCTCCCATAATGTAGAGGAATTTATATGCATTTAAAGTTGGAAAGGCAGAGAGCAGTTGAAGACATAATATTTCTGCAATGTTCAGACAGATGTGATGGATCAATTATCTATACACACCTAAATTAATGCATAACACATCATCTGAATATCAAAGTATTTGAGTATTTCTGTGATAGAAACAAAATTCCAAAGCATTATAGAATTGAGATATATTCCCTAAAGCGTCTCCTCTAAAAATTGTAATTGTGTACTGCTTCATAAAAATAGATGGATATGATGAAATATAAAAGAGACTGTTGATTAAAACATAGAAACATAGCTTTCAAGTACAACAGGATGAATGTGTTTATTTAATATTGTATATTAAAAACAGGTTTTTGTGGCCCAAAAAGAAGATGGGAAAGGACATGACAAAGGAATTTTTGGTTCTGAAAGCATAGGGTGAAGAGCACAGGAGAAGTATTTATTTTCTGTGAAAGTGTTTTTGTGGAAAGTAAAGCTAGAATAAAGAAAAACTGAGATCATTAGATAAATCTTAAGAGCAAGGTTAGATGATAAAAAGGGAGAAGGAAAAAAGAAATAAAATCATTGCAGGGTGCAATGGATTATTAATTCTCTGGCAATTTACTGAGAGGAATGGTGCCCCCAGTCAGTAAGGAGGCAAGTGAGATTTTAAATATAAGAAAAACCTTTGCAATCTCGGTTTGGGTTGGTAGGGTGGGAGGCTGCCAGGGCACAAATTTCATCAGTTAATAACATATTATGTATACAGGAGGAAGGGAGACCTAAGAAATCTGGACTTAAATTTGACTGAAATAGGGAAAACTGAAGAAAAGAAGCACCAGAAACCAAAAGAAAAATTTGAAACCATGCAGGAAATTGATGGGATTTATTTATCCAACAGACAAAAGAAAAATAATTCTAGGGATTAAAATAAACCCCAAGAAATAGTGGAGAAATTAAAAAACTAGACAGAGAAATAAAATGGATAAGACAGTTTCTAAGGAAAGTACTATGGAAGCACAGAAGGTTGGGGTCATGTTTGGGGACAGGTAAACATATTTTGTGACTTGGCTGGGCCTGGATGAATGCAAGGGTGAATCAGTTGGGTGACTATAAGGGTGGAGGGAAGTCTAGTTCAAAGAGAAAACAAAAGTCAATGCTTGATAATGTGGAGTCCAGCATCAATAGTAGCACCTGGGAAGTAACTGGAAATGAAAATTCTCCACTTTGGGCATCAAACGCAGGCCCACTGAATCACGAGCTTTGGAAACGAGGTCCAGCAATCTGTACTCACAAAACCTCCAGTGATTTTGAGCTTGGCTAACATTTGATTACCAATAACACAAGCAAACACCTAGAAAAAAGAAAGAACATCTTCCTGTCACATATAATAGAAGTTATTTTTAATCAGTTATTTTCCTTTCAATTTTGTGCATGTACTTTTAATTACATATTTTTTGTAATTGCATGTAATGTTATGAAGACAAAGTTCTCACAAAGTAAAATCCCACATAACTAGGACATGGACCGAGAACTAAAATATTCCCAACAATCCAGGAGCTCTCTTCACACCCCTTCCCACTAATAATCCCCCACCCTAGACTCCCAAAGATAGAGACTCTCCTGAATGTTTATAATTTAGCTTTCTTTTCCTTCATTTGGTCTTTATACGGATGGGATTTTTCACTATGTTCTCTATTCTGTCTAACCTTTTATTTTCATATGGTTTGTGAGAGTTTACATTTAGATAAATGTATGATTGTATGCTTTTTAATTGTATATGGTCATTATTTAGACAATTTCTAACTTGAGACGCTTATGAATGATTCCAGTATAAGCATTCCTGCACTAGTCTCTTGTGGCTTCTTTATAAGAATATATATGTATGTGTATATGTATATGTATATGTATATGTGTATATATATATATATATGTATATTTATATATGTATGTATATGTATGTGTGTGTATATATATATATATATATATACACCTATATATGTGTATATATGTATACACTATATATAGTGTGTATACACTATATATACTTTGCAGTCATGTTTTATATATTTGTTAAATGTTGGTAATTAATAAAACATCGTTTCCAAAGGGATTGTGTTAACTTACACTCCTATTAGCATGTATGAAATTTCCCTTTTCTATACAAGCACACATCACTCTGCAGGTCACCCAATTTTATTACAGCCACTCTTGCAAATACATAGCAGTGCTTTATTTTGGTTTAATTTTTATATCTATATCAACTAATAAGAGTGGGTGTTGTGAATCTTTATTGGTAATTAGATTTTTTTGTGTGTGAAAAACCTATTTAAGTTCTTTTTGATTGTTTTATGTATATACATATATGTATGTGTATCTAGAGAGTTTTTGTAATATATAATCATAATATATACACATATGTATAATTTACATATTTTTATTCATTCGTAGTCATTTCTAATATCCTCTGAATTTGCTAGTTATCAGTGTTAAAACTGTTTTTTTTCCCATTCTCTTACTCAGTTTCCAATCTTTAAGTGGTGTCTTTGAACTAATAGATGTTCTTATTTTTAATGAAAATTTAATTAATTCCACTGTGTCTGAGAAATCTTATTTTCTATAGTTTTTATTGTTTTACCTTTCACATTTAAATACAATCTGAGAGTTCCTTGGTGGTCTAGTGGTTAGGATTTGGCACTTTCACTGCCAGGGTTCAGTTTCAATCCCTGGTCAGGGTACTGAGATCCCACACGCTGCATGGTGTGGACAAAAAAAAAAAAAAATCTGATTAGATTGATGGTTATTTTTATGAGATGTGGAGATAAGGGTTAGGGGGTTTTGTGTGTGTGTGTGTGCGTGTGTGTGTGTGAGAATATATAATTATTTCCACAAAATTTATTGAAATGACCATTCATAGAGCCATTTAACTTCAATGTCCCTCATATTTATAGGATCTTATTTCTGTTGATGTGATATTAGATTCATAGATTTTCTAAACATTTTCAATCTTAAAAAAGACTTAACTCGGTTGTATTTTATTACTACTACTTTTCAATAATAATGAAGTTTAATTGTTCATATTCCACTTAAGATTCTTCCATCTTTAGGCACGCAACTGAAATTTAATGCTGTGTTCTGTAAGGTATTTGCCTTCAAGTTCAGAATAGCTTTCTGAGATGAGATTGGAAGATTCACATTTTTTTCTGTGCTCTAGAAATGTGTTATCTAATGAGAGACACAAGCCACCTATGGCAATAAGTGCAAAGGACACACTTTTCCACTTTAGTTTTCAAAGGTGCAGTATAAAAAATGTAAAATGTGACGTTGTTAATACCTTATTCAGATGATGGTTGAAATAATTGTATTTAGGATTTATTGGGGTAAATTAAGTGTATTATTAAAATTAATTTCACTTGCTTTGTTATATTTTTAAGTGTGGTTACTAGAAAATTTCAAATTTCATTTGACATTTCTTTGAACAGGGCTGTTCTAGAACATAATGAATCTAATTCTACAAGTTTGACAGACTTTAAAAATTCAGAAAGTTCAGGCTAGGTGTCCTTTAAGATAATTCTCTGATTATTTTCTTTACAGATTATATATTATGTTATCGGTATATTCAGCAATTCTGTATCCATCTGTGATGATTTTGGTAGATAGGTTTTTCAGTTTTCAGTTTTTCCTAACATAGAATTGCTAACTATTTTATTATACTTTATTATCCTTTCAATACATATAATCAAATATACATGTATAACCATTTTCATATTCTTAATATCAAGTAGACATATTCTCTCACTTTTATTAAGAATTACTAAAAGGTTGGCTTGAATTTTTCTTTTTAAAAAAATCTCATATTATGAATCATGATTTGTAGACTTCTATTGTATTTTCCTTCTAGCAGTATCTCTGCTCCAGACTGGTGATTGACTTATTTTTTAACTCTCCTTTTGAAATACTGACTCTTCACATGTGTCATTTCATTTCTCTGTTTTCTCAGTTTCTCAGAGAAACGTCTAGGTTTGTCTGTTACTTGTGTGTTGAAGTGCATTCATTCAGAGATTAAACAGATCTCTGTTCAAATCTTTAAGGCTTTGATTAAACATTAAAATGGAATTAGATTAATAAAGGCTTTACTCTCCTACCTAATTGGAGATACACTAATTGTGACCTTGAGGTAGACACTTTTAGAATTAGTGGCAGATATTTTTTCCTTTCCTTTTTATTAATATCAATTTTTTGTTGCTCAAAAGCAGTTATTTAATTGGAAAGGTAGTTCCTTTACTAGCAAATAAATTAAATGAATTAATTAAAATTTAGGTTAATTTAAATAATTTAAATTAAAATGAATTAAATAGATTTAATCAATTAATTAACATGAATTTAATTAATTTAATTAACGTGTTTCAACATATGAATTTGTGAGGCATAAACATTCAGTGTACAATAATGGGATAATGACAAAGTCTACACTATAAAGTTGCTAAATTAATACTAATAAAGTGCTTTAAAGAACTGTGCATTTTTATCAAAGAAATTAAAGCAAAAGGACACAGTCATTCTCAGGCATTTGCATATAGTCTATAGCTGCTTCCATGATACAACAGCAGAATTCAGTGGTTTAAGAGATGTTATGACCCTCAAAGTCTAAAATAATTACTGTCTGGATTTTAGTCCAAAATAATGCAGATATTTGCTGCAAAGGAAAATATTAAGTATTCAGCTCCTTGCAATAGGTTGTGGGTTCAATTCTGGGATTCTGAGTAGAACAGCAGTGTAGTGAGAGCCACACTTTAGGAACTTAAAATTAATATGTTTAACTGTTAAAATTTCATGCCATGCATTGTTGAAACTGAATTAATAACATGGGAGTAAGAGTACTTAAATGGTATTTGTTAAAGCATGCATAAAATTAATAACTTAAATAGTTCTTTTCATTTATCTGAAACACCTAAATATCAACCTTTTACACAACGACTTTTAACATGTATGAATATTAAATATTTGCATCAAATATCCTTTCTTATTTTGAAGCAGTTCTTCATCTTGACAAAGTCTTAAAGCTGTAATAAACAGGAGTCAACAAGTTAGCTGTCTTTCTTCAGTTTTCTTGCCTATCTTTAGAGTATAATAGCTTCGTTCTTACACGAAAGTAGACTAAAATGAATTTACATGACTAAAATGTTCAACTAACTGCTGTGCATTACTTTATATAGAATTGCTTTAGAAACTTTTGACACTCAATAAGAGGACTGACCAAAAGAACTTACTGAAATCATGATAAAACATGGCCATCTAAAATGATCTTCCATTTACTGTGATTTTTATGGATATATGCACCTTATTAGGATAGTGGAGATAGTTTGCTTTATAGAAACCCCATTATGATCTCCATTAAAGTAAAATTTACTTAGATTGATATAATAAGATTGCTACTTAATGTCTTAGTTTAAATTATTTGTGTTATGTGTACATGGCTGTATATGTATTTTGCTAAGACTAAAATGAAAAGATGCATCACCCACTTTTGCATTTACCCTCCAGTAATTCTTTTTACATTGAACAGTTTTTTTTCTTTTAATGCTCCATATTTTGCTACAAAGGGGGTTATTTTCACATAGGGACTCATGCAAACACTTTAATACATTGAAGAAATAGAACCAGTTTATTCTAGGCTGTACCAAACCGTGCCCACAAATAGTCATAGTTCATTTTTATTCTTAATATTGCTCCCCAATATTTTTATTTGCATGCAAGTAGTCTCTAGTGTATATTTTTCATTTATTATCTTATCAAAAGCAGTTAATAGCAACTGAATCATTCTACTAAGTTCTGTGTTTTCCAGCTTCTTCTGCTATACCTTGAACAAGCAGGCATTTCAAGTCCTCTCAAATTACCTCAGGTGATACTTTGCAATGATGGTCATCACCTTTTCAGCCTTTCACATTTCCTTGCTGCCCACCACTCATTAAACCAATACCACAAGTTTGAAGTTCCCATAATGGCAAAATCCCAGTTTTGGTAAAATATTCTGTAGTTGTCATGCTAGGCTAGATTACATTAACTCAACAAATACACCTTAACCCAATGATTTTCTCATGCCAAGTCATTGGAAATCCATTGTCTCTGCAGGGTAGACCTTTCCCAAGTAGTGACTCAGGAATCCAAGCTTCTGGGATATTTTAGAGTCACCAAATGGAACATGTGGCTTCCAAGTGGCTAGAGCAAAAAGGATGAGAGATGGAAAGGCTTTGACCTGGACTGAACACCCAGAATTTCTATTAGGATTTCATTGGCTAGAACACGTGTGGCATATAAAGATGGCTTCGAACCCTTTGGAATAACAGATGAGCTTTACTGTCTCCACCACATAGTTCCAAAAATCGTGGCTGTCTTTAACGAGATGTCAGCTGGCAATCTGGCTGCTGACTACTTCCTCAGTATCTCCTGGGTCACTTCTGTCCACTTTGGTTGTGTGTCCTCATCCTCTGCTACTTCACACCAAATTTGTATAAGTGTTTGTTTTAAATTTCCAATGGGAAAGCTAAGTCCATAGAACTAAGAGTCTCTGAAGGGCATTATAAGTAGAAAAATAAAAACCAATTTCAAAAAGCCACATGTTGTATGTCTCTACTTACATAATATGATTGAAATGACAAAACTATAGAGATGGAGAAAAAATTAATGTTTGCCAGTAGCTAAAAATAGCAGGGCAACTAAGGGCAAGTGAGACTATGAAGGAGCAGCATAAGGGAAATCTTTGTGGTGATGAAATAGTTCTGTATCTTGAAGGAGGTGATGGTTACCTGAATCTACACATGTGATAAATGACATAGAACCATATCCACACATTGTACTAATGTTGATTGGCTAGTTTTGATACTATATTATAGTTCTATAAGATGTATCTGTACCCAACACTTCTTGGTACTATCTTTGCAACTTGATGTGAATTATTTCAAAATAAGTGCTGAAAAATGCACATTTCACTGTTCACTACTTTATCCTGTGGATTACCTTGGAAACTGCCACTGCAAATATCCACAGAGACATATTTATAAATAGGGAAAATTTTGTTTGTTTGTTTGTTTGTACAAGAAGCCAAAGTAATATTTTATTTATTTTTATGTATTTTTATATTTTACATATGATGTATCCTAGAATGGGGATATTGGACTAATGCTAATAATGAAGTAATATATGCATCTTCTACCCTTTTTACAGAACTGATCTAGTGGGCATGTGTTGTGGTGAATTATAATAGGGTTAGGTGGAATTCACACATTTTTATTATTAATCTGCCATTATTTAACCAACTGTGTGATATGTTGCAAGTTGCTCAACCTCTAGCAAAATTAGTTTTTTACTTAAAAAAATCAACTCTAAAACTGGATAATAATGGCCTTTTATAAATTCCAAGTTTGTCTTTAAGGATTTTATCAAATCATATGGATATAACTGCTATGGAAATTCCAAGCATTACATAAATATGAGGTAGGGTCATTCAGCTAGTTTCTTACCATGGAGCCAATTAACACTGATGCCTTAAATATAATTAAATGTTATTTCTTACAAATATTTAATAGGATAATATGTTAATATATCACACCACTGAGAAATGCATGTTCGTTCTTCTTCATGTGCTCAAAATAGAAGTTGAGTTATTTTAATATAATAATGCCAGTGGTGTGGTCACTCAACATTTTATACTGCTATTACACCTTTATATTTTAGAATTTGGCACATGATTCAAACTTCAAGTCAATTAACAGCATATCTTCTTCTAAGTGTTTTGTTTTTATGTTTTGTTTTTGGTTTTGGTTTGTATGCTCTTGCTAAGTAACTTAATTCTCTGTAGTTAAATGTTTCTTGATGTTCTTGTTCACATAATGATGAATGAGTTTTATATGAAGATTTTTAAATGAACCTGTTGTATACTGTTGGCCTTCGGTTATATAGTGATTTGTTGACAAGGTTTATGAACTTGAAGTACAAATATGTTTTTTTTTAAACTTCAGTAGATAATTTCTGGAGGCCAGCTGTGCCATTTTTAGTAGGAAGTCAAATATTTCCCTTTTCAACTCTCCCTAGCAAGTATGAATTGTCCAAAGACCTCTTCATTACCCAACAAGGAGTAAAAGAGTAAATTGTGCTTTTGAAATCCAGGATTTAACAGATATGGCAAGGATGTCAGGCCAATACCTCGGGTACTTTTTTTATTACCAGTAGGAGGTGCCTAATGGAAAAGTGCTAAACAGAATCCGACAAACACCTCAGCTCAGCAACGAAACAGACGTTGATTCTGGTCTCATGGAAGCTGCAGTGGAGCTACCAGACTTGGACCTTAACATCAACACTTTATTTGTTCTTTTCGCATGATCTCAGGGTGAGGACTAGAGGCAGACAAATGCCTTCCTTAGGGCACAGACTTTCAGGAAGTTCTCACTCTCACGTTGCATCCAGTGCAAGCATTGGAGTACTCAGCTCTGCTGTTGATAGACATTATATAAATAGATGTTCATGGTCACAAAACCAGCCTCAATAAATCTGAAGGAATTAAAATTATATGATAACACACTCTCCAAATGTAACAGAATTAAATGAGAAATTGACAGCAGAAAAATTCTGAGAAAACTTCAAATATTTGGAAGTTAAACAAATGTCTAAAATAACCCGAGTCAAAGAAAAAATTACAATTGAATACAAACATACACAGCATATCAAAAATTATGAAATGTAGTTAAAATAAGGTTTACAGGTAATTTTATTATTCTAAATTCCTACATTAAAAAAGTAAAAGGTCTTAAATCAGTATTCTAAGCTTCTACCTTAAATAACTAGAGAAAGAAGAGAAACTGAACCCAAAACACACAAAAGAAAGGAAATGGTAAGATTAAGGAGAAATTGTTAAAATGGATAAGAAAAACTGATGAAAAAACATTGTTTTTTGAGTAAAACAAAACTGACATATCTTTAGTCAGACTGAACAAGAAATACACAAGGAAGACACAAATTAACAAAATGAGAATTTAAAGTGGGGACATAAATAATGATCATTCAAAATTAAAAGGATTATAAGGAAATACCATGGACTCCATTATGCCAAGAAATTAGACTATTTAAATGAAGTGGACAAAGTTCTGGAAAGACACAAATTACTAAAATTGTCTCAAGAAGAAATAGAAAATTGGTACAGACTTGCCAAATATTTAATCATAATCCTTATGAAATGTACAAAAAATAGAAGGAAAGGGGAGACTTTTGAACACATCTTATGAGGCCAATATTACCTTTATACCAAAACCAGGCAAAAAACAAGAGAACGACTTATGAATATACATTGAAAATCCCTAACAAAATATGAGCAAAGCAAACCCAGAAACACAAAAAGCATGTTTTTGTACTCTAAAGAAGTAGAATTTTCTCCAAGAATGCAAGATTGGTTTAACATCTAAAAATACAGTAATGTTACTAGAATGAAGGACAAAACCACATAAAACCAGGACAAAAACCATTTGACAAAATCCAACACACAATCATTATAAAAACTCTAAAACAGCTTAAAAAAATAACAAAACTCTCTCGACCTGATAAGAAGCATCTATGACAATTGTCCAGTTAATATCACCCTAATGAAGTGGTGCTGGCAGATTTTCCCCTAAGAACAAGAACAGCACAGAGTTATCCACTTTCACTATCGAGTCAATGTTGTATAGGATGTTGCAGACTTGGATAGGGAGAAAATAGATTAAAAAAACATACAGATTGAAAAGGAAGAAGTAAAACTACCTTTATTAACAGATTTCATAATCTCTTATGTAGAAAATACTAAGAAATGCAAAAAAAGAACTACCAGACTTGTTACTGAGTTTATAAAGCTTGCAGGACACAAAATAAAATGCAAAAGTTAATTGTATTTTGATATACTAGAAACAAAATTTCAAAAATTAATTAAATTTAAAAAATTCCAATATAATAGTATCAAAAGGATAAAATGCTTAGGTATAAATTTAATTAATTAAATACAAGACTTTAACTGAAAACTATACAACATTGGGAGAGAGATGAAAGAATATCTAAACAAATGGAGAGATATTGCATATTCATTGACTGGAACACCATAGTTTTGAGATGGTAATTCTTCCCAGTTTAACCTATTGATTCATTGAAATCCCTGTCAATATCCCAGGAGGCTTTTCTGAAGAAATTGACTAGCTTATACAAAACTTTATATGGGATGAAAATTTTTAAAAATAAGAAAAATTTGATGACTGCCAAATTTCAAAACTTACTATCAATTTGCATTGATCCAGGCTGTGTGTTATTGCATATGGATAAGTATATAGACTTATGAGAAGGAACTGAGAGTCCAGAAGTGAGCTAATGTTTATGATCACTTGTTTTTCCACAATAGTGGAAAAGGCAACTAAATGGAAAAAAGAACAGTCTTCTCAAAAAAATGTTGCCTGGACAATTATATATCAACATGTAAAAAAATCATATATATATAAAATAACATGTTATTCATATATATGAAACAACATATCCTTATCTCACATCATGCAAAAAATCAAATGGATCATAGATCTAAATTATGAGCTAAATTGATAATAATATCTAATAAATCATAAGAGAAAATCTTTATACTATTGGTTAGAGAGAATTTTTAGATATTATAACAAAACCATGATATATAAAAGTTACAAGTGAAAGACAAATTTGATAATTTAGACTTAATTAAATAAAAACTTTTCCTATCCAAGAGCCACTAACTGAGAAAATGAAAAGTCAAGGCAACAGAAGGAGAAAATATTTGCAAGTCACATATATCATAACAGAATTGTATTCAGAATATGAAAAGCTCACTACTCAATAATAAGAAAATAAATAATACAATTCAAAATATTCTCTATATATGAAGGTAAATTTCATTAAGGAAGACATACAAATGGTTAATAAACATATGAGAAGATACTCAACATCTTTATTCTTATGAGAATGCAAATTGAATTGAGATACTATTTCACAACCACTAGAAGAGCTATAATAAAGAAAATGGACAATATCAAATGTTGGCAAGAATGTGAGAAACAGGAACTCTCACAGATTGATAGTGTGAATGAAAAATGGCACAGCTACCTTGCAAAACAGTTTGGCAGTTTCTTAAAAAGTTACACATAGGGCTTCCCTTGTGGCACAGTGGTTGAGTCCGCCTGCCGATGCAGGGGACACGGGTTCGTGCCCCTGTTTGGGAAGATCCCACATGCCAGTGGAGCAGCTGGGCCCATGAGTCATGCCCGCTAGGCCTGCGCGTCCAGAGCCTGTGCTCCGCAATGGGAAAAGCCGCAACAGTGAGAGGCCCGTGTACCGCAAAAACAAACAAACAAACAAACAAAAAGTTACACATAAATTTACACCTCAGCAATTTCTCTGTCAGGAATCTGTGCAAGAGCTACTAAAGTATATATTCACCCAAATGCTTGTGAGTGAATTAATTGCTCATAAAAGTTAGTTGCTAAGAGAGTAGATCTTAAAAGTTCTCCTCATGAGAAAAAAAAAACAGTAACTGTGTGTGGTGATGAATGTTAATTAGACTTATTGTGATGACGATCTCACAATATATGCATACATTGAATCATTATGCTGTACACCTGAGACTAAGATTGTTATGTGTCAATTACATCTCAATAAAAATGTTAAAAAGTAGAAACAACTGAAATGTTTGCCAACTTGTGAATGAATAAACAAAATGTTATATATATTTTGAATTGCTCTTTGGCAATAAAGAGTAAAAGTAGTGATACATGTATGAAAAATCCTCAAATATTTTATTCTATGTGTAAATTATACCATGATAAATGTTTAAGAAGATTTCAAGAACTCTAGAGACTTTTTCTACACCAAGTTTTTGTACATGCCTATGTTCATATTTTCTTTCTGTGTGTGTGTCATCTTTTAAGGTCCATTCTGTGAGGAGTCAATGGAACACTGTGTTTCTCAGTCTTGTTGGAAAGGAGAAATTAGTCAAACTAAAAGCTCAGCTTACATTTTGGAATGCACAGAAGGATTTCTCAATCAAAACTGTGAAACCGATGTCAATGAGTGTTCACTAAAACCATGTGAGAATGTTACTGACTGCATTGATATTCTAACAGTAAGTCCGAATCTAACATACAAGGGAGTGGTTTTAAAATATATTTTACCATTACTAAGCTGTTTGAAAAGTACAAATAATTAAACTTCTAATTAACATATTGCAATTTTCTAACTCAGGAACATCAGAAAATGTATTTAACTTGCTTATTTTTATTGTTCCCATTTTAAATAGAAACCCCAATCTCAAAAATACTCTTCAATTTTATTTTTTGTTATTCTGACAGAACTCTCCTTTATGAACAATGTAATTTTGTAAACTTTTCATTTTTAGTTATTTAAAATATTTTCTTTATTATTTGATTATTTTATATTATTGTATTTTAACATTTTATTTAATAGTTAAATAAATAAGACTAGGGAATAATTTAGTAGTTCCCACAAATGACAATCTTTCATTTGGTAAGATTCATATTTGAATTCATAATATGAATTAATATTCATACATTAAAGATTTCCTCACTCACTTGTCCAGGGGTCAATGCTGGTTGTCAACCACATCCTCAGCAGGAACTATCAGCCATAATCCTAAATAAAACTCTTCTGTGTGGCTTGTGTGTCCTCACAACATGGTGGCTGGGTTCCAAACATTCCCAGATAACCAGACTCTGTATGGCCTTTTTAAACCTAGCCTTGAAAGTCACAGAGCATCCTTTCCCCATAGTCACAGCTTGCTTACACTCAAGGGGGTAAATATAGCCCCAATTCTCAAATAGGAGAATGTTGAAATAAGGTAGTAGGAAGAGTGTGTGACATGGGAACCAATGTTGGGACGTTTTGGAAAATAGAATCTTCCACATTGTTGCACTGAGTGAGAACTTCTACTACCTGCTTTTGAAAATAATTTCCATCTCTCCCCATGTAAGTAAGAATCCTTTCATTATCTTTGAGGTATACAGATTTTTTTTGTAAAAAATACGTTTTAATCTTTTCTAGGATATCATGTGCATGTTTTCACCAATATGTACAGTCAAGCTTTGTAAGCAAATTCAAACACCACTGGATGCTTTTCCTTGCAAGATTAATGCCACAAGTATGAAATATGAGAAAGATTATCATTGCAGGTATAATTAACTTCCTACTTTTAAACAAAAATATATGAAGTTTAAATCCTGTGGACGAAAATAAAACAATGTTCTGTTTTAAGCTTAAAAAAATTTAATGGCTTATAATATTTTATTTCTAGTTAAAGTAGAAAAATATTAATGCTTTTTCTATGAAATGTTTAAATGTTGTGGCATTGGTTTTAAATAAATATTGGAGCAATTCTTAATCGTAATTTGGGCATACCATCCTAAAACATCTATTTTGTTTTGTAATGAAGATGTATAGGCTAGCTGGATCATATTTGAAGGTCTAGAAGGAAGAGATAATGTAAGTGCCCACAGTATTAGTTCTACTGTACACATACATCCTTGCTATTATTGTTTGAAAGTATAGACCCATTAGCTCTTCCTGCAATTCACAGACTTCAGCTGAGACTTTTCCTTTTGGATCTTTAGGCAAAGTTTTAGGAAACAGTGCCTTATTTAAATAAAGACTTGCTAAAAATTACCAATTTGTAAATGACAGAAGTGAGTTAGTTATCTGGGCCTATCACTTTAGACCATTTTAAATAGCTTTATAGTTACTTTCTCGCCCCAGCAAGAAGTGCAATTTGTACTCTTCACACCTGCTTGACTTTTATCTTGCTAGACTTTTATCTGCTTAAAGAAAGTTCTGTTAGGCATTATTGAAGGGCAGTAAACAAGCTCAGAACTTCTAGAATATCCATAAAAGCCGAAAATTAAAAGCTGTGGTAGGGACTGAGTGAACTGATGAGGATGATTATAATTTTTGTGACTTTCTGTTTGAATAAAAAAAAATAAATTAAAAACATAAAAGCTGTGGTACAGGAAAACCTTAAAAGCACACTGAAAAAAACCCTGCACGTATATCATAGATGCATGTGTATTATAGATGTACAGTGGACAATATTTTCATCAATTTCAAAGAATCTAAATGCAAAGTTAAAAAACATATTAAGCTTTTAAAATTTGACATTTTCAAAAGCGATTGGAGAGAAACCTCCTCAATATATCAAGATCTTAGAACATCCAACCCATCAAGTCAAATCTGTGGATGCATTCAATCTTATATTAACTTACCTATAAATCCAGTTATTATCCTTTTAACAATATTGGCTTTTTAATTTATAATTTATAGTTCTGAGCCTTATAGGACTAGTATATTTGTGAGTCTACTTAGAAAAGTGATCAACTATAAAAATATGGATAGCATTATATAAATATAAGTAAATATGCATTCATATATGTTTATTTTTTATCAAGTATGATGCTTTTATTGGTTTTTATTATTAGCATTATTCTAGTTGTCTAGAAGGCTTTGTTTTAAATTTTATCATCAAAAGGAAAACTAGATAACTAGAAGCATTGTTGTCATCCCTCAGTTTGCTGTTATATTATTAATTAATATATTTAATTTTAAAATGATGGAGTTTGATCTTGAATGCTTAATAAAGCATGTTTTAGCTAGGATGAAAGTTATAGAAATTCAAGTTAGTTTTCCCTAGGATGGATGAAATATGTCAAATAGGTAACTAGTTGTAACAACTTCGAAGTAAACTTACTCATGAAATTAATATGAGCCACTGTATGCATTCTAATTGTTGAGATTGCTCACATTCTTTAAAAATGTACATTGAGCACAATATACATTGTGCTCACTCATCTTGAATCTACTTAATTAAAAACATTGTCCCGCCTATTGATTAAATTAGACTACCGATTAAAAGAGGGTGAAAGATAAGCAAAGTGACAGGAGAGTAAAAATAAAACTTATTCACAGGGCAGAAATAACACAGACTAATTTGAATGATGAGTGAAAACCCAAGCTTCAGAAATCAGTAAGACTGTGGGGAACACAAAACAGTTTCCAGCCCCCAGATTCTCCCACTCCCAAACTCACCAATGATAGTGCAAAAATAGTTGCTAACTTTGACTCACATGAAGCAAAGGTCATATGATCAATATAAGCTAATAAAACATGAAGTTGAAACAATGAAAAAATAGTCTTGAAAGCGATTTTTCTTTTCTCAAAGGAGATTAAGAGAACCACTGAAAATAATGAGAAAATAAAACACCCTTTGACTTAAATGCCTTTAGTTAAACATTTATCTGTGCATTGTTATATTAGAAGGTATGTGTTTCGGGAACAGTGATTCTCACACTAGCTGTACCAGACTTTAGCTGCATTAGAAACTCCTGAAGCGCTGTTTAAAACACAGATTGTTTTTCCCTACCTCTAGAGTTTCCAATTCAGTCAGTCTGGGGTGGGGATTGCAAATGTGCATTTCTACAAAATTCTCCAGAGAGGCTGATCTGAGTTCAAACAGTATCAATGCAGAAAATCCTCCTACACTTTTTCGCCTACTTCATCCACACATCTCAATCCAAGCTTTTACTTTTTTTAATTATGAATGTGGGGAAAAAAAGTGTGGGGTTGGAAAGGAGTAAAATGAAGAGAGGAGAACAAAAGGGTGATGACGCTATCAGTTTCTCTATTTGAACGTATGGACTAGGTCTAAATTACTATGATCAGATGAGAGAGGAAACGAAATTACTTCCTGAGAATCCTCTGGCTTCTTGAGATGTCCATGGTAAATGGTGATAAGAGGTTCACCTTGATGGCCTTGAAGTTAGATCCTAGTGGGGCAATTGCCAGTGTTGGCAAGGAGTTAGGGGTGTGAAGGCTTGTCAAGAGCTCAGTGCATAGCCCGGAAACTCCTCCAAAGACAATGTTGAAGCTGCTGTCTCTGGGGTCCCCTTTCCCTATGTGAGAGGTGATGTTCAGGGCACTGCCCAGCACACCTCCAGTGAGGCTTTCCAGGTCCTGATTAGCTCTCTGCTGGAGGCTGGGGGCTGAAGGCACAGGGCAGTGGAGGGCAGGGCATCATAACTGGAGAGAGCAGTACTCTACATTCTCCACTACATGCCAGTGATGGGAGTGCATGTCCCACCAGACCACACGAGGGCTTTGAAGAGTGTCAGGACCCACCGTTCTGATACTGCCATCACAAGCAATCACACAATCACACGCAAACACGAGTACACACGCAGAGAAACACACACTTACCTATTTTAATATTTACTGAATGCAGTGACTCTAATATTGTCTAATGTAAAGGTGATTGTGTTCTGAATATTCAGAACAAAGTGAAGAAACACGAATCAGGAAATAGAGAGTAATGCAACCAACTAGTGTCTTTCTCTTACATCATTTTTTTCCAACCTAAAAATCAATTGTTTAAAAAATATTTATTGAGAGTTATCTTTGTAAAAGACACCATAAACTAGATAATAATAAGTACTATGGTTTTAAAAAATCAGAAATTATGTTATATATACACGGTTTTGCTTTCTAAACTTTTTATGTTCTCCACTCAAATTCTAAGATATTTCATGGTATAATAATGTTCTATTTTATTCTCTCAGCTTGTTTTTTTTTTTCCTGTTTCCTACTCAGAGTTGCATTTATCGTTTGCATTGCTTAAGTGTCAACTCAGTGTATTAACTTTTTTTCTCACGTCAGTTTCAGCATTTCAATTGTCTGTATGATGTCTCTCCACAACAGCCATGGGTGGGGTTAGGGTTTTCATTGTCTGTCACAAGTAAACCTAATTAAGCATGCACTGTGACTTTGAAATAGAACATCATAACACAGAAATATATAGGTCAACATATTTCCTTTCAACAAATAATAAAGTTATATTTTCACATTAATTTTGAAAAATCCTTTTAAAAATGGCAATCACACATTTGGATGAGGAACTTGGTCACCCAATAATTCCTAACTAACAGGAAACATCAATCTCTTGGAGTTAATTATCTCAAAAGCTAGGTTGCTACATTTTTCTTTCCTTGAAATCAATAGCTATATTTATAAGGCTAACCTTCCCTTTTGAATAAATCATTCTAAAATTTAACATGGTAAAAAAAATTGTTAAAGTTTAACCACAGTATTAAAATTTCAGATTATGGTTATAAACTCTATTCCAACTGAAGATATCTGGGACATTGTTGACATTTCTTCATCGAGAGGACCTTCTGCCTTATTCATATAATTTTATATTTTCAGGGACTGTTATAGTTGACAGAAGTCATCCTTAAATCTGGCCCCCTATGTGCTTCATTTTGAGAATATATGTATACTTTCTTCTCTTAGTCCTGAACCTATTAATTTCCCTGTGAATAATAACTAATAAAGCATAATGACAGAAGTTAGTAGAGAGCTATGTACATAAAGGTTGAATTAGTATCCTGTAACCTCCAAGTCTTCCAGCTCATACCTCATCAAATCAATCTTAGCCCCCCACTGCTCTGTACAGCCTCTAACACTTCAATATCCAATATTCTCTGCTGTGCCCTCAGGATCTCATTTGCCATCAGCAAATTCTCCAACACCACACTCTCTTTTTCTTTTTCTCCTTCCTTTCTTTTTCTGGCTGAAACCTGGAGTCTTCTTTGGTGGCTCTATCCATTCACCCACAACCTGCGTACATCTGTTGAGGAACTGTGTAGACAGCCTTGCCATTGTTGCCGTATCCAGAACAGTTTTCTTTCCCCTCAAAAGCCTTTCTATTTTTAGCACATAGCTATTCCGTAGATCATTCTCTCCCTAACTCTGTTTCTCTGTCCCCAGGCTCCTTTCAAGCATCTCCTCTTCTCTCAAGTCCTGTCCATCACCCACCATGGCTCTAGCATCTGGCTTGTGTCCTTTTCTCTACAACTATTGTCATCCTTCTTGATGACTTCAACATCCATCTTGGGAATCCACCCACCTGGTTGCTTAAATCCTTTGATGATTATTTTATATATATTTTTTTCCTCCTCCATCTAATCTTGACACATTTCCCATGGTCATTTTTTATTATTCATCGTGAACTGTAACTGCACACCCTACAAACCTTGATTTAAATGTTTGCACTCTCTGATCATCATATCATGTATTTAAGAATACTAGTTAAGTCTTTTATTTCCCTGACCTCAGGCTGAGTTATGAGGATGTCATTTTCCTTGTGAATGAGATTCTGGAGTTTCTCTTAGATTTCAAGCCATGGGGGTGGGAGATGTGGGGGGAGTGGAGGCACATGATGGTTGATTACCTGAAACTCAACAGGAAGACTTTCTCATTGTGGGTTTTCTCTGCCTTTGGGGTAAACTTCCCTGGGCCAAGGGTCATAGATGGTGTTTTGGTGCTTCCTTCTTGGTCTGTAATGATAATGCTAACATTTGGGGCCAATTTTTCATGATCAATAAGCCCTGGATTGTTTAGAAACATCTTTCTCAGAGATTCTGTTGCCTAATCTTCATCTAGCAGTCTGTCAACCTGGTCTCATTAATGACCGAATATTAGTTCTTCATTTAATTCATAGCCCTGGCTCTCATCTTTTAAAACCATACTCCAAAATAATACAAATACAAGTGAGTGTATTGATAGCTAGTCTTGGCCAATTTAATTCATTCACACTTAAAAGGAAAATTAAAACATGATAGCCAAAACTCATCACAATTTTAGGATATTTTGTTGCTTCCCTCTTTCTGCCATCTTCATCCCAATTAGGAAAAGGTGAACATGATACCTTTCATAACAAAGTGGTACTTGGAATGATTTCTGGGTCTCTGGTTAGTTCCTCAGGATAAAAGAAGCAAGGTAAGCATATCTTCACAGGTTTCATCAGTGGAGTAGAAGAGTACAATACATTTAAAGTTAAATCATACTTTAATAGCAGCTCTAAAACTAGTCATATGACCAAAGCAACTCACTTAACTGTTTTGAATATATTTCCTCATTTATATCATAGTGGTAATAATTCATATCACACAAGAATTATGAAAATTGAATTAGAAAATAATAAAGGTGTGAAAATAATTAACCTCGTGGCTGGCACATTGTAGATGTTAAAAAAAATGCATGGTTATTCCTGATGGATGAAGGTATGATTTAATTCTCAAGGTGAGAGTACAAAGCTGAGCCTCAAACAGCAGGAATTACTGAAGTGTTTTACTGATGCTATTTTGGTTGGACTGTGTCAATGTGGCCTTTGGTTCTTTTATGAAATTATACAGTGTACTTAATAAATTTAAAATAATGACTCTATGGTACAATTCATTTTATTATTAACTCAGCTTGTAACAACTTCGTTTTAACAAGTATAATTTTTGGTCGTAATTCTCTAGTGTGTACTTTAGAGAGACACATTATCATTTGATTTGGTGCCCAATTCATTCGATAACAGAAGTTTACTAACTGGAATATTTCTCATGAATTAATGAGAGTGAAGGCAAAGAAAGCCCGAACACCACTGTGTGTTCTTTAGCACCTTATTGATTGTAGCTAATGCACTGCAGTGGACTGGAATCCAGATTGACTTCCTGTCTGTCTCAGTCTTTAGATAGTGATGCCATTGGCTAGGAATGCCTGGGGCCCTCACCTGGTTTGCATTACCTGTGGCAGCCCCCAAGGACATTTCCCCAAAGAAAACTAATGTTCTGGCTGGGGTGGCTCTTGTGGGTCTTATTATGACTACAAGACGCACCTCAGCAGCAACCATCAGGGAACTTAAAAGAAAAGTCTGATAATACTCACAGGGCCCAGAGGGTAAAGGGCACCAGCACCGATAGCCCTGTAACAAGGGGGGAAGAGAGAAAGTCACAGAGAGAGAGAGAGAGAGAGAGAGAGAGGAGGGCCTGGGGCTCTCTGCCTTACTGGGGTTGAGGGTGGGGTCACTCGTTACTGGTGAATTTAAACCCTAACAGTGAGAATCTGGGAACAGGAAGGGTAAGGTGCGAAGGTGGGTTCACTTAAGAGGCCAGTTACCTGGGTCACTCAGGGGTCTCTAAAAGGGGAGCTCCAGGGTACGTGAGGCCGGGCTTCTCATCTAGGCTCGAGTAGGCATCACACAGCTGGCAATATGTTTATTCCAGGTGGCTGTGTGACATGGATGCCATGGCAATCCAAAGCTTGATATCAGGCACTTAGATTACATTCAAAAAACCTTGTTGTCAGGCACTGACACTACAAGATTGCTTTATAAAAATGGTAACTAGGACAACTAACAAAGAAAAAAACAAAACCTTATAATTGGCCCAACTATGACCATTCTTTACAATATGTCTAAAATTCCTGTGTGTCATCGTTAACTCCTGAGACCATATCATCAGTATAGAATGGCTCTACTAGACATTAGAAAACTCATTTGCTTTTTTTTTTCACATTTCAATAATGCTTCCATTTATTCCAATAGTTTTCTAAAACCTATATTTTATTGTTAAATATCCATTTAGGCCAAAATTGATTTTACTCTTACATCTCCAAAAGGTAATATTAAGACCATTCAATGAAGATGTAGTTTATTCAAATTCCCTCTAAACAAATAAAACTTCTTCTTTGTAAAGAACACAAGTATGCATGGACAAAATCAATGATTGAAAGCATAATCTGATAATAAATGTTGTATGTAATTTAAATAAAGCATTATTATTTTGGGCAGCCTGTTAATAGACTTCTGTGAAAATATTTAAATTGCAAGTATTTTTTTTTTTTACTTACACTGATGCACTTACAGCTGTATTACAGGATTTACTGGAAAAAACTCTGAGAAAGTAATTGACCGCTGCAGACTTTTCACCATCAACTGTCTGAATGAAGGATGGTGTTTCAATATAATCCGATTCAGAGTAAGTAATTTAGTACGTGGCAAAGTAACTTAGCACCTCAAAATGCAACAGCTTCTGTCAGTCCCTATTTCAAATACTTTTATTAATATAAGCCAGAGAAATATATCCTTTTCTGTATATTTAAATATGAGTTATATCAAGTTTAGTACTAGAGGTTTTTAACTTATAAGAATTATGTTGGGAGGACATTATTAAGTGTTCTAGTCAGTGTATTTATTATAAAATAAGTATATAACTAATTGAGTACTGGTGATATGTCTGTATATATAAAACCATAGTTACTAATGCCTTCAGCTCTTGAGCCACATGGGAAATACAATTTGTCTCATAGTTATTAGGGTATAAAATATATTATTTGTGGGGGTAGTTTTCAAAATGACTTTACAAACACAGAGTGTGTGTGCTACACATGGTAAGGCATATCCTACAACTCAGAAGTTCCATTTTTAGGCAGGTCTATTGGAGAAACAATTATGTTTGTACTGAAAGAGATGTGTACAAAAATTTTCACTCCATATCTGAATCAAACTAAAGCCTATGGATAGGAAAATGGATCAGTTTATCCTGGCACAGTCATACCATGGGATTATAAAGAATGATTAAAATAGTGAACATGTATTAATATTTATAAATATCAAAGTATAATGTTGAATTTTAAAATATTATTGAAAAATTATATATGTACATTATGATAATGATTAATTAAAATTTTGAAATACAAGCAAATCCATATTTACTATGATTGCATAGTCTATAGCAAAAGTATAAACACATGAGTTATTTACACACACTGGTTTTACTAGAAATACACTTATAGGGATATGGGTTGGGGAGTGAAATGGGGAAGACAGGACTTCCAATGTATCTGTAATGCTTTATTTTTTAAAAAATTAACTTTTAGCAAATAAGGATGGTAAGATCATGCTGTTCATTTTATTATTTTCTCTACTTTTCTGGGTTATAAAATATTTTAATAAAATATTTTGAAAAAAATGTGAATCCAGCTTATGGAATGGACCATGGAAAAATATATATGTGTACTTTTGCAAACATCCTAAAGTATTATAATGTTACTATACAAGAATACATAGTATAAGAACATAACATTTAGCACCTATAATACATTTGGCATTATAGTGTATCATAATGGTTATTACCTCATTTGATATTCACATAAATCTCATTGCATTATATAGAAAAATAAAATGTCTACTGCACTTTTGAATATGTCCTCAAGTTCACATATGTCGATGGGGATGGATGAGCCATATTGGAAAGTACTCCAACTCCAGAACTCATATTTGCAAACACTACAAATATCTATGTTCAATATAAGGGATGTATTACCATTTATTCTTCCTTTACAATGTACCTACCCTTTCCTGAGTAGAAACATGTCTAGTTGAAATGCCTCTCCCATTTTGGTTTTAACATATTTTGTATTATCCTGTTTATGTTTTGGATTTTGGTTCCTGTTTTGTTTCAGGATAGTCTCTGAGTATTTATCTCTGACATTTATGTTTACGTTTTTCTTCCTCCACTGCTGATTTTCCCTGGGAGGTCTCACCTTTGATAGCACCTCAACAATTATCTGTATGTTATTGACTCTAACTCCAATTTGAATTTTTCTTTTAAGGAATTAAACTGAACTTTTCATCACCTTGCAGACTCTGCTTTCTTTCTTTTTTTTTTTTGGTAATTCTAATTTAAGTTTAATGACTTCCATTAGATAAAATATTAGCAAGAAAGGAATGCTATTGGCCTGGTTAGTTCTATTTTCTTTTAACTTATAGATTTTTAATGAACAGCCATGAGATATGTATATCAAACCACTTACTGCTACTTTTCCTATCTTTATATTTTATTTATTTTACATACTTTATTAGATGGATAAGAATGTCTAATAACAGGTGAAGAGAACTGTGCATACATTTGACAATTTTAGGGGGAAAGAAATCAGACTTTCACTTGTACCTTTAGATAATTGGAGATAGCCTCTATCAGATTGAAGAAGTTCCCTTTGATTCCTAATTTACTAAGTTTGTATCATGAATGGTGGTGTGTTTTGTCAGTTGCTTATTCTGAATATAGTTAAGAGATCATATCATTTTTCTTTTGTAGTGTGTTAATATGGTGAAATATAGTAACTGATTTAGAATTCTGAGTAAATATTGCATCCTTAAGAAAACTCTTTCTTGGGCTTGAGACATTTTATCTATTTCTGTATTCAATTTTTTACTAAAATACTTGTATTCATATATTAATAAAGAATGCTTAAATTTTACATAATAAATAGTATAATAATATATAACTATTAAAATAATAAGACTGTACTTTAATTTTCTTATAGTGTCTTTATCAGATTTTAACATCAGTGTTAATGTAGCCTCATAAAAATTAGTGGAGGGCTTCCCTGGTGGCACAGTGGTTGAGAGTCCACATGCCAATGCATGGGACACGGGTTCGTTCCCCAGTCTGGGAAGATACCACATGCCCTGGAGCGGCTGGGCCCGTGAGGCATGGCTGCTGAGCCTGTGCATCCAGAGCCTGTGCTCCGCAACGGGAGAGGCCACAACAGTGAGAGGCCCGCATACTGCAAAAAAACAAAACAAAACAAAAAAAAGACAGGAGATTTTTTCCCTCCCCCTCTATTACTTGTAACATTTTGTGTATAATGGACTATTTCTTCTTCAAATATTTGATGGATGTCACCACTGAAGCATCTGGCCTGGGAGTTTTCTTAGGGGGAGAGTTTGTGATTATAAGTTTAATTAATTTGACATAGGACTAGACAGCTCAGATTTTTTTTCCTTCTTTTCCTTACCAGTCTAAAAAAGTAAGTAAATGAAATAAAATACAAAGACAGAAAAAATAGCAGTAAGAGGGTTCAATATATATATGTCATGATTGTTTATTAAAAATCTATAAATTAAAAATATATAAAAGTAACCAGTGAGTTTGTCTAAGAATAAATGATAAAATTATTAAGCTCCTGGGGAAGAAAAACAAGCAGAAAAACAAAGGCAACTCCTCATAGCCTTTCACTGAGCAAAGGACACAAAACCAATTGACTGAAAAAGTTTAAAGCTTCTGCTCATCAAAACATAGAAAAATGGCAACCATACGTTAAAATTATCAAATTGAATTTTCATTAAATGTAAACATAATTCAGATGTTTATTGTTTACATGAGACAATCAAAATATAATGTCTTTACTGAAATAAAATGATGGAAAAAAGATATATCAGTGTAATGCCAATAAAAGAATTGGTGATGCCTATATTAATTTAATGTAAACTAGACTTTAAGGCATAAAATAAGAAATTTATGATGATTTTTAATAGCATAATTTCAATTCATGAAAAAAATACAAAAATTATAATGCTGTATATACCTAAAAATATCTTGTGTATATATATTAACATATATATGAAAAATATATAGGGGAATATTGATGGACCTTAAGGAGACATGCAGAGTCTCACTCTAGGCCAAAATCTTATGTGTGACCTTTCACCCTCAACCCTAGACAATTAGGAGGAATTGCCCTGGCAGGCCTCGTGGGGGAAGTGGACCACCTTGAACTGGGTGCCCAGCCAGTGCTCCACAGTTGCCTGGAAAGAGTTGTAGTTGACACTCTGCCACGCCCCAACCACCCTCAGCCATGCTCACATGCATTTTATTCCCAGTCCAAGCCCATTTCTTTGTGGGTCGTGAGGGCCTCAGCTGGGACCGTCCCAGGAGCTTCCAGGGAGACCTCCTCATGGAGGGGCCTTGGCTGAGAGTTCTTCTGCACACCAACTTAGTACTTCTCCACCGCTAGCCCTGCTTTCTCTCTCCAAGTGCAAGAAAAGTCAAAAGACTTTTGTTCGGGGTCCTTGGTGTCCTTCCCATACCACATGGAAGAATGAGACAGCATTCTCACATGTATACCGGGAAAATAGAACTTGATATCAACCCAATGCATGGCAATTTAGTAGAATGTACCCAAGGTTTTCAATCTATAATCATGCAAAATCTAGAAATACCTGAAGAAACAAGATTACATCAAACATGTAGGAAATATTCACTATACTGTTACTTATTTTAGAATAAAAGTAATCAAATTAAGCAAAAAATAGCTAAACATTATAATGTACCCATATAATAGAATATACATCCAATTTAGTCTATACTTTTGAAGTGTATCATGATTTTTGGAAAATACTCAAATCAGAATGTTTAGTAAAATTTGGCTGTCAACAGTCATGGCAGTTCTGCTCCTACAGCAATCATCCTCCCAGAGTGTTCAGACATCTGAATAGTTTGTATTTCAGGCAGCATAACCTTCAGGGGAGGGAACGAGTCAGACGGTATAAGGTGATGTAGCGTCTGATGTCTTCCATCTCCATAATCATTTAGGACTTTATAAATTTTAATAAACATGAGCTTTCCCTGGTATATCTGAATTACTTTTATGGAAACATGAAGTTTCTGAGGTCTGTGACCTGCGTGGTCCATGGACAAATTAATACACATGGAGACAGAGAAACAGGGAACAAGAGAGAAGTGTGGAGAAGAGGGTTTGAAGATTCACAGAGAGGCTCCATGTTAATCCCGGATATAAGGAAAGACCAAGATTGATCGGACTTTTTTTTTTTTTTTTTTTTTTTTTTTTGCTGTACGCGGGCCTCTCACTGTTGTGGCCTCCCCCGCTGTGGAGCACAGGCTCCGGACGCGCAGGCCCAGCGGCCATGGCTCACGGGCCCAGCCGCTCCGCGGCATATGGGATCCTCCCAGACCGGGGCACGAACCCGTATCCCCTGCATCGGCAGGCGGACTCTCAACCACTGCGCCACCAGGGAGGCCCTGATCGGACTTTTGATGGCCAGTGGGGTATGATGATATTTGTATTATACAGATGTGTATATAGGCTAAAAGGAAACAAACAGGAAAATAAACAGGAAAATAAAAGGAAAAAATTTGACAGTGGTTTTCTCCAATTAATGAGATTAGACTAAAATTATAATCAGAAAATTATTTCTCTTGATTATTCATTTAAATGAAGTCATATGAAGAATAAGGCATATCCTGTAATCACTTTAAGATTAGGAAGTTAATATTAAATGCAACAGGCTGGACAATATTAGGGGTAAAAAAGCCCATAGGTCAGAACCTTATTCATTCTAAACCATGCTCTTCATCATGGGTTAAATGTCTCTATTTTCAATTTAATTTCTTTCTAATTGAAGTGGCATAAAGATGGTAAACTTTCTCATTGAAATTGTAATGAAGAATTTCTAATCAAGCACTTTCACAATGTCAATGGCATTCTAAATATTAATAATATAAATACCCTCATGATAAAACAATTGTTACTTTACAATTGATAGATTTCTAATAATCACTATGCATGAATAAATCATTGAAAAAATTGAGTTCATAGCAAAAAAAACTCACTGTAATTTTCATGTTTATAAACATGAATAAATGACAGCCACTAAATTAAAAAATCTGATTGGTATTATGCACATTATAAAGAAAAATATAGGCGCTATGCAATTACATACTATTTACACTGCCTCAGATCAATGATTCAGAATTTCTTTTCCTTAGACTTTCAGTGATTTACTAGTAAATTTTATTTTATTTTTAATAGTTAATATACATAGTTAGAACCACAATTACTCGTTTGTGTCTATCAAAATACTTTATAGCTTCCTGATGTTATGACAGAATTGTTGGTTGCTGCTTGTTATACCATTAAAGAAAATGCCCCAAGAACATTTGTACACAGTCTTTTGTTCCTCTTCTTTTACAACTGGTTTAGGAATACAGATAGAAGGATGCAGTTTATGTTTTATCTCATCTTTGTGTAAGTCCTTATAAGGCTTCATTGGCGAACCAACAAAAAACAAATTTTAAAGCTCATTTAGTTTAACATCACTATCTATTTTATTTCTCTCTTCTATTTCCCCTCTCTAGTTAAATCTTTTTTTTTTAACAATTAGTTTCCACAAGCGTGACTTATGCAAACTCACACTGAAAAAAGTAAATCTCCAATTAGAATTCAATATGAGTACAAGTTGCCTGTGTTGTAGAATTTAAAATTCTAAACTTTAGTTTCAACAACAGAAAGTCTAAACCGAATCTGTCTCTTTCTCTCTCCCTCTCTGTCTCCCTCTCTGGCTCTCTCTTCTCTGCCTGCCTGTGTCTGTGTCTGTCTGTCTCTCTCTCATACACACACACACAAATACACACACACACACACACTCACAGATGAACTTGAAGGCTCACATAGTTAGACTTTCCAGGGCTACATTAGGTAAGTGTTTAACCAGAGGCTTAATCCTATTTCTTCTAGTTCCCACTAAAACACCAATAGTGGCCTCTTTGAATTTCCTAGGGCCCAGGTGTGCTCTTGCTTCAGGACTTTTGAATTGAATATTTTGACCCAAATGTCTGATTAGTGGGGTTCTCCATTCTGTTAGGCCTTTTCTCAAACGTTTACTTTCAGTGAGTCCTTCCCTAGATGCCCAATCTAATATGTTGAAGTTTTCCAGGCCCATACATGTCACTTCCTTTTTCTGTGCTTCTTCTTAATAGCTGTCGCCATCCAGCTTCCCAGATAACAATAGAGTTCTTTACGTCTCTCTTTTATTATCTGTCAGACTAGAGTAAGCTGAACTGTAAGCTCTATGAAGGTAGATCTCCTTGTTTCTTTGCATATGACTAACCTTCTTCCAGACAAGGCAGCAAAACTTCAACAAAGGCAAGTCAGGCCAACTGGAGTGGATGGGAACCTTGAAATGTCTCTTCTATGTAGGAAAAGCCCAGATTCCATAAACTAACAGGAGAACTTTCTCTTAATAATGCAATAGTCAAAGCCAGTCCAACATGGGGTTGGGAGAGAGATGCATTTGGTGAAAGTTGGGAAGAATTATGTGATAAATAAAACAACTCCCAATAATTTGTATATAAAATATCTTAAACATCAACAAATCAAAGAAGGAGGCATTAGATAAGCTAAGTATGATATGAACACTCAAAATACTAGTTAACACACATACAAAATATGACAAAATCTAAAATTCATACTATGATCTGCTACAAACTCCAAAATGACCAGAAAAGCTGACAGCATTTACTATTGGCCCAAGAATCACATTCCAAGCTTCCAACCAGATGAACACAGCAATATTTTCATTCCTTATCAGTCCTCAGAGATACTCTCTTCAGGTTTAGGGACTGGTTTAGTAATTGTCATCATTTGTACCAAGACATCCAGACATCTGTGGAAAAGAGTAGTTAAGGTCAAAAACAAGAGATCCCCAGAGGAACCAAGTGCAATTTTGCCCACTAGGAGATACTCGGCAACATCTAGGAACATTTTTGTTTGTCACAAATAGGGGTTGGGGCTTCTACTGATGCCTGGCGTAGAGGCCAGGTTTGCTGCTAAGCATTCTACAATGCACAAGAGAGTCCTCTGCAACAAAGAAATATCAGATCTAAAATATCTATTTTAAAGGAATATATATATATATATATATATATATATATATATATATATTCCTTTCCATTATGGTTTATCATTATATATATATATATATATATATATATATATATATATATATATATATATATATATATATATATATATTCTTTTCCATTATGGTTTATCATATGGTAGTGGATATAGTTCCCTGTGCTATACAATAGGACCTTCTTGTTTATCCATTCTATATATAATAGTTTGCATCCACTAAACCCAAACCTCCATCCAACCCTCCCCCACCCTCTCCCCTTGGCAACCACAAGTCTGTTCTCTATATCTGAGTCTGTTTCTGTTTCATAGATAAGTTCATTTGTGTCATATTTTAGATTCCACATGTAAGTGATATCATATGGTATTTTTCTTTTTCTGACTTATTTCACTTAGTATGATAATCTCGAAGTTAGACAGATTTCTCGATAGCTCCTGAGTATCCTTCATTAGTTGTGTAATTATTCCTGCTCTTGTTCAGATTCTTGCCAGGGAAGATGGCTCCTGCCTAAGATAGTTTTTGACAGAGAATAGCATCCTCACACTAGGTTTTAGTTTTTAAGTACTTTTCATCAGTGTACGTTACTCCTTTATTCTAGTTCTTCAGTATATTTTAATCATTTGAATCACTGTCAATTTAAATAAGCAAACAAAAACTACATGCTTTGACTTGAAAGAAATTTTTCAAAGAATACAAGAAAAATGTCTTTCCTAGGTATCATATTTAAGCAATTTTGAAATGGTTTTATTTCCCTAAGGTTGTTAGTTACAAAAAGTGTTAGAAACTTTTTGATGATTAGACTCCCATAATATTATCTGGGTCCTCTTGATTTTGCCTTCCTAGGTAGCAAGCAGTAATAAAGCAACAAAAGTTTTCAACTTAAAAGGATTAATAGAAATTAAAGTTACCACACAACTTTTATTATTTGTCCAGAACTTTGTGTACAGGAAATTTACAGGTGTCTTAATAGTAATTCTAGGGCAAAAATAGAGATACTCAGGAATTAGTGTTTATGTCCATGTCACATCTACATGCAGTTGTAAATTAAATGGTTTACAATGAGTAGTACTTTGTAATTCCACACATGTTTTATTCATTAATTATAATAATTAACACTAGCTATATAGTAGGAAGAAATTTAAGAAGAATTTAAGTGATGAATATATTCAAAAACTTCTCTCACACTTTTAAAATTTGACTTGATTTATTTAATACCCTTATCCATTTATAAGAGCAAGAATGGAGAAGTTATAAGCATATATTTTATCACTTCTCTTGTTTATTTTCAGCAAAATTTTTATATCAAGTGAAAAAGTAAATTAAGACACCTTTAGAAGAAGTGACACCTTAATTCATCTATATTAGTGCAATTTCTGTGAATGGTTGCAACGCTCATATTTAAAAGAAACAAATGTAAATAGTTTAAATGCCTCAGATAAACTAAAGGTGTCAATATGTCTTCATTAATGATGAAACAGAAAAACAAACAGAAAAAAATCATGCTTGAAGACACCTTTACAATTTAAAAGTCACCGCTTAAAAATTAAGGAGAAATCATCAGTGAAACTACTTTTTAAAGTGTAGTTGTTTACATGAATCTCATTCGTATCATGTTTTGGACTTTTAGGATGGTTACTTTCCTCCCTAAATGCTCATGATCAGGAGTTAGTGCCATAATATCTGTAAACAGGTGCATTAGAAGTAGATGTTAAATAAACCGAAGGCATAGCCTTCATAAACAGTTCTGGGAATCCAGCGTATAGTTGGCTGAATAATGGCACCCCAAATAAGCCTTTGTGTAATCCCAAGAACCGACAAATGTTATCTTATATGGAAAGAGAGACTTTGAATATGTGATTGAGACAAGGATCTTGATATGAGGAGAGTATTCTAGATTATCCAGATGGGCCTGATTTAATCACAGAGTTTCTTATAAGAGAGCTACAGAAGGAGTAAGGGACAGAGAAAGTGAGGTGATGACAGACACAGAAATTTGAGTGATGTTCTTTGAAGATGCAGGAAGAGTCCACAGGCCAAGGAATCTAGGTGGCCACTAGATGCTGAAAAAGTCATGGAAACAGAGTCTCCCCTTCTTGCTGAAACTCGACCTCTGTTCACTGGTGCCAAGTAGAAATGCAGAGACAGAGTTTTAGGTGAAGTAGAAAACAGCAGTCTCATTGCTTTGCCAGGCAAAGGGGGCCACAGTGGGCTAATGCCTTCAAAACTCTGTACCCCACCCTGGAGGGGGGAGTGAGGAGTCATACAGTGTTCAAGGAGCAGGGCGTGGTCAGCTCGTGTACATTCCTCTGACTGGTTGGTGGTGAGGTAACCGGGAGTCGGCATCATCAACCTCTGGTTCCAATCAGTCTGGGGTCTACATGCTTGTGGGCAGCAGACAGTTAACTTCTTCCACCTGGTGGGTGTTTAGGTAACTGCAAAATAGCTCAAAGGACATGACTCAGAATATTATCTATAGTCCTTGAGGAAGAACTAAATGTCCTTGACTTTGTTTAATGGCTAAAATATTATTTTGTCTTGCTTGACTATTTTCCTTTCTTCCTGCGTTATCTCAGTTCCCTGATTAAATTTATTCTTTGACTAAAGATTTTCTACAGACAAAAGGCAGGTGGAGGACACGGGTTGGGGTCTATTCTGGGAAGGCCTCATAGGGTCCTGCTCGGTTACACCTTCAGAGCCCCCCTAAACCTTGACTTGATCCCTGTAGGACAGATTTCAGATATCTGACCTCCAGAAATATAAAGGAGTAAGTATTTTAAACTACTAAGGTTATAGTAATTTACTACAGCAGCAACGGGAGATAAATACACAGAGATTTCAAGAAAATTTATTTTTAACCACAAATAAATATGCTAACTGAAAATGATTAGAGAAGCTCTCTGAGTCATAGTCACTCAAAGTTCAGGTTTATTAATTAGTGTCCACCAATGATGAAGAATAATTACTTTCTCAGAGTTCAGAGAGAGAAATGGAGAGAGAAAGACAGATCCACATATACTCAAGCATATTTAAGTAGACTAAAATATATGAAGTTTTCTTTTCCTATCTCCTTTCCTCAGCCCTTCATAATCTTTTCTGACCTAAACCTGTGATTGGGCAGAAAAGGGAGTAAGAATTGAAGACAGATGGATGACCACTATAGAAATGTCGTAGGTAAAAATAGGTGTGACAGTATTTTGTTGGTTCTTCCCATTATATTTTGAATAGGTTTACTATTAGCAAATCTGGGTCAGTCTCTAATTATTCTTGCATCTGTTATGAGAACCAAGAAAGGAATTTACTTCACTGATTCTTTGTCAATAACCAAATTTCCTCAGCCATGTCGTCACCTGAATCCTAACTCGTTTTATCTTTCTAGCTGTCCTTCACAAAGTTAGTATGTCTGTTGGCAAGCAGTTTGTCTCCACTCACAAAAATTCCCCTGACAGTATGAGATGACCAGAACTCTTAAAATCAGGTGCAAATTTTAATTACATAATTGTACCCAAAAGGCGTGATATCACCTAGTTAAATTTTCATGCAAAGAAAAATAAAATTGCTCATTCCATTTGAACTGTGAATCAGGAAATATAAAATAAATTAGTTTTAAAAAATTAGGTGCCTCCCTTCTTCTTATTCCACAGCATTCTAATAGGCCAATCATGTACTTTTAATACACATTTTCTGTCTCTTCAGTAATGATGTTAAGAGCTCACTGGTGTCACCCAGGATGAATGAGCTAAACTTAAAATGACTCTAGTTGACCCAGGGGAGCACACTGTCCTTGAATTTCCTCATTAAAGCTCCTGATATAAAAAAGTAGATAAAAGAAACACCTGGAGGAAATGTAAAGTTACCTAGAATCACCCCCAAAGAGAAGGTTGCCGTGTTGAATTTTGGGATTTTTAATATGGTTCAACTTGGTCTCCTTCATGATGGGCAAGAGTTAAAACATATCTTCAACTCATGTCCAGCAATAAAGTGAGCTATTTCAACTCATGCCAAATTATCATAGTTTAACGTTTTATTCATTTTGTATTTCAGTATTTTTAACCTAACACATCTATAATTGCTTTCTACTTAATGATTAATCAAATATATAGATTGATTTTTAAATATTTCTCATGTAATAAAAATTTATAATCATTTAAAAAATTATTTATAAACAAAATCATTTAACCAGATTCCTAAGGGTAGAAGTTTTGCTTTTTGAAAGATTGCCTCAATATGTCTGAAACAAAATAAGTAAAAACATTTAGTAGATTATGTTTTGAGTCAAAATTCTGAGGAAATCCTATGTTACTACCATAGCATTAATTAGAAGGAATACCCAACTGTTGCAGAGGTGTATATAGACAAAATCAGTATTCATATAAGAAATCATTTAAAAACTTGACTTATAAAGTAAATTTAAAATTTTAAGAGTTAATTTGGGAAAACAAGTTTAACATCTAAGTTTCTGGATGCAAAAATTGAAATCAGTAAGGTAAAGACTGAGTATTCATATATATTATTGGTCTTTTAGGGAAATATATTCAGTTAAATATACACTTTTACAGATGGAACAAAAGTATTTGACAAAAATACTACATTTACATATTTATGTAGATAGCAAAGTGCAACCACAGATGAGTTGAAATAATAAAACAAAATGCTAAAAACTTGGTTTTGTATAAAAGCAGATGAATGATTAAATATTAACTAAGTTTTCAACTACTTAAGCAAGTAAAAAATGATATTTGTGTCACTCAGCTTGTTAAGTATGTACTCTCCCGGGGTTGGCAATCTTATCAGAAATGTTTGACTTTGCCATGGAAAACAGTGTCAGTTAGAAAACTGAAAATGCTGTGGAAACAAAGGATATATTTTTAAAGGAGTTGACAGATTTTTCTTTCTCTGGAAGAGGTGAAATTTAACTACACCTAAAGAAAAAGCATAGAGTAACTATGTTACCTTGAAAAAGAAAACTGAAGCTATTTAATAAATTAAATGTTTTATTTAATGTATACCACTATTGCAATAAGTTTACACTGGAAAGTTTAATAAGGATATTGGATTTCTATACTCATTTATTAGGTCACAAATAAGACAAATGCATGTTACTTAGCCTGGGGTGGGGGGGAATGAATATATCCACTGAAAAAGGGGAAAGAGGTTTTTTTTTTTTTTTAAGATGTTGTGGGTAGGAGTTAATTAATTAATTAATTAATTTTTTCTGTATTGGATCTTCGTTTCGGTGCGAAGGCTTTCTCTAGTTGTGGCAAGCTGGGGCCACTCTTCATTGCGGTGCGCAGGCCTCTCACTATCGCGGCCTCTCTTGTTGCGGAGCACAGGCTCCAGATGCACAGGCTCAGTAGTTGTGGCTCACAGGCTTAGTTGCTCTGCGGCATGTGGGATCCTCCCAGACCAGGGCTCGAACCCGTGTCCCCTGCATTACCAGGCAGATTCTCAACCACTGCACCACCAGGGAAGCCCAAGAGTTTTAAGATTATTGTAAATGGTAGAGATAATCATTTCTCCTCTCTCTAAGACTATCAAATACATTTCTGAAATTGAATGATATTTGGCATTCAAAGACATAAAATGTATGAGACATTACCACTGTGTTTAGTATCATGACAAAGATATTTTTAGACTAGCAGCTGGAAGTTGATTTAGATTGAAGACAGACCTGTTTGATACTTTTTTGAAACTGATTGATTCACTGTTTGGATATTAAAGAATGATTCTATTCTCTGAAGATTTTCCATGCCTTTTCTAATTTTCTTCATTTAATTTAAAGCAATGGTAGGAGTTTAATAATGGGCACTGTACTTAAGAGATTTAAAAACAAAAGTCTTTCAGAAGGATACATACATTCGAGTACAGGATAGCCTTGGGCAATTGGGCAATATTACCCTTTATCCATACTCATTTATAATACTGATATGGAATAATTTTAACAGAATTTATACATTTAAGAAGGGGAAGGAAATGTCTCCTACAAAGTAAACATCTGTAAAGTGAAATTTTATTATATATTTGCATGTATGTTTATATTAACTTTATATTTATATACTTAATAAATATATATTTATGTAATTTATTTATATTATATGTACTTATATACTATTTATAAGTTAAATTTTTCTTCACTCCCAAACAGTAAAATATGTGTAAGCATACTTTTTTCATGGCTTTATTGACTTATTATTGACATATAATATTGTGCAGGTTTAACATGTATAGCATAATGACCTGATACATGTATATACAGGCATAACTCAGAGCTATGTGTGTTTGTTTCCAGACCACTGCCATAAAACTGAATATTGCAATAAAGTAAGTCACACAAATTTTTGGTTTCTCAGTACATATAAAAGTTATGTTGACACTATACTGAGGTCAATTAATTGTGCAGTAGTGTTATTTCTAAAAGAAAATTGTATATACCTTAATTATAAAATACTTTATTGCTAAAAAAATTGGTAACAATCATCTGGCCCTTCAGCAAGATGTAATCATTTTGCAATAGTAACATCAAAGATCACTGATCTGAGCTCACCATAGCGAATATAATAATGAGGAAAAAGTTAAAAATATTGTGAGAATTACCAAAATGTGACACAACAATATGAAGTATGTGAATGCTGTTGGAAAAATGGCACTAATAAACTTGATCAATGCAGGGTTGCCACAAGCCCTCAATTTGTGAAAAACATATATCTGTAAAAACATAGTAAAGTGAAACAAAACAAGGAATACCTGTATTGTGAAGTAATTTCCATGATAAGGTGAGTTAATACATCATTAACTCACATATACACAATTCCTGTGCAGTAAGAACTTTGAAGATCAACTCACTTAGCAGCTTTCAATACATAATAGAATATTGGTAACTATAATCACCATAGAGTGCATTACATCATTACATCTCCAGAACATAGTCATCTTGTAACTTGAGGTTTGTGCATCTTGACCACATTCAACCATTTTCCTCTCCCCTCCTGTGTTGATTTAAAATTTTTTTTCATGTATATTCCACATATAAGTGAGTTCATATTGTATTTAACATTCCCTGTCTGATTTAATTGACTTAGAAAAATGTCTTCAAATTTCACCCATGTTGGTGCATATAGCAGAATTTCCTTCTTTTTAATGGATGAATAATATATATGTATTGTTATATTAATATATATTAGAAACTATATTATATTATTTATTATTAATATAAAATTATAAAATAGCATTAATTAATATAATAATTGTATAATGAATCAATTAGTATATTATTAATAATAATATACATAAATTAGCAATATTACACTATATATTGTATATCATATATCATATATTATATATAATTATTTACACTATATTATATAATAATATATTACATTATAAAATAATATATTATATTATAACAATATATAGCATGACATATATGATAATATATATAATTATGTATAATTATACAATTATATATAATTATTTACATATTATATATGATGCATGATATATAATTATATGATACATGATATTTATTACATAATTATATAACACATATATATTACATATATTGCATTGCTTAAATAATACTGTATTATACCTTTAATAATAACTGATATGATATTTATAATATTTATCATATAATATATTTTATGTGATAATTAATACAATAATATAACATAGTATGATATACATATTATAAAATATATGTATATGTGTATAATAAATTATTATATTTTATGTGTATAATATATTACACATTATATAATATATATTGTATAATATATTATATATTATAATATTAATATATGGTGTGATATATAATAACATCTATGATATATATATGATATATATGGTATATATGATATATGTAATATAATAATATATCATATATATTAATATAATTATTTTATTATATAATAATATATTATGTAGAATTTTATATTATTTGTAATTACATTATATATGTTATATTATATATTGCTATATTATATTATATATTATACTAAAATTTTATATTATTATGTATTATAGTTGTATATTATAATATAAAATAATATCAGGTATATAATTACATAAGATATATATTAAATCACATATAAAATATAATCTCATATATAAATAATAGTATTATATATGCATTATTAATTTTATATAATTGTTCACATATACCTTCTATTATATAATATATAATATATCAATGATGCATATAATTTATATAAGTATAATTATATATAGTATATATTATATATAATTAGATTAATTATATAGTAGTTATGTATAATTTTATATAGATAATTAAAATATATATAATTATATATAATTATTAGTTCATAATTAAAGTAATTACATATAACATACTATATTTTATTATATAATATATTATACATATAACAATTACATATTTTTATTATATAATAAATGATATGCAATCATATTATACATATAATATTATGATATATTATATATATATTATATATATATTATATATATTATAATATTATGTATATTATAAATATGGATATTAAATGATCATGTATAATATTATATAAGCTATATGATATATAAAATCATATAATATTCATTATATATTATTTATTATTTATGTATAATATATACTATATATATTATAAATATCATTTTTATGGTTGAATAATATATATGTATATATATTAGTCCACATCTTCTGTGTCCATTCATCCATCAATGGACACTTCAATTGCTTCCATGTTTTCACTGTTGTGAATAATGCTGCAAAGGACATGGGTGTGTACATATCTCTTTGATAGTTATTTCATTTCCTTATTATATATACACAGAAATGAGTTTTTTTTATGATACTGCAGTTGTATTTTTAATTTTTTTAGGAAATTTTATTTTGTTTTCCATAGTCGCTGTACAAATTTACATTCCCACCAACAGTGTACAAGGGCTCCCTTTTCTTCACATCCTCACAGATGTGTAATCCTATTGTGGATTTGCATTTTCCTGGTGATTAGTGATGCTGAGAACATTTTCATGTACTTAATATCTATTTGAATAACTTCTTTGTAAAAATGCCTATTCAGGTAACATATTTTTCCTGTCATATATATTATTTTTTAACATCTTTATTTGAGTATAATTGCTTTACAATGGTGTGTTAATTTCTGCTTTATAACAAAGTGAATCAGTTATACTTATACATATGTTCCCATATCTCTTCCCTCTTCAGGTAACATTTGTATTTTTAAAATTTGATTTGCTTTTTGGTATTGTGTTGCATGAATTCTTTATATATTTTAGATATTAGCCTCTTATCAAATACATGGTTTACAAACATTTTCTCCCATTCCAAAGGTTATCTTTTCTTTTTGTTTAATATTTCCTTTGCTGTGCAGAACCTTTTTCATTTGCTGTAGTCTCACTTGTTTATTTTTGCTTCTTTTACTGTTCACTTGGGATCATATATATGAAATCATTGCCAAGACCAATATCAAACAGATTTTTACCTATATTTTCTTCTAGGAGTTTTTGTTTGCTTGTTTCTTGCTTTAAGGCATATTTAAATATTTAACTTATTTCAAGTTAAGTTTTATGAATGGTAAATATTAGGGTCCAATTTCATTCTTTTGCTTATGAATATCCAGTTTTCCCAGCATGATTTATTGAAGAGACTATCATTCCCCCCCTGAATATTCTTGGATTCTTTTTCAATTCTTAGTTGACCATATATTCATGAATTTATTTCTGGACTCTCAATTTTTTTCCATTGGTCTCTCTGTCTGTTTTTATACCATTACTATACTGTTTTGAGTAGTATAATTTTGTAGTATAGTTTGAAATTTGGAACTGTTATGCTTCCAGATTCATTCTTCTCTCTTAGGATTGCTTTGTCTGTTTGGAGTCTTTTGTTGTTCCACACTAATTTTAGGACTATTTTTCTATTTCTGGGAAAAAAAAAAAAGCCATTGAAATCTTCATAGAGATTGCATTGACTCCATAGATGGCTTTGAGTAGTACTGGTATTTTAATAATGTTAATTCTCCAACCCATGAGCACAGGATATATTTCCACTTACTTGTGTCTTTTTAAATTTCTCTCATCAGTGTCTCATATTTAGCAGCATACAGGTATTGATCATCTTGGTTAAACTTATTCCTAAGTATTTAATTACTTTTGATGCTATTGTAAATGGGATCTTCTTTATTAGTTATGATAATTTATTGTTAGTGTATAGAAACACAACAGATTTGTGTATGCTGATTTTGTGTCCTGCAACTTTATTAAATTTGGTTATTATTTCTAATGGTATTTTGGTGGAGTCTTTAGGATTATCCTTATATAACATGTCATATGCAAACAGATACAGTTTCACTTCTTCCTTTCCAATTTGGATGAATCTAATTTCTTTTTCTTTTGTAATTGCTGTGGCTATAACTTCCATTAGTATGTTGAATAAGAGTATTGGAAGTGGGCATCCTTGTCTTGCTTCTTATCTTAGAGAAAATCTTTCAACTTTCCACCATTGTGTTTGATGTAAGATGTGTGTTCATCATATATGGCCTTTATTATGTTGAGGTACATTTCTTCTGTACACAATTTATTGGGAATTTTTACCACAAATGAATGTTGAATTTTGACAAATTCATTTTTTATGTATCTATTGAGATGGTCATGCGATTTTTATCTCTCATTCTGCTAATGTGGTATATTACATTTATTGATTGGCATACATTAAACTATCCTTATATTCCAGGGATGAATCCCACTGGATCATGGTGTATGATCTTCTAATGTGTTTTTGAATTTGGTAATACTGTGTTGATAATTTTTGCATCTATGTAGCATCCTTGTTTGGTTTTGGTATCAGAGTAATGCTGGCCTCATAAAATGATGTTGAGAGTGTTCCCTTCTCTTTTATATTTTGTGAGAGTTTGATAAATATTGGTATTGGTTCTTCTTTTTGTTTGGTAGAATGTGAAACCATCTAGTTTGGGAAATTTCTTTTTTGGGGAGTTTTTGATTGCTAACTCAATCTTCTTACTCTTTATTTTTCTGTTCAGATTTTCTACTTATTCATAATTCATTCTTGGTCAATTTTACATTTCTAGGAATTTATCCATTTCTTCTGGGCTCTTCAATTTGTTCAATTATTAATGACCTCCTATGATCTTTTTAATTTGCATCCACTTTATTTGCAGGCGTAGTGTCACCTTTTTCATTCATAATTTATTTGAGTCCTTATTTTTATTGGTTGGTCTACCTAAAATTTGTGAATTTTGTTTATCCTTTCAAAGAATGAAATCTTAGTTTTGTTAATCTTTTACATTGTTTCTTGATTCTCTATTTTATTTATATCTGCTGAAATATTTATTATTAATTTTCTTCTGCTACTTTTGTTCTTATTTCACTCTATAGTTCCTTGAGGCCTAAGGTTATTTAACATCTTTCTCTTTCTTGACTTGTGTGCTTATTTCTATACACTTCTCACTTAGACCTGCTTAGATCTGCTTTTGCTGCATCCCATAGGTGTTGGTATCTTGTGTCTCTATTTTCATTTATTTCAGGATTTTAAAATTTTACCTTTTGATTTCTTCTTATGATCTATTGGTTGTTCATGAGTGTGTTGTTTAGCTTCCATATATTTGTGGAAAACATCTTTAATCCTGTTATTGATTCTAGTTTCATACTTTGATGGTCAAAAGATACTTTATATAATTTCATTCTTTTTTTAATTTGGTGAAATTTGTTTTGCAGCCTAACATATGATCTATCATAGAAAATGTTTCATGTGCATTTTGAAGAACGTTCCTGTTATCGTATGGGATATTCTGTATATGTCTGGTAGATCCTTTTGAAGTATAGTGTTTTACAAATCTACAGGTTCCTTATTGATTTTTCTGTCTGGATCTATCCATTGTTGACAGTGAGGTGTTAAAGTCTCCAAGCATTATTGTATTGTTATTTATTTCTCCTTTTAGTTCTTTTTATATTTGCTTTATATATTTACTACAGTGTTGGGTGTATAAATATTTATGAATGGTATATCTTCTTGATTGATTGACTCAGTATTTTACAATAACAGTCTTTGTCTCTTTTGACCGATTTTTGCTTAAAGTCTATTTTGTTTGATATAAGTGTAGCTACCCCTGACTTCTTTTGGTTGTTGTTTGCTTGAAATATTTTCCCCCAACTCTTCACTCTCACTGTGTGTATGTCCTCAAAGCTAAATTGAGCCTTTTGTAGGCAGCATATCATTGGATGTTTTTGAAAATGTTTCTGTGTGAATTCATCATTGCTTTTTCAAAATCACTAAATTTCTTTAAACTAGGTACAATATGATATTTTACAAATAAATAAAATGTCAGTGATTTTTTAGTACTAATTCAAGAAGAATGAGTGAGAAAGAAATGGTACTGCAGGAGAGGTTGTGACAAAAAAATAAAATTTCAGATTCATAACATTTTACACTTCAGATTTCTAGTAATTATATATCTTTAGTGTTAACTGATTTAGACTTGTACCAATAACATTTCTTTTGAAGAATAAAGAGGAGACAAAAAATAAAGTAAAATTATTTGAAACCAAATATATATGTTTATGTCCTGGCATTGTGAGAACTGAGGTGTATGATCTTTTAAAAAAAATCTCATAATTGTTGTCTTTTTATCTGAAGTTTAGAACAAAATATAAAAGGACTTTATCAAGGCTGTTGAAAATTCACATGAAATGAATTAGACAATACTTTTGAACTCATTTGAACAAAGGTAACATATATAAGGCAAAATGGTCTCTTTCTCTCTCACACACATGCACACAAACACACACACACACACACACACAGAGCAACAGCACTGAGGCAAAGGGAGAGAGATGTGGTATCCTTATTATTAGTATCTTCATTATGTAAAGAAAAAAAAATTCTATATTTTTAACATAGTTTCTACACCCTGGCATAAATGCTTACATAGAACCATCAAGGAATACAGATGTTGTAAGATAGGTATGAGCCACAATTTGATGATACAATTTCTTTGAAAGCGAGAAGTTTAAGATGCTTGTACAGCACAGGAAGCAGAATATCTAAAAGAAATCATTATCTTGCCTAAGAAATATAGCTGTTAAAATAACTCAACATCTAGAGTTGCTTTTAAATCTTCTTCATACTATCAATCAAAAATTTTTCCCTTTATAAAAAAACAAAAGCCTTAAGAAAGCATCATCAAATGCTTTCAGCACATGATATGTTAAATCAGTTTTTTAGGGTTATAAAAGCACTATGAATATGTATTTTTTGTCAATCAAGTAAAAGTCAGAAAACTTAGGTATTGCAAAATATATTCTTCCTGATGTAACATATACTGACATGTGATATAAGAAATACATTGCTTTCCTTTTTATGGACAATTTTCTTAATTCTCTTGCTTCTTTTTACCGTCATTGCAAAACTACTTCATCATTGTCTTAATTTCACTGCTTGCTTACCAAAATTATGCATTCACAAGCTTATGAAAGTTCAAAGTTAATTCAAGTTTAGTTTTCTAATATGTGGTAGTTACTTAGTTCACTGTCAACAGTAAGATATGTGTTCACTTTCAAATGAATGTTTGTTTATCCCCACCACAGGCACCCCACTCAATTCCAAAAGAAATACTACAAATGCTGAATTGTTTGCTGTTTTTAATTTTTATATAAAAACTGGGCAGTTACCTACAAGATATACTAACACTGCTTTTCCATGTATATTTTATTAGCAATTTATAAACACCTATAGTTTACTGTAATAAATGTAATATTAATTTTCTTACAGATATGTGAGCTATACATTTTATAAGATTATCACCAACTTAATACAATTATAGATATTTCATATTTGAAACAAACCTCAGCAAATGTGTTTAGACTTACCTCTAGAGAGAGAAAACTTTTGATAAGTGTGTTAGATAGGTTATGCTGTGGTAATCCCCTACACACATGCATATTCATATGCACACACACACACACATACACACACACACACTTCAGAGGCTTAGAACTACAGAATACCATTTTCCTCTGTCCCATGACATGTCAACTGCAGCTCTGTTCTCCATCTGCCTTCATTTCAGGAATAATACTTTGAGTATATAATCAATTTAGGGCAACCAACCATTCCTGTTTGCCTAGGAACGAGTGCCTTCACTGGACATAAGGATTTCAATGTTAAAAAAATTGTCTCAGAAAAACAAGTGAATTGTTCACCTTAAATCCACTCTGCCAATGCAAGTGAACCCCTTTTATTTCAGGGGAGTCATATTTCTATTTCATGGATGAAGGTTGAAACTTATGAATGTTGAAAAAGTAGATCTGGAATGTCTGGAAATAGATCTTTTGACAAGCACAGATTTTCTAACAAATATTTGTTACTTAATCCATGAATTAAATGGGAAATATATAATAGTATTAAAAATAAGGTAAAATATTAATTCCAACTATTTGTGTTAATTTTGTAAAGTATTAATTCCAGCTATTAATTTGGGGAGAATTAAAACATGAAATAGCTAAATGATTATTTTCTTGTAAAACTTTGAATCCCCTTTGGTCCAAATAAAATTGATAGAGAAAAATTAGTATTACCATGGCATCTGGGGTCACTGTGGAACTTCAGGTAACTTAATGAGAGAAAGGACTATTAATTCTATTGGAAATTAATGTCAGTGTAAAAAAGAAGTCACTTTAGAGTATCTTAATTCACAAAGACTCTGATCTTGTCATACAAATGATTCTGAATTGTTAAATTGTCTATTTAAGTTTATGAGAATTAATAAAATAATGTTTTAATGGGCAATAGGTATTACCTGAGTCGTCATGTCCATATGAATTCAGAATGACTAATTTCCTCCATTAATGGAATTTTCAAAATTGATACTCAAAAAGAAAAGAATTAATTTATTGAAAACCATCTTACTTGAACAAAGTAGCACTATGCATAAAAATGTTTATGAATTCATGGTCAAATTGTTAAATAATTTTCCACAAAAAATATTGTATTATTAAAGTGTTATCACTTATTTAACATCCTCCTCCATATGACAACTATTCCTTAGGAGTATCATCTGGAAATATGTTTTTTCCAATAAACTAAAATGAATCCACCAAAATGAAAATCCACATCTTCTAATAAACAAGAAGACCTACACTATATTTTCATGTTTTATATTTTTAGTTGGCTGATAGAACACTCAGAGCTATTCAGAGTTGAGGTTTTAGTTTACTTGCCTAAAAGCCTCCACTCCTCAATCTCACTATTTTACTTTACTTCTGTTCTATTCACCTGTTTTCATTTATTTTCTTGTTGTCGCTGTGGAGTGTGTGTGTTAGTATGAATTCTCACATGAACACACAAGTCATTGACTGAGGTCATCTTTAGAATAGACATATATCATGATACTTCCTAACCTTTACATATGGTCTAAGGAAATAAATTGCTAACACTCAGGTTGCCGCCAGGCACAATTTTTTTGTGTTGCAACATCTATATATAGTAATAAAGATTCCAATTTCCCATCCCAAATAAGTTCTTGTAAACCCAAACTTTGTTTAGAGACAGGAAACATTCACAGTGTCCTTGTTCAGGATAGAAGGGTCTAAAGACGGATAAATTGTTCTGAATTTCCTTGAAAACTATCATGGAGAGCTTTGGTTTTTTTATTCAGCTAAATCCTGAGTCCTATTTTGTAGCCAAGTAACATTCAAAATAGCAGGATGAACACCATAGCAGCACTGTGAGCAAGGATCCATGTTATTCCTGAATTTGCCTGGCATCTGTCATCATTAGCTGGTCCCTATTTTTTTTTTTTTTTTTTTTTTGTGATACGCGGGCCTCTCACTGTTGTGGCCTCTCCCGTTGTGGAGCACAGTCTCCAGATGTGCAGGCTCAGCGGCCATGGCTCACGGGCCCAGCTGCTCCGCGGCACATGGGATCCTCCCGGACTGGGGCACGAACCCGTGTCCCCTGCATCGGCAGGTGAACTCTCAACCACTGCGCCACCAGGAAAGCCCTGGCCCCTATTTTTTAATTGTCCACCTCCCCTAGAGTTATTACAGAAGATGTAAAGTCTTATTTCTAAATGGACCCATCATTCTTGAATTTGCCAGACAGAAATGAGGATTATACACTTTTGGTGCAGCTGCCTCTGATAATCTTAGTTTAAAATATGCACACACGCATATACAAATAAAACAAAAATCTAAGAGACGGCTTAGTTTCAGCTGAGGTTTTTTTTTTTTTTTTTTTTGGTTTTTGGTTTTGTTTTAAGTAAAGAGATGACTCTACTCATTCTTAATACAAACCATATACCACTATGCTAAGTTTATTTTGTACAGTCATGAATTAAAATTTATTAGGCCTTCATATTTCTCATCACAATGAAGATCACAAATCCACTGACAGTGAAGATTGGCTAATACAATTTGGAGAGTTTAAATTCTGTGTCTTAGTATAAAAACTATGGGTTAAAACTTTCAGTGATCTCAAGTCTTAGAAATTTATCATACAATGGTGTTCTCTTGGTAACCACTCAATATAATGAAATGGAATTTTTTTTCAGATTGTTTCTAGTCTTTAGTGTTGATTTCAGTTAGGTATATGGTCTTGTACTAATTTATATAAAAATTCATACTTTAAGAGTGATACTTTGTGTAGCCATTAGGAATTCTATTGTGAATCCAGGTAGAAAACCATCCTGAACTGAAACAATTAGAACAAAGCTTGCTTAGTACAGTAATTGCATTAAAAGAAATGTTAGATGCTAGTGAGTCCTTGTGCCTCATGACTCAGCTGTGCTTCCTTCTGCCAAATTCAGGGGGGGATTTGCTCATTGGAAACTAGGAGAATTAGAAATGGCTTAAGATATGACCTAAACAGAATATATGGCCCTGTCTGTCTCCAGGGCTTAAATTTATCTTATTGACTTATGTCATCCTAAGACCTCAGTAAAGTAGCATGTATTAAAACTTAATGATGGCTTGAATGTGAGTTAAAATTGTTTAAATTTAATTAATTTAATTGTGGATATAACCAGATATGAGTTCTGTCTTTGAAGATACTAGAGATTACTGCAGATAAATCATATTATTAGAAAATATGCCCTGATTATATTAAAATATTTTCAAATAATATACCTTTAAAAAACCAACAAACTTAAACAGTACCTTGGCATTTCATTGTGTTAATCCAAGTGAACCACTGATGTTTTAGATGATGCATCTCATAATTTATACCATGATTATTTTTCATTTGTGAAAAAAATTATAACCCAGCAGACGGAATATAAGGAAACATTGTAGGTTAAGGAGTGAGTCAAAGCCAAAAGAATATCACATAGGCAGTATGAACATGAACATGAGGCAAGATGCTACAAAGAGAAGAGAAAGGAATAGTAGGAATAAGAAGAGTGGTATATTATGTGTCTTCTATAGACTTTTTTAAAATTGGTGGCTTTAGAAATTAGCTGTGTGTTTGTATAAGCAAAAGTTTAGATACCAAAACATATTTCAGTTTTTAATCATTTTTATTACTTCCGTTTTTAGTATATATGCACTCCAGGGTGCACAAGAAATGCATGTCGATTTGTGAAGAATGCTTGCTTAATTCATCTGTATGCTTGCTACTGTAGAGCCATCAGCCATGATATTTGTCAAGCTGAAGTTGCAAGTCCTCCTCAATTTAAATACGTGTGGCAATTGAAATTTACAGGTAATTCAATTAAAGTGTTTTTTTTTAATTTGCTTAAATCACTTCAAAAATTACTAGGTATGTATTCATTTTCCAATCACACAAAAGACTTTATATCTCAAAACACAAAATAAAGTAAAAATGAATTTAATACTTTTATTCTCTGATGTGTTCCTTTAAAAGACATACATATGATTATCATCTACTACATCCCAGGAATTCTGCTTGGTGCAAGATTTATAATTGTGAAAAAAAACTAGAATTATCCTCTACTCTCACAGTTCTAACTATTTTTTGCAGGGATTTATTGGGCAAATACTCACAATCATAAATATATAATTGTAAATTGAAGTAAAATGCTCCTACAGAAAGAAACATCTTCCTATGCAAATTTATAACCAAATAACCTGTTAAAAAAAAAAAGAAAAGAAAATATGGGCAATTGGGAGAGTAGGTTGGGAAGTCAGATAAAGTTTCTGTGATAAAATGTAACAGAGATAGGGACTTCCCTGGTGGCACAGTGGTTAAGAATCTGCCTGCCAATGCAGGGGACACGGGTTCGAGCCCTGGTCCGGGAAGATCCCACATGCCGCGTAGCAACTAAGCCTGTGTGCCACAACAACTGAAGCCTGCATGCCCTAGAGCCTGTGCTCCACAACAAGAGAAGCCACCACTATGAGAAACCTGCACACCACAAGGAAGAGTAGCCCCCACTCGCCGCAATTGGTGAAAGCCCGTGCGCAGCAGCAAAGACCCAACACGGCCAAAAATAAATAATTTTTAAAAAAGTAACAGAGATAAATACAGTGAGGCCATGGTAGAGAAGTTGGAGAAGATAGCATTCTATATTGAAGGAATTTTATTTTAAAAATAACAATGTTTCAAAATGTACATATTTTCGCCATTATACAAGACAAGTTTTGGAAATATGTACAATATAGAGGCTGTGATTAGCAATAATATATTGTATATTTAAAATTGTTGTAAGAGGACAGATCTTATGTTGAATAGTCTCACCACAAAAGGAAAAAAAAAAGCCAAAAACAGAGCAGGTGAGAGGAAATTTTTGAAGGTGATGGATAAATTGACAATATTGATTGTGTTTATGGTTCCATGGGTGTATACCTTCTCTAAACACATCAGGTTGTACACATTAAATATCTCCAACTTTTTGTATGTCAATCAGACTCCAATAAAGCACATTAGAAAAACAACAACAACAACAACAAACGCTAAGAAGTGATGATCCTTTGAAATCCTGGCTAAAACTCTAAGAACAAGAGTAAAAATAAGATTTGGGAAAGAAAGTAATGTCCAAACTAGAATGCGGGGTTAAAATCCTTATAGAGTTTGACACATTAAAAAAAAATTTAAAAAACGATCAGGTGGAGAAATAGATTGGAGAGGGGAAAAATGGTAGAGTTAGTTGTAATCATATTGTGAGGTGATGGAAAGTCCTGTTTATGGATTTTATACAAAGAGCAAGTGATACAGGTGTCAAGAGGAAGTCTAGTTTTCTGGCTTTAACTCTTGAAATAAAATAATTCCAACACATATTTGTTTAAATATATTACTAATTGTTTTATACAATGGCAGCTCCTATTCAAAATCTATTTTGATGAGCATAATTTTCTGTTTGATTAATCTTTGAATGCTATTTGACTTAGCTCAAGCAAATTGATCCAAATTCTTGAAATTGAACAGTACTTCAATTAATTATTTTAAAGAATATTTCCTCTGTCAATGATATTTTGGCATTATAGTTTATCAACAATCAGCAAGTTAGTAGATTTGACATATCTGTTCTCAACCAATGGCTAATTTTATTCAATTGACAACAGCTGCACTTATAAGAGTACTGTTACATAAAAACAGTCTTGAAGTAAACTAACAAATTAGCCTTTTAAACAGAAGACATGGTAATTTATTTCAACATGATCATAAGATGGTGTGCTGGAGAGTTAACAACCCCTAATGACAGAAATAGTGATTCATTGAGCAAATCACACTCAAGACCAGAAGTGAAAGAAGAGAGCAGAAACTTGTTGATTATGTCATGTTAGTGCAGAAAGGAACTTCAGAGGCTCTGGTATGAATACCTACTATTTCACAAATCACACAAACAAACCAAACAAACAAGAACAACAACTGAGGCTAGAGAATTTCCCTGAAATAACGGGTCTCAGGACAATTTAGGGATTGTGTTACCTCAGTCGTTTTTAAACCTTGGCCACATAGTGTAAGCACCCAAGGCACTTTTAAAACATACTACTGCTAGACTTCCACTAAAAAACAACCAGACTGGAATGTTGTAGTGAGGTGGACACAGATCTTTAAGGTTCCATTAAAATATGTTTAATGTGCAGAGTGAGAAACATAGTCTTCTATTACCAACCAAATCACTTAATGGACTCCAGTACCTGCATCATTTTTATATTTTGATTTCCCTTTGTCTCAAAGTAAGAATAATGGAATATATACATTCACTTAATTTTAAATATTAAACTTATTTGAAAACTAAAAATGGGTAAAGGGAACATATTCACAACAATAAAATATCAAATAGTGTTTTTAGGAAAAATAGGGGGAATAATAGGAAATCAAATTGCTAGTGGATAAATCATCTCTGAGCAGATATAGTTATTTTATGAATGACAGTGGTATAACATATATTTTCTAGGACATGAGGGGTAATATGAAGTCAAAATTGCTCATGGATAAATCAGCTCTGAGCAATTATCATCAAAGTAACGAAAATGTACTTAGTCATTATCCCTTCATGAATCTAGGTACAGAAATTAATGAATATATCTAATTATCACAAAAATACGAATTATGTGACCTCCACATGCGAGAATTTAAATGACCTGGACTGTCCAAAGTGAAAGAAGGCAGTGCGATAAAGCTCAACAGTCAAAAAAATATTTAAGCAGAACTGCCTAAATTCTTTTTGATGTCACTAGAGGATTCAGCAGTGCAACTTTTCTCAGTAAAGTTGAAAAAAAAAAGAATATAGGATAGATTTAAGTATGTAAATAGAATTACATATTTTATGCAATTCCTATTTTTTCGTGTTGCTGTTAAGATCTTACTTTCTTTTTTCTCATAAAATGTAATTGAAGAGGAACATTGCAATCAAGCTGGTAAATTTGTATGGGGTGCATTAATTTTACCAGCAGTAAGATTATTTTAATTAAGAGATTTTTCTACCAACTAAATGAAGTGTCTTACACGCCCAATCAATTCTTGCCAATATGATTGCTCTACAAAGAAGGGAAGGTAATTAATTAGAGGAAGCCCCTTCAAGGACAATTGGTCTATGGTGCACAACTTGAGAAAGAGCTGACATGCACTGTTTCTTTTCAATGTCATCATCTATGTTCATTATATGTATTATTAGGTTTGAGAATAGGACATACTGAGAGTGGATAATGAGTTGTGAAATGAAATAAGATAATATGAATCATGGTTAAAAAAGATGAAATCACAGCAAAAAAGGAGATGTTTGCTTTGAATGTCTTTATTTTTTTAAAGCTTATGATCATTTGTGTTTAGTTAACTACATTTAAAACATTTAATATGTATCAGTGAACTTTTTCTGTAAAAGAGTAGTGATTCATGTATTTGTGAATGTTATTGCAAACCAATATTTACTTTTAATTTTCTTTCTTTTTTCCTTCAAGAAGTAGTGGATTATATTTTTGACAGAAGATGTTTCAATATATTAATTACTATCAATTCATTATTAGTTATGGTAATTCTACAATGATTAATGTGAGAATAGAAAATCCTCTATATCTAAGGAAATCTTTATCAAAATAATTTTTTTACCATACTGCTCCACTTTCAAGTCTGCTTTTGTTAAATACCTACTATTGTTTCTATATCCATTGAGGATGTTAACACCTTATCTCAAGATTTAAATAGAAAATCTGAGTTTTAAAAACCGAATATGGTTTAATGATTTTTACTTATATTACATATAATAATGTTTTCAAAACAGTTTTCAAAACAGAATTGTGTTAATTGATTAATATGCTAAAAAGAAATAAATAACTTTCAAATACAGATAAGAGCTAACTAAATGATACAATGAAAGAAAAGATGTTATGTAAATAGCAGTTAAAATTCCTAGGACTAAAATTAGCAAAAGCATTAAAGTTCTAAGTTGCGAAAACTTTAAGTATTGCCACAGTATATTTACAAACACAATACCTGGAAAGAAATTTCTAAAAATATACCATATTGATGGAGGGGAGACCTAACATATTAAAGATTTCAAATCACCATATTATTTTATATATTTATTAAGATTTCAATGAAATAAGAACAATGCTTCTATATTCATTTTAAGTTCCACATAGAAAACTAAATAGACAAATAAAGCCAGGTGTACTCTAAAAAAAGCACATGGTGCAGGTTGGTGGGGTAGAGACTTAGCTGTGTCAGATATTAAAGCATATTATAGAGCTTCAATAATGAAAAGCATGGTATTATTGCATTGATAGTCAAAATATATGCAAAATACAAAGTCCAAAAATAAATCCAAATATGCAGAGAATTTAGCATATAATAGAATTTGCCATCTCAGTCTTTAGGATAAATAGGGACTATTCAATATTTGATACTGCACAACAGAATCGGCATCTGGAAAAAAAAGAGTGATTTGTATCTTAGTACATACTCTGGTTTAAACTCATATCAATAAATTTTTTATATATAAAAATTGAGATGATAAAAACATCACAAAAATGTTGGTGTATTATTTTATAAACCTGGATGAGAGAGGTCTTTATAGTTACCAACAAAACTTAGAAGCCACAAAGAAAAGACTGGTAATTTGACTGCATGAGAAGCAAAAATATCTACCTGTGAAGACTTCATAGAAGCAAACGACAAAAGAAGATTGTACATGAGGCATAGAAAGTATTGCTAAACATTTGAGAAAATGCTTAGCTTTACTTATAATGAGAGCAAAGCACATTTTTAAAAGCATCATAAATATATATTTTTTCTCCTATAAGACTGGCAAAACTTTGAGAGTTTGACAACTTGCTGATTTTATCTATTGATGGTGAAATGGAAAATCACTATAATATCTGAGCAGAGCAATTTTGCAATATTTATCAATACTATAAATTTATATACTTCTTGACCTAGCTTTCCCACCACATGTGTCTCATCCACATGATGAGTAATATAGGTGCAAGATTACACATGGCATCATTGGCTCTTTGAGCAAAAGAGTAAACACAGATGTAGAAATGACTGTGGAATACTCCCAGTACTGATTTGACAATCTATGAGATATATGATAAAGGGAAAAGAAAGGAAGGCATGCAATAATGTAGAATTGTATATGTAATAGGCTACCTTTTGATTCTTTATATTCTACTTGGGATCACCTCTCTTGAAGCCTTTTTTTTTTTTTGTATGTTCTTTGTCTCGGTGTACTGAAATTTCACTATATTGAAACTTTTGAGGATTTTATTCTTCTTAAAAAAATGAAATATCATTGAAATATTATATTAGTTTCAGGTGTACAACATAATAGTTCTATATTTGTAAATATTGTGAAATTATCACCACAGAAAGTTTAGTTAACATTCATCACGACACATAGTTACCTTTTTTCTTGTGATAGTTTAAGATTTACTCTTAACAATTTTCAAATGTACAGTACAGTACCATAACTTATAGTAACAATGTACATTACATCCCCAGGACTTACTTATTTTACAGCTAGAAATTTGTACCTTCTGACCACTATGTCCCATTTCACCCATCCCCCACTCACCATTTCTGGCAATCACAAATCTGGTTTCATATATTTTTTTTGTTTTTAGATATTTTTCTTTTAGATTCCACATATAAGTGAGATTATACTGTATTTGTCTTTCTCTGTCTGACTTATTTTACTTAGCATAATGCCCTTGAGGTCCATTCATGTTGTTGCAAATGGCAAGATTCCATTTATTTATGGCTGAACAATATTTTTATATATGTATATGTATATATATATATATATATACATAATCCCATTTATTTATATATATGTGTATATATACATACATATACATATATACATATATATATATATAAATAAAATGGGATTATGGGAATATATATATATATATATGGGAGATATATATATATATATATATATATATATATATATATATATATATATATATATCTGTCACACCTTCTTTATCCATTATTCCACTGATGGACACTTAGGTAGCTTCCACGTCTTGGCTGTTATAAATAGTGCTGCAGTGAACATGGGGTGCAGATATCTTTCTGAGTTAGTGTTTTTGTTTCCTTTGAATAAAAACCCAGAAGTAGAATTGTTAGATCATATGGTAATTCTATTTTTGATTTTCTTTGAGGAAACTCCATACTGTTTTTCATAGTGGCTGCACCAATTTACATTCCCATGAATGTATTCTTGTTCATATCTCTTGATAAACTCTTTTATTTGGAAGCACGTCTTTCAATTTTTAGGTAGTCTCTGTATTATGTCACTAAGAATTTTTTTTTTCTGTTTTATTTTTCTGTACACCTAAGTCCAAATTTTTGATATTACATTTCCTAAATTGATTCTTTCATTTTCTCATAATCTCTTATTTATTTTCCATGTTTTAAAATTTTCTACAGTATTCCCCACTTAATATCTCAAAACTAGTGTTGAATTTTTGTTTTTTTATATTTATAATTGTCTAGAGAATTTTCAGTTCTCTAAATTGTACATTTTCATGATATTCTGTTGTTTTATATAAGTAAAATAACTTTTGGTATGTCTATAAGACTATTATAGCTTTGATTTGTTTTAATTTTCTTCTGTTCCATTCAGTACCTCAATTTTCTGTAAGTTGAACAATGTTTTGTTTTCTCTCACTTGGAGTCTTTCTGCCAAATTCAGGCAGAAAGTTGACCTCTATTTAGAGGTTAAGACTTAAAAAGATTCCCTTTCTCCAAAGAATAGACCTTGAAAATTATTTATTTGTGGGACTGGGGGAGGTGAGTGAAGAGTCAGTATAATATCTGAATTTGTGATTTGGGAGAGAAGCTGTGTTACTAATCTCCCTGTTTCCAGAACCCACCTCAGTACCACATTCTTGGATATATTTAAGTTCTGAGCATCTCAAGATTGTTTAGGTAAATGACTTTGTTTTTCGTAAACATGCATTCTAATTAGACTTTTGTATTTTTTCTCTTCCCATTCTGCTAATTTGGTCCCCACGCCTCCACCATCTTTTCAGCTTCTCAAAATTTGTTTTCTCCCCTCTAGCTATCTTACTGCATTAAAGTTTCGTTTTATTTATTTAATTAATTAATTAATTAATTTTGTTACCTCCTTTTAGAAGTCTGGGGAGGAGGAGGCAAAAATACCTCAGTTAAATAGAAATGTTTAATCAGATATATCTTTATGGAAAGCTTTGTAAATTGGACAATTTACATAAAATAGATGCATTCCTAGAAAAATACTAGTTGGTAAACTGATTCAATAATAAGTATAAAATCTGAATAATCTTACAAGCTCTAAATTAATTGAATAAAATAGTTAAAAAACATATTTTCACAATGAAGAATACTCAAAAATTAGGGTCTTATATCCAAGTTCTCCCAAATATTGAATAAACAGTTAAATCTAATACTATTTTCTTCAGAAAATAAAGGAATTCATTGTACCAGCCTGACATAACCATATTATAGTTATTTTTTCTCAGCACACTGAAGATATGATTTTTATTGACATCATTAATTTACTTCTCTTTCTTGTGCCTGATCTTCTAATAATCCGATCCATTGTTTATTTTATTACTAATATAGTAATCATATTTTATAATCTTAAGAATACAAGCAGTCAAGTTACACTAGTAAGGCTGAAAATAGTTTGAAACATTCTGCATGGCTTCCTAGTTTCTTCATTTTTTTTTTCCCCAGAGTGATAGGTGAGATTTCTAAATGAGGTCTGCACACAGCAGGGAGATTTCAGCTTGTGAACCCTCTCTATTTATAATTCAGCTGTACTTTGCATAATTTAGATTATATTTTGCAAGAAGTCATGTCTCACGAATTGTAGGTTTGTAAATTACAAACAATTCTAAAATAGGGTTATCGGCTAGAGGATTTTGTGGATAAATACTATCTCCCTAATAAATATTATAGTCTCCTTTATAGGAGGTTTAGTTATATGCACTAGGAGATTGTATCAAGTCTCCCATGTTCTTTCATTATCTGGAAATGTTACATCCACTAATGAAAGATAAGAAGTGCTCAGCTCGACTAAATTAACTCCTTTCTCCCCACAATTCTAGTATTTCCATTTGGGTTTTTGCTTTTTTTCACAGTTTCCAAATTTCTCATTCCATAATTCCGAATCTGTTCACCAGTTATATTCATCTTTTCCTATAGATACTTCAACACATTTACCACAGATATTGTACAGTCTTAGTACAATTCTAAGCCTGGGTTATCTGTGTGTCTGCTTTTATATGTCACATTGTTTTGCTTTTTAGCAGTTTCATTCTTTATTGTGTCACAGATATTATATTTAACATCAGAGCATGAAATAGCTGCATTATATATGTATATGTATAAATGTGTTTATGTATGTCTATACCTACGTATAAACACACACACACACTCTCACATTCCCTGACTTTCTTCCTTCTTGTCAGGAACCTAGGATAAGGTACTGACCATTTTTCTAGTATAAACATTTTAAGGAATTTTTCCAAATTTCTTTTGAAATGGTTCCCTATACAACTACAATAGATGAAGAGCAAAGATTTTTTTTGTGTAAAATGTATTGTTTATCATTATTACATTATTTTTATAACTATTAATTGGAAGTTTATTTGGTATTTGATTGTTTTTTAAAACGCATGGCCTGGAAACTGTGTCTTATTCTGTTGCTGTATTTCTTAGTCCGTTTTTTAAATGAGAGGGTTGGGCCTTATTCTGTTTTAGGTCTCTTTCAAATCTAATATTCTACAAACGTAGAAGCTTATTTTGTGTAGGTGCTGTCAAATTGCATTTATCAAGTAATGTGACAACTGCCTTCAATAATTCAATGTGAATTCAAGGGTGTGAAAGGTTATTTAATGTTTCATCTCTTTGTTTGTAAGGATCAGAAGGTGAAAATCGTGAAGTGGTTACTGGCGGCTACTTCCTTCTCACTTGCAGCTGCACAGAAGGTGCTGTCAGTCTGAACCGATCCGAAGCCCTTGGTCATGTGTGTTGGTTCCTACGTGAAGGAACAAGGAAGGTGAGGTACATTTCTGTAGTAGCTTCCTATTGCCTCTTTAACTCATAATTGTCTGATATAATTTTTAAAATGCTAGAAATGTGAAGGTTGCTAATTCAATGTTCGAGATGTGCATAGCTTAAATATAACTTCATAAACAACTTATCAACAATGTACTTGGAAATCTTTTTACTTCTTATATTTATAATATAGAGAGGTAGTAAAGAGTTTTAAGAATCACTTTATTCCTAGTCTTCTGTCTTCTATTTATGTTATATCTTACAGACTGATTTAAAGCCAGTCAAACACAGATGTGATAATACCACTTTTTTGTTTAAAGATTGCAAAGAACTACCCTTGTATTTGGCATGTAGTTAAATCTCTGGAAGATTTCTAGTCTCTGGTCAGTCTTACCACTAACAACTGTGGGACTTAAGGCAAAGATACAAAGAATGGACCTCTTTTTCCCAATCTTACCTCTACCATGTACAAAATAGACATTTCCAAACAACACAAAAGGAAACAAAAATTTTAGAATTTTAATTTTAAGTAGATAAGGAACTTCTTGTCAAAATGATTAAGGAGTTTTCCAAAAAGTTTAGAGAGTTAGCCTAATATTTCTAACCTCTCTTGTCTGGACACAACATAATTTGGTCATTTTATATAAACAAAAACCAAATTTTAATTTTCTGTTTGGAGTATCATTCATACATAATTTTCAGTAAAGATTTGTAAGCTCTTTGCATTATGCATAAATCCATTAATATTGAGCCAACTTTATAAAAAATAATCCAAATCTTTTTGTACCTAAAATACAACCATCTAGAGAGGCATTGCAAATACAGGCAAATAGAATTCAAAGTCTTCAGAACTTTTAATTTCACATATGCCCTCAAATATATTTTTCATTATGTTTTTAAAATTCATGAACATATGTATTAAGCTTAATATACTTTTTCACATACGTATTTAGCTAAGTACAGATACACAACTGTGCACATAGATGATAAGTTTTTATCTTTAAGAAACATTTGACTTTATCAGCATATTAAAAAACAATATATATTATATTAATTCAAATAATTAAGTAACTGTTTTAGGAAACAAGCAAATCACATATTATCTTATATACATATTTCTATTTCTCTGTATTCTTTTAAAATAATTACCAACTTTAAATCAAGTAATTAACATTTGCTTTTTTAGACTTAACAGAAAACACAGAGAGAGCAATCCAATAATTATTAGCTATTTTATTTTTTCATGAGCACACATTTATAACACTTTATCAACTTTTTTGTTAGGCAAAATAAACATAAATATACCTATATAAACATAAATATACATCACTTAATGACATGTGCACATTTAAATTTCCATTCTATAAGAAACAGTAATTTAAAACGATATTTAGAGATCAATATTTGTTTATTTTTCTTACTTAAAAATTATTAAGTTATCCAAAGATAATTTATTAATTCAATTTAGTATCAGTGAAAGGTCTTCCAAAGATTTGGAAAATGCAATTTACAATATCATGTTAAGTTCTTATAATTTGCAGTATCATCAATAAAACACTCCAGTACATCAGTGTGGTACAGTCAGTGAAAATGAATTAGATTTAACAGTTTAAATTATATTCATTATTAAAATTTCAAAAAAATAAATACAATTTTAAAATTATAAACAATCTGAGGAAACAATAATAGAATACTTTTTTAAAAGTTAAATTGTTCTAATTTGCCTAAGGAGTCTTTTAGTTATTGGGAAATTACATAAGATTTTTTTAAATATAAATATATCTTTGTGTTCACATATTTTAAAAAATCAAGACTTCTGAGTTCATGCCGGAACTCTAAGGGCCTAGTACTCTTTTCATCTAAAAAACTAATTAAATTACCTGCACACCCAGGTACACATGTTCTGCTTTGTTAAATTTTTGGCAAAGGGAATACACAAATATAAAACAGTTAAACATTTTCTTCTCCTTGTATTTTTGACTGTGTGAACAGTAGTCTTAGAATGTACATATAATTATAGAAAATTATTTATGATCAATTAATTTAAAATTTTCCTAAGGGGAAAAAAAAGGAAGAAACAGCAAAAAAGAAGAAGTGAAGGAAAGCTAGTTTCAGACAGATATACAATCATGATTGTTAAAAGTTAACTATCTTCAGGACTTCCCTGAAGTGGTCCAGTGATAAAGAATCTGCCTTCCAATGCAGGGCGCCTGGGTTCAATCCCTGGTCAGGGAACTAAAATCCCACATTCCGTGAGGCAAATAATCCCACACACCACAACTACTGAGCTTGCACACCTCAACAAGAGAGTCCACATGCCACAAACTACAGAGCCCATGTGCCCTAGAACCCACATGCCACAACTATAGAGAAGTCCACATGCCACAGTGAAGAGCCCACACCACAATTAAAGATCCTTCATGCCTCAATGAAGATCCTGCATGCTGCAACTAAGACCTGGCACATTCCTGTGCATTAAACAGTAATCTCTCTATTAGACACGGGAGACACAGCTCCTGAGACCTTTTCTCTTTTTGTTCTAATGTATCTGTCAAGTGAACAATCTTGTTCATGTCAGAATTCCCCAGAGTGGCCACTGCAATTGCAGGTTGTCCTTGAGGAATTATAACATTTAGAGAGATGCCCATGACTTACAACAGGAAGTGGGGATTGTTTGTGTTAAGGCCAGAGACACCAGGAGGACCCCAGAAAACCTATCAGGCATCTGTGCCGTGTCACATCTCCAGAACCTGCAAGAGAAGCTGGTCCCAGCTCAGGGCCAACAAAAGTGTTCACAAGACTTTGAAAAGGTGACTCAAGGAATATTCAGTTAATGGAATGCCGACTGATATGACCATCAGAAATCATCACTCATTTATGTGATCTGGGTGATGATGTTACAGGACCTAAGCATACTCTTACAGATTCCCCAGAGGAAGTGATGTTGACAGAGAGAGATTTCATCTCTTTAGATCCAATTGGAATACATAATCAAAAGATTCCTAAAATGTACCTGTATGTACCTATGTTACTGTCATAGTAGGAGAGAAGAAAGTCCAGTGGTCTCAGAGCAGGGTATTGTTTGCACTCTAGGGTCCTGAGCTTTGATAATGAGGCTATTTTAATTGTATCCTTGCAGAATGTTGTATTTGTTCACTGTTGACCCTCCAAAAGAGCACCAAACAATTTTGTTAAGTGCACAAATAACAAACACAGAAGGCTTAGCCTACTCACAGAGCAAAACACTTGAAAACTCAGGAATAACTCACTGTACACCACACATCTCGTTGCTCAGTCTCTTACCTAATTTCCTCCAGTACTGTTCCACTAGCTCATGCCAGTACTTAAAAATACACATGTCTCAGCAGAGTTGAGGTTCATCTCTCTCCTATTGCAGTGGTCAACAATAGAGTCTTTCTTGCCTGTTTAACTTTGTCCAGTGCAATTTTTACTTGATTAATATTTTTCTAAGAATCCAGGTTTCTGCATATTATGATAAAGAAAGGTCACTCAGTCCTATCCCTGAACACTCTTTGCATATCTATTTAGTTAACAAGGGTCAAAACATGGTAAAATATGTGTCATATATTAGACCTTAGAGTTTCTCACCGTTAGATCATTTTGCTGAGTGACTTTACTAATATAATGTGGAAATGACAAAATAATTTATAGAAATATACAAGATACTCCATGAAATGATAACAAATTTAAATAAAGTTGTTTACTTGCATATGAAAAACATTTTTCAAAAGTATGTTGTAAATATTATACATGTAGCTTCTATCCAGCAGAAGTTAATTTTTTGTAGTAACATTCTGCAATATATATGCATCAGTAGTAATGAATTTCCAGAAAAATAAATTCTGGAAGTTTTGTTTTCCCTCTATTTTCCTTGTAAAGGAAAGATCATCCACAGCCAGATTTAAAATTTTACTACATTTCTGCCTCAAATAAAATCTTTAATATTAAGAATAAAATAAAATATCATTCAATTTTTGTGTATTTTTTAATGATGGCATTTTGTACAATGACACACATTAATAATTGATTATAATATAATTATTAATTACAAATATCATAATATAATTATAATTGCTAATGTAACTTTTATTATATGTAGTATTATGTATAACCACTGAGTTTTCCAGGGTAATTTATATTTGTAGTTATACGTTTTACTCTAATCATAGGCATACATGAGTAGATCTCAACCTTTTTTTGCTCAAAATGCTCATTGAAAATCTGATGAAAGCTGGAAGCAGTTCCCTCACGGTAGATTATGCACACACAAGCACACTGTTTTTCATAAAATTTCAGAGGGTTAATGGACTCCTTTTAAGTAGATTCCTTGATTTTCTATATTGAAAAACTGAAAAATCTTTCCCCTACATGTGCAAGGTTGATTCAACTCAGTAAGTATCCACTGACATAATTTATTGTCTTATAAGTTTTTCTGAGAAATCTCTTCTTATCTCTAAATTTAATTATAGAAAACTAAAACTCTAGTAGAAGACTAGGCTATGAATAGATAAGAAATCCCACTGAAATACCAAGTTACATATTTCTTAGTGCCAACAACTACTTAATGGTTTTTAGATACAGTAAATAATTGCAGTAAAGAATTCACCACCATCAGCATATGATGAAAGCAGTTAACAAAGCTTTAAATGCAATTTAGGTGTTCATATCACAATTTTTAGACAAAGGATAGTGTGGGGTTTGGTACATAGTTTAAGGAAAACCCATTAGACACGTTTTAATTTGGTTCTTTCAGTTTTTCTTAAATCCTAGTAATAAATTATTTTGAAAATAAACCAAAAAGGAAGGCATATAATTATAGGAAATACTAGTTTGCCATAGTCTGAATTTTGCACTATTATTCTTTGTTGTTAAAACATTGTTTTGTCATGATTTTTTTGTGTATTAGTGACCTAGATTTCTAATAACTAAAAATACAATGATTCTTTAGTGTATGACATTTTTCTCTCCAGCATGAAATAGCAAATTATAAAGTTTTTTGTGTTTTTCAGTAGAAATCAAAAATTAAGCATACATGAAGCCTCACAGATTCTAAGCTTTGAGCGTGATTAGCTGGTAATATCTATTTTTTTCCTTGTGTTTATTGAATCATCCCAGACTATATTGAAACCATGCAAACAAACAATCAAAATTTCTGTATTTACCCAGTAGCTGGAAAGCATTGCTCTTTTCCACAGTTTTCATGGGCCAAATGGATCTATCTGTATACTCTTGACCAGATCAGAAAACAAGAAAAACAAACAGGAAAGAGGAGGCAGCTGCTACAGGTGGGGCAGTGAGTGTCAAAGCTGTGGTAACAGACACAGGATTAGAGTCTGAGTGACAGGAAGCAGATAACCACACAAAGTGGTTCTCTCCTGAGGGGCCACACTGGACAGTGCAGCCTGGGTCTCATCTACTTATTTAAAAACCCATATAATTTCCTCTCTACAAGCAGACTGCACATACAGTTTAACAGGACTGTGCATGCTAAAGTACAATAATACTAATACCTCACAAATTAAAAAAAAAAAAAAACTTATACCAAGAAATCAAGAAAACATATTGTGTGTATGTGTACAAAACACAAGCCAAATTAGATTTCAGAAAAAGACTAATTCAATTATATTGCTTTTAGAATTAAAGTAAATTAACTAAGAGGACTTCCAAGGTAAATGGGATAATGGAAGGAGATAATGGTAAATTTAAATATAAATCCAAGTTTTCCAATACAATCTCTACAAGACAGTACAGACAAACAGGGAGAAAAAACACAACCATTAATCACTGGTGTTTATGTATATGTTACTTATGAGTAATTGAAGTTTTAGTGCTTTGTATTTGCTAGTTGTGTTGAAAATGAAGAATTTACATATTGTATTTTTATAGAGTATATTAGAAGAATTAGCAAAATTTGAGTAACGTTTACAGGTTACAAAATATAGTATTAAAATCAAAGTTAATTTCTTAACTTTGATAATATTACTGAAGTAATGAAAAAGTATATCCTTGCTTTTATAAGAATACACATTAAAGTAATTGAGGATAAAATGCAATACAATCACAAATTTCAGAAAATAAAATTATAATATGAATATATATGTATGTACAGATGTATATAAACATATATTACATATATACATATATACATATAATGTACACATAGATATATACAGAGAGAGAGAATAATAAAATAGTGTCATTAAATGCTAATATCTGGTGTTGTATATGTAAGAGGTTATTTAACTTTGTAAGCCAATTATAACAATTTTCCTTTAACTTAAGAAATTTTACAGCAAATATACTTTGTATGTAGGAATGATTAGGCACTCAGTGAGGGATAAAGATTTTCTGAAGTACAAACACATAGAGAAAACATGTAAATTAAATTATAATACTTTAGTCATTGATTAAGAGTAAAGAGCATTTGAAAAAGACCTCATCTGTCCATGTCAAAGACCTGTTCTCCTCCCTAGTGGATTTAGAATTCTTAATTGCCTTGAGCTCCAAATAGAAAAAATGGAAAAACAGATTCTCATCTAACGCTTACCAAACAGAGACTAGATCTCTATAAATAATTAATTTGTCATTAAAGGATCACACTGCAAAACCAAATTCCTAACTGTGTTGCTACTGATAGGAAATAACTTAATGGAGTTAGAAAAAATAAAAACATGGAAATATTCAGAGGAATTTTTTTTTAAGTTATCAAAGTTCTACTTTTGAATTCTCTTCTGAGAGCTAGGAAAATATATGCCTGAGTTTAAGCTTTCCATAAGACGTCCACTTTTCTGGGTACAAAGTTTGCCTAATTCTTTCAAGTAAATCTATTGGGCATATCTGTGTAAGATCTCTAAAAATATTTAAAGTGGTATTTTTTTAAGAATAGGTATAGTTATGACTTCCATGCAAATATAAAATAAAGTGTTAAAATTTTACTTAATTAATTTTTATAAGGGATGCAATAAAATGTTACAGTCAGTTCAAAGGCAGATCCAAATACCTCACTCAAGGAGAAAAAGCTATTTAGTGATAAAGGAAACAGGTTTTCCATGGATCTGGTTCTCAATATAATGCTATTTCCACCATAGCAGTTAACATTTTAGCAATGTCTATAAAAATTTGACTTAAATAAAAGCTTAAATATTTCTACAATTTTATAGTGGATATTGATCTATTTAACTTTTTACAATTTATGTATTACTGTTATAATTTGAGAATGAAATTAATTTGACTGTTGAGAACAATTTTAATGTAAATTAAAAGTGAATTTATTTTATCCTTTTTAGAAGAATACATGAATTTAATACATAGGGAAAATAAGAAATTCAAACAGAAATCATTGTAATATTTTAGTATATAATGGACATTTACAAAATTCTTACTTCTTATTTTTTATAGATATGTGCAAAAGGATGTAGTTGCTTGATTAAAGAAGATGATAAGGGATATTGGTGCCTATGTACTTCCACATGGTTTTGCCAAATGTGTCTGGAAAACACAACTGACTATGAAGAAACTGGGTGTCAACAAGAAGCTATTTATGAAGAGGAAATTAATATATCCAGGTATTTTATTCATCATTTCAACAAAGAATATCACCTAATTATCAAAATATTATAATTGTACTGATAAGCCATAATTGAAATATTTAATAATATTTAATAATATTTATTTTTGTTTAAAATGGTATTCATGCATCAAACATATACACATATAGTTATTATATGTTATGTAATGTGTATTATATATTATAAATAACAATAGAACAAAAATGAGGGTGATAAAGAATAGGCTTTTATAGAAATAATTTTATCACATTAAAATTAAGTTAATATCTGTGGGAAATTAAATCTGTGACAGATTCTGATATGTTAAGATGTATACGGTAATCTGCAGAGCAACTATTAAGAAAGTAACTAAAACAGTACAGTAAAATAACATTACAGGTATTAAACTTTTGCCCTCAAAAATATTTTCTTAATACAAAAGGAAGTGGTATCTGAAGAATAGAGGTTTTAAAAAAGACATAAAATGTCTGCAAAACAAAAAAGGAAATGGCAGACATAATTCCAACTATATCAATAATAACATTACAATCAAGAGGATTAAAAATCCAATAAAAAGGAGAGATTTTTCAGGCCAGATAATTTCTAGATATATACAAGTGTATACTGTCTATAGGAGACATACTCTACATTTAAATATACAAACAGATTGATAGTAAAATGTTGAGAAAAGATATATTGTTCAAACAACAACCATAGAAAGCTGGAATTTCTATATTAATATCAAAACAATAGACTGTAAAAAGATGTTCACTAGAGAAAAGGAACAACATTTTATAATGATAAAAGAGTCAATCCATCAGAATATGTAGCAATTGTAAGCATATGCACCTAACAACAGAGACCCAAAATGCATGAAATAAAAAATGACTGAATTGAAGGGAGAAATAGCCAATTCAACAAGAATAGCTGAAGACTCCATTTCCGCACTTTCAGTGGTTGACACAACACTTGGCAGGAGAACATCAAGTCTAAAGAACATTGGAATGATATTATAAATAAAGTAGAATGAGTAGATAAACACTCCAGTCAACAGCAGCAGAATAACATTATGCTCAGATGCACATGGAACATTTTCCAAGACAGATCATATACCAATACAAGCTGCAATTTATTTAAAAATATTGAATTTTTTAAAAGGTATGTTTTCTGACCACCCTGAAATGAGATTAGAAATCAAAAACAATAAGCAATTTGATAAATTCACAAAAACGTGGAAATTAACACAATCCATATAAGTCAATTAATCAAAAATAAATCATAATAGAAATAAGAAAATCAATTGAGATTAATTAAAATGAAGACACAACATGTCAAAACCCATGTGATGTAGGTGATGCAGTGCTTAGAATATAAATTATAGCTGTAAAAACAAAGAAAATATCAATCAATATCCTAAACTTCTAATTTAACATGATGGAAAATGTAGAAAGGAAGGAAATCATAAACTGTAAAGTGAAATGAATTAAATAGAGTACAGATAAAGAAGAGAGAATATCAACAAAACCAACGTCTATCCATTGAAATGATTAACAAAGTGAATAATCCTTATCTATACTAAGACAGAGAGAAGAATCAAATTACTAAAATTAAGAATGATAAAGAGAGCATTATTACTGAAATTACAGAAAGAATAAGGATTATAAGGAAACATAATGAACAGCTGTATATCCAAAAATCTAGGTAACTATGAAGAAATGGAGACATTCCTAGAAAAACATAAACTACTGAAACTGACTCCAGAAGAAACAGAAAATCTAAATAGATTTTTAATTGAAAGGTTTGAATTATTAATTCAATGAACAAACAAAAGGTTCACACTAAAAAATATTCAGGACTAAATAGATTCACTGGGGAATACTTGAAACATGTAAAGCAGAAGTAAGAGAAATTATTAACCCTTCTAAAAATAAATGAGGGAACATTTCTCAACTCATTCTATGAGGCTAGTGTTACATTGATAACAAAACCAAAGAATCACAAGACAGTAAAACTACAGACCAATATGTCTAATTAATCTGAACACAATAACCCTCAACACAATTGTATGCAGCAGATCTAGTAACATATAACAAAGATTATACACCATGACCACGTGGGATTTATCACAGAAGTGCAAAGTTAGTTTAATTTTCTAAAATCAATTAATGCAATATGCCGTGTCAATTTAATACAGGTGAAAAATAAGACATATGATAATTTCAATAGATGCAGAGGAAAAAAGACATTTGACAGAATCCAACACCGCTTCATGATAAAAACAATCAAAAACTAAAAGAAAAAAAGAAGATACAATGGAACATCTTCCTTCAAACTAATAAGAAATTAAAAAAGAGAGAGACAAAACACAACTACCTTATTTAATGACAAAATAATGGAAATGAAAATTAAAAGCCAGATAATACTTTATACCCTCTATTATCAATAGCATGATCAAAAAGAAAGATTAATAGAAAATACTGGTATTGTTGCAGACTTGGAGAAATTGGAACCCTCGTATGCTGCTGGTGGTATATAAAATGGTGCATGCAGGTACTTTGAAAAGGGGAGTTATAGATTTCCATAAAACCTAGCAATTCCATTTCTAGTCGATACTCAAAAAATGAAAATATGTTTCTATACAAAAACTTCTACATTAAAGTTTGTAAAGTTTTATTCATAATAATCAAAAATTTGAAACAACCCAAATGATTATCAAGTGATGATAAATGGAAAATAAAATGCATTACATTCATGAAATGGAATATTACCCAGCAATAAAATGTAATGAATTACTAATACATGCCACAACAGTAACCAACCTTGAAAACTTTATGCTATGGTAAAGAAGTCAGTCACAACTGACACAAGTACAGATCAATAAATATTTGTTTTGAAAAACAATTATTTTTCAGGCCTTTTATTTATAAAAAATATCCTTTATTCTTTAATATAAATGCATTTTTTCTGACTGTGTTTCACTCTGTTTATGGTAATTTTTCTTTTATGTGCAAAATATCTTGCAATTTTTGCAGTTAAAAAAACAATAATTTTATGATTTCTTAACATTGTACTATAAATTAGTAGTAAACTAGCACCTAGCAAAGATGGCAAATGTAAATACTTCATATAGCAGTACTTCATATAAAATTCATATTAAATTAAAATTAATATATAATTCATATAATGTTAATTCCTATATATTAGTCATAATATCTAGAAATTATTGTATATAGCCTACTATAATAGCAAAAGATATACAAAATTTTAGAATTAACTTGCAAAAGATGCTCAAGTTATCTATAAAAATTTCTATTACTCTATTAACTTCAGTTATAAAAAGAAAATAATAGATGTTCTGAACACATTGAAATATAATCCATTGACTTAGATTTTAAGCCATAAAGTGGCCAAGATACCAAATCTTCCCAAGTTAACTCACACATTCAGTGCTATATCAAAGCACTGTATGCTATTTTAGGAACTAATGAAAATATTCTAAAAGCTGTATAAAAATAATATTTTATAAATAGCTAAATCATCTTTGCAAAGGAAGAGTAATGGGGTGGAATTTCATATACCCAGACTACAAACCCCATGTGGTGCCATTTAAAAAACCAACAGTGGGCCAACAGAGATCTCTGATAATAAGGATGTACGTATGTGATCCTTATATATAAGACGTTTAGCCATAATTTAATGAGAATACTCAGGGTTCTTTAGTAGAGGGTAATGGGGAAATGGCTTACTATTAGATCATAGATAAAACTGAATTTCAACCTTATACTTTATTTGGGATCAGATTCTGAATATGTTCAGAGACCTAAAGTTAAAAGGAAAAAAAAAATTATGTAACTGAAAGAAATGTAGAAAAATATCTCCATGATTTTGAAATGGAGAACTTTTAAAACTACACTATTGAAACAATGAAGTATCACCTCACACTGTTCAGAATGGCTATCATCAAAAAATCTGCAAACAATAAATGCTGGAGAGGGTGTGGAGGAAAGGGAACCCTCCTACACTGTTGGTGGGAATGTAAATTGGTACAGCCACTATGGAGAACAGTATGGAAGTTCCTTAAAAAACAAAAATAAAACTACCATATGACCCAGCAATCTCACTCCTAGGCATATATCCAGAGAAAAATATAATTCAAAAAGATGCATGCACCCCAGTGTTCATTTCAGCACTATTTACAAAAACTGGGACATGAAAGTAAACTAAATGTCCATTAACAAAGGAATGGATAAAGAAGATGTGGAACATATATACAGTGGAATATTACTCAACCATTAAAAAGAACAGAATAATGTCATTTGCAGCAATGTGGATGAACTTAGAGATTGTCATACTGAGTGAAGTGAGTCAGACACAGAAAGACAAATATCATACGCTATCACTTATATGTGGAATCTAAAAAAAAGGTACAGATGAACTTATTTACAAAACAGAAGTAGGGTCACGGATGTAGAAAACAAACTTATGGTTATGAGGGGATGGTAGGGGAGGTATAAATTAGGAGGTTGGGATTGATATATACACACTACTATATATAAATAGATAACTAATAAGAACCTGCTGTATAGCACAGAGAAATCTACTCAATACTCTGCAATGGCCTATATGGGAAAATAAATTAAAAAAAAAAAAGGAGTGCATATATGTATATGTACAACTGATTCACTTTGCTGTACACCTGAAACTAACACAACATTATAAATCAACTATTCGACAATAAAAAATTAAAAATAAAATAAAACTAAACTCACAAGGTACAACTTATACAGCCAAACAATTATAGTACTGTAATAGAAATTAAGGATTTCTTTCGAACAAATGACATTAGCAAAACAACAAAATAACAACAATAATAATAATGTTAACAGATGGTTGATCATTCATGCAAAAATATTTTTTATTGATATATACTTCATAATACTACAGCTTAAAGTGTATAATATAAATGAAGTATTTAACACAGGTTTGAGCCTGACCACATTTTTGCCCTAAAATGTTCAAAAATATTTTCTGGGAATTTGGAAAAACTTAATGGGGATAAAAAAAATCCCACCAAAGTTTTGTCCCTCAGGACTTCCAGATAGTTTTTGCTAAGTATGGGATCATAATTTCCTAAAACCAGGAAAGACTGTGAAGTGTTCATGGCTCCAATGCATGTATGAAGCTTAAAGCTTATGTGCAAGTCACCAATTCCTACTTGCTACCAGACATATAACAAAATGAAATCAATTCTTTCATACACTCATCAAACATTTATTGAGCACTCCCTAATTAGAAAACATTGTGCAAAATGTTGTGGAAATGAGATCAAATAATGCACCATCCATAGGTAAATTTATATTCTCCTCAGAACACATCTCATGGTCATTTCATTTCATTTAGAAAGCAAATATCTTTTTAAACTACTAAAATAACTATTATTTTCACTTTCTAAAGACACAAGTAGTTTGTTTTATGGCACTGAATTTTATGGCTTTCTTTCTGGAAACTTAAATTAAACCTGTTTCTCTACAGTCTATTTTAGGAGTTTCACATTGTCCATGTAAGGCTAAGTATAACCAAAACCACTATCAGTCATAAGCAAGAGTCTTATTTCAAAGTGTAAAATCTAAAAGTCCATGATAAAAGCAGATATAGCTTCAAGACCTATGTCTGTAGAGTCAGGAGGCTTGTATAAATATATATTTATGTGAATTTGCCCAGAAATATATTTTACTTGTGGTTTAAAAAATTATTTCTGAACCAAGAAGTCTTATGATTAAGTTCTAAGACTATTGTAATTTCTGCCGTGATATCAGTGCCTTTTTATTAAGATATGAATTTCTTGTTTTCTGTTTATTTTTAATTTTTGGTTTAACATGCAAACTTTGCTGCCTCCCAGGCAAAAGTCTTTGTGTTACGTTTTACTTTTGGAAAAAGAAAAATAAACTCGACTATATATAAAAGTGGCTTATTGCTTGTGTGTATGTGTGTATGTATGTATGTATGTATGTATGTATGTATGTATGTATTTTTGGTTTATATTAGTCTTGGTAGCACTAAACCAGGGGTCCCCTGGCAGGAACTGAGCTGCACAGCAGGAGGTGTGTGGCAGGAGAGTGGGCAGAGCTTCATCTGCTGCTCCCCATCGCTCCCGATTACTCATATTACTGCCTGAACCATTGCTCGCGTTACTGCCTGTACTGTTGCTCACATTACCACTTGAAGCATCCCCACAACCACCACCCCTTCCGTGGAAAAACTGTCTTCCACGAAACTGGTCCCTGGTGCCAAAAACGTTGGGGACCACTGCAGTAAACCACGTTTTCTCTAGTGGCTGGATCCTTTTGACTATTGCATTTACATGCACTGATATATTTTTTACTCTTTATTGTCCACTGGAAAATATCACCTTGCTTCCTTAAGCTTTATAGTAAAATGATATAGAGAACACTACTTAATTATTTAAGCAATTCCAAAATAAATATTATTATACTGTCCATATGCATACCAAAATTAATTATAATAAACTTAATTAAAGGAAGCATTTTTGTATAATTAAGTTTCAACTATAGCGTGGGTTGAAACTTAGCTAATGTATACACAATTCTATCTCAGGTATCTTTTTTTTCTTTCCCTTTCAGGAGTAAACCAATATGGTGTGAAGCATATACAGTCAAAGTTTAGCTATATTATAGCTTCAGGCTTTATGACTTTTCATGTTTTTTTCATATGTCAAATAATAAAAAATGTTTTTATGTATGTTAGATGATTCTGTGCTACCCGGGCCATATTTTTATTTTAGTCCATAATATCTAGATAGCTTTTTATATGTCTAATCTTTTTTTGCATTGCTTTTCAAATTATCTTGTAAAACTATTAATTTTTTGAAGCTATTTATTCAGAACTTTTAAGATGACCTTTCTCTTGAGCCTTACCCAATTTTAAGATATGTTTTATGATTACATAGTAAAACAATATTAATGGAGCATCTGCTGTATATAAGACATATGGACCATAATCTTAGGACTCAGAGTAATACATAAAGTAATATATTTAATGTCTTCTATTTCTAGAATATTTTTCTATTAAAAATCTAAATGGTGAATAAAACTATTAAACCACAGTACTTAATACTGAGACCATATTTTCAACATACACACTTTCACCTAATGTGTTTCATTGTCCTTTCATGCATATTATTCACTTCTTTCAAATTTAAATATAAATCAGCTTAATTTATTTAATAATAGTTATTCCATTAGCTCATCCATGAGGTTTTCCATTAGCTCAATTTATTTTCTCAAAGTAAAAATTCTATGAAATTATATGAATATTTTAAAATTATAAATATGTGGAGCACTGTAATCTTCTTGACAGTTTTTTACAAAACTGATATACTTGTAACTGAATATCTTTCAACTTAATAGCAATTTATTTTAGCACTGTGTATCCATGTACACATATATGAGCATATATATGCATATTATTAATAATGCTGACAAAATGCTTGACACACTAGTACATGATTAGATGAAAATGGTGAGTGCTTTAGTAAAATGGCAAAATTTATTTTATGTCAATGATCATTCAAAGAAACGATCTTGTGTTCTGGGTACATTTTGGACATTTCTAGGGTCATTCTAATATTCAGTATAATTGACTGCAACAACTGGCATTTAGCAGATGATTGGTGACCACCTGAACAAAAAAATGTGTTCCATGGTTTGTACAATTTCCAAGAGTCTCATCATACATTATGTATGTATATAAAACCTTGCAATAAATATCCGAGTCAAGATCTTAACTTCATTTTACTTACTGACACAAAATATTTCTACAAAATGTTAATAATTATTGGATTTCCAAGAATGAAACTTTTATGTTAACCAAGAAAATATTATGTTCTATTTAGGAATTTTTTTAAAATTTATTAACCACTTTGGAACATTATATCATCCCACTTTGAATTTCTAATACCAAACTACAATTCTCAGTCTCCAATTATAATTGCCTCACCCATAGTAATTCTTCCTTTGGGTGAAAACAGCTAACCACTTCAATATATCTTCTACTTCAGTCATTTCTACTAAAGATGTATCTTTTATACATAAATACATTCCATTACAAATTAGTGTCCTTTTATATCATGTTATATCAGACTTAGAGCATCATCTTGATTTTTTTACATTATTAGATGTGTAGATAGGTTATCCCTATAAATTCTATTATATGAAGTAAAAAGGGTGCCACAAAGACCAGAAATATGAGTCAGACAGAAATATATTATAAACAGAAAGTATTGCTCTAAGTTGGTTTAGACTATCAATTTGGAAAGATAGTAACTAAATACTGAAGGGTATACGAGCTGTATTTAAAGGTCAGAAATAAGAGATCCAATTTCCTCAAGCATGGGAAGATAAGCAAATTGAAGGGGACAGTTGGCTGTTGTCAACTGTAGCAAAAACTCCTATGTTGAAATAGGGAAGAATTTTGGAAGAATTACCACTCTGTGCAATTTACATATAGATATATGGGTTTACGTGAAATCACCTTCATGTATAGTATGTTATGATTAAAACCATTTTTACTGACCTTTTTTAGTTATTTTCCTTTGCTTTTATATTTTTATCAATTTTTTTTTGTTAAATAAATTTAAATTAGACTACACAAAAAAGGTGAGCTCATAATAAAAATCTAGGGAAAAGATTTATATAATTTAAAAAAAATTCTATAGGCACACCACAGAGATATGCTGAGTTCAGTTTCAGACCACTGCAATAAAGTGAATATTGCAATATAGGGAGTCACAGGAAGTTTCTGGTTTCCAAGTACATTCAAAAGTTATGTTTACACTATATTGTAAATCTAAGTGTACAACAACATTATATCTAAAAAACAACGTACACACCTCAATTTAAATACATTTTATTGCTAAAAACTGCTTACCATCATCTGAAACATTAGTGAATCTGAATCTTTTTGCTGGTGGAGAGTCTTGCCTCCATGCTGATGGCTGCTGACTGAGCAGTGTGGTTCCTGAAGACTGGGGTGTCTGCGGCAATTTCTAAAAATGAGACAACGATAAATTTTGCATCATCAATTGACTTTTCCTTTCAGGAATGATTTCTTCATAGCATGCAATGCAGTTTGATAGCATTTTACCCACAATAGAAGTTCTTTCAAAATTGGAGTCTATCCTCTTAAACCCTGACTGTGTTTTATCAACTACGTGTATATAATATTCTAAATCCTTTGATGTAATATCAACAATCTTTACAGCATCTTCAGCAGGAGTAATTTCCATATCAAGAAACCATTTTCTGTTCCCATCCATAAGAAGCAACTCTTCACCTTCTCAAGTTTTATCATGATATTGCTGCAATTCAGTCACATTTCAGGCTCCACTCCTAATTCCAGTTCTCTTGCTGTTTCTACAACATCTGTAATTCCTACCTTCACTGAAGTCTTGAACCTGTCAAAGTCATCCATGAGGGTTGGAATCAACTTCTTCCAGTCTCCTCTTAATATTTTGACCTCTTCCCATGAAGGAAGAGTTATTGTTCAACACAAGAATCCTGCCAATTATGGAGGGAAAAGCTCCAGAAGTGAATTAAAGATGAGTGTGGAGTGTATTTAAATGTGGATATAAAGTTAAACAATCCCCAAAACATAACTACATCCATTATACCAAAAAACAAACAAACTTAGAAACAGGGCACATAAGGATGAACTGTATGTGTATCAATCTTCTTATTATTTTAAGAGGAATACAGCAAATGGAGATTTGAGTGTTTAATTTGAAATTTTGAACAAAAGGAAAATAAATAATAAAACAAGATATAATGAACTAAAGTTAAATGGAAAATATATAAATATTCTAATTTTCTAATCTTTATTACAATATTTCAGTAGATAATCTCTGAAGTTGTTCAACCAAGAAAGAGAAGGCCAAGTAGATTACATACATTTAAAAGAAGATCAGAATCTGACAAATATTACAAATTATAAGATATAAATCACACCAGAAGCTAATAAAATAAAGAAACCAAATGCAATTCACAGAGTAAAACAGGAAATAAAATGATTTTATAGACAGACATTTGCACACACACACACATATACACACACACACAGTAACTGTAACATCTATTAAAATAGCTGAAATAGAGAACTAAAACAAACCTAATTCTGTATTGTTTAAAAGAGATAACAATTTGACTCCGAAAGTTTAAGAGAAACAGACTAGGAAGAAAATAATACAAATTATTATTAATTTAATTAAATTAAGACAAGGTGGAAACTATATGATGAGGACTTCATGTAATTTACCATCCCAACCCAAATAATTTTCAGAGTGAATGAACATTATTAATAATTAATCTATAAAATGTGATTGAACCAGGCACGATATAGACAGACTTATATGCCATGTGACAGTTGTTTAGAGTTTAACTAGATTTTTTTTTTTTTTTTTTTTGCAGAGTCATAGGGGGTGGCAAGTGAGAGGGCATTGAAAGGGAGTAATTGTGTTTTATAACTTTATTTCAGGTAAACATAAGCACATTTGATATAGCTGGTGACAGAGTAACCTGCCCAGTAATTAATATACTTCATCGTCCTCTATGAAGCAGACTTAGTCCTGATGACTTTACAGATAAGAAAATTATTTATAAATAAAAATTATTTATAAAGTTATATATCTAATTTATATATTTATTATAATTATATATAAAAAAGAGAAAATCATTTATAAAATAAGTTAGAGAAGAAAAATTAGAGCCTAGCCTGGTGCTTTGAATATATCAAAGCATTCACTATACTGCCTGCCATTAACAATCTCAGTGATCCTTGGCAAACTGCATTAAATGGCCAAGTTTTTACAATGACAAGAAGAAAGGTTTGAACTAACTGAATTTTGACACTCTTGCTGGCTCCAAACACCTACCATCATATACTTTTATGAGTGCATTGACTTAGGTTCAGTAGGTTAATTTTCATTAATAATAACAGAGTGATTTGGCATTGCTCTTCTCAACTCATTATCATGTTTATATGATTATTTTAACTGTCCTATGAATAGTTGGTAAGGGATATTTGGAAATCAAAACAACTGAGACCAAAAATTTTCACTATATTTTAGGTATCTTTCTCACCTTTTGCTTATATGTACGTGTGGCTTATATGTACGTATATGCAATATCCAAAGGAATAAATGTGGTATATTATATAAGTTATAATCATTAAAATGGTATCTCATAATCTACATTACTTAAGGTGATATCTAGCATATAAAGAAGACCCAAGAATATTTGTTCAATACACTTAATAAATAACTGAAGTACTCAAAAATGTGTGTATATGAAATGAAGAAAATACAAGTTAAAAACCAGTATCTTTCTAACTTCAGACAATCATTCCTCCTTTGCTGGTAGCTAATCTGCTCTCACCATTAAACCTATAGATATTTTCAATAATTTACAAGAAACACAGACTATATTTCACAATTATCTTGAAACAGATAAAACCACATTAAAAACTATTAGAAAATATTGGCTAAATTGAAATTACCATAGGAATTAATTTTGTGTGCATGTTATTAAAGCCTCATCAAGATTTTCAACATCATTGAAATCTATACTTAAAAAATTTAAAATGACTCAATGAACTGCATTCATGTACTGAAGAAATATAGATATTTAAAAATTCCAATATAGTTTTTAAAGAATTATCTGAAAAATACTTGGCATTTCCCTTCATCTATATCTTTAATGAATAATTGCACTCAGTGAAAAATTGAGTTTGAATAATCCATTATGTGTAATAGTACACACACACACACACACACATACAATATACAATAACTCTCCTCCTGCCTCATCATCCCATCATGTAAGATAGGTTAATTTCCTCTCTTAATAATTCCCAGAATATTTGTACTTAATCCAACCTCAGAGATATTGTAATAATCTACTTATCACCTTCTCCAACCCCTTCAAATTCTGAGTGTCTTTCCAGCACCTCATTTATTTATTCAATCATTACACATTGAACAAGGTTTCTTGGGTCCTTCTCTCTGTGCTAGGAACTGGCATATACTAGCATATATACTGGAGATAAAAATTCAGAGGGAATAAGACAGCTATTGTTCCTGCCTTCAGAGAATTTACACTATAGGCAACTAAAGAACTGAGATACTCAAGCATTTTCAATAAAACCTATTAGAGTTATAAATATTAGGGTAAGCAGAGGATGCCTTCCTTGAGATAAAGCCAGAAATTTGTTCACATCAGCATTAACTCATTTAGGTCAATGCCAATCACATAGACAACGCAAACATATACTTACGGAAAGAATATAGGAGTGAATGAATGAATACTATCAATAGAACCTTGTATTAATTAAAATTCTATTAGTTTTAGGCATGAGATGAAATATTTCAAACTTGTTTTGTGCTGGATCAGCCTATCAATAGTGATGACATTGTCCAGGAATGTCCGGGGCCCTTACCTGGCCTGCAGTACCTGTGGCAGCCCTCACAGACATTTCCCCAACTGGAACCCATGTGGCCACTGGACTGGCCCTTGTGGGTCTTATCATGATTGTAAGACGCACCTCAGCAGTAACCATCAGAGAACTTTGACAAACAAGTTTTATTACCATAGTTTGTGGAGGAAGGTAGATGGCACTCCTGGGACACACAGCAAGGTCATAGCTCAGGTAAAGAGACAGAAAAAACCTGGGGTTCTGCTTTTATTGGGGTCCGGGGTGTGGTGCCTAGTGGTTTCAGTGTTCATTCTATTAGTGAATTTAAAACATGAACGTGGGAATTAAAGAGCAGGAAGGGAAAAGCAGGGTCCCCACAAAAGGTTATTTATCAAGGTCAAACAGGGCTTTCTAAAATGGGAAAGTTCATGGAAGGCTTGGCTTTTTATGTACTTGTGTAACTGGCAGTGTGTTTATTTCAGATGAATGTCTTTGAAATGAATGCCTTGGTAATCAGAAGCTTAATGTCAGGCACTTATACTACTATTAAAAATTGTCATAATTTTCAGGCATTCACGCTAGAGAACTTTCCAGCACATTTTCGCAAATATCCTGACCCACACGCACCGTCATTTCACCTCAGCAGGTCACATAGCAGCTAAGTGGCAGGACCTGTATTTGAGTTTAGATCTGCTTGCTGCCAAAGTTCTTTTCAAGCATCATTCTGCATGATAACCAAAATTAGATTTTGCCAAGAATGGACACTTCCTACAAGAATAATTTAAAAGTACACCACACAACCTTCTTTAATATGTTCTCATCCTGTGGATTTAAGTAAATATGCGATAAACATTTAAACATGTTACATTATATGACTAATTGGGTTTTTTGCTTTTCAGATGCAGCTGTTTTCTTGGTCACGTGTTTAGAGTCTGTGTACTCAATGTTGATGACTGCTTAGGAAACCAGAGCACATCAGTGCAAGGCCTCTGCCTGGCCCATTTGCACACCCGCAGTTGTAGCTCTCTGCAAAGATGTGAAAGACACATCTGTGAAATAGAAACTGAAGATTGTAAATCTGCGCCTTACAAAAATGGAGCAACAGGTACACATTTATGTAGCTATTTCTTTAGCAAATGTGTCCAAGGATTTACAGGCAAGTATTTCTTGAAATCAAATTGTCTAGTGGATAAGGTGGTAAATACATTTATTTAACATATATCAAATGTGTCTAATGATCAGTATTGTAGCTTTCTTTCTCATTTGGCAAAGTAAAAATATCTTCCCTTGGAATAATAGGATTGCTTCTTTGGGCAATTACATGGCTGACTACACAGCTTTGACTCATGTAAATAAGGATGCTAAGGCCAGGCTGCACCACTAAGAATATAATGTACATGTCAAAGGTCTGAAGAGAAAATAGGCAACCATAACCTCCCAATAATAGTAGCTAAACAGCTTCAGTATCCCCTTCAACCTACTGTTTGGCTGCCTAAGCAAACTGAGTGCCAATTTTTTCCTAGTTTAAAAACAAAATTTATTGCAGTATTTTTGAGGTCAGCTTAATGCCCTCACATTAATAAGATTAAAAAAAACCCGTAAAATCACAAACATACTATATTTTTTGTAAAATCATAGAGGACAAAATTCACAGTGGCTACATAGTAAAAAGGCAGCTTTTGATACAAAAATATCAGAGATTAAGCATTCAAATTTATGTTATTTGAGATTTTATGCTTGGTCTTTCATTGAAGTGATGTTCATAATTTCAAAACTTATTTATTATAATTGCCTTATAAAAATCAGTACCATGACAATACAGGAAGAAAACATAACTGTCACTTTTAAATCACACTTAACTTTAAATAAAATAATGAAAAAAAAATGTTTCATGCAGTATGATATCCCATTTTATTAAGCAGACCCAACTCTAGAAGCTATTTTGACTTCCATCTAAAAATGAAAAAAAATATTTTTCCTATTCGATATTTAAAGTAATATGCTGAAGCTTTTGGCGGCAATTTAAAAAGATAAGTTCTAAAAATGGAAATGATGATATCATTGGAATAAACGTATGGCAATCCAGATTAGTTTTTTAAGGATGAAAATATATTTGAGTGCACAAATTCTGGTAAGCTTGCTAAAAAGTTTCTCCCATTACTTCACATTTCACATTTCAAACATGTTTTTTAGTAAAAATAAGATAGCATAAAATGTGCTAGTGCTGTTGAAATAGTTGTATCTGACTTAGAAAAAACATATACATATATTCATCTGTTTATATCACATAGGGTATCTTTGAGAATTCAGTGAAAATACAATGTTAATCAGCAATTATACATAAAATAGAATAAAGAATGAAACTTAACTCTTCTAATACCATTACTAAGAGAAAATGTAATTTGGTATTTTAATTATTTGTGTATATATGCATATATACATATGTATATGTATACACATTATCAATGAACAATCTATTATTTTATATTTCAAGACTGAATATTAGAGTTATCCATTATATGATCATTCAATATATATTATATACACATTTTTCGTATAGTTAAACCACACATTATATAGTACTTACCATTGGTATATACTAAAACTAATTCATATGACTTAATTCCCAGCTGGGAATAAAAACATTCCATACCCATCTGATTGTTTTTCCAATCTAAAACACAAAGTTGTATCTGATTTTGATTTTCATTTCGTTGAGTAATAAAATTTTTTGAGTATTTACAATTTGAAATTATATTTGGAATACTTTTTACAGGCTTTTCATCATTTTTTTTTTCTTCTGCGAAATGTGTCTTTACTTAATCACAATTCTTATAATGACAGTTTCACTTGTCTCTTTCCAGGGAGATAATAGTATTATCTGCAAATAAGGGTAGATTTTAAAAAAAATACTTAATTAGTTTTATAGTACTCGTTGGTCAAATTTCTAGGATAAAACACAATGCTAGTGGTAAAAGTGGCCATCTTCTTGTTCCTGAATTTCATGGGACTTTGTGTCACCATGCTGCATGGTGTTGGCTTAGTATTAAGTAGATAATAAATAAAGTAGAATATTTCCATTTCCAATTTAAAACATTTTAAATAGAAATAAAAGGGGAAGTAATAATATGGCACAATAGCCATTTGATAGAGTAACATTTGTTTTTATTTACTTTTATAATTTTTAAATACTTTTGTATAGACATACAATAATGGACTTTTATGTGTGTTCATATTTATTTATTTTTTAAAAATATTAATTTAAAAACCTTTGTCAGTTGCTTGTGCTTTATTTCCGAAGGACACTTCAAGATCATGATTACTCTTTTGATTTGTGCTTCATCTCATGAACCAGTCGTTTTTGTCCCATTCCCACCATCACCCCCTAAAAGTTTATGTGTGTTTCTAGAAAATTTGTTTTCAGAGTTACAGTTTTGTGCTTATTTTACACAAAGATGTGGAAAGCTCTTCTTACTCTGTACTCTGAAATATTTAAAATAAACTGGTTTGAAAAGATGAAAAAATTCCTTAGGGTTTACTAACCAATCAACAAAATAAATATTTCTGCTTATTACCCTTAGGAAGGTTAGTTATTCTCTAAACTTCTTACACTTTCCAGGCTTCATTGAGTCAATTTATTAATTTACATGACTTGAGATAATTATTAAAATAATTGGCATTTAAATAATAATTTTATCTGAATTAATGTTTATTTCTTAATTTTATTCTGATTTTTATATGTATGTGTGTTTTCTTTCTAATTAGAATAGAGTTTATGCAATTATTTTTATTTTCAAGGAAATTATTCATATATTTAACAATTCTCAAGTTTTTTCTGCCTTTTGAAATTTAATACTATATACATTTAATTATAGAATTCCTTTCTCTAGCTTTACTAAGCTTTCCAGTGTCTGGCTCTTTGCTTTCTTTACTTTTTATTTCTTTGTTAACCTTTAGGTAATTTACAAATTATCAAATTTTCTTTATTTGTTGATGCAAAATTGGAGGTTAGAGATTTTATTTGAGATATTGTTTGCTTGTACTCTAAAACTTTGATATGCAATTTTTTTGCAGTGTTTTCTAAGTAGACTGTTATTTCAGGTTTGATTTCCAATTTCATCCAACAGTCAATATGGCATTTTAAGTTATGTTTCTGAGTTACGTAGCGATTTTGTTTATTCTTTGGTTATAGGTTTCCAGTCACTGAATCATTAACACAGAACAGGGTCATCGATAATTGCTATTTGGTAGATTATTTTTTCTTTTATTTTGAAAGTATATAGAGAAGTGAAATCATCTTTCTACAATTTTCCCAACTGTAGGGGATTACAAGTAGCTACTGGGGGTCTGAAGGGAAAGGGGCTAAGAAAAATCCCTACAGTCAAGAAGAAACAGTGTTGTAGTTTGTTAGTAGTCCATGTATTCAGGACAAGAGTAAGGAGTGTTGGATTCATATGACTTATCTGCTATCATTGGCTTAGCATATCACAGTTCTTAAAAGAATAATACTTGGACATTTGGACATAATATTTATTGTCTGTGAATATTCTTTAAAACTTATTTTTCTGTGATTTAGGTTTGGGATAAGACTAATCCTAGGAGTTTTTCAGAAAAGGATTTTTAGATGCCATTTCAGATGTAACAAGTCTAAATATTTGGAAGTAGTATTCAATAACAAAAATATTTCAGTTTGTAATTCGGACTCCTGTGTGACTTTGATGGAATGATTCTACTATATTTCTTCATAGATGTAAACTTACACGTAAATATAAATGGGTTTACGTACTTTGTCATTCCATTTCCCCATATTAATTGTTATTTACACACACCTTCACTACTCTTTACATGCTTACCTTATGGGTTATAAATTTTTAATTACCTTACCATATTTTAATAAAAGTCAGTACTTGTACCACATTCCAGACCATACAAAGACCTTAAACATTTGAACCACATCTAACCCTCTCTAGATATGTACATATTTTGTTTATGTTGTTCTGCATATATTTAAAACTATTCAAGACATTATTATTATAATTTTATACACTCAATACTTATCTATACTTATCCACATTGTTCCATTTTATTTCTTTTATTTCTTTCTTATATCTCCAAGCTTCCAACAGATTTATTTTTACCAAATGTATGATAATCACTATTTAGCATATCATTTTCAGCTTTTCTGCTGGGATGAATTCTCCATTTTCTATTTCTCTGGATGTATTTTTAGTTCCCTTTTATGTTTAAAAGATGTTTTATGGTAAGGGATCAGCAAATGAGTTAAATGAAGGAAGGAACTGTGACTACAAGTTAAATATCTTTATAGTAATGTGTTTAGAGATGTATGTTTCTGTATGTCTATATTGTATATATATATATATATATATATATATATATATATATATATATATATACAAACACATATATGCATATGTATGTATCTATCATCTATAAGTCTATTTATCTATCTATCCTTCCTAAAATATTGTTAGCCCTATATCTTTGACTCCTGTTTATCAGTTCCTATGTTCCTATTTTTTTATTTTATAAAGCATATCGTGTCACAGAGAATTTAGCAAAAGTCTCAGACAGCTGAGATATCAAATGATTCACACAATTTATGCCACAACTTGAGCCATTCACTCCAGGGCTGTACTTACAGAATTCCATCATATTTTAAGTTTGAGGCTTCTGTATACTGATTATGTTCTAAAAAGCAGAAAATGGGGATGGGGTCAAAATATTTAACAAATCAAAAACTTCAAATATTTTAAGATAATTATTCTCCCATAACAATTTATTCTCATTTAGCAATTAATACATATTTAGTCCTATTGATAATAGGGGAATAATAGTGGGGATAATAGTTCTGCTTACATTGATCCTTGGACTTTCTCTTCCTGAAGCCTGATCTAAGTAAATAAGAGCAATAGAAACATATTTGAGAGGTAATAATAAAGAAAATGCTATGGAAAAAAGACAGATGTTCTTCACTCTGGAAGATTCTTAACTGTCCTTTGCAGATTTATATTGAAACTTCTTCCAAAAAAGACCAAAAGAAAGCATAATTAAACAGAAAATATGTGACTTTTAAAATGACAAAGGAATTGCAGCCTCAGTGAAGGTAGCCTGTGTTATTATGACTGGAGGGCAGCTCTTTAGCTCCAGAATTTTCTTTCAATTTCTGATTTCATTTTAAATTGTGATTTTCCCTAACCCATTAAAGTGCAAAATCTATACAAAACAATATTTGCATAATTATAAAATAATTTACTAAATGTTGCATTTCAGGAAGAAAAAGGTTATGTTCAGGAATTTAATTAGTGATCTGGCAACACAAGATATTCAACATTGGTTCTAATTGTATGCACAACTGGGATTTCCTCCAAAAGAACTCGATTCCTAAAGGTCAAACATTTATATCAAAGTGTTTTAAAATAACCATCTTGTAATAAGGAGGATGAACAGCTTTTCATCAGAAACAATGAAAATTAATTTCCCAAGAGAAATGACCCAATATATTCATCTTACACATGAGATATTTGTATTGATATATATACCATTTATGTTGACTTCATTTGTATACTGTGGAGTATTTGAAAGAAAATGGCATAAAAATATATGCATGAATATCACCCACTCTGGGCCTAAGTAGCTGAATGAAAAATAGTTTTTGGTCCTGTTTCAACCAAAGACAGTAATCTATATAAAGCACCTTACTTATTTTTCAATTTTTCCATTATATAGGTTGGCATTCTATTTCCCTTTTGTCTACTTGCCCACATTACTGTTATGAGATAGTGAAGGGATCTTGAGCTTCCTGAGAGAAATCCAGCACATTAACAGGATGTGGTAATATTACTAGAATATAAGACTTTTAACTCTTCCAGGCTTTATTTAATTTCATTACCTTTCATTTTCCCAGTGAAGTTAAAAACCAGCAATAAACCAGTTAACAAAGCAGCAGCCATCCAAACAAACAAAAATAACACAGAACTACAGACCCTATTTAAATATCAAAAAGCCCAAGATCTCAAAGAATTTAAAACTATTTCCCAATTTCAATATGAAACTACCCAACATAAATAGGTAACATGTTACTGATAATTTATTTTGGTATTTTTCTTTTCTCTTCATTCAGAGCACTTTTAGTTCTTTCAAAGAAAGAATTATTACTACCTGTTAGGTAAGATTATTTTTGGTTTTCATTTCAATGAATCTTAAGTACATTGATAACATAGTTTTATTAATATTGAAGGAAATCCAAAAAAGAGGGTATATATGTACATGTATAGCTGATTCATTTTGCTGTTCAGTAGAAACTAACACAACACTTTAAAGCAATTATACTCCAAAAAATTTAATTTGAAAATATATGTATATTTCCATGGGTTTCTGAGTCCTAATTTTTAATTTAAAATAAATAGAACCTTTTTTTTTTAATTCAGTGAAAACACTGTCTTGGGGAGTAGTCAATAATTTTGCCTGTGAGATTAGAGAACATATTATCTGAGCTGAGCCTCGAAGGATGAATGGGGTGAAACCGAGATTTAAAAGGCCCTGTGAAAGGCAAGGTACCCATAAATAAGAAAAAAGTGACAGCAAGAAGTCTATAATTGGCAGAGATTGAGATAATCCACAGGTCCTCCTTGTTAATATGAAAGTTTGATACATGACTAAAGTACAATAATTTCCATTATTTAGCAACTGAGCAAACAGCAAATAAATGAGAGTAAATGAGAACAGAGGTTGAGATAAACATGTATTTTATTTTATACAGATTTAGGTATCAAAATGACATTATTCCAGTTAGAAAAATGATATTTTCTGTGTTTATAATACTTTGATATTTTCTAACTTGATATTTTCTGTGTTTATAATATCAACAGGCATAGTTTTAGTTCCAGGAAGTTGAGTGTGAGATGTTTTGTTTCCAGTGTCAATAACTGTCATAACTCAGGTTCTGTGCTTTTATAACCTTCCCACACTTCTCCTTATCTTCAGGTCTTTGCTTCTGTGATTACCTCCTATCCTTTGTCATGACTATTTTGTATTAATCTTTTAGTATAAGCTTCCTCAAATAAATTTTAGACGAGTAGGGGAAATCAGAGGATATAAATTATACATAAATAGCATAAATATTAGATGTTTTCCTACCCTAAGAAGAATATTTAAACACATAATATTCACGATCTTTTCCAAATCTGAGAATAATCCATTCTTTTTATTATGCAATCTAATCCAAAACTGTGATTTACCTAGAAAAAGTTATCTATTTGATAATTTGGTAGGTAACAGACTCAAACATGTTAAGGAATCAATGTCAGTTACCTATTTTCAATCTATTTCACACATATATTTGCAAAGATTCTTTCATGATTATTTCTAACACCAGTAGGCACTTTCATAGGTATTTGATTTGAAAAGTATAATTTATTAACTATCCCTTAAACTTACATGTTATAGACAAGACTTTCAGTTTATGAAATATGCAAAATATCATTCCTGAATGTAAGATCTTATTGTATTAGCCAATATCCTGTGTATAATAAGGCATAACAATGTATTCTGTGTGTGTGTGTGTGTGTGTGTGTATGTGTGTGTGTGATAGGGAGTGCTTTTTCTATTAGGTTAATTTCAATGTCATGGTCTTCTTTTGAAGGGTCAAGGATTTGACAGAGAAACAATTCATTCCTTCTTTCATGAAGAGTTTGGATAACACAATTATAAATACTCCATAATTTGTAGAAAGTGTCTTTTTGTTTTATTGTTTTGATCTTAGGTTTTGGGTATTTAGATTCTCAAATACTTATCCTGGATCAGAATTCAGCTGGATACATGATAGGTACCAAAGGGGATTGTTAGAAAAGTATCCTGTGCTGTATCCAGATAAATTATGACTTATTCTGTCTGGGATGAAGCCTCATTGGTAAACACGACTTTGATGGCTGCATACTTCTCCTATAGATATTGTACTATGGTTATGGCTAATCAATTATTTTGCCAAGTTTGGGCAAGGATGCTCTCATAGCATCCTTTCATTTTTATCTGATTAGCCATTTTCCCCACCTACAATTATTATCTTTCTTTGGAAAATTATTATAATGTAGAAAATTTAGAAATAATAATATAAGATTAAATATTTATGATAAATATTTATTTAATAATAATTAAAAATTTGAGCTTTTATAGTCTCACATAAAGCACAAATAGGCCATGCTTCCAAATCTGCACTTCAAGATCATAAGTGCTCCCAAAAATCCAAGCTTGGGGTAATGTCTGCTGAGGCATGTGCAGAAAATTTCCGGAAGAAGCAAAACTTGTTGAAAAAAAATAGGGCTTAATTCCACATTGTTACATGTATGATCTATGTATCTGTGATTATATCAAGATAAATAGATATAAAATTATAAAATGTAATGTCAAAACTTTGTATTTTAAGCTAATATCATACGAAGCTTAAATAAGAAATAATTTACTGGGTAATTTTTCACATGTTCACTTCTTTCTTTGAATGCATGCTACTACTAACTACTACTAACTAACTATTAATGTAGATTTAAATAGTTTATGCAATCTATTAGTATAAATAAATTTATTTTATTCTTATTTTATTTCTGTAGATTTAAAATGTGAATGAAGCAAGCTACTTAATTTTTCAGTCCTTTATGAATAATAAGAGTGTAAAATGCAATGCAATCTGTATTGCTTTGAATATTAAGGGAGTGATATATTGTTGCTTATAAATAATAATAAGGTAATAAATATATTATTTCAGAAATAAAAGAAATTTATATGCTAATGTAGTATTTTTTTAATCCCAAAGTCTTTTGTTTTAGAATGCTAATGTGAGAATATTATGAATTCTCTTTACATTATCAATAATGGGCAAAATTATGGCAAAGAGTCTATTGGATAGCTTCTCAGTGCTAACAGAATGATATCTTCAAATACAATGAAAGACATATTATGTATGAGTGAAGGAAAAATAAACACTTTAATGACATAAATAAAGGAAATCTATAAAGGTTATAAAAATACTGATAATAATTGGAATAAACTATAACTTATAAACTAATTATAGATGATATTTCTAAAACTTAGGTCACTTTAAGTATCTGCTATTTTTCATTGATTTCACCAATAAAAGTGAAACATTCTTCAAAATAAAATAACCAAAAGCTCTCATCAAATTTACAATTTTCAAATGTTTAAGAAGACAATGAAGTACTTATATGTTGAGGTCCATTTATTTTCTAAACTTTGGGGTTTATTTACTTTTAAGAGAATGTCTATGCATACCAAGGGTCTGGCTAGTATAAAAAAAAATTATTCTTTACTTGTTTAAAAGTAATTTTGCATTCAAATATAGCTGTGGATTTGGAGACATGAGGTAACTTCAGTGTTTGATAGGAGAAGCATTTATTAATTAACACTCATTCATATATTTGCCTTATGAAGGAGTTCTGTTTTTTATCAGATATTTTCATGCATATGAGCAACACTCTCCATATTTGATTTCTGAAACCTTACAATGTTTAAAAGTTGTTTTCTCACCCATTACAAAACAAAATTATCTACTTTGCATGTGTTTTCATTATTTACCATTCCTTTTCGTTTTATAATATACCCTAGAGTTATAAAATGGATTTAGAATAATATAATATTTATGAAGGAGGAAATGGATTCATAAGTATGCCATGATTATGGACAGTTACTCAGTAGGTACAACCACCTAATTATCCTCTTTATATGGGAGTCTCTTTAAAATTTTAAAGGTATTATTTAAATTTAAAAATAGCCTGCATGTTCTGATAGGCTATGTTAAGGATAGGAAGGTAAATCATTGAAAGACGAAAATAAGGAATTGGTCTAACCATATTTGTTCAAAAAAGATTCCTTCGTCTACAAGTACAAGGAATGCATTAATGAGTGGCAAGATTGGAAGTTGAGAAACAAGTCAGGGACTATTCTAATAGTTCAGGCGAGATAGCAAATATCTTGAATTAATGTGGTAGAAGTGCACACATTAAAGAGATAGTTAAGGGGTCATGTCAATAAGACTGATGATTGAGGAGACAGTGGTGCTAATTAGTATGGTTAAATATGGATCAGTTCCATAATTTCCTATTTGGTCTCCATATTCGTAGACTTGCCCCATTCTAATGCCCTCTTCAGTGAGTAGACAGATTGATGTTTTAATGAAAATGATGTTGAAAGCATGTTAATATATTCCTTTAAAACAATCCCCTCTGTTCTAATAAAATAAACTTAAAAACCTAAAAATATATAGCTACATTTACTTTAATGAATCTAAATAGTGCCTCTCCAACATGCATTGTATATCCTTAAATAGATTTGGAGTTTGACATTTTATCTAACTGAAAAAGTAACACATAGACATTTGTATGCAGTATAGAACTATCTATAGAATTCAAAACCACTCTTGCCTTTCCCAAATGGTAATTACATCTTGTGCATTTGAGCTCTCACTAACAAGTAACGACATGTCATTTTCTAAGTGAATGAGCTAATGCATTTCTGGTTTGAGATAGATCACTGAATGTTATGTATGACTCCACTTTTAATTGGAGAATACATTATATTCAATAGTGCATTCATTATTCAATAATTCAGTATTTTTTTTCCTAATCATTACATTTGATTATTAAGTATGTGCTTGACATTGTCTGATATGTAATGTATTGGCAAAAAATAATTATGAAAAAGTTGATGATAATCAATAATACTAGAATTATTCAGTTGCAAGTAATACAAATTCCCCTGGATAATTTAAGAACAGGTAAGTTATGGGAAAGATATAATAAGCTATCAGAACTTACAGAAAGTCTTGGGAAAAACTCCTGAACATTACTTAGAACTGAGCCAGGTGCAGAGATCCAGGTACTGGACACAAGATGGGTTTCAGGAAAGGGGCAGTCTACCCTTTCTTTGCACCTGATCAGAATCACACTCTTGGGAGGAAACCTCTGACAGAAGAGCTTAATCTACTGGCCATGGGAGAACATGTCTCTGATGTGGTCTCAACAGATCATGTTCTATTGGAAGAGATAATTCCTCAAAATAATGTTGTTCAGAAGGGGCTATGGAGTGCTTCATAGCCAGGAAACAGTAAACATTTTGTATACTGCTAAAACAACTCTATTACATTAGTATGTCAGATTAACTATTTAACAGAGCTAAAGAAATAAAAGCATTAAAATTTTGCAAATGGAAAAATTTTGACATTACACTTATTGGAGAAAGAATGTGGTATACACAGATTAGAATAAAAAAATCTTAGACTCAAATCATGCCTTTAAAACTTATAACAGTTTGATTTGGGGCGAATAACTTAACCTTCTCTCCATATTTCTTTACAGATAAATATTTTAGATAAATAATATGTGTTTTATCTATTTCATTATCATATGAGTATTAAATATAACAGCCTGCAAGAAAAACCTTTTGTTAACACCATGGAAACCATAACTGAGTTGATATCACTTTAAAGTTAACATGTCAGACTTTTATTATACATAAAATATAATTTTAGAGTATTCTGGATATTTGCTAACTTAGCATTCAGTTACAGAGGAATGGTGAACACAGGCACACACATGGATAAGGTCTCTCTTATTCTGTTATTTTTGTGCTCAGCTAGTAAATATTTTGATTACATGTAAAAATTATATCTATATTTATCTATAGCTTTTCAAAACTTTAAAAATAACAAATATATATGTCTTATCAAAATACAGAAACTGAAAATAACCATTAGCTGAACTTCATTTTTTTTGATTCCACAATATAGCAAAAGGCAATGTACAATATAATCTAACAGAATCTGAATGATATAGATAAGATTTTCTGTTCTTAAAATGAACTTAATGCATTTTGAATTGTAGTTCTACATTTTTTTAAGGCTCAGTGAAGTGCAAAGGTCTCCAAGTAAAGTAACTCCCAAGAATGATTATAGTACTCAGTAACTCGAAGACCTAGATTAAGTAAAACCTCTCAGATATTAGATAAGAGAAGTAAATAGAAATATAATATTTGGAAAGACGAATAGAGTAAAAGAATAAATAACTCGACTTGATGGAGTAAAGGTAGTGACCATTGTCTAATGGTCCTTATAGGAAAATATTTTGATAGAAGTCCTGCTTCGACTTTTTCGTTCCTTACTTTTTGCCCTTGGGTCCTTTTGGGCATTTTTTATTTATTGTTCTAAAAGTATACTTAGAGCATATATTACATTAAGGAAAGCATAGTGAGTATTGTGTGGCATAATGCTCTTAAGGATGTATTGTGCACTTTAGAAAAACTATAATAAATCAAACAGGCAAAATATGAAAATAAATAATCAACAGATTAATATATTACCACTGTCATGAGAGACAGTGATACTATATTAATGGAGCTTAAACAGAGACAATTTTTAATGAGAGAGAGGAATGAAAGCATTATGAAGGAAGTGGCATTTTGGTGAGATCTTGAAATGTCGATAAGCCTTAGAAACAATGAAATAAGAAGGAAGAGATGGATCAGAGAGATGAAAGAACAATCACACAGGTCTCTGTGTGGTAAAGTAGAGCAAATATTCAGGGATCTACAGGTAGATCTTTGGAACTGATTAATCAGTAGAAATCTGCCATCCACCACCTTAACTATATCTATGATCAACAGTCACAGTGAGATGATGTGATCAGCCCGTCACTCTCTACATGAAGCAGAGCTGGAGTGCCGCCCACATATCCCAGTTCTAAACCACCATTATATTTTCTGCACTTTTGATCAAATTTTAAAGCACTTGAAGATTAGTGGGAGAGCATTCCCACTAATAGTAGCAAAAATGGAAATGTATGTTGAGTTGAGCCTTAATTCCTTGCAAAATTTGGTAATTTTTACTGACCTGTCATAGGGAGTCCAGGAGATTTTGGATAATTGACAATTTTGACTTTGCACGTGTTTGGAGTTGGCTTTGTTTTGTTTTCATTAAAATGATTTTTTTCGTTTTTCCTTAGTACTATTTGATGTTTTAATTCCTACATGGCCACTTTACTATCTAAATTTACATTCAAGTAGAAAAACACATCAACCGTTTTTGAATAATTTATTGAATCTCTCTGTCTCAGGATAAGATTTTTTATGCTGTGGTACACAAAGACAAAATCTTGGAAGATTAACACCACAGATATTTAGTTCTCATTGTAAATCAGTGGGAAGCTCTCAGGCAGCTTTCTCCTACTTAATGGCTTGATATTCCCAGCTGCTGCACTGTATTACACCTCCGTTTGTTATTGGTGAGGAAGAAGAAGACAGGAACCAGGCAGTGACTCTTAAATTCTTCTATCCTGAAATGAAGCACAACAGTTCTCCTCACATTTTGTTGACCAAAGAAAATCTCAAGTGACGTCATCTTACTTCAAGGGGACATATGCATTAAAGGAAAGAAACAAGTAAGGTAGTAATAATGTCTACCACCTATGAGTTATTGTTTTTAATTTTTATTTATGGACACAATTAAATTATTCTAATTCCCCTATATTGTCTTACATAGGTGTGTGGTATCAGTTATCAGGTACCTAGAACATCATAAAAGTTAACTATTTCTATCTTCCTCCCCAGTTTGCATTTCTTACATGCAGAATTTTCCTACTTCTATCAAGTTCTGTTTTTTTTTTTTTAAGATTTCTTTACAGGAGATTTTCAAAATTATGTCATTTCATAAATGATTTACCAATTTTAGTTAATTTCAAATGGTGAAAAAAAAGCAGATAAAGTGTTTCTTAACTTTTGGCCTTAAGTATATGTTGGATTCACGTTTTGAGAAACTCCGTATACATTTTATTATATATCCTATGTGGTCACGCTTATATTAACACTCATTTATCATATTCTGCCAAAAACGTCTTTGTAAGTACCAGTAGATCCAGACCATTGCTTTAATAATACCCGGTAGGAGTTTTACTAGTTTTTGACCTATGTAAGTGAGACATTTTTCACAATCCTCAAAATTACTTATTGGTCAGAATACATATCTCCCTCCCTGCCACCAATATCTGGGTCATATATTACACCAATATTTACAGGGAAACATTTTTTCTCTTTTGAGATTAAAATAAAACTAACATACACATTAGACAATGTAAATATCCACTGTGCTAGAAATCAAAATTCCACATGAAACACGTTTCCACAAAAAGCAATGCAAATTTTTAGAAGAGGTTCACCTACATCCCAGACAAACTTAAAATGGGGAAAATTGTGGACTAAATGACTTTGAAAGTGCAACTTTTTCCTCCAATGCATCAGTCCTTCTTCCTTGCTTTCAGTCCATTTTAAATTATTTTTTCCACCATTAAATTACAACCATGTTTTTTTTTTTCTATAACAGACTTCAAAATGATGTCCATATAAATGACAGCACTCATCTTTAACTTGAAGGTAATTTTTCCAAAGTAATTCAAGTGATATACTCGCTCACTAATGTGTGAACATTATGGGCATGGTTTACTTAAAAATGTGTAAATTAGTATGTTTTCCTTTTCAAAAGTGAAGTTGAAATAAAACCATATTAATATATTTACTAAAATGTTACTTCATGCTGTAAAAATGTGTAACTTCTCTTTTTGTACCATTTCAAATGACCAGGGTCTTTGATTTCAGAAGGAAAACAATACTATAATAAACAAACAAGTTATTCTGCATGACAGTAAATATCTCTTATATGAACAGCTCTACATAACTTCCAATTATTTTCAGCAGTAATAAATTGGTAGGGTCTTTAAAATAATAAAATTCGGTACTACATTCTACCTTTTACACAGTCTTGTTTTCAAGGATATTGCAGATTTGACAATTCTTTCTGTAACTTGAAAATCTAACACTATAGTTCCACTTCTATCAATTTGTCATTGCACCAAAGTTTAAAAAAGATTTCTCTATCAGATACTCAAAAGGTAAGCATTTTGATACTTATAATTAACATTCCATCCCGTTCAACCAGCAAGCAGCCTTGCTACATAACCAGATGCCAGATGTCATTAGAACTTTTCCACTCGATCCTGCATAAACTGAATTCTTTTCTTCTTCTTATACCTTAACTTGGGCTTCTTTACTTTATTAAAAAAGAGATGGAGGTGGAATATTTGTGTTCTGATTAAAGGTGTTTAATCACACCTGTTTTATCCCCCCCCTGAAAAACTCATCTTTAAATCAACAGGCAGACTAGGGTGTGTGTGTGTGTGTGTGTGTGTGTGTGTGTTATAGAGGATTGAATAGGAGGAGCAATGCTTAACTGCCCAAATAATTTGAAAAATGTTCTAAGAGATCAAAGTAAATCTGTCTATCAAAAGAAATGCTACCTTTGTAAATGTTTTAAAGGCTTCTTTTCAGCAACACTTCTTAGAACTTGTGACATTCTCATGTGACTTTATAGATATAAGGAAACTTTAAGCTTCCTACTTTAAGATTTTTTTTAAAGCCTCTTAATCTTTTCAGTAAGATTAAGTTTTACTGAGAATGGATTCTGAGAGAGTAGCATTTATTTTGTGGTGCAGGGGATACCTGGAGAATCAGAAAAAAAAATAGGATGTTAGAAATTTCAATGATAACTAACAAATAAAAGGGTTTCTACTTACATTTTTATACCCACGTATACCTACTTGTTTGAAGTACCATTATATTAACCAGAATTCTCTATTGCTTATACGTTCATGAATCTACTTCACAAACATAATTGTGGCCCAAAACGATTTCTCTTCTGAAGACTCTTCTACATTGTAGCAAATTAATATACAGTTTTTAGAATAATTTTAATGATGGGAGTCATTTACAGAAAATAATAAATTACACACAGTAATGTACTCTTATATGATACATCAGAACATTGCATTTTAAAAACACTTCAAATGCATAAAAAATTACAATATATTAGCATTTTTATACTATGTCATAAAATTAATAATGGAAATAACCTTGAATCTCTAATGCCAAAATGATGTTAGGTGACATTTTATGCTTTTTGTACAAATTTTAGTGTAACAAAAAGGCAGATACTTGAATGTTATATTCTTTTAGAGTGAAGAAATAGATACAGCATATATAATCTGAAATAAATAACACAGGATAAGAAAATTTGTTCAAAGCCCTGAGCCAGATCAGAAAAATTATAGATTTTTTATATAGAATTCAATAGCAAGGGATTCAGTACAAATATACCCAAGCTATATTCAATCTTTGTCTTTAGTTTCCAGTGGTTTCTTTTTTATATGTCTGGCACGGTTATTTTTGGTTTTCATTTTGTTTAATGTTTTATTATTTGGAGTTCCCAGCATTTCTTGAATTTGTAGGTTTACATCTTTGAGCATAGTGGGAACTTTTTCAGCCATTCCTTTTAATTTTCTTTTTATTTATTTTCTTTCTTTTCTTTTTTTATAGTACTGTATACTTTGTCTTCTTTTTCTGGGACTCTGATGGCACAAATATTAATATTTTTGTCACTGTCCCATAAGACTCTGATGCTCCACTCATCTGTTTTTCACTACTTTTTCTCTCTTTATTCAGATGTACAATTTCTACTAATCTATGTTCTAGTTCACTGACTCTTTTCTTTGTCATCCTCATTCTGAATTAAGCCCACTCAGTGAAAATTTTTATTTCAGTTATTTCATTTTTCAGTTGTAAAATTTCTATTTGATTCATCTTTATAACTTGCATTTATTTGCTTAGATTTTATTTTTCCATTAGTTTCAGTAGTTTTCATTACTACTCAGTAGAGCATTTTTTAATGGCTGCTTTAAAGTCTTTGTCAGATAAATCCAACATCTCAAACATTGATGGCTGTTGATTGGATTTTCCAATGTGAGTTGAGAATTTTCTTATTCTCCATGTGTTAATTGTAGAGTGTATTCTGACTTTTTTAAATACGATGTATGAGATGCTGATCGTATTTAAATACTGTTGAGAATATTGGTATTTTGTTTGTTTTAGCAAGCAGTTAATCAGTTTAAGTTTGGCCACAAGTTCTAACCTGCCTTCTGTGGGTTGTGTTTTTAATGTTCCTTCAGTTTTCAAAGGTTTGGTTGTATGATTCACACCCGTCTTGGATGAGAGCCACCTGTGGCCAAGCTGGGAGATAAGTGGCACTATGTCTATTACTTCATTTTTTTTTTTGCCTTTGGTATGCTGAATAAGACCAGATCCACATCTATGCAGCCCAGGGGTGAGTCCAGGAATGCACTGAACATTTGATGATGTCACCTTACTGACCTCCTCCTTCTCTGCCATCTCTCCTGTGTATTCTACTTTCCTGAAATCTCTCTTCTCATTCCTCTTGCCAGAAAGCTGAGGTGTAGTTACTGTGCTCTGCAGTGGGCAGTTGCACTCGCACCTGGGACCAAGCAGCAAAAAGACAAAGACGGAAAAATAACAACAACGGGAGTTGGTCCCACCCTCTTGGAATTGCTATTCTAGCAAACAGAAAGTAACCCTTCCTCAGAGTTTTGGCTAATGCCAGCTACCCTTGTCATCAGCTTCCACCACCACCATTGAATTGTTTAGGGGCCAGGGTACACATTAAGGCAAAAAAGCCAAAAAAAAAATGGGAACAAGGGTTTCTGTATTCTCTCTGAGCATTAGCAATCTCCCTCTCCAGTCTGAGTTGTAACTAGATTTCTTCTGTAGCTCTTTGTGTTTCCACCCCAGTGGCCAATTTGCACACATTGCTCCCAGTCTGTGGACACCAGAGGGAAAATAATGGCATACCAGAGGGAGAAAAAAACTCAGTTATTTTGGTGCTATTTTGAATTGTGATCTTCTACCTTTTCTATTTTGTGAGGTGTCAGACAGCTTCTGCATGCTTTCTGTCTGGGTTTTATAGCTGTACTCAGTGGGAAAGACTGAATGGAATGTGATTATTCCTGTTGCCTAGAGCCAGAGCTTGTTTCTTGTCATCTTCTTGAGAACAGTGTCTCTATCTTTATTTTTATATTCCCTACCAGCAATTAAGCTCCATTTTTGTTGTTTTGAAATCCTAGGAATTTATAGCATTTTCAAAAGATATGAAAACAATTTTGATCCTTTAGAATAGAATTTTTATCATTTGTGAGGATTTGCTCATTTCAAACAATATTTCATTGTTTTATATAATCTGATTGTACATCAATACTTTTTCTTTCTGGTGCAATATTTTCTTTGGAATGTATTTTCAATTAATTTTATTTTATTAGATACCTACTTTTTATTTTGTATTTTTAATTTATTAAATATTTCATTTTTTTCCATTTAATAGACCTAAATATATCTGGATTTACAATGCTATAAAAGTATATGTTTGTCTATTTATACATATAATTTGCTTGTTTACATATATGTCAAGTCTAATTCTCTCTCCACTTTTTCTATTATTGTTCATATTGTTGTCTATTCAAGAATTTTTTCATATGCATTTAAAATTATATTAACCAACCATCTCCCCCCCATAAAACCCAAAAAACTATTGGCATTATAACTTGAATTGCATGAAACTACATTAATGTGTGAGGACTGAAATTATTACAATACTGAGTCTTTCCATTCAGAAGCATAATCTGACATGGACTGGTAGACTCTTAATTCCTTTGGATGTTGATTTCTTCTTTGGTCTTTAATATGAAAAAATATTTATTTATTGGGCTAAGATATCTATCAATAATTTTGATAATGTGCATGAGTTTATACTCAAATTTGCCCATCTATATTGTTGACATTTGCATTATAATAGTATTTGTATGATGTCACTTTATCTGCTTGAGACTCTTTCTTATGCCAATTGGAGAATATGGTTGAAAATAAGTTGGGCTAAAGAATAGAACAGGGTCTTCCCTGGTGGTGCAGTGGTTGAGAGTCTGCCTGATGATTCAGGGGACACGGGTTCGTGCCCCGGTCCAGGAGGATCCCACATGCCACAGAGCGGCTGGGCTTGCGATTCATGACTGCTGAGCCTGCGCTTCCAGAGCCTGTGCTCTGCAACGGGAGAGGTCACAACTGTGAGAGGCCTGCGTACTGCAAAAAAAAAAAAAAAAAAAAAAAATAGAACAGACAGTACATTTTCAGCCTTGGGTTCATTGTCACCTTGGAATCACTATTATTAAGACACTGTTACATTTCTTCTAAAAACTTGTAGTGAATAAAATCCATGCTGCTCACTAGTGACCCCAGCGAGATCCAGTTTGGAGAAAATTTCTCCAAACAATATAGTTTGTTAATATTTTATTCTGATTTATTTTAAAACATTTTATTTCCACTATAGGAAAATATTAGTGATTGGATAGCTGGATATAAAGAAAACTAGATATATGGGCTATGGATAAAAATAATTTGGAGTATAATTTTCCAGTTGCTACAAAGTATTATCTAAAATACCCAGTTAACAACAACAACAACAAAAAATGTACAAAGAAACAGAATTTACAGGGAAATGAAAGCAACAGAAGTTGACTCTGAGGAGGCTCAGATTGGGAAAACCTTTTGCTGATAAGGTAGCCACAAAACTCTCATGTGGTTGGGTTCTATATCTGACACACCTAGAAGACACAAATCTATGGTGACGGAAAACTATTCACGGTGCCTAGATGTGAAGTGGGGACCTGGGGACTGAATGTTAATAGGTTATTTTGTGATGACAGATTGTTCTAAAATTAGATTTGTAATGATGGGTGCACAAATCTCTCAATATACTAAAACACTGAATTACATACTTTAGTGTCATATGAATAAGACTGTTTAAAAAGATACACAGTAATTTTACACACAAAGCTATTTTTAATAATGGAATGGAGCTGTCGTACAGAAAGTCCACTTAAAATTTAGTTAAAAGTTATCTGTAGGAAATTTGCCAATTAGCACATTATTTTCTCTAAGTCGCTTTGTATATTAACTCAAAAATCACTTTATATCTGATTCTATAACTTTGCTATTGCATGCACTTCTTTTTAACAAAGAGTATTGGAGAAGCAGGAGTCAATATTCTGCACAAGGCAATCCCTAAAATACAAGCTGACACCTGATTTAGTCTTCCTTTGTCCAAACAAGATTACATGATCAAAGAGAGAACTTTAAAAAATACCTTCTGTCTATATTGAAAGAATGAATCAACTGTAAAACCATAAATAAGGCACAGAAGAACAAGAGAGTGATTCTAGAATTCCTTTAGTTTATAAGTAGAAATACAATGTGTTGCAGATGGAAACTCCTAAAACAGTTTTATATAAAAAAGCAGAAATTGCAGATGTGAATTGTTATTATAAAGAACAGCAAGATTAAATTATGTTAAAAATTAGACCAAAGGAAAACAGAAAATGAGGTGATTCTTGGCAAAAAGCCGTGAGATCTGGATCAGATTATGGGTTTTGAAATACAGCTAACTCTGAAATGTTTATAAATGTCCATTTGCTACCAACCCTCTCATGGAGACTAGGTATAGACTACAAACATATAGTCAACATAGGAGTATGATAGGAAATGCCACTAAGAATGTAAAACAGTAGTAACTCTGTCATATATGTAACATGCATGAAGGGAAAAGAATGGCAAGGGAGTCTTGCACAAATGAAACAGCCACTTCAATTCAAATAACTACACTGAGGGTATGTATTTTATAATTTTAATTTCAATAACTTCCCTTTACAATGCCATTAAATAAAGCAGAATAAATCAATAAAAAATAACTAACATATAGATAAGAAATCTTTCAGTTTCATGTAAGTCTAATTAAATTTCAAAATCCTTAAATACAATTAAAAACAATCATATTCTACAATTTAATGTGAAATCTAGTAAATAATTTTCCTCATAATTAAAAAGTCAATCATTATTTGAGGATTTTTTTATATATATATACTTACTTATTTTCAAATGTTCTAGGAAACTACTACCAGGAATTTCAAGTAGATGTTCCAGTGAGAAAACCTGTTATAAAAATTTTAGGAAAGTGCAATTTTAATAAGGACTCTGTTATCCTCAGTTTTTCTTTTTGGACCCATTATAATGTTGAGCTAAAAATAATAGACTGCCAGTTATTTTTCCAGCAAAAGTGGGTTGATCTGGGATCAGCAAATACTTGAAATTCAGGGTCTTTAATCATGGAGAGACCCATGCAAGTCCCCAGCAAAAATGGAAAGGAGAACTCTTTTATAGAGGGGGAAAGGGAGTTGGGAGAGCTAATAAAAAGTCCATGGCTTTTGGTTGGCTGAGTTGTGACCAGGAAAGAAGAGGGAGTCTTTCTTCTTCCTGTTGGGCTCTGCTATCCTAGTCAGGCATGAGGGCTTACCCTTCTGATCTCCAGACTTTAAGTGAGGTTTCCTTTTATTAAATTTTTACAGTAAGAAAAACATAGCAGTGGTTTGCTGTTCTTCCAAGAACTTTTGTCAAGAATATCAATATAATTACTGTACTTTTATTTCCATTAAATCATATAACTGATCTCCCACAGTAGGGAGGTACACCTGTTCTTCTCAGTTATGCTCCTATTACTTAAACGTTTCTTATTCATATGTATTATTAATTACTTTAAATTAAATTGTATAGACAAGAAATTTTGTAGTCATATATGTGGCTGTCTTTACCTGTTGCCAATATGTCACACTTAATCCCCAAAACATATGGGAGTTTTTGATTAAATTTCTTGTGGGACAGTTTTCGAAACTGTGAAAATGAGTAATCATTATGTTAATAATAAAAATAACAAAATTAAGTTAGATTGTTATTTTTTAAATGCCTTCATGAACATTATTTCTACCCCCTCTCCATTTCTCTCTCTCTCTCTCTCTCTCTCACACACACACACACACACATGCACACACACTCACATGCACACACACGCACACACACACACACAAAGAGAGACATTAACCTCTATTTTACAAATGGAAAATCATGATCAAAGAGGTCCAATAATTTGAGTAAACTCAAATCACACCCAGGAATTCAGATAACAAAATATGATATGTTTTCAGAAGAATACTGCTGATGTTTTGGATTGTTTCTTTTGGCAAGGGATACAGTAAAATATTAATTCAAAATGAATAAAACTTAGTTCTAGCATCGTTGATTAGTATGTTGTTGTGCCTACTTTGAAAACTGTAATATATAATATAATACAATATAATAATATTATTGCATACAATAATATTAAATTGTAATATTTTAAAGGATCATACACATTTATTGGTAATCATCTTTGTAAAATTTTGAGTATAGAAAATGTAACAGAAAAGAATTAATAGAAAATAAATTAAAATAGCAAACTATTATTTTGTAAAAGACACTATTCACATGGTCAGTCTTGAAAGTTCAGATTTTTTTTTTTAAACATCTTTATTGGAGTACAATTGCTTTACAATGTTTTGTTCATTTCTGCTGTATAAGAAAGTGAATCAGCTATATGTATACATATATCCCTATATCCCCTCCTTCTTGTATCTACCTCCCACCCTCCCTATCCCACCACTCTAGGTGGTCACACAGCACCGAGCTGATCTCCCTGTGCAATGCAACTGCTTTCCACTAGCTATCTATTTTACATTTGGTAGTGTATATATGTTAATGCTACTCTCTCAGAAAATTCTGGGATTTTAAACTATTAACAACCTGCATAAAGTAAACTTTGGTATAAAATTAATGTTTTTAAATATGTAGAAAAATAACTAAAGCCTATATTATGCTATATTATGAACTAATCTTGAAAACTGAAAGGAAACTGAATCTCCAGAGTTTTACATGAATCTTTTTGTAACTGTTGGAGATATTTCAGTAATTTTTACTGTCTTAATCTGCCATGTTGTGACTCTTGCCAAAATGGGTTTTTACTCACTGTAGCTAGTTACAAGTGGTGGTTTATTCTTTCATCAAATATTGTATATAATGTCCATTTTTTTCAGAAGCATATATCTTTCCATATATGATTACTAGTTCAGAAAATGAAGAATTTGTATGACAGTATTCCAGTATTAACAATGGGTCCTGGGCTTCCCTGGTGGCGCAGTGGTTGGGAGTCCGCCTGCCGATGCAGGGGACACGGGTTCGTGCCCCTATCCCGGAAGATCCCGCATGCCGCGCAGCGGCTGGGCCCGCGAGCCATGTCCGCGGAGCCTGTGTGTCCGGAGCCTGTGCTCTGCAACGGGAGAGGCCACAGCAGTGAGAGGCCCGCGTACAGCAAAAACAAACAAACAAACAAACAAACAAAAAAAAAACAATGGGTCCTTAGCAGAAGATTGTTTGTATTGTTTATAAACATTTTGTAAGCATTTCTTCATTTAAACTCTATAGTCTTATATGAGCACACCTTCATTACCATGATTATAAAAATGAGGACATTTTGACAGGGAGAGTGCAAATATTTGTCCAATATCACACAATTATATAAATGTGGTACCTTCCTTCTTTAAAATTCTTCCTACTAAAGTTTCTCAATTCTCCTCTTTGCTAAGTGGCACAAATGCCACTCCTTTTAGGTACCTGAAACCAGTATGAAATGTCTACTAGGAAATTGTATTCAATTATAATTATATAAGCCTATACTATTCTAGCTTCCATGAGACATTCTCAAATGTAGTGATATTTTTCATACTTCTTATATATTGGAATTTCAAGTAGTTCCATAACTGTCCATGAAAATAGACTTTATTAGAATTTTTTATACTTTAGTTGTATCTGGTTAGCCGCGAATAGAGATATAGTGAGTAAAGTGTAAAGATAGTTATCACAAAGTCCAATTTTTTTTTTTTCTCAGAAAGGAATCATCAGACTCTTGGACACCTATAGGTATATATCCCAGGCTTAACTAGTTCTGTATTATGTCCTTTATATTTAAGGGTTTCATTTATAGCTAATATAAGTATGAAAATGTGTTTGAGTGTATTTGAGAGAGAGAAAGAGATTGAGATTGAAAAAGAAAAAAATATACATAACTAGATCTTTAGGATGTTCACATTTTATACCCAATTTATTCAATTTTAATATATTTATTTGAATTTGTGTTTGTGACTACTCAACTTAGCAGAAAAACAATTGTATTAATTGCATCATCTATGAGAAAAGATAAAGGGAGATTTAAACTACAGATGTTTAGCTTATGTAAGGCAACAGTCAAAAGTTGTCCAGCTTTCTCTGTGAAGAAAGGTATCACTTTGAGAAAAGCAGTGAAACCACTGAGACATAATCAACCTACATGAAACTTAAAGAAACTCTGTTAAAATTCAAATAAACTCTTCCACTGAAGTCAACACCCATACAAGAGTTGAAAGCACACACTTGGTGGCTACAAACCATAATCTGCTAAAATAACACTGTTACCATAATTTTCATTTTATTAGCTTTGTATATAATTCGTAATTTTATTTAAGTTCATGGTTGAAATGAATATGCAAGCCTATGATATGTATGCCAAATTTTATTTTTATGCATGTTAAGTAATATCATGGAAATTTTGGTAACATTTTGAAAATTTAAATCAATAATTGGAGTCTCTAAGAATTTTCTCATTAATAGTTTTTAATCATATTAAAGAAATATTGATATAGTCTAAATTAACAAATTAATAATATTTATTGTAAAATACTGTGTTACATATCTTGCTTTATTCACTTAGTACATATACACGTATTTCAAATATCAACAAGTAAACATTTACTAAATTATCTATAATGTAAATTAATCAGAGTCACACAATCTCTCCATCTTACAATATTTAAGCTTAAACTCTGAAGATTAGGGACTTGTCTGAAGTGAAACAAAATTATGAAAGAGCAGGGACTGGAACCCATATCTCCTAATTCATAATTCAATATGCTGCTATCACTGTCAGCTTGTACCTCTTAGCATTATTAATTTCATAAAAAATAAATGTAATGTATGAAATAATTATAGTAGAAAAATTGCCAAACCTTCATGCTAAATACTCTTCTTATGACTTTTTCCCTCATGGTGTCTAACTATGAAGTTTATCCATATATTTTCATTGTACATTTGTGCATTCCACTCTTCAGAGTGTCATGTATATTCCATTTATTTCATTTTACTTCCAACAGATTAAGTGTGGCTCAGTCACAGTGTGGTTGTGGATGACAACTCCACTGCATATTTAAGAGAAACTTGAACAATGTAAATCAATTATACTATTTTCCATGTTAAAGAATGAAATCTTGACATCCTCTGTAATGACCATGAGAAAATTCCCCACCGATATTTTAAAGCAGAGCTGGCTCAAACTCATATTCTGAATGTTTGTTTGCAATGCCAGCTGATACATCGTGGTTTCTATGACAATTTGAGTTCTACAAAGATGGTGTTTTAAGCACCCTAAAATACCCTTTACCCACCCTAAATGTTTGCTCTAGCCACAATGAACTACCTTTATTTTTTAATTTATTTTTAAAATTTTATTGAAGTATAGTTGATTTACAATGTCATGTTAGTCTCAGGTGTACAGTACAGTAATTCAGTTGTGTATATATATATATATATATATATATATATATATATATATATATGCATTATATATAGCCTTTTAATATTCTTTTCCTTTAAAGGTTATTACAAAATATTAAGGATAGTTCCTTGTGCTCTACAGTAGGTCATTGTTGTTTATTTTTTGTATAGTATTGTGTGTATGTTAATCCCAACTGAACTACTTTTACTTAAAATGCCATGCTCCAAATTCCTCAATGACTTTATTAATTTTACATGTTAAAGGCATGAATTTCTGATCATTCCACTTCCAATTTCCTGATAAACATCTGCATAAATTGTTAAACATATCAGATGTCACAAGCTATAATATGTCTTTAATTCATGGAAGTCCAAAATATGGGCCGGTTCTTCTTTGATGCCAAAACATTTCATAGAGTCATCACCATATTACACCAATATTTGTACATATTTATCAGTATTAACTGACCAAATAAATCATGTAGTTCACCTGTTTTACTTCTATCTGCTGTATCAGAATATAAACCTTTCAGACTCTGATACTGTGCCTTATTCATCTTGGCATTTCCAGTGCCTAGTCTAATGCTTAGTAGAAACGAAAAGTTAAAATTTCCATAAATTAATCAATATGACTCAAACTGGAAATTTTGCTTTAATGCTGTAAAAATGATGGCAATTTGAATGTATAGCTCTAAAAGTTACATCACTTCTCATATGTAGAAACTAACAATATCTAAAACAATGTCTTAATTATTAATTTATGTAAAGGTGCTGGATAAAGCCAACAAGTTATTTTTATTTGATATTTCCTTGTTTCTTAGAAATCCTCTTGTTGTTAATTTCAAAATTACAAAAGAAGGAGCAAAGATTAGATGAAGTAGATAAGGTGGAATTCACCATTGTAAACAAAAGTTTATCATAACTGAAGATGTCTTAGGATTTGAGGACAAGATATCTAAGATAACTAAATTAATTTAATAAATATATCAATGTCCTATTATACTGCAGTAAATTTGATCCAAAAATATAATTCTTTAAAATGCAGCATCTATAACTGTGAGATCCACGGACAGACCTGAGCTGAAAATCAGTGAGAGACTGAGGTTCTGGGCCACCTGGCTGTTTATCAAGCTTCAATAACAGTAGGGATGATTCTGGTTCCTAGGTTAGTGCAAGCTTTCAGGTCAGTGGTAATAATCCTAATAATCTTCTGGTTGGTTGTCCCCATTTTAGGGTGATTAAACTAGAGACGCTCAAAATGGAAACCCACTCTCTACCTCCACTCTAGAGGAAAGATTCTGTTATTTGCCCACATGATAAGATAAGATAAGATAAGGATCTTATGATAAGATCCTTCGAATCAACTCTTCTAAGAACAAGGGCTGGATGGAGAATGAGAGACAGGTATGGATCTCATTATACAAGACTTTTTTTGTAATGGTGGCTCACATTAGCTCAGCTAGCCACTGTCACTGCCACTGCATTGATTATGTACCTACTAGATTTTGGCAATTAATAAAACTAGGATCATGGGAATGCAGTAGGAAGAAAGAAAAAAAAAGTTTCTTACCTTACAATTTTTCAATCTTCCCAGAAGACAGGAGTAATATACTAACACAAAGAATGAATTAAGGCCGCCATTCAAATTTGCAAATGTGAAGTATTGTCTATGAATGCAGTGATTTACCTAACCGGAGCCAGAGAATGTTGTTTAAGCAACCGTCTGAAGACTGAGTAGAAGTTAATAAGGTGAAGCACAGAAGAAGTGCGTTATGAAAACCATAAAGAAGGAAGGGACTAAGCATAGGAAGTTTAGTGTTTCTGGAGCAAAAATACCAAGAGAAATAATAATGGAAAATGAGGCTGGGATAAGCAATGCATGACTGGTATTTGAAATTAAAAACAAAAATATGTGGGCTTTCTGGAATACAAGGTATTCTCAGTGGAGCATCTCCCAGCCAAGCAACAATTAAACTGGTAAAAATCATTTCAAGTCTGTGGAAATTGTCCTAAGAAGATACAACAAATAAAGAAATACTCTACTAAATCTTGACTGGAGCAGCAAGAATTTGTGGAATCTGAGCGACACCTTGTCCCCCCCCCCCCACCATTACCACTTAGTTCTACATTACAGAAGCCCAACCCTAGGTGCTCTACTCTAGGCAGGTGTAGCCAAGAAGACCTGGGGTCACTGTCTTCCTAGTTCCCAGAGAAGGGCTATGCTTTCACCTCTGGAAAGAGAGTCTGCCCTTTTTTCTCATCACACCATCCAGCCCCCTGCTACCAAAGCTCTATTCCAGATAGGTGAGGCAGAGAGGAAAAGATCCCCCTTCCTTTATGTCCCTGCTGATAAGAAGTAAACTCTTCCTTAGGGATTGCATCCTGAGAGATGCCAGAATTCTTGGGTCTTGATTGCCAATGCCCCAGCCTAAGCATAAGATGGAGGTTTCATTAGAGAAGGGGCAATGCAGAAAAAGCAGGGGCTACACTCTCAGAAGTACTCACTCTTAGAGCAGGAGTATCACTGAGGAAAGAGGGTCCCCACCTGGAGCTCTGGTGCAGTAGCAAGGGGTTCTGCCCATGGGAGAGGCAGACCATAGCACAAAGTGTTCTACAGCTTTGCCTGAGGGCACTGACTTTATTGGGACAGAGAATGGACAGTTCCATGCTTAAAGCTATTATCAAAAATAATGGATATCTGGGTGAATAACAATTACAAAGAGGCTACTAGGTTCATAATCCAAGCAAACAACAGAGCAGCCAGAAGTTTAATAGAATTTTCTGGGTGAGACAGCTTAGAAGAGCCCTCCTGGAATCCTGAGCAGCTCTTGGGCTTGGGAAGGCTGTGTGCAAGTGCTGGGTTACACCCACTCAGAGTGCTTAGATCAGGACATGGGGTGAAATGGTAGACATTCTCCAAGCCACAAGCAGACCCATAACACAGGATGGAAGCTTCACTGGCACAAGGGGTTTAAACACAACTGCTAAGAAGACACTGACTGAACAATTAGCTACTTTAGTCCAGAGGTGATGCGTAGAGTAGTCAAGTTTAAAAATAAAATAACACTTATCCCCAGCAGTCTGGAAGACTGGCACACCCCCTCCAAGGAGCGACCAGAGAGGGGAATCTCTGAGCTCTGTGTTATATAACAGTCTCTAGTCAGATGTCAGCCAAGAGTACTTCACCTCCCTGAACACTGTTTACATCCTCCAAGCCACAAACACATCCAACAGCAAAGCGTAACAATCTAACTGGTTAAGGGGACTTAAGCAAAACTTCTTCCCACAAAATGGCACATACCTCATCCCCACCCCCCGGGGACAATCTCTAGGTAGCTCAGCTAAAAGATAAAAAAAGAAATGGGCGGAAATCATATGAGCAGGGACACCACTGTGGGGAAAATGTACTTCACAGAATTAATTTAGGCAAGTCACTAAAATAAATCAACAGGCAAACAGCAATAATAACAACCAGCAGGTGGAGGAGTGGGGTCCATATTGAGGTGCTACAACATATTATCTGAAATGTCCAAATTGAAGCAAAAAAAAATATGAGAGATGCAAAGAAACAGAAAAAGGTTACCCATATACAGGAAAAAGCAAACAGTAGAAACAAATGGTGGATTACACCAACAAAGACTTCAAAGCAGCTATTATAAAACTGTTCAAAGACTAAAGGAACTAAGATTAAATAATTCAAAGAAGGCATGATGACAATTTTCATCAAATAGAGAATATCAATAAGAGATAGATACTATAAAAAAGACATGATGGGAATTCTGTTGCTGTAAAGTTTAATAATTGAAACTAAAAATTCACTAGAGGGGCTGAACAGTACTGACACATGTGCAACATGGCTCAGTCCTGAAAAAAGTACACTAAGTGTGAGAGAAAAGTCTCAACACCATATATGTTGTGATTCCATTTATGTGAAATGTCCAGAGTAGGCAGATGCATAGAGGCAGAAAGTAGGTTAGTGGTTGCCCAGGACTTTGGGGTGTATAATCGGAATTTTTCCTTGCCAAAATTCATATTCTGAAATCCCAACGCCCAGTACCTGAGAATGTGCCCTTATTTGGAAATAAAGTATAGTGCTATCCTTGCTGGGATACCAGAAAGGACATTAGGTAAAAACTAAGTAAAACTGAATAAAATATGGATATTAATAATAATGTATCAATATATTTTCATTAGCTGAGACATGTAATATACTAATGTACAAGACTAACAAGAGAGCAGGGATTCCCTGGTAGCGCAATGGTTAAGAATCCACCTGCCAGTGCAGGGGACACAGGTTTGAGGCCTGGTCTGGGAAGATCCCACATGCCGTGGAGCAACTAAGCCCATAAGCCACAACTACTGAGCCTGCGCTCTAGAGACCATGAGCCACAACAACTGAGCCTGCATGCCACAACTACTGAAGCATGCACACTTAGAGCCTGTGCTCCACAAGAGAAGCCACAACAATGAGAAGACCGTGCACCACAACGAAGAGTAGCCCCTGTTTGCCTCAACTAGAGAAAGCCTGCATGCAGCAATGAAGACCCAACTCAGCCAAAAATAAATAAATAAATAAGTAAACCTTGCTTAAAAGATAGAGGAAACTGGGTGTGGGGTACAAGGGAACTCTCTGTACAATTTTTACAACTTTTCAATAAATCTAAAATTCTGAAATTAAAAGTTTATTTTAAAAATGAGTCTAGGGATGGAATGGGGGGTAGATAATCCTGAACATTTTGGGGCATGTTAAAAAATTTGAACTTTAAGAATTTTGGAAAATAACTGAAATATTTAAATTATAAGAAAGCTACATAATCATTTTTGATTTCACTCATCCAGAGAGGAGATATCTGTGGTGCCTGGGGGGATAAATAAATAAATAAATAAATAAATAAATAAATAAATAAATAGATAGATAGATAGATAGATAGATAGATAGATAGTTCTCCAGAATTTATTTTTAAAAATATTATATTTGTTAACTTTAAGGAAAGTAAAACATATTTTGGCACCACAATTCAAGAAATAGTAAATTAAAATGAACAGCAATACCTAAATCACAAGATAGAAAAAAAAGAACGAAAGAAAGAAAGAAAGAAGAAAGGAAAGAAAGACAGAAAGAAAGAAATAAAGAAAGAAAGAAAGAAAAGAAAAGAAAGGAAGAAGGGAAGGGGTAGTACGTGTTATTGGTAAAAAGTCCTGGGATAGAATTAGAAAACCTGGTTCTACTTCTTGATTGGAGGTTAAGTTTTGTTACTAAAGTAATGGACACATCTGGATTCAAAGCACAACAGGGATGTTTTCTATGAAAATGTTGGCTCTCACTTCATCCGTTAAAGTTTTCGTTTCTCCCAGACCACATGTGGCTTGTAGATTTAGTTCCCTCCCTTTGTTCAAACATATGTATATGGTTCTGAGTGTCTTGAACTCTGATTCCCACCCTTGGTCTTAATGCTAGTCTTGAGTTCACAAGTCATGTGGTAGCTGATTAAAACTCAACAACAACCATAAATCCAAACAAGATTAGTATGAAAAAATCATGAGAGTATATGTATCTGAATCTAGCTTACAGAACTATTTAACTTCTCTGTTCCCTCATGGCCCCAGCAGAGCTTTTCAATGAATAAAAACAGAAAAATTCAAAGGATTTGAGTAGAGAAAAAAATATTTAAAAAGAAAAAGAGAAAATACATGTTGTTTTTTCTGCCTTTACTTCCAAAAGTGTTTCTCTCATTTGAGTAAAGATATGAAATCCTGAGCAGTTTCTGCAAGAAGAGGTTAACCAATCCACCTACAAGAGGTTTAATCAGTCACCTAGCTAGAGATTATATAGGACTCTTCATTGTATTAACACTGCTTCCAGGAGATGCTTAATGGGAGCTTCCTGTGAGTGGGGTGATTTGTTTTTTAATGGAGAATTTATTAGAAGAAATTGAGAAAATATTTAAACCCAGCTAGGCCAAAATTAACTTCACCTTTTATCACCTATCCCCCCCCTTTTTTTGACACTATTTCAGTGATAATATAACTCACCCAAGTGTCATGCTGGCCTCAAAAACTCGTGGTCATTCTGGAATGACCCCCTCTCACTCACAGTCAGTCATTTATCAAATTTGCTTTAACAAACATTTAAATCACTCTCATATTCATTCTCTCCAGAAATACTGGTGTTTCTTATGTATAGGCCTACATACATCAGTTTTCATTTTGAGAATTGAAACAGCCTCCAAAGAGATTTTCCTGTCCAGAATCGAACATGCTTCCAATCCAATTCCACAGTGTTGCCAAAGGAATCTTCCTAAAATGCAAATCTGGCTTTTTCACTCTGTTGTTTAATAACACTCTCTGATTCTTCTTAACCCAGAATTACATTTCACTCTTTCAGAAGAGGATGTGGAGTCTCTATGTGTGAAGATGGCCAGTGTCTACCTCCCTTGGCTTATCTACACATATAAAAATTGTAGTTTGTAGGAAAGAAAATGCAGTTTTATTTTTATGACTTCTGTGACTTTTTTTCTCTAGTCTATGATGCTTTTATATACATTTTGAATTTAGCTCAAGTACTCCCTTACTTCTAAAGCCTGTATACACTTCTTCTCCTACTAATAAATATATTTTATTACATGTAACTGATTTATGTTTTTAAGGAATTGGATAAAAACAAAACAAATAAATGAGACACATTTTAAAATATTCATATGTAACAATTTTAACAGTCCCTATAGGAAATGCAAGATATTCCAAGGTATCTTAACCTACTCAGGTTGCCATACAAAATACTACAGACTGGGTGCCTTAAACAAAGAGTTTATATCTTCCAAGTTTAGGAATCTGAAAGTCTGAGATCCAGGAGCCATCACAGCTTGGTTCTGGTGAGAGCTCTCTTCCTTTCCTGCAGGACCTTGTATTCCCCTGTGTCCTCACCTAGGTTTCCCTGGTGGGTGCCTATGAGGAGGGGGAAAGAGAGAGATTGCTCCCTTTTCCCTCTTTATATAAGCTCACCAGTCCTGTTGGATTAGGGATCCACTTTATGATCTATTTTTATCTTAATTACTTCCTAAAAGCCCTGTCTCCAAATACTGCCACATGGGAGTTAGGGCTTCAACATATGGATCTGGGAAGGAAAAAAGTTCCATCTGCAGCTCAAGCGAAACACATTGGATATGTCAGATTTTGTGGTTTCTGCATCCCTCCCTGTTTCTAAATTGACAGCATCCTGTGATTACTTTTGTACGTGGGCTAATATCTCTTCTCCAGCTGATTGTTACTTGCTTTGCCTGCCTTGTGACTCAAGTTGGTGACATTATAACATGTGATTTCATCAGTCTAGGCTTCCTCAGAGGCCAGGTGACACTCTAAGTGACTCAACTTCTCCTAGTCACTGATCTGTAATGTATTCTTCTGTGAGACTCTCCTGAATAATGTGTCCACCCTAGCTCTGCAGAAGGGTCACCTTGCCCTGGAATCGAAGACCCTAGGACAAGCCTACTGGTTCTCAATCACAGATGCCTCAGAAGAATAAAACAGACCTTCTCTCCTCACTGTACTGCAAACAGCCTCCCAGTTTCTCTGCCTTTCCTTATTGTTCTGAGGAGTTTTATCAATATATATTGGCCTGCTTAAAATACCATATTTAATTTCTCTGATATTGTGATTGCTGCTTAGTTTTTATTCATTCGAGGTTTATGACCATCCTTCTTTGGTTTTGGCTGAAATTGGCTATGTTAGAGGCACTTGTTTTAAACTTAATATGTATAGAGTTTTGTGGGGTATTTTTTAAGATTATGAGACCACTTCCATTCTGTTAGTGATATTTAAACACATTTTATACTTTATATAATAGAAGACACTTAGCCATTTTTTATATGTCTGGTGTTTGTTAATTCACAAGCCATAATATCTTCTTACTGTATTTTGAACTATCATCGATTTTCTCTTAGAAGTATTTTTTAATCAGGGATCCAACTTAGATTTACTATACTAGAAGCCATCTCTTCTCATCTAGCCACACTGTATCCAATTTTTTATCAAAGGGATTAAAATAAAGGTTAATAATTTCATTTAGAGTAAATTTATAATTTACTTTTAGTTCTAGATTTGTATTTTATTTCATATTTGTTATGATAGTTAATTTTACATGTCAAATTGGCTGGGCCATAGTGACCAGATATTTGATCAAACATTATTTTGGATGTTTCTGTCTGGATGCTTTTGGATGAGAAGTTTTTCTTTGAACAAATGATCATTGATGTGTCTTTCTGATGAAATAAACAATTATTAGGTATAACTATGCATAAACTGCAGAGTCTTTCAATAATACTTATGATTGTTCATTATTAGCCCTATGTATTTTATCATAAAAATACTTCCACACATAATTATAAATGTATAAATGATGCATATTTATTTAAGCTATCATTATTATAGAAATCTATACATAAAAAATAATACATTAAAATATAGCAGTATATTATATACTATATTAAAGGATCTTCACCAAGTATTATAGATCTGTCAAATAATGTTAGATAAATAGTTTAGCATTATTATACTATATAATAAATGCAATATAGTTTATATGTAATACTTGCAAAGGATATAATATTTTCATGATTTTACCCCCAGATTTTAGTATAGTAACTGGTATGTAAATAGTGTATTAGATTTAGTTAAAGACTAAATGAATGAAAAAGTAAATACACAGGTTGGAATAAAAGTTTAAGCATTTAACAAAAGCCAGTAAGATATTTACTGGCTCATCAGCTCATCAGCTTTTCCCCAAACTCATAAAAAAATTGGCGTTTTAACTGTAAATATTACCTCAATTATGAGAAATCAAAGAATTTTGTCTTATGTTTTATGATCTGTAGTAATTTAATAAAGGTGGACATTTTCTTTTTGGTGACTATATTCACATCCACAGTTCTGATAGTTTAAACCATGCATTGATGTGCGCACACACAAACTCACACACACAGATTTAACTCTGATTGCTTGGGAATATTTCTCTTAGAACTTCTGAAAAGAAAACGCTTGAGAAACTGTATAATATAATTTCCCATATATTCTACTGGCCTTGTTTATTTACATAGTGTATTTTATAGGTAAAGCAGAAGTGAATACAGAGCATTTTTGTAAGAAATGTAAACATCTAAATATTGTCTTTCAGCTTTACCACATAGATTAGACTTATGAACTGCTGCATGAGTTTTCCAGCTTACTATCAGGAGAACCTTTTCTGTTCTTTCACCCACAGCATTTTGGAACCATTCACATTTTTGACTTGTAATTTATTATGTCTCCTCATGATTTAAGATTGCTTTTTGTCTTTATATCAAATAACTAGCTGCAGGTTCTTTGGTAACTAAGGATTTTAAGAAATCATAAATATATTATATGATTGGAGTCTTTCAAAGGAGGCAATATCTTTTCACTAAGGAGATATTAACAAATGTTTTATTGTTAAATCTAATTACAGAGCAACACACCAGAAAATAAAAATGGGTTTATGCATATAATTTTCTGACAGCTTAAAAGCAAAGTCATTCTTTGTCGTTCATCCTTTTGCATATTCAGTGTCAAGGCAAAAAGCAAAATGAAATCTACAACACTCATAGACTTCATTGGGTTTGAGCTCACCTCATGATTTCCTCTGCCAACACAAGAAAATGTTACCCTATGAATCTCTCCTTTGAGAGGATGGAATTTACCTTACACATACTGCTTTCAGAATTTAACTCTTTTAGTCATTGGACTTCATGAAAATGAGCTGGTTTTGTTTGATTTCTTGATTTTGTCTGCTTTCTTGGTTTTGTCTTGTTTAGTTTTAAGGATCTCTACCATTTTATCTTCTGAATATATAATATATATGAATATATATTATATATGTATGGGCCTATGGTATTAAATATGTATGTATGTGTATGCATACACATATACATGTATGCAGTTTTCAAGTTGAAATTTTTAAAAATTTTCCCTATGAAATATATATTTAATTTTTGCTTTTCTTAAATATTTCCAGTACCAGTGAAATAACACTTAGTAAGAGTTAAGTCACTGACCTATATAATAATATTTTTTTTTCAAAAACAATGATAGCTTGGACACACATATCACTACTGAAAAATTTTACTTACATAAATAATACATAAATAATGTATAGTCCAATTCCAGGACTTACTCTCTAAGAAAGATATGACTCAAAGGAACATAATTTTGTATCAACATTGTAACTCTCGGGTGTGTGAAAATGTCCTCCACATGTGAGGTAGGCCAGTCATTCAAATCTAAGGAAATCCAGGAAATAGATCTATGGAAATAAAATTTGCCTTTTTTGATAATTATATTTAACCAAAGTAGTTTATTTTGCTATCTTAAAAATGTTTTTTAAGAGTTGGAGATTCATAACTAATATCTAATTGAAAAAGAGGTATTAAAACTTATGATGCTCTATTGCAATAGTCTTTTGGAGGAAAACATGACTAATTGCATCAATAAATTTATCTTATTATATGATTGCTAAATCCACGTAGTAGATGACTCAATGCTTTGTTATTCACCAATTATTTGTATTTTTTTTTTCAGTTTTGGTTTTAAAATCTTTCCAGATATGGAACAAGACACAGGAACATAATGTAATTAATCTAGGAGAAAATTATATGATAGTAAAGTAAAGGCAAGAACTGTGGCTCATTCTGTTAAGAACTTGATCATTTAATTTAGCTTTAGATTGCTTCTATTGTGTTATGAGAAGAGCAGATGTTTAAACAGCAAGTAGCCTCTGATGCATTCTATGCTTTGTTACTCAAGTGGCTATTGTACAAATATTCTCTTTTCATAGTTAATTAACCTGCATTCTTCCTACCAACTCTTCAATCTTTCCTTTATTCTCATTTCTCCTTATGACTTAGATTACATGGTTGCTGATTTTAATAATACTCCTCTAAGATTCCTTGATGATGTATGTACGTGTCACAGATCTCTGGAAAAATCTGGCTGACACTTTATTCTGTGCCTTCAGTTGGGCAGTTACATAAAACTATATTATTTCATAATAAAGGAGAATTCTCTTAGAATAAATCCATGATTCTCAATCTAAAATGGACCCACAAACTACTCGGATATCATACTAAGCTTCTGAGTTTTAATAGTCATTTTCCTAAATAATTTTGTTCACTTTTCTTTACCTTCTTCTAATTTTTGCTGTTTGCCACCCAGCACCAATCTTAGAAAGAAAGGACGATCATTGTCCATGAATTGCTTCCTCTTCTTCCCATCAGGCTGTAGAATAGGATGGCTGAATTTACACCCTCCTGCACCCGGCCTTCTGTTCAAATTCAAGGGTCTTCTTTTCTTATCTTCAATCTAATCTCCCTGAGGGCTCTGGAGACTGCTGCTTTTCGTCTGCATCTTTGTTTATTAATAATACATTTTCTCATCGACATATTGATTTTTCTCCAATAATTTTATCCTTTCTAACAGCTTTTAGTCATGCTTAAATTGCTACCATTATATAACACAAGCACACAAAGAACAACCCCTTTTGCCATATTATCTCCCTATAAATCTTTTCTTGCTCATGGAAAAACGTATTCAAATTCTTGTCTACAATTTCTGTCTTCTTCCTTTGCCTCTTATTCTTCAGACCACTTAAAAATGACTTCCTCCCCCATCACTGCACTCAAATGATCTATATCTTGCCAAATAAAATGGACATTTTTCAGCTTTCTTCTTATGAGACATTTCAGTAGCATCTTTTTATTGTGATGCATGAAATAAGCCAGACACAGGAAGTTATGGAGATCAAATATACTATATAGTGACTATAGTTAAAAATACTGTACTGTATCGTATATTTGAATTTTCTAAGAAAGTGAAACCTTAGTGTTCTCACACACACACACATACACACACACAATGGCAAAGAAAATAGTAAGTATATAAGGTTATGGATATGCACATCATGTTTATTGTGGTGATCATTTTACAACTTATACATACATCAAAGCATCAAGTGTCCATCTGAAATATACACAATTCCTATTTATCAATTATAACTCAATCTGAAAAACAAACAAAAAACACCCTTTTGTTCAGTTATCTCCCTTTAGTTTCCAAGAAACAGTGTTGTTGTTTTTTTGTTTGTTTGTGAGTTGTAGGAGTTATTAACATATTTTAGATATGAAGTCCTCATCAAGGATATGAACTGCAAATGTTTCTTCCAATTCTGAGTTGCCTTTTCACTCTCTGGACCTTTAAAACATCAGTTTTTAAAGTTTTAAAGCAACATTAAGGAACTTGCTTTGTTCTCCTTTTTTTCACCTCCTTCATTGACTTTTAAACACTATGACAGGTTTTTTACTTTTCTTAGGAATTTACCAAAATATTTGAGTAGTATCTAACACTTTGGGGGTTGATAACTATGTGATAGCATTTGTTTAAGGTCTCTTTTTCTTAATTAACTCTTTATTCTTATAACAAGGATGTGAAATAAGTACTACAATTACTCTCATTTTATGTAAAATTGCTCATCATTTTCTGGTGAGGAAGAGAGGATCATAATTATTTCTCCAAAATCACATAGCTAATTAATGGCAAAGCCAGGATTTGAACACAGAAATTGTGATTCATGAGTCTACACCACTGTGTGTGTGAGTGTGTTAAAATCACATAATATATACCATTTTAACAAATGTACTGTGTACAGTTCTTTTCATTTAGTAAATTCACAATGTTGTACAGCCATCACCACTAGATCCAGATAATTCCATAATTCTAAATGGAGAACTCCTACCTATTAAGCAGTTACTCCTCATTCCCTCTGCCCCAGCACCTTACAACAATTAAACTGCTTTCTCTCTATGAATGTGCCTGTTCTGGACATGCCTATACTCTAGAACATTTCATAAATATGTGGCCTTTTGCATCTGGCTTCATTCACTTAGCATAAAGTTTTCAGGATGCATCCGTCTTGCAGTATGTTTTAGTACTTTATTCATTTTATGGCTGACTAATATTCTATTACTTGGTATACCATGTTGTGTTTATCCATTTATCAGTTGGTGGACATTTAGACTATAGTGTCCTAACCTTTAACTACTGTGTGTAACTCTGCTGAATTTTGTGTAAAATATTTTGTTCGAACAACTTATCAATTCTTTTGGGTATACACCTAGAAGTGGAATTTCTGTGTCGTATTATTTCTCTTAGCACTATATAGCCATCTTAGTTACACTTGCACAGTTATATTTTCATTTTATTCTTATTTTAGATTGATTAATTGGTGCCAAATGTTGCATTCATTTATGTTAAGAATTTTACCCCCTCTACCTGTTTTATTTTTACTTCATGTCTTCATTAATAGCTTTGCTTTCACACTGAAGTCTTCAGACTATTCTGTATATACATTCAACCCCTATTTCCCTTTAACCAGTTTCCCAAGGAAGACATGTGTGGTTCACAAAAGGACCTTTAAAAGGTGATAAACTATAGCAAATGTTACTTAACAAATGAGTCCCAGAGTATGGAAGGAGAAAGTGTTTCTAAGTATTTCTATAAAAAGCATGTCCGGGGTGGGGGGCCGTGAGGGTGTGATGGTGGGTGAACTGGGAGACTGGGATTGACATGTATACACTGATGTGTATAAAAGTGATAACTAATAAGACCCTGCTGTATAAAAATAAATAAATAAAATTTAAAAAAAGCAGGTCCATATTTCATACTGTTTTGCAAACTCAAACTAGCTGAGTACCTAGTACGTGGTAGATGCAGGATGAATGTGCTGAGTGACTGATGGGGGAAAGTTTTGCCAATATTTCTATTCCTGGATTTGGGAGACACTTTTAAAATAAAACACCTCATTCCACAATGCGCTGGAAACCTCATGGAAATTTTTAAACTATCCGTTAAAAGACAGATTTCTTATTTTGAAAAAAATAAATTCTCTAAACTTAGTATAAGAAAGTATAATGCTCAATTTTCTTTCGGCTGCTAAATTTCCAGTGCTCTGCTATGCAGCCCTGTAAACCCTCTACTGTGTCCTACTCAGAGATACAGCTTAAGCTGTGCAATATTCTGCATGGCTTCTTTATCCTCTACTAACAACTGAAATCCCATTTTTTTTTTGGATCTTCATCAAATCTGGTGGATTCACATTTCCTATATCAGTGTATTCCATATGTGTATATACTCCATGAAGCTTTATTTTTTCTTGATAAAGATTATATAAAACTACATGAAGATTATAAGCCCCCTAGTATATTTTATATGCTTCAATTTGTGCAAACTTGGATTATATGTCAATTAAGATACATTGAGATAATAATGAAGAGATGAACACTTCTCTGTCCTCATACTTCTCTACTGCTAATTGGCATTCTATATAATTGTCCTATTTGACTTTTTTGAAAAAAGTTATCTTGATTTCCAGCAATGCTTGCTTTTACATTCTTGACATGTAAAATAATAATAATAATAATAATTCTGCTAGTTCCTTCTCTTCTACCAGGTCTCAGAAAGATGGATTGCCCTAGTCCTGATTCCTCTTCTCTTTTCCTCTAAATCTAGTCTAGAAGATCTTAGTTTGAATTTCCAGCTTATATGCCATCTGTTTTAACAATATTTCTGGTGAGATATTTCTGTAAAACAACCATACTTGAAGCTCTATTACTTAGATCTATAACCATTTATTTGTCTTCCTCATAGACGTCCAGGGTGACTGGGGTGTTTATGCTTCAGGCTGAGGATTGGTTTCAGTGTTATCCCATCTATCTTTCATTTCAGAACCAACAGATACCCAGAATCTTCTAATGGCAAATGGTACAAGCACAAAAAAGATGAGCAAAAGTTCTTGAAGTATCTTAAGACCTGAGCTCAGAACTGGCACAGTGTCATCTCCAGCTGTATTTTGTTTGGTCAAGCAACTCATATGTCCAAACCCAAAATCATACATTTCAAAGCTAAACGCTTACCTCAGTGAAGTATCACAAAATCAGGGAAAGAGAGGATAACTGTGAGCATCAAAACTGTATCAAATCATCTACATGTCAATAATAAAAAAAGAAAGTATTTTTCTCCCATTGATTTCTTTAAGGGCCAGTGTCACACATCTCATTTGATATCTCTATTAGTATAAATATATCAGATCAATTAAACACTCGATACCAGAATTACAACACTGATGTTTCACCACTATCCTTCATACTTGTGCTCACATTCCTCCTGTTAGTACAATAAATTTATATTGATCCACCCAAAAACTGAAGGAAAAAAATAAAGGACTTTTCTTGATATATTCCTCTAACTTAATCCCCACAAACCTAGTGTATTCTATTTTAAAATTTACACTCATCATATTAATTTACTCGAATTTAGCTGTTTCTTCCCTTGTGAAGGTTACTAACGTCTCTCAACTGAGAACTCTCATCTGTCAAAAATGTCTCATAGTTGATCTCCATGCTTCCAATCTTTCCCCTACTATCCATCTTCCACATAAGTCAAGTATTTTTAGTGTGTATTTAAATCAGATAATGCTATTAACCTAGTAGCCCCTCAGCATCCTTAGCATGTCATCCAGACGTCCTACCATGACCCAGGAAACTCTATGTGTTCTTTCCTTGGCTTATTCTCCAGCTCAGGTTTATTTCTCTGCCTGCCCTTCACCCCCTTGAACATGAAGATCATTTGCATTCTTTATTTTTCTAGCATAGAAGGTTTTTCATGTGACCATTCCCATACATTTTCTTGCTCATCAACCACATGTCAACTGAACTATCTCATTCTCAGACCTTCCTTACTAAAGGAGCTCCTTCCCTTTGCTACTGCTACTGTTCATTACATCACCTGCTTCCAGGTCTGCTTTGATTACCACTAAAAATGAGCAATTAGAAGAGGGTACCGTAAATAATTATTTGTATTTAAAAATAATTCCGTTAATAATAATTCATAATATTTAAACACATGAAGAAAAATACATATGTATACACTCTGATATTACGTTTGGCAACTTTTACAGTGAAATATTTAATACATTTTTATAAGTGATAATATAATTTTCAGCATTTTAGATTTACCCCTTTTCTTTGAAAGAGGCATTTCTATCCATGATACACCTGTCTTCATGAAATAAAATTACCATAGATATTAGACTTAAATAAGTGTTTAAAACTGATACAACCTTAATTTATACATGTAAAAACAATCAATAAATTAAGTGGTCTGCTTAAAATGATATATCTAATTTGGATTCTAGCTGACAATCACACGGACACAAATATTGTAAAGATGGACCCCAGATCTACTTAGCGTTCTTCTATTTCTCCTAATCAGATGCAATATTAACTCATTTTGGTTGCCTTGCTCATTAGCCCTGCTTAATGGACCATAAGTATTAAGCAGCTTTGCCAAGGGTCATTCACTCAATAAATCCTAGATTGATTGGTTGATTAGTTGATTAATGTGATTCAGCAATTCACATTTAAATGTAGCTTTAATTCAGATAAGGATTTCACTAATTTTGAGATATATATGTTGCATCTTAGACAAATTGAAAAATGATTTTGACCTTTATTTGCCATAACATATAGGCTGTAAAACTGTAACCAAAAATAAATTCTCAAAAGTACATTTTGATGTTTATAATTAATATACATTAGGATGATAGAATAAGTTAGAGCTCAGTAAATTTTACAGTTTAAGAAGATATGTTTTTGTATTATCTATACACCAGGTACTATTGAGTATTGATCATGAAATAGTTTTAACATTCTTTGTTATGTGTTTATATTGAATTTTATAATGCTTGTTCATACCATCTACTTATTCTACTTTTCACACTCTGTACTATTCTTCACTCAAAATACTCTAATATGAAAAATTGCCTTCACCACTATAACAAAGTGCTACTAATATTACAATGTTTTGAAATTTACACAAATATTATTTATTTTTGACCTATATTTTTTGGTAAATTTACTGTATTTGTCCATATTATTTTTTTATAATGGTAAGATAATTTATAATATTATTTTTCAGCATTTTTATACATTATGCAAATTAATATTTTGTGATACAATGTTTATATTGATACTAAGAAATTGTACATATGAGTGGACATTCACATATTTTGACCTTTTGATGTATAGATATATGTGAAGAGATATACACACCCCATTTGTATAAACTCATTTTACTAATTTAAGACAAATCTCTCAATAAATTACTGTATAATCTAAAACATGAATATGTAAACATAAACCAAAAATTAGTTTAAGTATATAATCTTTGCCTTTTAACCATAATTTAAGAGCTGTGATTATTTTACTACATATTTTAATATATATATATATATATATATATATACATGTACAAATTACAATGTTTTACATGTAATTCTACCTTAGATCACCACACAGACAAAGGAATACTGGTTCTAGAGATTTTAATTCAAATTATTTTAAAAGCAAAATAATATTTTTTTCTCAGAACTCTTAGAAAAGAGCCCTGAAGGCCACTGTGGTGTATGAGCAGAAAGCTTCCATCAGAGGAGCAACAAGTGTGCAGGGGGAGAGACCAGGGACAGTGGTCTCTCCTTTTTCAAATATTATTTTAATATAGTAAATAATTTCAAATTTTCTGTTCACTTTGCATTAATACATATGTATGTTTATCTTATTTTAAAGGGGTATATTCCTAACTATAAAATAACATGTTTAACTGTAAATAACACTTGTATATCAGGATAAATAAGGCAATTTTGAGCAGAGAAATACTAGATAATCTTACCTCTCAGAGAAAACTAGCATTGACATCATACATTAAAACTACTTCAAATAGGCATATAAATCCATGTTTACTTTCCAAAGTTGAAAGGATCCCAAATATTTAAATTGTACATATAATTGTGGGAAAGTTTTCTAATATGCTGAAAGTTTCTTCTAAATCATAGTTTTAAATTGTTCATATTTTTGGGTATAATTCATTTAAGCTGTATAATATGATTTTTTAAATTTCCTTTTTGTATATTACTAAGATAATACTCTTTTTACATAAATCTTCAAGATCACCTCTTCTTGTTTCCTAACAGTGATTTTTCTGGAACAACACTGGCGAATAGAGCTTTTAGTAATGGTCAAAATAATCTATATGTACTCTATTTTTCACTGTACAATACAGTATTCGCTAGCCACATATGGCTATTGATCACTTGAAATGTGACTACCCAGACTGAGGAAGTTGATTTTTAACTTTATGTAATTATAGCTGGTTAAATTTTAAATAGTCACATAGGGACTATCATATGAGAAAGTTCATAGACTACAAAACAGTAGGACAAAAGTATCAAGATTATTTTAGCTGTAATTAAAATTTTGGATTGAGTTGTATAGATCCCAGGTGCCCTCTATTTTCTTCTTAAAGTAAAGTGTCATTTGTTTATTTCTTCCTTTTTGATTCTTCTTACTTCTTCCTGAAAATAACCTGTGATTCTTGTCTTGTACCTCCATAGTTTTTCTTTTCCAATTACCTTATCACACATCATTTAAGCTGAATTTATGGACACTATTCAAATTTTCCACTTACCAAATAAAATGTCCCATCTCCATTTTAATGGCATCATAATGTAACATCATCCCCAACCTTTCCTTCATTGGATCTTTCTGTTTCATCGCAAATATTTGTTGATATTTTTATTCTTCATCTGTCATAGCAAAATTTTCCTCCATAAGTTTTAATGACTGGGTTATTTTTTCTTGATTTTTAATAAACACACTGGTTACTTTACTATTCACTTGTCCATAAACTAGGTACCAGGATCCATCATGACTTGATCTTAGCTAAAGACTGCGCATGTGAATCATATTTAAACCTATTCTAAGTTTCCACTGAGTGATAATTGAGCCTATTATCATATAGACTAGAGGGTAACTTAACATTCAGTGCTCCAGTCCAGTTTTCTGGCAAACCAAGCATTCACCTAAGTGTAGTTCTGCTATATTGCATAGGACTTAACTCCTTCTAGGTCTATGGTTTTGTGCCTTGAGATACACACACACACACACACACACAAAATCACAACCCTGTGTTTGAGCTGCTATTGGGGCTATTCTTACCTCTGCTTTTCTTACAGACATTCACGTCTATCTGTGTTTACCAGGACACATTTCTTAACAGCAAGAAATACTCTGCTTTCCTCTCCTCGGAGCCCTGGTAGTTTCCCTACCTAAATGGATATGGTTAAATGCAAGAATATTTCGGTGAGAATTAAGGTTATAAAATCTATAAAGACAGCCTTGTCTGTCTATAAATGTCTTGTAACTTGGAGTAATGGGACAGTCAGACAGGACATGTATTTTGTCATTTTTATTCATAAAGTAAAACCTAAGGTTTCTAACAATTTTGTTTCATTAAAAATTCCCCTTAGATTATGCCAATAGGCTGTCTTCCAGTGTTTTGTCTGTTACTTCTCAGATCCAAAGTCAGCTTTCTATACTTCTCTCTTTGGTAGCTGTTTTGGGGCTCTGCAAACTGCATTTTCCAGATTTCTTTACCAACTGACTTCCTATTAGTATCTAAAAATAAGAGGGGTCCCCAAGAGTACCAGCAGCAGCTACAGGAGCCTTCCCCTAGGAGGTCTGACTATTTACTCTGTGGGAACCGTCTATGCTTTAAGAGTCTGGTAACCACTCCTCTTCCCCATGTTCCGCTGTCCTTAATGGTGTAGTAACTACTCTTGAAGATGTTACCTTTGGTTACATCAGGGTTCCATTATTATTCTTGGATCTCTCTAAAATCTGTGTAACCGATTTTAAATCCTTCCTTTGATAAATACAAAATCCCTTTGAAATATGTTAGAAAATTATCTAGCAAAATGTATATTCTTCATGCTACAAGTCGTTTTCTATTTTCACAACTCTCAGAGCTAAATTTAAATTTGTATCCACTGTTATCATTTTATTCATTGTTCCTCTCACATGTTTTTGCTTCTATTGAATGCTATTATTTATTTTCTCTTTGCTGCCATACATTTACAAAGCTGCCTTCTTCTTCTTGTGTTCCTACATTTGAGATCATGCCGATTGATTTTATAACATGAGACTCTTCTCCAGTGTTCTCAGTAACTGCAGTTTCTCTTTTATATTATTTGAAAATTATCCTCTAGATTTTAAGTGGAATTATTAAGTGGCATCATTAAACATAATCAATTACACCAGATATTATGTCTGTGTATGTAAGTAGGAAGATAATTTAACCACTATGCAGCCTTTCCTGTATTCTCTCATTATTTAAAAATCCCTAAAGGAGAAGAGACAAATATTCTAATGGGAAAGTTCACATATAATCACTCCAAACAAGCAGTCTGTTCCACAAGGACCCAGATTGAAACAGTATGCCAATAAACTATCATGAGAGGAGGCGTGAGATTATGCATATAATTATTATATGATTTGGCAATTCTAAAGCCTTTACAAAATATAAGAACCCAAGCCTGTGCTTGTGTTTATGTTCTCCTGTTTGGGACGTTTATTTGTTCATAGCATATCTTCCCCTCTCTTTTCTTTTTAGTTGTCATTACTTTCATTCCTCCCTCGATTCGTTCAGTGTTTGGTCTCTCAAATCCAAAGTCCATACCAAGGTTTACAATGGTCCACGTGCTTTGATCACTTCTCTTCTACTATTCTTGTTTGCTCATTTTGCTCAAATCTTACAGGCTTTCTTCCTTTCCCTACATCTTCCCGTGGCTGCTTCCTTCAACTTTATTCAGGTCTCTACTCACTTACTATGTCTCTAGAGAGGTGACACCTGACCACACTATATACGATCCTCCAAGCGTTCCTTGCATATATCTCCAGCAGAATGTAGTGTATGGTATACTTTTTTGGATTTCTTGTCATCCCCACTAACATGTACACTCCATCAGGCAGGATCAGAACTTTTTCTATCCAATCCCCACTGCAACCCCAGTGCAGATAATAGTGCTTGACATGCAATGGAATTTAAGTAAATTAATATTGATGGGAAAATAAATACATAGCATTTAATAGGGCTAGGAAATCCAGCTGAGGACTCAGGGCTATAAATAAAGGAGACTTTTCCTGTACTCTCCCATACCTCTCTCTTATGTTAGAAAAACAGTAATCATTGGAAAGGGCAGGGTGGGGTGGGGTCCGGGCTGTTATGAGAAAGGGGAGAAGGACGGCATGGACAAAACCTAAATGATAGAGTAAGCATCAATGTCTGTTTCATTTTCACATATTCTGTCTTTTCAGATACAGTGAAATTTAGGGATATGTTTGAGTATCATGCTTAGTTCAGTTTACTGAGAATCAAGTAATAAATAGGACTGAGGAAGTCAAAATTAAGAAAAAAAAACTCTACACATTGTGCTTTGCATTTATGACACTCTTTGTATTACTCTCTGATTTATTTATCATGAGCCCCTTGTGAAAATATCAAAATTATTATCTTACTTTGCAGATTAAAAACCAATCTTTTTTTTTTATTTTTTACATTAAAAACGTGTCCATGGAAATAAAAGCAAGGCTTCATTTCAGAAGCCCTGATGCCCTTTAGTAAGACATTGAAATAACATCAACTTAATTGTGGATCATTATCTTATTTGTAAATATTTCCAACCTGTTAGGGCTCATGGAAGTCCTACTTTTCTGGAATATTATGAATAATTTATCTGACACCATGGGAGGGTACAAAAATTCATGATTACAGAGTCATTTTTTGTTTGTTTCTCACTGCAGAATGATTGCTAATTACTCATCTGGGTGCCCAAGGAACAGCATGCATTAGTTATTTATAAGTTACCAATCTAACCCACAGAGTCGCTTATTTCTTTCACTTACTCTGTTTCAACATACTAACACAATAATTTAATGCCTTTAAACTTAAATATTATGTAAAGTATTCTTTCCTGTAGCCTAATCTATATTTTTTTTCAGAAAACTCCAGATCTCTAGCTGTAACTCTCTTAGCATTAGATCACCTATTCATGTACTATAATTACCTGAGTCCCAGTAAATTGAGAATTTTCTCTAGGCTCAGGTTGTCTTACTACCAGTACAGTAAACCAACCCTGATCAATAAATATTTGGAAATGATGGTATTACCATACACAAAATGCTTCTTTCCAAATAAATCATCACTCTATCCTAATGTCTAGCTTATATGTAGAGCCCCCAGAGAAGGTTAAAAAGTGTCATTGGGACATAAAAATCATGAAATAAAGCCTTTGGGATATGTATTTTTCTCATTTCCAGAAAAAAATGAATGATAAGAGTTTTTGTTCTATTCTATTTTCAGTCCTATTTTTCCTTATTTAATGTGGTTTCATTGATTTTATAACCATTTAAGTTTTATTTTAAATGCAATAAGAATAGGAAGTAAGGAGATTCATTTTTCTCAGGATTTTGAAAAATACACATGGAGTTATAGCAATAGAAAGAACACAGGGCTAGATGGAAATTCTCAAATAAAAATGAGAAAAGAAAAACATCTTTTAAATACACACTTACACACAGTAGCTTTCCTTTGTGGTCACTTCTTACCATTTCTTATCTTAACCCTTCTCCTCTGGGCTGACCTTGTCTTTTCTCCATGATGTCTCTGTCAAGCTTTTCTCTTTGGTTCATTCTGGCTTCCTCTACCCAGCCCTAGAAAGTCCAGGCTCCCCAGAGTTTTACTCTTGGTTTCCTTCTCAAAGTACTATATTCTCATGACTCCTTTGAGTCAGACAATTACCACATTTTGGAATTTGCTAATGACTTTCAGTTCTCTGATGTAAGATTTGATTTTTCACTTTGTCAACGCATAGTGTTCCCATCTGATTACTGGTTTTCCAAATAGTGAACACTTCCTGTAATACCACTGCTCCCCCATCAAACTGGTATTCCTTTCTCAGTTAAGAAACACCACTGTTCTCTCAGACGCACAAGAGAAGAGCCTTAGAATCATCTTGGACACTTTTTTTCTCCTTCACCTAAAACATTCATTTAGTGGCTTGGTTGTGATAATTCTAGTTTTATGGACTTTCACGAAGCAACCTGTCCAGTCATATCTACTGACAAGATATGTCTCACATCCATTCACTTCGTTTTGTCTTCACAGCTAACATCTACTTTAAACCACCGGATTCCCCTCCTGATTCATGAAACAGCTTTCCAGAAGGGTATTCTTACTTCCATTCTTGTCACTCCTCTCCACCAAAATCAATTTTCTGAAGCGCTGTTCCTCCCTAAATATTTGTCAGATTATGTTACTTCCTTTACATAAATGTCCCCAAGGGCTTCTTAGTTTCCCTGGAATTAAATCTGAACTCTCCCCATGGCCTGTAAGAACTGATGTCATCTTGTCTCTGCTGTTCAGCTCACTTAATATCAACACCACTCTACCCACGTGTACTCTAAAAACACTGGCCTCTTCCTGTTCCTACATAAGTGTTATTTCATATGCTGTTCCTCTTTCAAGAATTCTTACCCTTATGGTCTCTCTATGGCTGTCTCCTTCTGGTCTCAGATAGAATATAATTTTGTTTGTTTGTTTGTTTTTTGCGGTATGCGGGCCTCTCACTGTTGTGGCCTCCCCCGTTGCGGAGCACAGGCTCCGGATGCGCAGGCCCAGCGGCCATGGCTCACGGGCCCAGCCGCTCCGCGGCATATGGGATCCTCCCAGACCGGGGCACGAACCCGTATCCCCTGCATCGGCAGGCGGACTCTCAACCACTGCGCCACCAGGGAGGCCCCAGATAGAATATAATTTTATGTTAGACCCTTGATTTTGCATGCAGAAGTAGTACCCTCTACCTGCCCTCTCATTATACGTATCTGTTTAATTTCATCCTGGTATTTATTCCTACCTTGTATATCATTTTAATGTATTTATTTTAGCTCTCTTTTACATGTTCCCAGACTAGAGTGCAAACTCCATGAAAGTGTGTTTTTGGTCAAGCTCCTGGGCTCTGATGTTCCTGCAGATCTCAAGCACACCAAACATAAGCACCCGATCACTACCTGCTTCATTTGGGTGCTTGCTTCAGGGTAACCTTAACAGAGAGATGGCTTGTGATGGATCTATTTCAAAAATAACACTATCACTGTCGTTAACAACACACCCTTCACTCACCTTCCCCTTGCTGTTTTAATTCTCAACAATCAAATATATTGATGTGTTTGGTTTCACTCTGTCCACACTAGAATTTAAGTGCCATAGGGGTAAGGAATTTGCTTTATTCACTGTTATATCCTCAGCACCTAGAATAGCGTTTAGTACAAGGTGTTGCTCAAGAATGTTGATTGAATAAATGAATGAAGATTAGAAGTTTAATTATTGATTAATATATATATATATATATATATATATATATATATATATATATATATATCCCCACACTAGAATGCATATATATATATATATATATATATATATATATGAAAGAAAATTAAATATATATATATATATTTTTTATTTTGACATTTTAAATAATAGAAGCAAGCTTACTGGAAGAATAGATAAGAAACAATAGGGAGAATAAAACTTATTTTACTTGAGTACATGAAAAGTTTAATGCATTTCTTATGTATGGTGCATCTCCCTCATAAGTGAAGTTCAGTCAGTTGTGATTCAAATTGTTTTACTTGTTTAGAAAACATCTCAAGGTCCAGTGGCACTCTTTTGGGAAATAATAACATTGTGTGGGACCAAAATCATAGCAAACTGACAAAGGAAAATAGTAAAAATATATTAGTGGAATGACATGTCTAGCTTTATTGACTTGCATATAGTCTGTTTAGACAATTATGTATCTGATTATCTTTCAAAATGGATTGTATCAAAGCATTCAGTATCCACTGTAGGTTGAAAATTATGTTCTTTTCATGCTAAGTGGATGATTGGCTAGTTGATGTTCCTTGGAGCTAGTACCTGAGATTGGTCTTTTTTATTCCAGAATTCTATGTCTTGGAGATATTCGTGTTACATGATTTATTATTTCACAGACATTTTTGACACAGAGACAAAATTCTGGTCTGTATAAAGTACTATTTTTCCACCTATATTTTTAAAAATGATCTCCATAACTGTATGGACATGGATAACAGGGTTTTTTTCACAGCTCCTTTGTGATACATGGATGTGATGTGCTCACACTCTGTTAACATGTAAAGACTGCTTTGCTACTCTCAGCAAAGTGCTAGGGAAAGTGTGATATACTTGCTCAGCTCCCTTCCCTTCAATATTTCTAATAAAAATGGCATTTTGAGGTTTGAGTACCTCAGAATTTCTCAATCTAATTTCAATTTAACACTTTCAGCAAAGAACTACAGTGTCATCAGTGAGTCTTCTCAAAGGGAAAACGAAGCATGAATTATGCCAGTGAAATAGCATGATCATTTGATTACTATTTTTTAAATTTAAAACATTATCTAAATTATCAAGGAACATTCACACTTAGCTATAAAAATAAAACTGTTGTGTTAATAATAAAAAATGCAGGAAAATGTGTCTTACAGATAGAGGTAAATTATTTTTATATCAAATATTTTAACAAGTAGTATCCAGCAGAATAACTTGTATGTTGAAATAAAAATGATTCTATTAGTTAACGCATCATGCCAGTAGGTCAGATGAAGAAAAAACACAAATAGTAATTTTAAACATATTTAAAAGTTAACTGTTAAAATTCATTCCAACTTTTTTTTAAAAAGCAAACAAGAGGTAGAAAGACATATCCTTAATAAAACAAAATACATTCAAACTTAAAACCAACATAAAGTAAAACTTACAGCTAATATAATATTGCAATGTGAGTAATTAGAGGCACTTCCTATGTAATTAGGAATATGACAGATTTTTCACAATCACTAATATTAATTAACTAATTTATGGTAATTGGTTTAAAATAAAATATGAAGAGGAAACACAGGAAACCTAGACCACTAAGGAGAATATGAGATGTACTGGATTTAATATTGCAGAGTTCCCTTGGCAACCCAAATGTAATGGAAACAATAGGCAACTTGAGATGCTCATTGATTTTGCAGTTGTACCAACTCCCTTGGCAGGGTTCTGTCCTGTCTCTTGGTTCCAAGGGTCTGGATCCTTTCTCCAGGGTCAATAAATCGTCCCTAATTAGTACACTGTTCTCAGAGGTGTCCCCTTCCTCACCCTCTAGGACACAAGGACATTAACGGACAAACGCTTTATCAGAAGGTGAGAAAATGTGTACATAAAGGTGATTTCTACTTGAGACCCTGCCATAACTTCCATATTTACAAAGGAGAATGGAGACTTGCTTCCAGCAGAAATGGAGGAAGAGTTTGATGGGGAGATAGAAAAAAAGCATAAATTATTATCTAAAAGTATTATATAATGGGAGACCTTCAAAATGGCATAAGAGTAAGACTTGGAGATCGCCTTTCTCCCCAAAAATACATCAGAAATACATCTACATGTGGAACAACTCCTAGAGAACACCTACTGAATGCTGGCCGAAGACCTCAGACTTCCCAAAAGGCAAGAAACTCTCCACATATTTGGGTAGGGCAAAAGAAAAAAGAATAAACAGAGACAAAAGAATAGGGATGGGACCTGCACCAATGGGAGGGAGCTGTGAAGGAGGAAAGGTTTCCACACACTAGGAGCCCCTTCCCTGGAGGAGATGGGCGGTAGAGGTGGGGAAGCTTTGGAGTCATGGAGGAGAGCACAGCAACAGGGGTGCAGAGAGCAAAATGGAGAGAGTTCCCCACAGATGATTGGTGCCTACCGGCACTCACCAGCCTGAGAGACTTGTTGGCTCACCCACTGGGGTGGGTGGGGGCTGGGAGATGAGGCTCTGGTTTTGGACGTCAGATCCAGGGAGAGGACTTGGGTTGGCTGCGTGAAGATAGCCTAAAGGGAGCTAGGGCACCACAGGTAGCCAGGAGGGAGTCCAGGAAAATGTCTGGACCTACCAAAGAGGCAAGAGACAATCGTTTCAGGTTGTGTGAGTAGAGGTGATTCAGAGCACTGCCTAAACAGGCTCCAGAGACAGGCGTGAGCCACAGCTATCAGCACAGACACTAGAGATGGGCATGAAATGCTAAGACTACTGCTGCAGCCACCAAGAAGCCTCTGTGCAAGCACTGGTCACTATCCACACCTCCCCTCCCAGGAAACTGTGCAGCCCTCCACTGCCAGGGTCCTATGATCCAGGGACAATTTCCCAGGGAGAACACATGGCACACCTCAGGCTGTTGCAACGTCATGCCAGCCTCTGCCACTGCAGGCTAGCCCCGCATTCCATACCCATCCTTCCCTCCTCCCACCCTGAGTGAGTCAGAGCCCCCTAATCAGCTGCTCCTTTAACACAGTCTTGTCTGAGCAAAGAACAGAAGCCCTCAGGTGGCCAACAGGCAGAGGCAGGGCCAAATCCTAAGCTGAACCCCAGGAGCTGTGTGAACAAAGAAGAGAAAGGGAAATCTCTCCCAGCAGCCTCAGGAGCAGTGTTTTAAATCTCCACAATCAACTTGATGTACCTTGTATCTCTGGAATACCTGAATAAACAAAGAATCATCCCAAAATTGAGGCAGTGGACGTTGAAAGTACTATATATATATTTTTTTTCACTTTTTCCCTTTCTGTTAGTGTGTACACGTATGCTTCTTTGTGTGATTTTGTCTGTATAGCTCTGCTTTTACCAAGTGTCCTAGGGTTCTGTCTATTTTTGTTTCTGTTTTTTTTTTAATTGTTTTTATTAGTATAATTTTTAATGCTTGTTATCATTGGTGGACTTGTATTTTGGTTTGGTTACTTTCTTCATTCTTTCTTTTTTTTTCTTTTTTATTACTATTTATTATTTTATATTTAACAATTATTTTTTTTATTTTATTTTTTCTTTCTTTCCTTTTTCTTCTCCCGTTTCTTCTGAGCTGTGTGACTGACAGTGTCTTGGCACTCCAGCCAGGAGACAGGCCTGTGTCTATTGGGAGATGGGAGAACCCAGTTCAGGATATTTGTCCACCAGAGACCTCCCAGCTCCACGTGCTATCAAACAGTAAGAGATGTCCCATAGATCTCCACCTCAATGTTAAGACCCAGCTCCACTCAACAACCTGCAAGCTACAGTGCTTGACACCCTATGACAAACAAATAGCAAGACAGGAGGCTGCCTAAAATCATAATAAGGTCACAGACACCCCAAAACACACCACCGGATATGGTCCTGCCCATCAGAATGACAAGACAGCGTCATCCACCAGAACACAGGGACTAGTCCCCTCCAACAGGAAGCCTACACAACCCACTGAACCAACCTTAACTACTGGAGACAGACACCAGAAACAATGGGAACTACAAACCTGCAGCCTGTGAAAAGAAGACCACAAGCACAGTAAGTTAAGCAAAATGTAAAGACACAGAATCACGAGCAGAAGAAGGAGCAAGGTAAAAACCCACCAGACCAAAAAAAAAAAAAAATGTGTAGGAAAGAGGCAGTCTACCTGAAAAAGACTTCAAAGTAATGATAGTAAAGATGATCCAAAATCTTGGAAATAGAATGGAGAAAATAAAAGAAATGTTTAACAAGGATATAGAAGAACTAAAGAGAAAACAAACAATGATGAACAACACAATAAATGAAATTAAAAACTCTCTGGGAGGAATCAAGAGCAGAATAATTGAGGCAGAATAACGGATAAGTGACCTGGAAGATAAAAGGTAGAAATAAAGACTAGAGAGAAGGATAAAGAAAAAATAATGAAAAGAATTGAGGACAGCCTCCGAGACCTCTGGAACAACACTAAATGCACCAACATTTCAATTATAGGGGTCCCAGAACAAGAAGAGAAAAAGAAAGGGACTGAGAAAATAGTTGAAGTGATTATAGTTGACAACTTCCTTAATATGGGAAAGGAAATAGTCAATCGAGTCCAGGAAGTGCAGAGAGTCCTATGAAGGATAAATCTAAGGAGAAACACTCCAAGACAAATATTAGTCAGACTATCAAAAATTTAATACAAAAAATAATTAAGAGCAGCAAGGGAAAAACAACAAATAACATACCAGGGATACCCCATAAGGATAAGAGCTGATCTTTCAGCAGAAAATGTGCAAGCCAAGAGGGAGTGGCAGGACATATTTAAAGTGATAAAAGGGAAAAACCTACAACCAAGATTACTATACGCAGTAAGGATCTCATTCAGATTCGACAGAGAAATTAAAACTTTTACAGACAATCAAAAGCTAAGAGGATTCAGCACCACCAAACCAGCTTTACAACAAATATTAAAGGAACTTCTTTATGCAGGAAAAACAAGAGAAGGAAAAGACCTACAACAACAATCCTGATATAATTAAGAAAATGGTAATAGGAATAAACATATCGATAACTACCTTAAATGTAAATGGATTAAATGATCCAACCAAAAGACGTAGTCTGGCTTAATGGATACAAAACAAGAGCTGTATATATTATGTCTAGAAGAGACCCACTTCAGACCTAGGAACACATACAGACTGAATGGGAGGGGACAGAAAAAGATATTGCATGCAAATGGAAATCAAAAGAAAGCTGGAGTAGCAATTCTCATACCAGACAAAACAGACTTTAAAATAAAGATTATTACAAGAGACAAAGAAGGCACTACATAATGATTGAGGGATCAATCCAGGAAGATATTATAGTTGTAAATATTCACGAACCCAACATAGGAGCACCTCAGTACAATAAGACACATGCTAGCAGCCATAAAGGGGAAATTGACAGTAACACAATCATAGTAGGAGACTTTAACACCCCACTTTCACCAATGGACAGATCATCCAAAATGAAAATAAATAAAGAAACAGAAGCTTTAAATGACACAATAGACCAGATAGATGTAATTGATATTTATAGGAATTCCATCCCAAAACAACAGAGTACACTTTATTCTCAAGTGCTCATGGAACATTCTCCAGGGTAGATTGTATCTTGGATCACAAATCAAGCCTTGGTAATTTAAGAGTATTGAAATCATATAAAGAATCTTTTCCGACCACAATGCTATGAAACTAGATATCAATTACAGGAAAAAATATGTAAAAAACACAAACACATGGAAGCTAAACAATACGCTACTTAATAGCCAAGAAATAACTGAAGACATCAAAGAGGAAATCAAAAAATACCTAGAAACAAATGACAATGAAAACACAACAACCCAAAACCTATGGGAGGCAGCAAACATAGTTCTAAGAGGGAAGTTTATAGCAACACAATCCTACCTTTAGCAAAAAGAAACATCTCAAATAAGCAACCTAACTTTAACCTAAAAGAATTAGAGCGAGAAGAAAAAAAAAAAAGTTAGCAGAAGGAAAAACATCATAAAGATGAGATCAGAAATAAATGAAAAAGAAATGAAGAAAACAATGGCAAAGATCAATAAAACTAAAATCTGGTTCTTTGAGAAGATAAACAAAATTGATAAACCATCAACCAGACATATCAAGAAAAAAGGACTCAAATCAATAGAATTAGAAATGAAAAAGGAGAAGTAACAACTGACACTGGACAAATACAAAGGATCATGAGAGATTACTACAAGCAACTATATGCCAATAAAATGGACAACCTGGAAGAAATGGAAGAAATCCTTAGAAAAGCACAATCTTCCACGATTGAACCAGGAAGAAATAGAAAATATAAACACACAAATCACAAGCACTGAAATTGAGACTGTGAATAAAAATCTTCCAAAATACAAAAGCCCAGGATGAGATGGCACCACAGGCGAATTCTATCAAACATTTAGAGAAGAGCTAACATCTATTCTTCTCAAAATCTTCCAAAATATAGCAGATGGAGGAACACTACCAAACTCATTCGACGAGTCCACCATCACCCTGGTGCCAAAACCAGACAAAGATGTGACAAAAAAAGAAAACTACAGGCCAATATCACTGATGAACATCAATGCAAAATCCTCAACAAAATACTAGCAAACAGAATCCAACAGCACATTAAAAGGATCAAACACCATGCTCAAATGGGGTTTAACCCAGGAATGCAAGGATTCTTCAGTATACCCAAATCTATCAATATGATACATCATATTAACAAATTGAAGGATAAAAACCATATGATCATCTCAATAGATGCAGAAAAAGCTTTCAACATAATTTAACACCCATTTATGATAAAAACCCTCCAGAAAGTAGGCATATAGGGAACTTACCTCAACAAAATAAAGGCCATATATGACAAACACACAGCCAACTTTGTTCTCAATGGTGAAAAATTGGAAGTATTCTAAAATCAGGAACAAGACAAGGTTGCCCACTCTAACTATTATTATTCAACATAGTATTGGAAGTTTTAGTCAGAGCAATCAGAGAAGAAAAATAAATAAAAGTATCCTAGATTGGAAAAGAAGAAAAGTTTTCACTGTTTGCAGATGACATGATACTATGCATATAGAATCCTAAAGACTCTACCAGAAAACTGCTAGAGCTAATTAATGAATTTGGTAAAGTAGCAAGATACAGAATTAATGCACAGCAATCTGTTGCATTCCTATTCACTAATGATGAAAAATCTGAAAGAGAAATTAAGGAAACACTCCCATTTACCATTGCAACAAAAAGAATAAAATACCTAAAATAAACCTACCTAAGGAGACAAAAGACCTGTATGCAGAAAACTATAAGATATTGATGAAAGAAGTGAAAGATGTTACTAACAGTCGGAGAGATATACCATGTTCTTGGATTGGAAGAATCAACATTGTGAAAATGACTATACTACCCAAAGCAATCTGCAGATTCAAGGCAATCCCTATCAAACTACCAATGGCATTTTTCACAGAACTGGAGCAAAAAAATTCACACTTTGTATGGAAACACAAAAGACCCTGAATATCCAAAGCAATCTTCAGAATGAAAAATGGATCTGGAGGAATCAGGCTCCCTGACATCAGACTATAATACAAAGCTACAGTAATCAAGACAGTAGGGTACTGTCACAAAAACAGAAGTGTAAATCAATGAAAGAGTATAGAGAGTTCAGAGGTAAACCCATGCACCTATGGTCAACTAATCTATGACAAAGGAGGCTTGGATATACAATGGAGAAAATACCATCTCTTCAATAAGTGGTGCTGGGAAAACTCTACAGCTACATGTAAAAGAATGAAATTAGGGGCTTCCCTAGTGGCGCAGTGGTTGAGAGTCCGCCTACCAATGCAGGGGACGTGGGTTTGTGCCCCGGTCCGGGAAGATCCCACATGCCGCGGAGCAGCTGGGCCCGTGAGCCATGGCCTCTGAGCCTGTGTGTCCAGAGCCTGTGCTCCACAACGGGAGAGGCCACAGTGGTGAAAGGCACGCGTACCATAAAAAAAAAAAAAAAGAATGAAATTAGAACACTCCCCAACACCGTACACAAAAATAAACTCAAAATGGATTAAAGACCTTAACATAAGGCCAGACACTATAAAGTCTTAGAGGAAAACTTAGGCAGAAAACTCTGTGGTGTAAATCACAGCAAGACCCTTTTCGGCCCACCTCCTAGAAAAATGGAAATAAAAAGAAGAACAAACAAATGTGACCTAATGAAACTTAAAAGTTTTGCACAGCAAAAGAAACCATAAACAACACAAAAAGACAACCCTCAGAATGGGGGAAAATATTTGCAAATGAAGCAACTGACAAAGGATTAATCTCCAAAATTTACAAGCAGCTCATGTAGCTCAATACCAAAAAAAAAAAACCAACCTAATCCAAAAAATGGGCAGAAGACCTAAATAGACATCTCTCCAAAGAAGATATACAGATTGTCAACAAACACATGAAAGAATGCTGAACATCCCTAATCATTAGAGAAATGCAAAACAAAGCTACAATGAGGTATATCCTTACACTGGTCAGAATGGCCATCATCAAAAATCTATAAACAATAAATGCTGGAGAGGGTGTGGAGAAAAGGGAACCCTGTTGCACTCTTGGTGAGAATGTAAATTGATACAGCCACTACAGAGAACAATATGGAAATTCATTAAAATACTATAAATAGAACTACCATATGACCCAGCAATCCAACTATTTGGTATATACCCTAAGAAAACCATAGCTCAAAAAGAGTCATGTACCACAATGTTCATTGCATCTCTATTTCCAATAGCCAGGACATGGAAGCAACCTAAGTGTCCATTGACAAATGAATGGATAAAGAAGATGTGGCATGTATATACAATGGAATATTACTCCACCGTAAAAAGAACGAAATTGAGTTATTTGTAGTGAGTTAGATGGACTGAGAGTCTGTCATACAGAGTGAAGTAAGTCAGAAAGAGAAAAACAAATTCGTATGCTAACACATATATATGGAATCTAAAAAAAATAAAATAAAATAAAAAATAAAATAAAATAAAACGGTTCTGAAGAATGTAGATGAAGGACAGGAATAAAGATGCAGACATAGAGAATGGCCTTGAGGACACGGGGAGGGGGAAGGGTAAGCTGGGATGAAGTGAGAGAGTGGCATGGACTTCTATAAACTATTAAATGTAAAATAGATAGCTAGTGGGAAGAAGCCACATAGCAGAGGGAGATCAGCTCAGTGCTTTGTGACCATGTAGAGGGGTGGGATAAGGAGGTTATCACAGAATATTGAGTAGAGTTCCATGCACTATACTGTGGGTTGATTTGTTTTAAAAGTCTTCTCTTAAACTGAAAAGGTAAATGGACAAATAAACTGTTTCAGAAATTTTCAAGTTAAAGAACACGTTTCAACATGTTCTGAATTTACCACAAAAAGGGTTTGTTTTGATTTAGGGACGAGATCTAAAGAATCTTTATTTCAAAATTTGGCAGGGGACCGGGAAACAACTTAGCTCATCAGGTGAAGAACGTAAATGAATTCAAAGTCAACTTGAATTATTTACAAAGAAAAAGCAAAACTTTCTTCTAAAACAACCTTTAATTGAAAATTTTGCTTTCTCAGGGAGCTCAAAACATAACATTACTGTCTGCATCTCAATCCGGTCCCTACTGTTGCACTGAGACTTCATCCCCATGGCCTGTAGGTGTTGGTGTGGGTGCACCTGTGGACTCAGGTGCTCAGGTTGTGAGTAGCCCCAATTCCTATCTCAGAGCACCAACTATTATTATTTGCTGCACTATTAGCCCTTTATATACCAAACGATGTACTCTACTCTCTCTTCTGCTAGTATGTAAACCAGATAAGGGCAGAAATTTTGTTTGGTTCCTTGATATTCCTTAGGTTTCCAGAAGAGTGCCTGGCATAAAGCAGGCACTCAATAAAAACATGTTGAATAAAAGAATGAATGGATGAAAATGTTGAGAAGCACTCACTTCACTTCTAGGTGTAAACTTTTATTTTCTGCTTAATGGAGTCACTGTAACATTTCTTGTGATAACCTTGCCAGGTAGAGTATTATTGTTTGTAGTTTTTTTTTTTTGTTTGTTTGTTTTTTTATCACTTTAAATATAACATTCCACTCACTTCTGTCCAGCAGTTTCTGCTGAAAATTCAGCTGATAGTACTCTTGATGTTATTCCAGACGTCTTTTAAACTGTCTTCATCTTTTTTTTTTCCTTTTTATACTCAGCTTAAGTGATTTCCACACTACATATTCAAGTTCACTGATCTATTCTTCTTTGTCTTCTACTCTGCTGTTGATTCCTTCCAGTTTATTTATTTATTTTTTATTTACTCATTGTTCTTCAGTTCTGCTTGGTTCTTCTTTATGTTTTCTGTTTATTGAACTTCTCACTGTGTTCATCCATTCTTTTTCTGCACTTGTTAAGCATCTTTAGGATCATTACCTTGAACCCTTCGAGTAGATTGTTTAATGCCACTTTGCTTAACTCATCTTCTGAGTTTTCATCTTGTCCCCTTCTTTTGGAACATATCCATCTGTTGTCTACTTCTCTATGTTTATTTGTATTAGGTAATTTGGTTATTTTTCCCAGTTTTGGAGAAGTGGTGTTATGTAGGAGGCATTCTATGGGGTCCGGCAGCACACTCCTCTGGTCACAAGACCTATATGATCTAGGGCTGCCTTTTATGTAGGCTGAGTGGCCCCTTTTTCTGTGGTGAGGCCTACTGATGTGAACACAATGGTAGTTGGGGATGGGCCCCCGCACATTTTGCTGCTAGGTGCTGCCTCATGCTGAAGCTGCCAGTCTGTTTGTGGGTGGGGCTGCAGAGCAGCATGATAGGCAGTAATCCCAGGGATTCCAGGACTGGTGCCGGCCCTGTGTCCTGGGGCAGTTGGCAGCAAAGCTTAGGGCTGGTGCTGCTCTGCTGGTGGCCAGTTCCAAGTTCTGGGATAGATGGCTATGGGGCCTGGGGGGTCCCAACGCAGGTCCCAGCCTGCTGGTGGGAGATGCTGGTTTCTGCCTTAGCTGGCAGTGTGTTCTTAGGGTCCTGAGGCCAGTCCCACTCTGCTGCTTGGCAATTCTGAGTCCCCAAGGGGTCCTGGGGAGCCTGGGACTGGTGTTGGCCTGCTGGTTGGTGGGTAGATCCCCACATGTCTGGCGGCTTGGGCTGGTTGGTACAGACACTGGTGCCAACAGGCTGGTGGGTAAGAAAGTCCCCAGCACTAATGAGCTAGAGGGAGGATTCCAAAATTGTGCTTACCAATACCAATGTTCTCGTGGTAGAATAAGCTCTCAAGAATGGCTATTGCCAACATCTGTGTCCTCAGGGGGAGTCCCGGTTGCCCCCTAGAGTCACTCCAAGATCAACAAGTGTGTCTGCCCCAGGCTTCTTTCAAATGGAGTGTGTGAGGTTTTGTGTACACCCTTTGAGAGCAAAGTCTATTTTCTACAGCCCTCCAGCTCTCCTGTATGCAATCCCTGCAAATGTTTGGGAGCTAGACTTCCCAAGCTCGGAAGCCAGATGTGAGGCTTGGATCCCTTGTTCCTTGAGTTGAACCTCTGCAGTTGTGATTATCTTCCTGTTTGTGGGTCAACTACCTGCAGGTATACATCTTGACTATACCACGTTTCCATCCTTCTTACCTATCTTCTTATGGTTCCTTCTTTATGTCTTTAGGTGTGGAAAATATTTCCTGCTAGTCTTCAGGTCCTTCTCATCAATAGTTGCCCTGTTAATAGTTATAATTTGGGTGCGCCTGCAGAAGGAAGTGAGCTCAGGGTCTTTCTAATCCACCCTCTTGGCCACTCCCCTAAAGATATTTAGCCTTTTATTTTCCATCCTTTTAATTGGTCATTTCATTTTAAACCTGAATGGCTGCTTGATTAGATTTCAAAAACAATAGATATTTTAGAAGTCTTTTACATTTGGGGTAAAAAAGATATACAAAAGAATACAATTTACGTTGTCATTAAATAAATTGCTGAAAACAGGCCAAATTATTTTAAGTTAGCTGTTATGATCTGGCACAGAACAGCATGCAGGTGACCTATCCCACAGAGTCAGGACCTTTCTTTATAGCACTGCAACCCTGGGCACATGCATTTCCTATTGAAGGCTGAGTTAGCAAACCAATCTACACTGCCATTTGCCTACAGATAGCTTTTTGCCTTTCAGGACACCAGCCCCTTCATCCAGGGTTATGCACAAACTGATTCTTTTTTGTCAAGTCACACTTTTATCCCTCTCCCAATGCTGTGATGCCTGTGTAATTTTTATTGTGCTTTAGTTCACTGCTTTGAAATTGTTTTCCATTTCATGTAAATTTACAAATATCTCTGTGTGATTGTTGTTCACAGTTGAAAGAACATAAATTGTTACCATTTTATACAGGTCATATGTGAACATATTTCCCTGAGTTCTTTGAAAGAAAGGCAGTATACTGGAAATCAAATAATCGTTATTTATCTGTTTCTAGAAGCTGTGGCCTAAAATAACTATCCCATTTTGTGTAATCTTGCCACAACAAAACCAATCTTCATTAGGTCAATTTATATTTAACCTATTTAATATTCTTATCATATTTCACAATTTTCCTAGGAGGTAAGTGTTATTTTGTCAAACTTAAACATATATATTAAATAGAAATTCACATATTCATTTTAATTCAGAAAATGTATGGTTGAACTTGTAAGAAGCCAAAATTACAGATAATTTTAAATAAACATTTCATAGTCTAGAAAAAATGCTGAGCTTACTGTGTTTCATCATAAAGACTAGATTCCAGGAGTTTCTAGCTTAACTAACTTACCTATAGCATATCTCATTGATGGATACTTTTACTAAGGCAGAAATGAAATAAGTTCAATATTCCTAAGTCATTTCTCATTACCTCATTAAAAAGTGGGCAGAGGATCTGAATAGATACTTTTCCAGAGATGACATATAGGTGGCCAACAGGCACATGAAAAGATACTCATCATCACTGATCATCAGGAAATGCAAATCAAGATTAAAAAGTGATATCACCTCACACCTGTCAGAATCGCTATTATCAAAAAGACCACAAAGAACAAATGTTAGAGAGAATATGGATAAAAGGGAACAGTCATACATCATTGGTTGGAATGTAAATTGTTGAAGCAACTACGGAGAACAATATGGAGGATCCTCAAAAATTAAAAATAGAACTACTGTATGATTCAGCAATTCCACTCCTGGTTATTTATCTAAAGAAAATGAAAACAGAAATTTGAAAAGATATACACATCCCATTGTTCGTTGCCGTACTAGTTACAACAGTCAAACTATGGAAGCCACCTAGGTGCCATCAACAGATGAATAGATAAAGATGATGATGATGTGTGTGTGTGTGTGTGTGTGTGTGTGTACACAATGGAATATTACTCAGCCATAAAAAGATTAAAAATTTGCCACTTTCAACAACATGAGTGGACCTAGAGGGTACTGTGCTAAATAAAACAAGTCAAAAAGAGAAAGACAAACACTGTATGAGTTCACATTTATGTGGATCTAAAAAAAACAAACAAATGAATGCACATAACAAAAAAGAAACAGAGTCATAGATGATACAGAGAATAAACAGGTGGTTGTCAGAGAGAAGGGTGATGGGTGGATGAGAGAAATTGGTGAGGGAGATTGAGAAACAAAATTCTAGTAGAAAATAGATGAGTCACAGGTATGAAAATGTACATTGTGGGGAATATAGTCAATAACAATATAATATCTTTGTATGGTGACATATAGTAACTAGACTTATTGAGGTGATCATTTCAAAATATATAGAAATATTGAATCACTATGCTATGTACCAGGAACTAACACAGTGTTGTAGACTAATTACACTTCAAAAAGAAACAAACAAACAAATTCACAGAAAAAGAGATCAGATTTGTGGTTATCAGAGATGGGAAGTTGGGAAAAGTGGATTGAATGTAGGTGGTCAAAGGTACAAACTTCCAGTTATAAGATAAATGAGTACTAGGGATGTAATACACAACATGATAAATATAATTAACAGTACTGTATGTTACATATAAAAGTTAACAAGAGAGTTAATCTTAAGCTTTCTTTAAAAAGAAGAAAAAAGAAATCTTCTTAAAGTCTGAAAAGACAGAGTATGAAATTAAATTTGATTACGATTTTACATGAAGATATTTAAAATTATAAAATTCTAATTATAAAATTAGAATTAATCCTGAAAATAAATACAAAAAGTCATTGTTACTAAAAGGATAGTAAGATGAGAATATAGAAAGTACGTAGTTTTATTTACTTTCAAGCGACTTCAAATAAATGTCAAAGACAAAAATTAATTTGTGAATAATAAAATTTGCAATATCTTTACATGAATACATTCATTCACAACAGGCTTTCAAAATAAATGGTAGCCATCAATATCAAATTTTTTTCTTAAATTTGCAAAAGCTCTTCCTGACTAGACATATTTCTTGACTGACTAAGGAGATTTTGTCCTTTCAAACTGAATGCTTTTTTTTTTATTTTTTAATTATCTTTACTCAGGCTTCAAAGTACGGGGAGTTGCATTTATTTAACCTATTTAACTGACAATACTGTATGACATAGCAAGCACAAAATAGCAACTGAATAAGCCCTCACTCCCCAACAGAACTGAAGGTTGCATGAAAGAGTTGGAATTATTCTTATTTTGGCAAGAAATGTCTGTCACTCTGGCTATACTATTATATTCTTTCCCATTCTATGTCTTCACAATGACATGTTGACATGAGTTATTTTTACCAGTAGCAATTGAAGCTAGAATGTATTGAAAAACAATTTGTATGTTATTTTAATATTTGACATAAAAACTGTAAGTTGAAATCTAGAAATTGTTGTATTATCTTTATTTTTTGATCCTACACTCTCCCCCATCCTTTTCTGATGGTTTAATCCCTTGTTTGAATGTATTAAATTTTAATAAAATAGAAAAACAAAAAAACTATCCCAAGCAATCATATGCGTTCTATTTGTAAATTGAGTATTGCACGGAATTTTGTGTGGCTCAGAATAAGTGTGATGCAATTCTAATGTATAAAGAATATATTTAAACGACATTTTAAAAGAATTTGAAAGTTTAATGTGGCCATACTGCTGCTCTCCAAACATTAGTATACCATCCCAAATACTGCCACTGTTTATTGCCTATTGGAATCTGCTCAACCCTGTAGGTGAGATGTTCTTACTGTAAATGCTAAGGCAGTTCTTCAGATGTGGGGAAAAAAAAAAGAGGACTACTTGCCTCAACATACTTATAATATAAACAAACTTGGATTTAGGGGGAAATATATATGATGGATCTGATATCATTAAGAAGTGCAAGACTATGTAATAATTTAAAGTTTCATGAGACAAACCAACACTCCCATTACTAAATTTTTACCAATTTGGTAAAAAATGCCTTCAGGTGCTGTGCTCCCACAGTTGCCACCCTAACTTGGATTGTCTTAACAACACTCTTTTAGAAGAAGTAAGTGATTTTCCTGAAAAGCCATGTTTTAAGTAGAGAGTTATGTGTATGGATTTGTAATGATCCTTAATTTTTAATGAATTATATCACCTCACTTCCAAAGTACCTTTGCACCATTTCATCTATGTCATAATTTTATTCTGAATCCCTCCCTCCTGTGTTGTATCACTGTGCAGAGTTCAGTCCCCAAAGTAATGAGTTGGACTAAGTAGCATTAGTTACAACTATGAAGCTGCTAGCAACCCACATACAGTGTAAAATCACCAAGTCTCCTAAGACATACAACATCCTCTCACTTGTTATCCTAACATACCTTGCTCTGGATTTCTGCATGCTTGAAGAGTATTTCATTTTTCTCTAGAAATCCCACAACAAGGGAAAGTAATGAATCCCCATATGAACTGTGTTTTTTCTTCTATTTTACTTTCACAAATTGCCAGAAACCCAACACATATCTTTAAAATACATCATAAATTTTCCCTATGATTTTTGTTGAAATAAAGTTCTCTCAAAAGAAAAATTTCAGGAAGGAAGTTGATAGATAATAAGTTACCCACTGCATCTCTAATAATCAATTAACACATAGGGTATAGTCAGTATCTAAGGTAAAAAATGCATTTAATTACCTACTGTAATACCAGAAAGCAAGCTAATATTACACCTAAGTTTCTGTTATAGGGATTGTAGAGGATTAACACGGGAAAGGAAGTAATTTGTGAGGTGCTTTGAATCAACAAACTTAATCCTGACAAAAGCCTAAAATGCAGACGTAAAATACACCATTTAAAAAAAGATGAGAATATTGGCGTTCAGAGTGGATATTGAAGGCATAGTTAAACTGAAACTCTTTTTAAATTCCTATTTCCTATGAAAAATTTTTTATGATTCTATATTAAAATCCAGAAGATGCATTCATTGGTAATGTTAAATAAACAACATTAAACTAGCCTTCAGTAAAATTCCCTTGCTTGGGACTACTATTTTGTCTAGATAAGCTGTACCCAAAGAAAATACAAAATGAGCCAAAACAGAGCCTAACAATATAACAGAGCCTAGGACTAATGTGACAGCATCCATGCTCTTTGAAGTTAAAATTAAGGAGTTTATATACTAGAAACAGAGAAGAAAGACTTGGAGAACTTTATTTCTAGTGTTGATTCCATCAAGAGGATATTTTGTGAGCAGAAAAAGTCAACGAAACTGCAATAATTTATGTTTTCAAATTTGTAGAACAAGTGTAATAAGAGAGATATTTCTTAAAAATCTCTCAGCTCAGCTCTGTACAATTTGATGCTGCTCTGAAACTAGGATTTCAGAGCTGGTGGCATGGCTCTCATAGAAATTCTGGAATAGGCCAGGCTGACCACACTGACTGTGCAATCTACTTGCAGAAATCTCAGTCCAACGATTGCGTAGAGTCTCTGTTTGACCTGAGGATGATGTCTCAATAGCTGCTGTACTCTACTTTATCTTCAGCATAATTGTTTACTTCCCTGATATAATTTCTGTACTATTTTTAATAAATGAATCTGAAGAAATTGAATTATTTTAAGGAGGAAAAATAAGTTGTCTTGGTATAAGCTTTTCATTATTAGAAGAGATTTTATGAAGCCAAGAGTAATTACTGGAGTTGCCTCTTTATTGATAACTCTAGACAGATGAGAATTTTACTGGGCATTAAGTGCTTAAGAGTTTTTATTTGATGAGATTTTGATATATTGAAGCTGCTAAGTACATGTTTTTGTCAAATTATTTTGAAGTACCAAAAAAATAGAAGATTGGTAGTCAGGTGGTATGTAAACGAAGATGATTATGATGATGATGATGGTGATGATGATGATGTTTAATACAAATCCTTTAACTGAGTAAAGGATGCTCATATGATTTCAATTATTTTAAATGACAAATACATTGATACATGGTAATTTAAAAATGTGTGAAGGTAAAATGAATATATCAAAATGATTTATAAATTGCCCACCATTTGAAAATCTGGTGACTGTTAATATTTTGTTAGATGTCTACTTTTATTCACATATAAAACAAAGTGTTGCAATACTATAGATTTAGTATTTGAAATTATAGTTGAGATGATTCATATATATAGTTGTCTTCCTTCTTTTACTTAATGTGTCTAAGAAATTTTCAGTTACTAAACATTTATTTTTATTAGTTACTAGTAAAAAATATTTCACTGAAATATACATCTATTTGAAATAAATATTCCCAATTTTAGACATTTTCCTTTTCATTTGATATAATGTTGCAAATAATATGTTTCCCTACATCTTTTACAAAATTTTCATCATATTGCAATAACAGAGTATTTAGGACTTGGGGAGTTTTATTGATGGTTTAGAATATATAAACTCATTGGTGGCTTTTGATTTATCAAGCCAAGTCATTTTCCAGAATTTTTTTGCATGTGTTTGTTTCCAGAGACTTAATGACCAAACTAACAACATCATTAAGTATTATTTTCCTTTGTTGTTTTCTAATTTGGTTTGAAAAATACATGTTATTATTTTACTTTTGATTCTATTTATTGTTAAAATTGCCATTTTTATGATGTATTAGTTTTGCTGATTTTTTACCTTAAAATCAGGTTTTATGCATTTTTTTCACAGGTTTGTAATTGTTGCTGTTGTTACTTTGAATCATAATGTTTCATGTGGTCTTATTTTATCCACTTATTTAGAATCATTTATAACATGCTGTGCTGAAAGCATTTCAACTAAATCTGAAGGACCATCCAGTCTACCAGAAGACTGTGGACTCTAGTCAAGTTATCTCAGTATTTTCAGTATATGAATCAGCTGAAGTACAATCATTGTTTGAGCCTCAATATTAGACAGATTGTATTTCAGCTTCTAAATATTTGTAGTGGGTGAAGGGTGAGTTATGGTGCAGTCATTGCTTGAGAAAATTTTGTTTTAGTTATTAGCTACAGCATAAAAGGCCAGCTACACTTTTTTACAAATCTTCCTGTTTTTTTTTAGTGTTTTCAACCATATAACACACATTTCTCAAAAGTATTAAGAATATAAAATAGTTAGAAAATATAATAGATATGAAATAGTATAAGAAAAAAGGACATTTATAATAGTTTCAAATTTATGAAATAAAAAAGAAAAAATGTAAACAAGAAATGTGACATAATTGCATTAAATAGACACAAAAGTTTATAAAGTCTATAATGAAGAATTATATGAACAGAGGAAAATACCATATTCCCCCAAATTACTTTGGTATAGCAAGGGCTATACTTTCAAACATTTTTATTAATATGCTGAAGTTACAAATAAAATCCTAAGAAAATACTTTGGAAATAGAAAAAAACTTCAAATCAGATATAGAATTATAAACAAAATAAATTGTTAAGAACATTTTGGAGACAAAGGATTATGCATCCTGAAAAGCTTATAATATTTAAAGAGAATTTTTTAAAAATAATAAATGCACAGTCAAAATATAAAAATACTATAACAAAGTTGAACCTAGAGAACCTATGTTCAGTAACCTCAGAAAGATGCTCAGAATAAGAAAACATGGTACTACAGTAAGGAGATAAGACATAATTATTTAATACATGCTCATGGGGCAACTAATTATATAGAAAACTAGTACTCTTTATCTCCCAACATTTAACAATTAAATTAAAAAAAACTGAAATTTTAAGTGTAAGTGTAAAAGAATAAAGGACAGAAGAAAATATTGTTGAATAATTATGATCTGAGACTTAAGGAAAATTCCTTACAAAGTATAAAAGCAGGAGAAGAAACTGGAAAAGATGGATATAACTCACTATATAAAATCACAATATATATCTACCACAAAAAGAGAACCATAAAAAGGCTGACACTATCAGATACTTAGGATGTCATTTAAAATATAAATGAGTGTGTATTTTCATAATGTACAGGGAAAATATTCTAAACATGTCATAAAATACAAAATCATAAAAGGAAAAATGTGCTAATGCAACTACAAACAATACAAAATATCTGTATGGAAACAGATTAAAAGTTAATAGTATATACTTTATTAATAGACACCTTAAAACAAATAATATCATTTGGATGAGGTTTCAAATTTTATAAAATAATTTCATAATCATATATTCACTTAATTCTCAAAATAAGAATTACTTGTTCTCAATTTATACATGAAAAGCTGAGGCCCGGGGTGTTGAAATAATTTACTTATTTTTCAAATAGTGTGCAAGTGGTAGAGAAACTTAAATCCCAGGATTTTATCTGGACAAAAACTGGAAGCTAACATAGACAATTGTTGTAAGTGATAAATGTATGGGTTATTACTTCAATATATTTTAAATTTTATTTTAAATAAAATATTACATAAAATAAAATAGTTTTATTTTGAATCTTGGCATACTTCACTAAAACATTTTGCCATTTCTGTGCCTATCTCTTATTTTCACGAGGTCAACATAAGTTGCCTATTCCATCTAATAGATTTTTCAGGAAAGCAGTCTAAGGGAGTAGAGTCCTTTACCCAATCCTACATGACTCTACAGCTTTCTGGTTTAGAGATAAAGTGTATGGTAACAAGGAAAACTGCCCTAAACTTCTTTAGTAACCAGCACGAGTAGCTAAGTGTGCACATGCCCTGTGTATATGTTCATAAGTTCTATAGAGACTATGCTTTGCATCTGTTCATTGACTCAGCCAAGTTTGTCTATTTTATTAAATAAGAGTGGTCTCTCACACAAAACTTTCCCCTCCATTTCATACTTCATTATTGATTCTGTTCATCACACATAGATTATACTCAAGTCTCCTTGTCAAAATCTCCAGCTTCATAAATAATCTCATTTTTATAATCTCTATGGATGATCTGGTGCCTGATCATCCATATTTGCTCCTTATTTGTAATTCCAGTGAGAAATCGTTTACCAATTCACTGCTTAGTCAATCACACCCATAAGAAATGTTCTTCTCATTCTTTTTATTTTTTTAATTTATTTATTTTTATTTATATGTTTTTGGCTGCATTGGGTCTTCGTTGTTGCACGCGGGCTTTCTCTAGTTGCTGGGAGCAGGGGCTACTCTTCCTTGCGGGACCTGGGCTTCTTATAGCAGTGGCTTCTCTTGTTGCAGAGCATGGGCTCTAGGCACGTGGGTATTGGTAGTTGTGGCAGGCGGGCTCAGTAGTTGAGGCTCACAGGCTTAAGTGCTCTGTGGCATGTGGGATCTTCCTGGAACAGGGCTTGAACCTGTGTCCCCTGCATTGGCAGACAGATTCCTAACCACTGTGCCCCCAAGGAAGCCCCTTCTCATTCTTTATTTTTCTTCATTTTTGTTTTTTTCTTTTTATTCTTTTTGAGATCTCCATTGATTACAAGGTTTTCCAACCTTTCTCTTCTTCCTCATACCAGTTAAATATACGTTCTGTTCAAATGTCTTTCCTTGCTCTTCCTCTTTTTTCTGTTTTTATCTGGGATACCCTGTCTATTTTGTAACTTTAACTCTAACCTGTATGGTGTGTAGTAGTTGATGTTATAGACTAAACCAATATCATGCTCTTACTTTACTATTGCATTTCCAAAATCTTGATAATCCCTTTTAGCTGAATATTCTATAAATGATTCAAATTCAGTATGCCCCAAATCAATCAATACCTGTTGAAAAAATCAAATCAATCCATATCTTACCTTAAACCAGCTCCTCATTTTTTACTTTAACATATGGTTTGGAGTAAAGCCATTCTTCTCATTCTCTCTTTCAAGATATCTCAATGTTACTTTTACAAAAAATAAAAATGACTTATTTCATTAAAAGCCTTTTCATTGTACTGGCTGGCTTTTGTAAAACTAGTGAATCTCTCCATGAAGATAAACTTTAGAAATGTTGTTTATTTGTATTTATACCCATGGACAAAAAATAAACCTAGATTAAGAAAACAGTAGATGTCATATTGTTGATATTAACCAATGTTTGAACTTTTAAAATTCTGCAAAGTTAACAAAACATATGTGACTGTTTCGTTGCTAAATAGGATTTAAGTGTGCTCTTTATTGAATATGTCATTGATTGTAATATTTACATTGTAGTTTCTTGTGAAAAGTTTCAGTGCTCACTTTTTATACATATTTAGTGCTCCACTTAGATGATCAGAAACAATTATACATATTAGTCAAGACTACAGAACATAGAAAAAAAATGTTTGCTAAGAAGAAAATCAGTTATTTTCTCTTCCTTTTAAATTCAACAGATGAAACTTTAGAAGATCAAATTATCATATAAACTGTCTTTTAAGAGATTTTGTTATTTGTATGATCCATGACCCTTTTCAAATTATGTTGACATATTAGTTAACTTTAAAAGATCATAAACTGTCAATTGTGAAGTTTGAAAAATGTGGGTGACTGTTCTGGTCATAAAGATTTCTTGAATGTGTAGAAGGTAAAAAAAAAATGGTAATTTCATTTTTGAAGGTGAACAGAGGAATGACAATTTTTTTTTTTTTCCTTTTTGCGGTATGCGGGCCTCTCACTGTTGTGGCCTCTCCCGTTGCGGAGCACAGGCTCCGGATGCGCAGGCCCAGCGGCCATGGCTCACGGGCCCAGCCGCTCCGCGGCATATGGGATCCTCCCAGACCGGGGCACGAACCCGTATCCCCTGCATCGGCAGGCGGGCTCTCAACCACTGCGCCACCAGGGAGGCCCGACAATTATTTTTGAAATTTTGTTTTTAGAACAATTTACAATCCATTTTGTGTCTAGTATAATGGGACAAAAAGGGGACATATTTACAGACAGTGGAAAGTCTCCTATTTACAGCTGCATAAATCTAATGTGAGAATGTTTTACATAGAGTTATATCCTCTTTCTATATGGAAACAGATGTGGATTTACCATCTGTCTGTTGTGCGGTGGGTTTTAGCATTTAAAAATCACCCAAACTTTGTTCCTTTAATAGCATTTTCTGTTTTGCAGCTTGTGTTCTTTTGTATTGTGTGTGGGTATGTACTATTTCCCATATTGTTATCCAATCTCTATGAAGTCAGGGTCCATATACTATCCTTAAGAAGAGTACTTTGTATACATTGTAATTGCTCAAAGGTATAGATAAAATCTTAGTTAAAATCTTTTTATCTGTCAATGTAATTATAACAGTTTGCTTTAAGTTTTGACCTTATCATGCAACTGAATTTCAAGCAAATTTTAACTATTATTTTAATTGCAAGATAATTAATTCAAGAGTGTAATACAAAAGTTTTGTTCGTGCAAACTTATTTATATAAATTTATCAATAGAAGATTAACCTTTATTTCATGTCTTCCAATGTTAAATCTGTAGGCAACATTCATTAATATCTTTAATAAAATTTAAAAATGCTAACTTGAATTATCTTCTCATTTATATTTCTAATCATTGCATTTTTATAATTGCTTTAAATAGATTTTTAGATAAACATTTATTTTAGAGGATGTAATATTTTAATAAATATATAGATGTCAAGGAAGAATTATTGGTGTTCAACAGTACATGGTATTTTTCATAAAACTTGATGAGTCTCCTGTTCTATGTTGATTTATATTCTATTTTTCTGATTTATATTTTGGAGAGGGTAGTAGATTTACAGTGAAGTAACTACAAGTTCTCCCTGTTTCATTAATTGCTGCTAAATATTTTATAGTGCTACAGAACATCATCTTTTTCAGGAAGGGTGTTCCAAAAGAATCAAAGACATGAAAAAAATCAATGAAGTTTAATATTTTTTATAATATAACAAGCAGTAAGACTATCACAGCATCAAAGTATCTTAAGATAGGATATTATCTATTCTAGCCTATAAACTACCATGATAAAATCTGCAAGAATCCTGGCAAGTGAATTTCTCTCTTCTCTATTATTCTCATCATAAAGCTGAAAATTATTGTGGGGGAAATTTCAATTTAAATTAATATCCCTTATATAAGACCATAAAGTTTTCTTTTTTTGGATTTAGGACTTATACTGCTTTCTTAAACAAAATCACACACAAATTTGATCCTTTGACCACACTGTATTTTTTATGTTCTCATAACATATGTAATACATTCTGTGTCTTCTAAGTCATCATGGCAATATTAAAGATTTTATACTCTTTTTACATAATTCAGTATCAAAATATCTTCAATAAGTATTGTTTGGCATACATTTTTTTGCTCTTTGGTCGCACCACAAGGCTTGTGTGATCTTAGTTCCCTGACCAGGGATCAAACCCAGGCCCCATCAGTGAAGTCCCAGAATCCTAACCACTGGACCCCCAGGGAATTCCCTGTTTGGCATACTTTTAAGATAGACCTCTGAAGGTCACTATCACCTACCTCACCCATATGTTATTTAATTTCTCCTTAATAAATTTTTAAAGACAAAATTGGAAAAAGTATTTTAGATGTGGTCTGATCTGCATAGTTGATGACAGAAAATTATTCTTCTTTATAATAAAGGGGTGGTCAGTGACAAATCTCTGAGATTCAACATATAAGGTATGTTGTAAAATGCTGTGCATTTTGTAAAATGTTGTGACTGCATTTAATCAATTGTATTGCTCAATTGACTAAAGAAAGTATTGTTTTTGCCCTTATGATCTGTTCAAATATATCCTTCTCTACTTGATTGCCACATTAGAAATATAAATAATGCATGTTTTAATAGACATGTGGAATATTTTAAGGCTTAAGGAAAATGTAAGCATTATACATGTTATTTTAGCAACTCAAAGATAACTAGTATTAAAATGTAGGTGTGACCTTCCAGTTTATTTTCTCCTTTTCAAGTAGTAGAATGGCCAATAGTATAGGCTTGGGAATCTCCAAATAATAGTTTGTTAGTAAATATGTATGTATGTATGTATGCATTCATTCATTCATTCATTCATTCATTTATTCTCTTACTTTTTAATTGAAGTATAGTTAGAATTCTTTTTATCATCTGCCCCTTTGTGTAAATCTAGGACTAAAAACTCAGAATTGCACTGGGAAAGAATTTCAGAGGGGTTAGTGAGTGCATCTTTTCTGTATCAGCTAATTTCAAGCAGGGTTTCCAAGGTACTAACATTCTTATTTTTAAAAGGCTGAGGCTGGACAAAGATTTCCTATAACTCAATTTAGCTTCTATGAGTTAACAGACAGATTTACCTTAGGATTATTTTAGTAAAAACCACAACATTCCAACAAGTAAATTATCAACTCAGTTGTGGTATTTAATGTGAAATTCCATGACTATTGGTGTTTTACATGAGAGCAAGATAGTTCATTAAAAGTCAGTTTACCTTTTGCTTCGTCTATAAGATTTATGTCAAAAGGTAAACTGATCTTTGGCAATTATGACTGATTTCTATCAACATATAGCTTTCTGATACTGTATTATTATGTTCCAAGTTGATACAATTCTGTTAGTGCACAATGTTCATAGTGTATAATACTTCTTTGTAAAGCAAATGTGAAGTAAAACAACTTTTTATCTGAATGATAATATTTTAAAAATTATTGAATAACTTTTCTCTAAATCATTTTAAAAATACTTGCAGTCATGTATAAAATTACAGTCTCAAGAACTATTTTTAAAGGAAAATATTTTAATTTGATTTGGTGGAATTTTTCAGCATTTAAACTTTCATGAACAATGCATCTATGAATGAGGGCAAATGATTTCTTTCAGTCTTGCCCTGGTGGGGTTAGTGGTGAGGTTTTTTCTGTTTGTTTGTTTTTAATTTTTTCCATGCATATGACACTGTTTCTTTTTTAGTACCAGAAATTTCCTCATGCAAAACTAAGGTAATATACTTCAGTGCTGGGCTTCACCAAATATATACAAATACACATCTAGCATTGTAGAGTTTTATATTTGGAATACTTTGTGTTTCTGCTTGACTCCATTATCATGGATAACATAACAGACATTGTGATGAATAACTTGAAATTAAAACATTAAAAATGTAAAAGTTAAGTTTTAGCCCCCAGAGAAGATCAGCTATTAATACAAAAATTATTTGATATTGCATGGATATCATGAAGATTATTTAATGGGTTAGCTATGAATAATCCACAATTATATTTTATGTACTTTCCTGCAAAGAGGGAGTATATAAACTGTAAAGGCAATTAGAAAGGGGCTTAAGAGCCAATAACTGTGAAATCAGTGATATCTTAGTAGTGTTTTTGAGAAACTGGTTTGGTCTGGATTGCTAATTCTACACATACTTTCCTGAAGCTGTCTAGAACTGTTTCAGACCACAGGTTGAAGTAACAAATAATTAGTGACATTGCCTTGTAAATTTCACAGGCTGTGGGGCTCCTACTCAGTTTTTAATTAGAATTATGACTAAATTATTCATTGTCTTTGGGAATTTCCCTGAGGAGGGAGTGTAGTTGAAACTTGCACAAGATAAGAGAGATTTGCTACTTAATATATTGAAATCATTGGAAAAATTATGGGGGGAGCTTTTATCATTTGGTGAATTTCATTGGCTTAAAATTCATTCCTCATTTCTGACACAATTACTAGCTACACAAAAGTTAAACTTTTTAAAAAATAAATGATAATAGAAATATATGAATACTTTTGTCCCTAGTTTCTGTGATAAATGTCTTACAGATTTCTATAACCTTGCTACTATGTGGTAAGTCCTCCATTCTGTTGCCTTATTCTCTTGGTCACATGTATTAAAATGTAGCTCTGTAGTTTCTCAGATTACCACTATTTCTTATAGTGTTTAAATGAGAGGAAATAGGCCACTTTTAGCATATTGAAACTATTTTTGGTTTATATTGATACATTTTGGTAACATCGTAGCAATAAATCTGATAGTTATTTTCTGATCTTTTTTAATTGGTAGATTCCAGTTTATTAAACTGACCTATTCATAGAAATTATAATAAATCCTTAGAACTTTCACTCCCTACCTAAAGTCATAGAATTTAATATCAGGCAATTCGTTCACTGTATGATTAAGTCCCCTTTTGGTCCTATGCTGTTTAGTACTTTAAAAATTGGCTTCCTTTATTCTAGATGATAATAAGCCCCATGTACCTTTCATTGTAGGGTTACAATTCATTTCTACTTTACAACTGATCCTGGGAGTGTGAGTATGTATATGTGTGTGTTATAAGCTTATAAAAATCTAATCCTTTCACAATGGGGTTCTTTGATAATTGACTCATTTAGCTGTTCTCTAAACTGAGTCACTCATATTAGGAAAATATCCCTGTAATTATTTTATAGCACCATCATTTCCTTGTTACAAAAATAGCTCTTGCAGGTAAAAGAAGGTTTCCTATTTTTAGAAGATTGCACTAAAATGATGTTTGCTTTTTCTCTTCCATTTTCCTGCATACAATTCAAGCCAATACACATTGTATCTGGATTTTTTCTTTTCACAGCTAGGGCTTATTATGTTTCATTTAATCTTTTTTTTTCAATATTAATAACACCAAAGCTAGTTGTTCCAACTATTTCGTGAGACAATTTAGTGAAGAATTTGTAAAGATGTAACAGGAATCAGGAAAATAGGAATAAATGTACTCAAAATCTGAGAAACGTTGTAGAGTGTGAAATACTTTGGCATAACATTGAATATTGTAGTTAGGTGAAAGTCAGTATACATGGGTTTTTTGTCTTTCTAAAGTCACAATTTGTCTTAAAATATTCCGTGAATGCTTATGTTATTTTTTGTTGCTATTAACTGAAAATAGTTGGTTTAATGATGGTAAGAAGTAGCCATAGTTGAAAGACACACCTCATGATGGCTGATTTACTAGGACTCTGGAAAAGGGAATACTCAAGAGAAATAACTTTATACTGTGTTTTCTGATTTTTATCATGCTTTCTATTAAAATTTAAACATTAGAAATGGAATATAATAAATACATTTATATTTGTAAACACTTTAAAACTAATAGTTAAATATTCACACAAAATATTTACCATCACCATTAACTAAAACTATCATCAAATTTGCTTATGCACTGTGTACAACATGGAGCTTATACTTAATTAGACACTATGATGCAAATACAGTGTACTTGCCCAGTTCCTGAGCACTTCCAATCTGATTTCAGCAAGAATAAGATCATTGACTAGTCAAAAATATTAGACTATGTTTCTTCTCTGTATAAGAACAGATTCATTATAGAAAATAATTTAAAGATCATATATTAATTAACCAAAAAACCTTTCTTCTTAAACTCAATTTCATAACAATTAGATATACTCGGGCATAGATTTATGTTCAGTGACGTTTATTTCAGGAATAATTGTAAAGGCAAAAAAGGCACTGAAATATATATATCAAGAAAGCTATAGTTGAATAAACAGTGAGGCATGCACATCATAAGCTACTATGCAGACATGTTAAAAATAAAGGTTTGGATCAGGATACAATCAGTTCAGCAGGATAGGTTGTTATGTGAGAAGCAAGCTGCAGTAGGTAGCATGATCCTATTCTTATGAAACTGAAATTGGGATAGTTTCACTCCCACCAGAGAAAGTCACTTTTTAGGAATAAGGGGCTGCTTGTAGATCACCTTTCTTTAGAACATCTCAAAAAGTTGGAAAAATAATAAATATGCCTTAAAACAAATGAGAGGTAAAATGATAGTGTTTTTCACCGAACCAAAGTATGGAAGAGGACAGATATCCAGAGTGATAAGCCATGGTGTTCACTTGGTACATCTGCCAATTTTGAACAAGTTGCTTGTAAGGTTAAGAAACTAAACTGCACTTCAGACAGCCTCAGAGGACTGAGGGAAAGGCCATCATCTGGCACTGAATAAAGGAGGTTGCACAATAAAATTAGTTATTTACATGGGCTGAAACCACAAAGGGACCACGACTTAAGAGAAAGAGTGACCTGGAAATAGATAAGACTATAGATAGACTGTGATTATGGGCCCATTTTAAAGTATCTCAATTCTTGAAATTAGATTCTGGTGATACTGGACTACTCCTGAGTTGAATGGACTTGAAGAAGCAAACATATGAAATTGGAAGAAAGATAACTTCATCTCATGCCTCACATAATATCTACAAACAATTTTAAAAATGTAATGTAGCAGTTTCATAAATAACCATAGACATAAAGAAAAAAGACAACTTGAGAAAAGTATGCTTCCTCTGTTCAGGGGAATAATGGCAAGATGAAGAAGCTATAAGAAAATTGAGTAGAATTTCTAAAATTGAGAACAAGTAATAAGTGAAAAACTGAATATAGAACTATATCACTAAATGAAACACAGATGAAGACAGAGGTGTGATGATTTGTAATATGTAATATAGAATGAAGCTCAAACAGTTGAATGAGTTAGGAAATACACACATATTGTGAGATATATAAGGATAAAATAATGTGTAACAAGCAGGTATTTGGATTCCCAAAAGGAAGGGTACAGAAACAATATTAGGAGAGATAATGAACAAAAATTATGCCAAAAGGATACACAACATCAAATCAGTTTCAAGAAGTCCTTAACACCAGAGGCAACATTTAAAATATCCACATTTATCTCTATTCCTCTATCTCCTTACCTATCTATGTATCTCTGTGTCTATGTATCTACAGCCTGTATCTACTGATTCCCCTATTTATATTCCTCTCGACATTTCACAGCAAAAGTACTGAAAACTAACAAGGAAATGAAATCTATGGTTTTTTTCTTAAGATATAATTCACATACCATAATATTCACTCTTCTAAAGTATGCAATAAAATCATTTAGAGTAATTCACAATGTTATGAATTCTTCATTATTATTTAATTCCAGAACATTTTCATTACTCCCAATTTTTCTTCCCTTCAACCTAAGGTAACTGATCTATTTTCTGTCTCTAACGATTTACCCATTCTGGATATTTCATATAAATGAAACCATAAAATATGTGATCTTTTGTGTTGGACATTTTTCACTTAGAATAATGTTCTCAAGATTCATTCATGTTGTAGTATGTATCAATAGTTCAATCATTTTTATTCTTGAAGAATATTCCATTGCATGGATATACCATATTTGTTTATTCATTCCTCAATTGATTGGGGCTATGGACATTCATGTATAAGTTTTTGTGTAGATATGTCTTTATTTTCCTTTGATATATTCCTAGAAAAGAAATTGGAATGATAATGGCATTTGAATTTTATGTAATATCCATGTGTCAGAAATGGTATTCTATTTATTTATTTATTTTTTCTTCAACTATTTAAAAATGTAAAACTAATTCTTAGCTCATGGACAGTAGTAAAATTGGCAGCAAGCAGACTTTGGTCCATGTGCCATAGTGTGCCAACATTTACTCTGTCTTCCTGGACAGAATAACTGCACTACAACTCCTCTTAGGCAGCAAAACCATGCCTTCTACATTGACTTCACCCCACTGTATACCTGCCTACATCTTCCTTCTTTAAGGGTAACAAAGATATTTCCAATTTGAAATTTTTAAAATAGAAAGATTGAATTTTAATGTTTCCACATGGGAAATATATGAGTAATTTTAATTATGGGTTTAATTTCATTGTAGAGTCTATACTTTTATGAAAAAATGGTAATTCAGCCTTGTTTTAGCTCTTTCTTATAGTTAAAGTATATTATGTTGATGGAAATATTTTAAACTCTACAAAACATATGTATTCAGAAAAAAAGAGTTTATTACCTGTTATAAAAATGAATTTTAAAATGGATAGGAAGAAATAAAAGCAGTTGAAATTAGCTAAAAATAAAATAAACACAAAAAAAATACTCAAATAATGGAGACTCCAAGAAGTACAAAATGAGGTATGAAACTCAGAGTTGAGAAAGAGGAATGAGAATTTTGGAATCAGAAATAACTGTAGCAGTGGCACAGACTCCTGAACCTTAAATTCCAGCAATTCAGTTTGGAAAGGATTAGACTGTAGACAACATAATATGTTTTGGAAAAAAATTAGAGAGCATAAAGAATAAAATAAAATATGTGTTTGATTAGGGAAAAAAAGGAAAACTACCACAGGAGGAAGCTGTTTTGCAGTGAAGAGAAAAGAGATTTGAGGGTTTCAGTGCAGAGGCCAAGGATGATGGACATTGTCATCAGAATAAAACATTCCCAAATGCTAGCTTGCCTTCAGAAAGAGACAACTCATTTAAAATTCAAATTCTCTTTTGTATTTTTAGCTCTAGGACCCAGGACACTTCAGCACATATATGCCACCACCCCTTGACAATAGGACTATTTAAGAAAAGAAAAATGTAGTCATATAGTAGTCACAAAGTAGTATTAATCATCTACTAACTGAGAAAAGGAAATTTGAAGCAGCACATCCTTATTTTGTGTGTGTGGTATATATGTTTGTGTTTCTCGATGCTGAAATATCAATTCAAAATATAGACTTACATGAAGGTCTAAATTTCACAGGTCTGAAGCCAAATAGAAATGGTCTTTCCATTGGAAAATAAGAACTTGAATCATTCATTGCCAGAGGGTTACTGGGGATTTCCCTCTATATCCCTCATATCCCAATTTTTTTCTTGCATTTCAAACTCAAAATGATAAAACCTTACTCTTCAACTTCATTGAGCTTCACTGATTTTAAAAGCTGTCACACAGTAGATCTTATTTGTCCCATACAATCCTGAGAAATGTATAGAACCAATATTGCCATCTCTATTTATAAATGAAGACACAGAAATTTAAAGGCAAAATTAAAAAAAAAAAGAAAAGACAAATTGTTGTAGTCAAACACAGTTGGTAATTGGCTAACACAGAATTCAGCTTTCCGGATTTGAAAGCCCATGCTCTTTCCATTAAAAAATGCTACTCTCTTCTGTGAATTTATAATCCCTGCAGTGTATAACATGGTTATTTGCATGTATAAGATGTTTAATAGCTAACCATGAACATTGGTATGCATGTATCTTTTTGAAGTAGTGTTTTTATGTTGTTTTTTGATATATACCCAGGAGTAGAATTGCACAGCAGCATTATTTATAATTGTCAAGGTATGGAAGCAACTTAAGTGTCCATCAACAGATGAAAGATAAAGAAGATGTGGTATATATATATATATATATATATATATATATATATATATATATATATAGTGGAATATTACTCAGCCATAAAAAAGAATGAAATAATGTCATTTGCAACAACATGGATGGACTTGGAGTGTATTATGCTAAGTGAAATATAACAACACTTAAATTATAGTACAGCAAAAGAAACAATCAGAATACATTTAGGAACTAAGATAATGTCTTGAGACATATTAACAAGTATCTTGGGGATGAACTATGAGATGATCAAAAAGTGCAGCAGTGGTCAGAAAGTACAAGGTTTATATAATAATCTAAAGAATATAAAACATATACTAAAATTTATATCAAAACATTAAAATATTTTAAGTAGGTTATACCAGGATAAAGTTTACAGTCTAGAAAAATTACTCATTGTAGATGTTTGATTAGAAAAGATAGGATGCAGGGAGACAAGTTAGCATGTAATTGTAACAAATGAGACCAGAAACTGTGAGACTTCAGATGGTGGCACCTAGAAAATGGGGAACCAGGAAAGAGAGGAGGTGGTTTGAGGGGGGAAATATAAAAAATATAGAGACAGTTGGATCAGAATTTCTAGAAATATTCACAGAGAGATATAATTTCAATATTTAAATTTTATGCATATCAGAGAATTCTGGGATAAAATTATTAATCTGGGACATAGAGGCATATGAGACAGTTGAAGAAAAAGAGAATAAGCAATTCATGTAAGGGTCATATTTAACATAAGAACAGAAGGCTGAATAAACAACCTGGAAATTATTGACATTTAAGGATAAATATCAAAGACAACTACAAAGGATATTGAGAAGAAACAGCCATGAATTAAGTTCACTGAATCCAACGTGGTGATGGTCAACATTGCCGGGGGTCAATAAAATAGAAAGAGTAGGTTCCTGACTTTGAGACTTGGAAAGTGATCAGTCTAGTTGTCCGCAATAGTGCAGCTTTATGTCCTTGGACAAGTTTGGTCTCAGATTCTTAGGTAAAAATTAGGGAAAATAGCAATTACAACATAATGTTTCAAATAAATTAATTTAAAAACAAAGTAAATTATCTGGAACAGTCAAAATTTTAGACAGGACACTTATGAATTGTTTCCCAATGTGTTCCCTGTACCCAGAATCTGGAACTGAGATGAAAAGAAGACAAGTGATAAACCAAAGATAATATAACCTGAGACCTGGACCAGGTCTCCAAAGTTTACATTTACTAATTCACAGTTAATTTTCCTACATGTTTTGAAAAACACTTCTATTGGGTTTTTATGAATCTGTAACATAAAGAATGCATCTGTGGCAGAAATACTGAAAGGGGTGAGAATGGTTTTGGACTTGTCACTATCACACATTTCCTATATCCAAGCAATCACTTTCAAGTGAAATATTTTGACTGTGTTCCTTATTCTCATTTCTAATTGTTTGTTTCAAGATAATGAAGTGAAGATGTTTATATTCCTTTCCGCTCTGTCCCCAACTCTCCCAAATATTTCAAATTTCAGGTGAAAGAAAGATTTATATTCCTTTCCTTTTTTATTTTTACTTTTTAATTTACTTATGTTTTAACATCTTTATTGGAGTATAATTGTTTTACAATGATGTATTAGTTTCTGCTGTATAACAAAGTGAATCAGCTATATATATGCATATATTCCTGTATCTCCTCCCTCCCACCCTCCCTATCCTACCCCTGTATGTGGACACAAAGCAGCAAGCTGATCTCCCTGTACTATGCATCTGCTTATGACTAGCTAGCTATTTTATATTTGGTAGTGTATATATGTTCATGCCACTCTCTCACTTCATCCCAGCTTACTCTTCCCTCTTCCCATGTCCTCAAGTCCATTCTCTATATCTGTGTTGTTATTTCTTTTCTGCCCCTAGGTTCTCCAAAATATATATATATTTTTTCTTTTTTTAGATCCCATATATGTGTGTGTGTGTGTGTGTGTGTGTGTGTTAGCATATGGTATTTGTTTTTTCTCTTTCTGACTTACTTCACTCAGTATGACAGAATCGAGGTCCATCCACCTCACTACAAATAAGTCAATTTCATTTCTTTTTATAGCTGAGTGATATGCCATTGTATATATGTGCCACATATTCTTCATAAATGCATCTTTCAATGGACTCTTAGGTTGCTTCCATGTCCTGACTATTGTAAATGGAGCTGCAATGAACATTGTGGTAGATGACTCTTTTTCAATTATGCTCTTCTCAGGGTATATGCCCTGTAGAGGGATGGCTGGGTCATACAGTAGTTCTATTTTTCATTTTTTAAAGAATCTCCATACTGTTCTCCATAGTGGTTGTATCAATTTACATTCCCACTATCAGTGCAAGAGTTCCCTTTTCTCCACACGCTCTCTAGCATTTATTGCTTATAGATTTTTGATGATGGCCATTCTGACTGGTGTGAGGTGATACCTCATTGTACTTTTGATTTGAATTTCTCTAATGATAAGTGATAGTGAGTATCCTTTCATATGTTTGTTGGCAATCTGTATAGCTTATTTGCAGAAATGTCTATTTAGGTCTTCTGACCATTTTTGGATTCAGTTGTTTGTTATTTGATATTGAGCTACATGAGCTGCTTGTATATTTTGGAGATTAATCATTTGTCAGTTGCTTCTTTTACAAATATTTTCTCCATTCTGAGGGTTGTCTTTTCATCTTGTTTATGATTTCCTGTGCTGTAAACAAAACCTTTTAAGTTTCTTTATGTCCCATTTGTTTATTTTTCTTTTTACTTCCATTTCTCTATGAGGTGGGTCAAAAAGGACCATGCTGTGATTTATGTCATAGAGTGCTCTGTCTATGTTTTCCTCTAAGATTTTTATAGTGCCTGGCCTTATATTTAGGTTTTTAATACATTTTGAGTTTATTTTTGTGTATGGTGTTATGGAGTGTTCTAACTTCATTCTTTTACATGTACCTATCCTGTTTTCCCAGCACCACTTATTGAAGAGGCTGTCTTTTCTCCACTGTATATTCTTGCCTCTTTTATCAAAGATAGGTGGCCATATGTGTGTGGGCTTATCTCTGGGCTTTCTATTCTGTTCCACTGATCTATATTTCTGCTTTTGTGCTAGTACTATACTGTCTTGATTACTGTAGCTTTGTAGTATAGTCTGAAGTCAGGGAAACTGATTCCTCCAACTCCGTTTTTATTTCTCAAGATGGCTTTGGGTATACAGAGTGTTTTGTGTCCATACAAATTGTGAAATTTTTGTTCTAGTTCTGTGAAAACGCCATAGTTTGATAAGGATTGCATGAATCTGCAGATTGCTTTTGATAGTATTGGCATATTCAAAATGTTGATTCTTCCAATCCAAGAACATGATATATCTCTCCATCTGTTAGTATCATCTTTATTTTCTTTCATCAGTGTCTTATAATTTTCTGCAATCAGGTTTTCTTTTCTTATTTTTTAAACATATTTATTGGAGTTTAATTGCTTTACAATTGTTTGTTAGTTTCTGCTTTATAACAAAGTGAATCAGCTATACATATATATATATATATATATATATATATATATATATATATATATATATATATATCTCCATATCTCTCCCTCTTGCATCTCCCTCCCACCCTCCCTATCCCACTCTCTAGGTGGTCAAAAAGCACTAAATGAATCTCCCTGTGCTATGCAGCTGTTTCCCACGAGCTATCTATTTTACATTTGGTAGAATATATTAGTCCATGCCACTCTCTCACTTCATCCCAGCTTACCCTGACCCCTCCCTGTGTTTTCAATTCCATTCTCTACATGTGCATCATTATTTCTGTCCGACCCCTAGGTTCTTCAGAACCATTTCTTTCTTTTTTTTTTTTTTTTTTTTTTTTTTTTTAGATTCCGTATATATGTGTTAGCATATGGTCTTTGTTTTTATCTTTCTGACTTACTTCACTCTGTATGACAGACTCTAGGTCCATCCACCTCACTACTAATAAATCAATTTCATTTATTTTTATGGCCGCTTAGTATTCCATTGTATATATGTGCCACATCTTCTTTATCATTCATCTGTCAATGGACACCTATGTTGGCTGAGGTTTTGTCATATATGGCCTTAAATATGTTGAGGTAAGTTCCCTCTATGCCTACCTTCTGGAGGGTTTTTATCATAAATTGGTTTTGAATTTAGTCAAAAGCTTTTTCTACATCTATTGAGATGATCATATGTTTTTTATCCTTCATTTTGTTAATATGGTTTATCATACTGATTGATTTGGTATATTGAAGAATCCTTGCATTCCTGGGATAAACCACACTTGCCCATGCTGTATGATCCTTTTAATGTGCTGTTGGATTCTGTTTGCTAGTATTTTATTGAGAATTTTTGCATCTATGTTCATCAGTGATATTGGACTGTAGTTTTCTTTCTTTGTGACATCTTTGTCTGGTTTTGGTATCCAGGTGAAGGTGGCCTTGTAGAATGCATTTGGGAGTGTTCCTCCCTCTTCCATATTTTGGAAAAGTTTGAGAAGGATAGGTGTTATCTCTTCTCTAAATGTTTGACATAATTCTTCTCTGAAGCCATCTGGTACTTGGCTTTTGTTTGTTGGAAGATTTTTAATCACAGTTTCAATTTCAGCCCTTGAGTTTGGTCTGTTAATATTTTCTATTTCTTCCTGGTTCAGTCTCAGAAGGTTGTACTTTTCTAAGAATTTGTCCATTTCTTCCAGGTTGTTCATTTTATTGACATATAGTTGCTGGTAGTAATCTCTCATGATACTTTGTATTGCTGCAGTGTCAGTTGTTACTTCTCCTTTTTCATTTCTAATTCTGTTGATTTGAGTCTTTTCCCTTTTTTTCTTGATGAGTCTCAATGGTTTATCAATTTATTTATCTTCTTAAAGAAGCAGAGTTTAGTTATTTTGATCTTTGCTATTGTTTCCTTCATTTCTTTTTCATTTATTTCTGATCTGATTTTTATGATCTCTTTCCTTCTTCTATCTTTGTTTTTTTTTTTGTTTGTTTCTTTGTTTGTTCTTCTTTATCTAATTGCTGTAGGTGTAAGTTTGGGTGGTTTATTTGAGATGTTTCTTGTTTCTTGAGGTAGGATTGTATTGCTATAAACTTCCATCTTAAAACTGCTTTTGCTGCACCCATAGGTTTTGGGTTGCCGTGTTTTCATTATCATTTGTTTCTAGATATTTTTTGATTTTGTTTTTGATTTCTTCATTGATCTCTTGTTTATTTAGTACTGCATTGTGTAGTCTCCATAGGTTAGTATTTTTTACAGTTCTTTTTTTGTTCGTTTCTGTTTTTATATCTAGTCTCATATCTTTGTGGTTGGAAAAGATACTTGAAACGATTTCATTATTCTTAAATTTAACAAGGTTTGTTTTGTGACCCAGGCTATGATGTAATGTGGAGAATGTTCCATGAGCACTTGAGAAGAAGGTGTATTCTGTTATTTTTGGATGGAATGCCTTATAAATATCAATTAAGTCCATCTTGTTTAATGCATCATTTAGATCTTGTGTTTTCTTATTTATTTTAATTTTGGATGATCTGTCCACTGGTGAAAGTGAGGTGTTAAAGTCCCCTACTATTATTGTGTTACGATCAATTTCCTCTTGTATGGCTGTTAGCATTTGCCTTATGTATTGAGGTGCTCCTATGTTGGGTGCATAAATATTTACAATTGTTATTTCTTCACCCCATCCAATAACAGAGAGGCTGCCTAAAATAATAATAAGTTCTCAGACACCCCAAGACATACCACCGGATGCACTCCTGCCAACAAGAAAGACAAGATCCAGCCTCATCCACCAGAACACAGGCACTAGTCTCCTCCACCAGGAAGCCTGCACAACCCACTCAACCAAGCTTTCTCACTGGTGGCACACACCAAAAACAATGGGAACTTCCAATGTGCAGCCTGTGAAATGAGAACCCAAACACTTTAAGTTAAGCAAAATTAGAAGACAGAGAAACACACAGCAGATGAAGAGCAAGGTAAAAACTCACCAGACCAAACAAGTGAAGAGGAAATAGTCAGTGTACCTGAAGAAGAATTCAGAGTAATGATAGTAGAGATGATCCAAAATCTTGGAAATAGAATGGAGAAAATACAAGAAACGTTCAACAAGGACCTACAAGAACCAAAGAGCATACAAACAGTGATGAACAACACAAAAATGAAATGTAAAGATCTCTAAAAGGAATAAATAGCAGAATAACTGAGACAGAAGAACGGATAGGTGACCTGGAAGATAAAATGGTGGAAATAACTACTGCAGAGCAGAATAATGAAAAAAGAATGAAAAGAATTCAGGACAGTCTCAGAGACCTCTGGGACATTAAACACACCAACATTTGAATTATAAGGGTCCCTGAAGTAGAAGAGGATAAAAGGGACTGAGAAAATATTTGAAGAGATTATAGTTGAAAACTTCCCTAATATGGGAAAGAAAATAGTCCATCAAGTCCAGGAAGCACAGAGAGTCCCATACAGGATAAATCCAAGGAGAAACATGCCAAGACACTCGTTAATCAAACTATCAAAAATTAAATACAAAGAAAAAATATTAAAAGCAGCAAGGGAAAAACAACAAATAACATACAAGGGGATCCCCATAAAGTTAACAGATGATCATTCAACAGGAACTCTGAAAGCCAGAAGGGAGTGGCAGTACATATTTAAAGTGATGAAAGGGAAAGACCTACAACCAAGATTACTCTAACAAGCAAGTATGTCATTCACCTTCTACAGAGAAATTAGAACCTTTATAGACTAGCAAAATCTAAAAGAATTCAGCACCACCAAACCAGCTTTACAACAAATGCTAAAGGAATTTCTCTAGGCAGGAAACACAAGAGAAGGAAAAGACTTACAATAACAACCCAAGACAATTAAGAAAATGGTAATAGGAACATATATATCGATAGCTACCTTAAATGTAAATGGATTAAATGCTCCAACCAAAAGACATAGACTGGCTGAATGGATACAAAAACAAGACCCATATATATGCTGTCTATAAGAGTCCCACTTCAGACATAGGGACACATAGAGAGTGAAAGTGAGGGGATGCAAAAAAAGGTATTACATGCAGATGGAAACCAAAGAAAGCTGGAGTAGCAATTCTCATATCAGACCAAATAGATTTTAAAATAAAGACTCTTACAAGAGACAAAGAAGGTACTACATAATGATCAAGGGATCAATCCAGGAAGATATAACAATCGTAAATATTTATGAACCCAACATAGGAGCACCTCAATACATAAGGTAAATCCTTTCTCTTTTAAAGATTAAAAGCAAGGAAAAAAATACAATTCCATATTTGGCAAAACTAGGATATCTGCAATACCAAACCACAACACAAGTAAGCAGAGAATAGAGAGAGCTTGTGAAAGCATAAGCCAAGAAAGGACCTACAAAAGAAGGTACCAATGAGAAGCAATTGGATTTCCCTAGAAAAATTCAGGAAAGGCTTGGTAATAAATAGTGCTTATGGGTACTGAAAACAAAGGGTGGTTTGAAAATGTGTTTCTTTTTCTTTTTTTTTTTTAATTTCAAGGTCCACTGGAGTTGATTTAATCAGAAGGATGCTCCTTCCCCACACATAAAATACTAGAGGTACAGGAATTTAGCCAAAATGACAACAACTATTATTTTAGTTGTTTTTAAATAAATATATTTTTTAATCTTTAATGTGATATAATTAACTTACAAGGATTCCACATATTTAATAAATATATTTTGATGAGTTTGAACATATGCATGCACTGTTGATACCATCACCAGAACCAAGGTACTAAACATCTATCCCATCCAAAAATTTCATTTCATTCTCTTGCATTTTTTTGTTTTTCATCTAAGAAAAATTAACATAAGCTTTATCTTCTTTACATATTTTACAGTGTACAACACTGTCTTGTTAACTAGAGGTATTATGTTGTACAACAAATTTCTAGAACTTGTTTATCAGGCTAACAGAAACTTTATACACATTGAAAAATATTTACATTTCCACCTTCTCCCATCCCCTGGAAACCACACTTCCATTCTCTCTTACTACCAGTTTACCTATTTTAGAACCTCACAGAAGTGATATCATATAGTATTTGTCCTTCTGTGACCGGCTTATCTCACTTAACATAATCTCCTCTAGGTTCATTCATGTTTAGGCAAATGGCAGGATTTCTTTCTTTTATAAGGCTGATAATATTCCATTTTATGTATATGCCATATTTGTTTCATCTATTCTTCTGTAGATTGACATTTGAGTTGTTTTCATATTGTGGATATTATGAATAATGCTGTATTTAACAGAGGGGTGCAGATAAACTTTGAGACCCTGATTTCAATTATCTTGGTTATATAACAGAGTGGAATTGCTCTGGTAGTTCTATTTTTAATTTCTGGTGGAAACTCTGTACTGTTTTCTATAGTGGCTGCACCATACTACATTTGCACAAACAGTATATAATGTTTTCAATTTCTCCACATACTTGCCAAGTCTTCTTATCTACCCACCCTTTTTTTTCAAATAATTAACTACATAACAACTGTGAGGTGATAACTCACTGTGGTTTTGATATGTATTTCCCTGATAATTAGTGATGTTGAGCACATTTTTATATGCCTGCTGGCCATTTGTATGGCTTTTGGGGAGTAATGTCTATTCAATTCCCTTGCTCATTTTTAATTGGATATTTTATATTCATTGGTAGGCAATACTTACATATTTTGGATATCAGTCCATTGTCTTATATATGGTTTACAAATATTTTCTCTCAAACTGTTGGTTGCCTGTTTGCTTTGTTGATTTTTTTCCTTTGCTGCACAGAGATTTTCAGTTTGATGTAGTCCCTCTTGTCTATTTTTGATATTGTTGCCTGTGATTTTGTTGTCAAATTCAAGAAACCAATGTCAAGACCAATATCAAGAAGTTTCCTCTTAACGTTTTCTTTGATAATTTTTTATAGTTTTTGGTCTTACATTTAAATCATTAATAAAATTTAATTGATTTTTGTGTCTGTTAGGAGATAAGTATCCAATTTCATTATTCTGCATGTGGATATACAGTTTTCTCAACACTATCTGTTGAAGAGACTATCCTTTCTCCATGTTGTATTCTTAGTGAGTGCCCTGTCAAAAATCATTTGAGTATATAATAGTAAACATTTCTGAGCTCTCTGTTCGGTTCCATTGGTCGATATGACTATTGTTATGCCAGGACCATACCATTTTATTGCTATAGCTTTGTGATATATTTTGTAATTATGAAGTATGCTGCCTCCAGCTTTGTTCTTGTTTCTCAAAATTGCTTTGGTTATTTGGTGTATTTTATGTTTCCACATGAATGTTAGGAATTTCTTATCTTCTCTTCTATTTCTTCTATGTTTTCTTCACTTCTATTTTTCTATTGCTTTTCTATTTCCGTAAAAATTCCATTGTAATATTGATAGGGACTGCTCTGAATCTGTAGATTACTTTGGGTACTATAGACATTTAAACCATATTAATTCTTCCAATCCACGAACAAAGACATTTTTCCATTGATTTGTGTGTGCTTTTATTTCATTAGCATTTTATAGTTTTCAGTGTACAAGTCACTTAACTCCTTGCTGAAGTTTATTCTGAGAATTTTATTATTTTGTTGCTATTGTAAATATATATTTTTTTCTTAATTTCCTTTTGGATAATTTCTTGTTAGTATATAGAAACACAGCTGATTTGTGTATGTTGATTTTATGTCCTGCAACTTTGTTGAATTTGTTTATAAGTTTTAACAGTTTGTTGTTTTTGTTGTTGGCTGTGAAGTCTGTAGGGTTTTTGATATGTAAGATCATGTCATCTACAATTTGAATGCAAACACAAAGGAGCTGAAACAGGGGCATTAAGTAATATGACATACCTAGAGCTCTCTTCATGTATCTATATCCAGAATATCATGTCAAGGCATTAGATAACCCTTATCTAAAGAAACTGAAAAAGTTCAGAATAAAAAGGTAGACAGATTTAGATAGTAGAGGTCCTCATATAAAAAGAAGTTTGGCTCTTCTAGCTAGCTGTAATAAAGCTCAACAATTAATAATTTTTTTCACACTCACAGAGTTCTTTCAAAAGACTTTTTAGTCCCGTATAATTCAATTGAAGAAAGATGCAAGGGTCATGTGGCATGTGAGGAGGATTTCCAACACGAAGTGGGGAGCCCAAAATAGAGAGCTAAGGAGAACTCAAGTTTTCCAGGAATATTCAGTGAGATCTCCCTACTCTTTAAAATACAAACAAAAATAATAACAAATATTAACAACAACAATAACTCTCTCCAGGATATTTAAAAGTTTCCTGGTTACAAGCTTGGTGGTTGGGATTCAGAATGCTCAATAGGTAAGCTCCTTCTACATCTAGTTTGTCAAGAGTTTTTATCATGAATTAATGTTGAATTTTGTCAGACGTTTTCTTTGCATCTACTGACATGATCATGTGATATTTTTGCCCTCCATTCTGTTAAAGTGACGTCTTAACAGATTGATTTATGTATGTTGAACCATTCTTGTATCTTAGGGATGAATCTCATTTGATCATTGTGTATGATTCTCCTAATGTGCTGTAGAATAGTTTCATTTTGGATTTTTGCATCTATTCATTACAAATATTGGCCTGTAGTTTTTCTTTTCTCGTAGTGTCTTTCTCTGGCTTTGGTTTCAGGGTAATACTGGCTTAATAAAATGAGTTTGGAAGTGTTTTCTTCTCATATTTTTTGGAAGCAATTGAGGAGGATTTGCATTAATTCTTCTTAAAAAGTTTGATAGAAACTATCTGGTCCTGAACTTTTCTTTATTCTGAAATATTAATTACTGATTCAATCTCCTTACTCAATTTTGGTCTGCTCAGATTTTCTATTTCTTCATGAGTCAGTCTTCATAGTTGTGTATTTCCAAGAATTCATACATTTCTCCTAAGTTATCTAAATTGTTGGTTTATAATTGTTCTTAATAATCTGTTACGATGGTTTCTAAAAAAATATTTCTGCAGCATCAGTTCTCTGAAATACACTACTAAGTGAGATAAGCTAGTAACAGAATGACAAATACTTCATGACTCTACTTATATGAGGTATCTAAATTAGTCAAACTCATAGAAACAAAGAGTAGAATGGTGGTTGTCAAGGTCTGTAGGGAGGGGGAATGGAGAAATTGCTGTTCAACAGGTATAAAGTTTCAGTTATGAAAGATGAATAAGTTCTAGAGAGCTGTACAACGTTGTGCCTACAGTTAAAGTTACTGTACTGTGCCCTTAAAATTCTGTTAAAGAAGTAGATATCAAGTTAAGTGTTATTGCCACAATAAAAATTGTTTTATAGACCTTTCAATGTTGGAATAAAATAATGATTCATTGCTTCTAAATTAGAAATGATTCCATGATGCAAATTCATAAAGGTAGAAAGAGAGCAATATATTATCTTTATAATACTTCTTTGTTGCAGAAATAAAATTAGAAATGTAAATGGAAATTGTAGTACAGCATACAGTCATTATTTTAACTGGAATAAAAATTTGAGACACATTATTTTTTTTCAAATCACAGCACACTCCTCTGGAAATATCCAGGTTGTGAACAACTTTCCAGAAATTTTAAACCCCATCATTTTTCTGTTCCACCAAGTAGAGCATATTTGAATTGAATTAAGACAATATTAGTTAACAATTTTTTAAAAAGAAAGTCACCTACAAATGTTGACATTTTGTTATGAAAATCAATCTGCATTCCTATACAAAGGACAAAATCATCAGTGAGCCAAGACATGGCATCTGAGTCTTGGTTGTCACATAAGACCTACATTTCTTTCATATTATAAAATAATATGACTGATGAAGAATTTTTCAACATTTAGATTTATTATTAATTAAATAATTTTTGAAATATATCTTTGGCATCTATTGGCACATTTCTCAAATGTTCAGTGGAGCTAAGAAGACATAGTAAAGGCAAGAGCTTCTGACTGAGCCAGAGAAATATGTTCTGCTTCCAAACATTTGTCTATTTTACTTTATGCAGTTATCCTATCAAGTTAGGGGTCTACATATTAATCAATGGGTTCTTAAAGAGTGAAAATTCAACTGAAGACATATTCAGCAATGATGATACAGTTAAGTTTGTTAACTGTGGAATGAAATTTTGAGAAAGCAAAGTAGAAAACTTTGGGAGTGAAGGCAGCAGGAGGAGGTTGAAACTGGAAAGAGGAAATCCAAAAAATATGGGAACAGGAGTATATGAGTGAATATATGACTTACAGTCATACACTAGGGACGGAGATTTAGTATTATGAGAATGTGAGGTATAGTTAATTCAGACAAAATTTAGACAACTGAACCAATCCCAAGAAATAGTGGGTAAGAACTGAATGAGAAAGTCTCTCTAATCTTTGATGATTTAATTGTTCTGGAATACAATAGAATCAAAAGGAAAGTTTAGCTTCTGGAGCAGTCCTATTATTATAATTATTATTACTACTATTATAATTATTATTACTATTATTATTATAATTAAAACTCTTCTTCCTCTTCCACAACTAAGTCTAATTAGGCATTAAGCCCTGTTAATTATATCTCTTTACTATCTCTTATCTCTCTCTTCCTCCCCTCACCATTTTCTCTGCCACTGGCTTAGTTCAAAAAGAAGGTAAAACATAGAATAACTAAAAATCATCAGACTAAAGCTCAGTTGATTTTTCTAACACCCAACCCTTCCATGTTACTCTCTTGCTGAAAATGTTTAAATGTCTTTTTACTGCCTATGAAATACCTACACACTTCATACAAGAAATCTTCATGATCTGGAAACTTTCTAGTGTCATTTCTTGTTGTATTCATATTCATTAAAGCAAAGCTTTAACATTACCAAACTCTTGCAGTCCCCAAAGTGCAGTGTAGTCCCCAAGTCTTAATGCTTTAGGGCAGCCCTTTGCCCAAAAGTCTTCTCTACTCAGTAGCCTTCCTGGTGATGTTCAAAAGTTGTCTTAGTTATTACCTTATTTGAACCTGCCAAGCAGAGTTAAGCTCACTCTTTATTGAAGATGTATCACACTTTATTTTACCTATTTGTTTATTATCAATCTCACCTACTACATAAGTTTCTAGACAGGATTTTATTTTCTTGTTTCATTTTTATCTACAATGCAGTGCCTGTCATATAGTTGACAAATAATTCCCTATTAATGAATAACTGAATAAATGGTCTTCATTGAATCTTGTCACTGAAATATCTGAAGACAATGCTTGTAAAAAAATTTTAATGAACAATGAAAATCAATTAACTTACAAAATAATCATTTTGTAGGGTTAATGACATAAGACAGTGCCTAAAAAGCTAGCCAAAAAATTAATCTATGAATTTCAATAAGTGTTTCTAATACCCATTAAATCTCAAACTCCCCAGTTGGGAAGAAAGAATTCAGGCCAACATTCTACTGATCCATTTGGCATGTTCAGTAATGGTAATCACTTTAGGGTTGTACCTGTTGAAACCACCAGTTCAATGTCAAATTTGAAAGCTCTGGAGGAAATAATGGTACATGTTGGGTGGCAGAGCTGTTGGTGTGACAGGACAGCCATTCCATTGTATTCTTTTGATCAGTTCCATTAGAATCAGCCACCTGCATGTCAGGATAGTAGCTCTGATGAAAAAGTTATGTTAAATCTTAATCTAGATAAAGCACAGGTAATAGTGAACTGTCAGTGGAAACACTGAGAGAATGTGGACTGTAATAAAATGAACTTTTCCCTGCAAAGACATAGTACCTTTCTACAATTCTAAAGAGGTGACATGATTTTGAATTCCTCAGACCATATAAGGTGTTATGTGTAACACCTTACATACTTAGAAAATCCAGCCCACCTGTGCTGTATTGTCCGTGTTTCAAGATGTAATATGTGCACTTATTTTGATTTCTAAACCCAGATATCAATTACTCATAACACCTTCATTATTCCTGTCTTGAAATGATATAACAAAATAATATTTTATTTTTTGACTAATGTGACCTTTTTAATTCCTGGCGAACCATAATTTTGGTTGAGCAGTTATTTCATTTAAATACGGAAAGAGGGCTTCCCTGGTGGCGCAGTGGTTGAGAGTCTGCCTGCCGATGCAGGGGACATGGGTTCATGCCCCGGTCTTGGTAGATCCCACATGCTGCGGAGTGGCTAGGCCCGTGAGCCATGGCCACTGAGCCTGCACATCTGGAGCCTGTGCTCCTCAACGGGAGAGACCACAGCAGTGAGAGGCCTGTGTACCACAAAAATAAAATAAAATAAAATAAAATAAAATAAAATAAAATAAAATAAAATAAAATAAAATAAAATAAAATAAATATGGAAATAAATCACCCTGAAAATTGCTATTTTACTAATCAGTAGAATTATATACCATGATGCAAATCTCAGACTCTGGTGTCCATTTTTTAACATTTCAGTTGGATAAAATAATCTGTTCTAGTTATCAAGCAGTGGGAATGCTAAATGGGTATAATTAAACAGTGCTTAGTCAAGGGGCAATTCAAAAATTATTACGAGTATTAAAAATCCTCCTACTCTCTTCACCCCTCCTTTGCTCATATACTACTATAATTTAGAAGAGATACTTTAATAATTAACCAATAACAGAGGCTATAATGTGATTTTTAAAATTATTAAACTCATCATTATAAAACTGATCTATATATAATGTCATTGTATTTATTCAGTAAAAACATTTCTTCAGAAATGATCTACTTTGGAATTAGCTATAATAAACCAGTCATTTCAATGTAGAAGATGAAACTATTATGACACATTTTCTTTCCTTTCTCTCTATTTTTCCTTCTATCATTACTTCTCTTCTTTCCTTCCCTCCCTCCCTTCCTTTATTCCTCCCTGCCTCCTTTCCTTTGCATATTTTTCTTTTTTATTCCCTACATTTGTCAATCTTTTAAAAACAGTTTTCTTCCCTTTTACCTTCCATTACATGGTTTTCTATTTTCTTTTTAAAACTGAAAATGCTTTAGGATTTCTGAAGATAATAAATTATTAAATGATTAATCATGTGATCATACAAGAAAAACATCTACTTAGATATATCTTTACAGTTGCTGGCACTATGATATTTGAAAGAAATACAGGGCTTAAACTCCATCTTCCATGAACTTATATACTGTTAAGCAATTAAGACATACAAATGAATAGGTGCATCTTAAAGCAATCTATGATGGACACCACCTCAGTGGCACAAAGTGCAGCTAATATTGAGGCAAGGTATATCTTTAGGTAATCATTCTGATGAGCTAAATGCAAAATAAATGGAAATACTCTGAATGACATCAGATGATAATAATGTGTCTTTTAAAGATGTAAAAGGTCATTTGTGGGGTGAAGAAAAGACCATAATAGTGTCATCTATTTAACAGTGATATTTAAAAGCCAGAGGGTACAGCAGGTCATGTAACTAACACTCTAAAGAGTTATTTTGTATGAATACACTGTGCTTAAAAAAAAAAATTACCCAGTGGTATTCTTCTCAGTTTGTTTATTGGATTTTAAACAGGAATGTCACTGATGATCACCCTCGTCATTTCACACTGTGTTTAACAATTGAATGCAGAAGGCTGCTATAAGAAATCAAATCAATGCTGTTGGTAAAAACATGGCAGCATCAAGCAGACTAAAGTAAGATAGAAAATTAACCATGTTCCTGGGCACTAGTTCAGATAGAGTTAAAAACAAGTACTTAGATAAAATACTTAGCAAACAACCTTGTATAATATTTTAAGATAGACACTGTATTTGTTATGTATTGGTACATAATGTTACCACATATTTAGTGGTTTAAAACAACACATATTCATTGTCTCACAATTTCTGTGGGTAAAAAATCCAGGTACAGCTCAAATGAGTCCTCAGTTTAAGGTCTCACTGGATCAAGATGTTGATTGGACTGTGGGCTCATTCGATCCTCAATTCAGGAAGGATCTGCATCCAACCTACCTTAGGTGGTTGGTAACATTCAGTTCCTTACAGGCTGCTCAAGAAGGGGCATCAATTATTTTCTGGCTATACCTGCTCATGGCCCTCTCCATACAGCCGTTCACATGGCAGCTTGCTTCTCCAAAGACAGCAGACAAGAGTCATATAACAAGAAGACTGTTACAACCTTACATGGTATCATAACATACATAATATATATAATCACTTGCATCTTCTCATCTTTTCCTTATCACTGGTTCAGAGCCAGTGACAGGACCTGTCCATACTCAAGGTAAAAGTGATCATACATGGTTGTGAACACCAGGAGACAGGGACCATCAAGACCACCTTAGAGTTTACCCACCACAGACTTTATAAATCAGTTACAGCAAAAACAAAAGCAAAATAAAAAATTGCTTGTGTATGAATATTATTAACCCAGGTAAATCACAGGTCTTTATAACTTCTCAGAATTATTGGGTACTACATTAAATATTAGTTCTACCAGTTGACTGATTGGCCAATGGTTTGCTTTAGAATTGCTTATGAATGATTCCCACAATTATCTCTAACATGGATAAAACAGCAAACATGAAGTAATAATAACATTCAACATGGAGAACCCACAGAGATATTCTTCAACTTTACAGTGTCACTTAGTATGGATATGTAAATTGACTGGTTAGTACAAGAGGTGGTTTGAAAATAGTTTCCAAAATGATTCCATTTCTACATTTATAAAGTTTATAACCTTGAACCCTAATTTTTCAGCGAGGTAACAGTGATAATTATTTGTAGTTCCATTTTTGAACTATATTATACTTGGCAATATTAATGTAATTCTTGGGAGAGAATTAAATATAGAAATAAAGAAGCATATGGGCATCAAAGATATAAGATGATAAGAAAGGACCTTAACAAATTTAAGCATAGTTTATGTTTTGTTTGCTTTGCTTTCTTTTGTTTCATTTTTCAGGCTAATGTTACCTGTTAACGAATGATACATATGAAAAAGAAAAATAATTTTTGACTGACAAATTATGAATTTTGTCTTTAGAACTTTAAAAATACTTTAACTATGGAATTTCAGTTTTTTTTCAGGAAATGTTGGAGAATTATATAGCCATATAAGTTAGAGAAAACTTATAGTGGTACTCCTCCTATTTCCTCTCCCTAAAGAAAGGCTAATTTGTGTGATATACTGAATAAATGGTCATTCAGAATTTTCTTAAATATTTTTTTCTTGTGATATGGAACACATAATTTTTCTTGGCAGATTGTCTACTTGAGAAAACACTAATGGTTAATAAGCATTCATTTACATGTTCTCATTTTCATGTATAACTTCCTTAGATTCTTAGTCTTTTGTCATGTAACACTATTTCTAGACTTCTATTCAATTTGACTGGCCTCCCTGGAATTCCATCTAGATTTTCACAATTCCATGTAAACTTGTAACTAGACACCATATTCATTCTGTGTGAGATATGGAGCAAAATAATCAGTTGACACTATCACTTTCTTTTTTATTAATATAGCCTAATATTACATATGCTTTTAAGCAGCTATGCTGCATTTCATTTCATATTGTATTTTTGTCAACCAAAACTTTCTTTATTTTTTTTCCACATAAACTGTTACAAGTCCAGATATTCCCATTTTATGTAATTGGTATATGGATACTTCAAAGTCAAATTATTATTCACCTATAAACTTCAATCTGCTGGTTCATTATCCTGCCTTGCTTAGTTTTCCAGCTCAGCTGTTGTCTAACCCATTAGCTTCTCCAGGGTGACAAAAGACGCTAGCATCTGTGTCCTGCCTCCTTTATTGCCCTGTATATTGCAGACAATTACTAAATACCTACTGGTTCAATGGAAACTGAAGGTCTATCTGGTCAATGACATGTGAGGGGAAATTTGCAGTGTATAGAGTTAGAAAGAAAATTAATACTGATGACATTGTTGAACTACAAGATCCTTAAACCCTGAACTAACATAACTTTGTAAGTTCATTTTCATGAGGTGATTTATTTCTTTAATATTTATGTCAGTTAGCAATGAGTTTTATGTTACTTCCAGCTAAAGCAAAAAAAAAGTTATAAATGACTGAACCCACACTATATAATAAGAATTATACAGAATATACCACAGAAGTTATATTAATTTTCTATTCTTGTATAACAAATTGTCACAATGTTAGCAGCTTGAAACCACACAAACTTACCATGTCACAGTTTCTGTGACTCAGGAGTCCAAACATAGGTTAGCTAGGGTCTCTCTTCAGGATCTCACAAACTGCACTCACAGGGTGTGAGCTGGGGGTACATTCTCATCTGAGACTCAAGGTACTCTTTGAAGAATTCCCTTTCTTATGATTGTAGGACTAAAGTCCCCATTATCTTGTTGGCTGTCATGTAGAAACTACTCTCAGATCTGAGAGTCTGCCTTCCTAACCACATAACATCTTCCACAGTGCTTCCCACAACATGGAGGCTAACTTCCTCAAGCCCAGCAGAAAAATCTCTTCTGATATTGACACGTCTGTCCAGGATATGTCCTTAACTCAAAGTCAAATGATTATGGGCCTTACTTATATCTTCAAAATTATTTCCTCATTGCCTTATATAACCTAATAATGTGGTATTCTACATATTTATAGGTCCTCTTAGCTCTCAATGGAAGGGATTATACAGGGTGTGAATGCTTAGAGATGGATATCTTAGAGTCATTTTAGAATTCTACCTACCACAAGAGTTATTTTGAGCATATTTTTGTTAACCTTGTTCATAAAGGTGTGAAAATGAATTGTTATAATTTTACCCCTAAGGAAATATAGTCCTTATATGTTATGGTAAGGCATACAATTGGCTACCAAAAGAATGCTTTTCTTTATTTAATGCTGAAGCAATATGAGATACTCTGAGTAATCTATTATGTGATGATTCGTGTTCTACTAATTGTATCCTTTACTGCATGTGTTATATTTGGCATGTTTGGTTAAGCAGAGAAATTTCCCATATAAGGTCTTATCTGAAAGTATCTTCCCACTGGGCAGAATAATAGATAAATTGTTACAGTCAATATTTCCTACTTATCACAGTTCATGGATTAACTAATTGTGTACTGTCAATACTGAATAGGCTATACTAGTAATTTGCTTTCATTGTCTTTTGATTTTTTTTCCTTGAACTCCATCCCAAAAGACTTAGGTAGATAGAAAGTAACCTAAAAAGTCACATGTCTTGGAATACTGACATTAACCATAGATCCCTCTTTTGAGCAAATTCACGGATTAAAAATTAACTTTAAAGTGTTGGCTTTTAATGGATATCAAAAAGAGACTATGCAATCAACACAAAGAGGAAGTATATGTAGTTTGTTTTATAGTTGTTCTTCATAGTATAAGATTTGGCAATATGAACAAGTCATTACACTAAAATATATAATCCAGAGACTTTAGAAAAATGTTTAATATTTAAAGACTCTTCCTATCTTTGTTAGATTAATAGTATAAACTGAAAAAAAAATCTTAAATTCTTATACTAGCATACTGACCTAAAATCTTGCCATAGTTTATATAGTGTATTGTCTAAAACATGGCAATATTTTTCACAGTGCTTAAATAAGCTAGTAGACTCAGAACATTATAAATATGCTGTATACAAATTTGAAAAGAGGAATTTCATTTTCTTCCAAATTATGCGATCAATTCTTCAAACTTCCTTCCAAAATACTGTGTCATGAACATGATGGGAAAAAATGTAACTACATCTAAATGTCTTTTTGAAACATGGAGTAAAACGGTTAGTATGCCTCCAGAATGGTAAAGAGGAGAATAATCTTTTGCAATAAAGTTGTTAGTGTAAATTGCATCCTTCCTTGTGAATGGTCACATAAAGTAGATTGTTGCTTAATAATTGCTAAAGCAGCAGCAAATTGTCTGTTACATGAAATCTAAAATCACAGTAAGATATTTATCAGTAGTTTAATGAATAGCATTAACAATTTCATAAAGACACTTTATTTATTCTTTAATATTATGTAACTAATATTATAATATTTTGATAATTTATTTTATAGTTGAATCATTAAAGCAAAGGTAAAAATATTCAAAAGCACCTAAGTAAGTATACTATTCATTTTACTAGATATATGAGTCTACTCAGGCTGCCATAGCAAAACCCTGTTGGCTGGGTAGCTTAAACAACTACCCAGTTTAGGTTCTCACAGTTCTGGAGGCTGGAAGTCCAAGATCAAGTTGCCAGCAGGTTGCTTTCCTCTGAGACCTCTCCCCTTGGCTTACAGATGGCCCCTCTCTTGCTGCCTCATCACATGGTCCCTCCCTCTGTGCATACAGGCCTCCTCTCTTTTCTCTCTGTGTATGTCCTAATATCCTTTTCTTACAAGGACTCCAGACAAAATGGATTAGAGTGTGTCCCAATAGTTTCCTTTTAACTTAATTACCTCTTTAAAGGCCCCACTGCCAAATACAGTAGCATTCTGGCATAGCTGGCAGTTAGGGTTTCAATATATAATTTTGGAGGACACAACAGTAGGTGTGAAACGTATGAAGACAAGTGATAATCATTTTTTTTCTTATGTATGCACTTATCAAACATGTTTTGTAGAGAGATGCATACCTATGTTTTCATGGAAAATTTAACTACAGTTTTTAAACAAAGAAATATACTGCTAGGTAAACTTTAGAACTTAGAGGAAATCAATAAGAAAATAAGAAATATCTAGGAAGCAAAAAAAGGTAGAATACCTCATACTAACACTTATGGAATGCAGTGAAAGAGGTTCTCACACAAACCTCTTAAATTATGACACCATTTTAGAACACAGAGAAAACAAATCTCCAAACTTACATTGAGAAATTAAAAGATAACACCATTTTAGAACAAAGAGGAAAAAATCTCCAAACTTATGTTGAGAAATTAAAAGAAAAAGTCATTACAGAAAATTAATAAAAATAAAATTTAAGTTAATAAATAGAACCCCTCAAATAATAGAAAGGGTAAATATTTTCAGAACCCTTTTCTTTAAAAGACCTATCAGATAGACAAGTCTCTTGGGAATCTGATTTTAAAAAGGAAAAAAAGTAAAATTTGATCAGCATAGGAATATGAAGATAGACTGGCACATAGAAACAGGAGATAAAAAGAACACTGCTTAGGACAAATTTGATAACCTAAAGAAATAGATGATTTCCTAGCAAAATATCATAATTGATGTACAAATTACTAGAAAAATTAGGGTAATAATTCAAGAACTTACACTATCTGATAGTCTCATAGCAAGTACTCATTGAGAAAATGTATAAAAAGCATTTAGCATTGTGTCCAGTGCATAAAAGCACTCAATTAGTATTTACTATTATCTTTGGAAAATATGAGAAAAAATGACCAGCATATTTCCATGACTTATTCATATCATGTTATCATGTATCTCTCATTTTCCCTTGTGATACTCGAAATATTATTTATTTCTAAATGTAAGAAATTAATTTTCAGTGGAGTAACTTTATTTTTGTCCTTTTGTTTCTTATGTCAATGGCTTTATTTTCCAAGGATAAGATGATTTTGCACTTTGGACGCAGACACGTGCTTTTCTTATTAATAGTCCAAACATGGACTAAAGAGCTCTTTCTTTTAAATAAAGTTCAGAAAGTATTTATTTTTCAAATGGCTTCTTGTGTTATGTGCTGAACTCGACAAAATAGGGGCTTCCCTGCTTTTTAAAGGTCCTAAAATAAGGAAACAGATATAGTTAAAACAGTCAAAACTTTTCCCCTATCAACTTATAGGGTTAATTTGGGAAGTCAGGGAAAAGTTTAAATTGAATTCCAAATCATTGAATTATTATGATATTCTAGGATATAAAGAGAAAGAAATATGGGAAACAAATGTGAATCAAATTATACTTAATGGAAAAGAGTAACCAAATAGAAACAAAAACATTTAAACCTAGTAGCACGGGAATTCAGTTGTATCTTCCTTTATGGAATAGGCGAATTCCAGTTATTTTGGTTATAAATTTCTTAATTTCTTCTGACATTGGTTATGAAATCAGAGATGCTTTCCTGCAGAGAATAACTCCTATTAGACAAATTTGGGGAATTTAGCAAGAAAGACCAAACAATGATGAATACTCAAGAGCAAGCTGAGTTATGGAATACCAGTAATGCAAGCCTTCCTGGGGGGTGTTACTCACTTAATTGTTAGATTTTCATTTGTGCAAGTTTACTACTTTGCCACGACATACTGATGGTACAATTTCCCTTTAGGTATCATCTAATCCCTGAATTGTCACTTACACTAATTAGGTCATCTTACCAAATGCACAAAACCAGTATTTTCTAATATTGTTTCTTTTAACCACCTTTTTCTTGAGACCTAGAAATTCCATAGCAGATGTCACAAACTGTTTTCTCTCAGACCAGAACTAGATAAAGGTTGTAATATGTATGATATAGATATTAAGATAAGATGTAAAGTTGGCACTGGTAGTAAGAAAAAGCTGAAGGTCTCTGGGTGTTCTGGAGCTTTGGAACGTTCAGTTCATGTTTCTAGATAACAACATTTAGCAGACATGGGTGTGGGGAGGGCATAGGGTTCCTTTTAGACAGGATACAATCTTACCAATTTGATACAGATTCACCAATTATTTGGCTCACCCCATTTCACTCATTTTTATTAACTGGGCACTATGTGCATTTGAAGTTGTGACCCCTACTTTAACCCAATGCTGAAGAACTCACTGCTGTACAATACTTTTAAAAGGATGTAAAGAACGTTTTACTTAATCCTTGATATCTGTGTATTGCTTTGCTGATCATTTACTGACTGCTTGTTATGAGTAGATTTTGTGCCATGCACTAGCAATAAGGAGAATGATAAATGACACACTTCCTCTGGCCTAGAGGAGTTTGTAATGTGTGGTAAGAGATATACAAGGAGGAAATGCTGTGGAAAATGCACCCACAGGATGCATTTGGAACCCAGAGGAGAACTATCTAATGGAGATGGCAGGGAAGGCAATGTGGGGAGAAACTGTGTCTTAGAGGATGACAAAACAGTAACATAAGAAAATTAAGGAACCTTAAAAAGCACTTTGAGCTCCAAGATTTTCATCATATTATCTAATTTCAATTCCCTGGTGCTAAAAATTTTATACAGAATTTTCAACCATGCATTTTAATTCCACAAAAATTACTATTTTATCATGTAAATAAAATCATTTTAATTAGTTTTTGTATCAAGTGGATTACTATTGGATCATGATAAATGCGTATGCCTGTGTAACACAAAACTCTATAAATATGTAGAACATTACAGATGTCCAGAAAATTCCTCCAGCCATTTTATGTGTTGGCCAAAAAGTTCATTCGGTTTTTAAATAAAAATAAAAGACATTTTTTTTGTTTTCACCAAGAATTTTATTGAACTACATATTCACTGTTTTATTCCTCTACTTTCTGCCATTTTGAAGACAACTTCAAAATTCCATCTTCCCAACACTTTTTATCTTTTTGAGCAAAGAACTGTTCCAGGTGCGTTTTTTACAGCCTTCTAGGGAATTGAAATATTTTTCCATTGAGAGAAATTGTAAAGACTGAAATAAATGGAAATCTGAAGTTTCAATATCTGGTGAATATGGTGGGTGAATCAGAACTTCCCAGCCAAGCTGTAACAGTTTTTGCCTGGTCATCAAAGAAACATGTGGTCTTGCATTATCCTGATGGAAGATTATGAATTTTCTGTTGACTAATTCTGGGCGCTTTTCATCAAGTGCCACTTTCAGTTGGTCTAATTGGGAGCAGTGCTTGTTGGAATTAAATTTTTTGGTTGTCTGTAAGGAGCTCATAATAGAGGACTCCCTTCCAATCCCACCATGTAAACAACATCACCTTCTTTGGATGAAGACCAGCTTTGGTGTGGTTGGTGGTGGTTCATTTTGCTTGCCTCACTATCTCTTCTGTTCCACATTATTGTACAGTATCCACTTTTCATCTCCCGTCACAATTTGTTTTAAAAACGAACATTTTTTCTTATGTTTCAGTAGAGAATCACATGCAGAAATACAGTCAGGAAGATTTCTTTCACTTGACTTATGCAGAACCCAAACATCAAAGTGATTAACATAACCAAGCTGGTGTAAATGATTTTCAATGCTCGATTTGGATATTTTGAGTATGTTAGCTACCTCACACGTGGTATAACGCTGCTTTTTCCAAATTAATGTCTTGATTTGATCCACTGGTCTCCCCGACTGTGGATCATCATCCAGCGAGAAATCTCCAGCATGAAACTTCACAAACCGTTTTTGACACATTCAATCAGCCACAGCACCTTCTCCATACACTGCAAAAATCTTTGTGTTTCACTTGCATTTTTACCTTTCTTGAAATAATAAAGCATAATATGCTGAAAATGTTGCTTTTTTCTTCCATCTTCAATATTAAGATGGTTACACAAAAATTCACCAATTTTGATGTTTTTTGTTTTTTTTAATGCATACGGATATGACAGCTGTCACAATACAATCTAACGAAATTGTTTCAAATGAAGTTAAAGACAACTACGCTTCTGGAGCTCTCTTATGGGAAAAACCGAACCAACTTTTTGGCCAATGATACATTTGAACCCCTTCAATTATCTCCCAGATATAACCACTGTTTTGAAGTTCTTTTCCACCACTTGATTTATTTGCTCTAAAATTTCATATAAATACACTATATCTATTACATAAAAGATCTTTCAATCAGTATAATATTTCTTAGGAACATTCATGTTGCTGCATGTATCAATAGGCTATTCATTTTCATTGTCATATACTATTCCAATGAATAAAGATATCACAGTATATATCTATTCTCTTATTATTAGACCATTACACTGTTTTTGTCTGTTATGAAAAATTACCATGAACATTTAATACATGTCTTTTTGTGAATATATTTCATCCCCCTTGGACAAATGATAGGAGTAGATTTGCTAGAAAGATGTATGTTTATTTTTGTAGCAAAGTGTCCTGTATTTTTCAAAAGTGTTTGCTGATAAAATATTCTATTAGTTTATTTTAATGTCTTTATTTGCTTCACTATAAATAAAGGATATTTTGGCCATATTCAGAGCTCAGGATTGACAGGTGTCTGTTTAATTCTTCAAGTGTTTTGACAGTTAAAAAAATTAGGTACTATCTTCTAGCTCCAATAGTTTTGTGTAAGAAGTCAATAAAATTACCATAAAACTTAACAACATTCTAAAATATTCAACATATTTTAGACTTGGCCTCCAATGTGGAGACAATTCAACCAGGTCCAAGCCTCTTAACTAATACCCTTTTTAAAGCCTTTTATTTTATAGTAATTTTAAAGTAACAAGAAGTTGCAAATATATTACAGAGGTCATATGTACACCCATCACCCAAATTCCCCCAGCAGTTACATCCAAGGATAGTACTATAGCAAAATCAAGAAATTGATGTTGGAACAATGGATGTGTGAAGTTCTCATTTAACATATGTGTAGATTTCCATAATCAAGTGCAGAACAGTTGTATCACTAATAAGATATACTGCTGTATTTTACCAACTTGAGTGAAGTGTAGAAAACTTACCTTCCTTTAAATCACTTTGCTTCCCCTGTTTATAAACAAACTGTCTTAAACATTTCCAGTATATACATTAGGATTCACATTAGACAATGTACCATTTGCTTCAGACATAATTTAGCAAACTAAAGAGAAAGAAAGTCAGTTGAATTTACCCATATATTTGCAGTTTCCATTTTATAATCTTCCTTCCTCATATTGCAAGACTATTTCTTTTATTATTATTTCCTTTCTGTTTCAAGAAGTCCCTTCAGCATTTTAAAAAGTAGATCTGCTAGTGACAAATACTCTTAGTTTTCCTTCACCAGATGATGTCTTTATTTTCTCTTAAATCCTGAAAGATAATTTTGCTGGACATAAGTTTTGGGGTTAAAAGTTATTTTCTTTCAGCCCTTGAAGATCTTGCTCCACTTCATTCTGGCTCCATTATACTATTCCGATTAAAAAAAAAATCTACTGCTGTGTAAATATTGTTATGCCCTTAGAGAAGCTGTTTTATTCATTGATTTCAATATCTATTCTTTGCATTTCTTTTATAAAGTATGACTAATTAAGTTTATGATGTGTCCTGGAATGGAATTGTTTGAAATTATCCTTTTTCGTGTTCATTCAGTTTCATGAATCCATTTAAATGTTTTGCTAAATTTGGAAACTTTTCTGCCAGTTTTCTTCAAATACTTTTTTTAACCACATTGTCTTCCTTTTTTCCTCTGTGATTTCAACAATGCAAAAGTTAAATATTTGGTTATAGTCCCACAGGTCCCTGAGGTTCAGTTATTTTCTTTTTCAGTCTAAATTCTCCCTGTTTTTCAGTTTGGACAATCTTTATTTTCCTGTCTGCAAATTCACTGATTGTTTTCTCTATCCCTTTCAGTCTGCTGTTGAGCTTATCCTCTGAGTTTTTCATTTCACTTATGTTTTTTTCCATTTAGTTGTTCATAGTATACTCTTATGACTCTTTGTATTTCTGTGGTATCATTTGTAATTTCCCCTGTTTCATTTATAATTTTATTGATTAGGGACCTTTCTCTTTTTAACTCAGTTGGTCTAGCTAAAATTTATCAATTTTGTTTCTCGTTCAAGGAAAAATCTCCTAGTTTTTAAAATAGTTTCTACTGTTTTCCTGTTCTCTATTTCATTTATTTCTGCTCTAATCTTTATTATTTCCTTCCTTCTGCTAACTTTGGGCCTAGGTTGTTCTTCTTTTTCTAGTTGCTTAAGAAATAGAATTAGGTTGTTTATTTGAGATTTTTCTTGCTTCTTAATATAGGCCTTTATTACTTGAACGTACTTCTTAGGACTGATTTTGCTGCGTCTCATTAGTTTTGGTATGTTGTATTTCTAATTTTGATTGTCTCAAGTTACTTTTTATTTCTCCTTTAGTTTATTCTCTGATCCATTGGTAGTTCAGAAGAATGTTATTTAATTTCCATGTATTCATGAATTTTCCAATTTTCTTCTTTCTAGTTTCATAGTAGCCAAAAGAAGACACTTGGTATTATTTCAGTCTTCTTGAATTTGCTAAGACTTGTTTTTTGGGCATATGGACTATCCTAGAAAATGTCTTATATACACTTGAGAAGAATGTGTATTCTGTTGTTGTCAGAATATTATTCATATGTCTATTAGGTCCATTGGTCTATAGTGTTGTTCAAATCTGCTGTTGCCTTACTGATTCTCTGTCTAGATGATGTCTCCATTGTTGAGAATGGGATATTAAAATCCCCAACTGTTATTGTATTTCTCCTTTAGCTCTGTCAGTTTTTGTTGTATCATTTAACTGCTCTGGTGTTGGGTGCATAAATATTTACTAATGTTATATTTTCTTGATGTATTGACCCCTTTATAATTATATAATGACATTTATTATCTCTTTTTTACCATTTTTAGTTTAAAGCCTGTTTTGTCTGATAGAACAACCCCTGAGATTTTTGTGTTGCTTTTTGTTTTGCTTTGTTTTGTTTTTGTGTTACCACTTGCTTGAAATATTTTTTTTCCATCCCTTTACTCTCAGTCTATATGTGTCTTTAAGGCTAAAATGGGTCTGTTGTAGGCAGAATATCATTGGATATTTTTGTTTTTATCCATTCATTCATTCTATGTCATTTGATTGAAGATTTTAATCCATTATGTTTAAAGTAATTATTAATAAATAACAACATATTTTTCCATTTTGTTAATTGTTTTCTGGTTGTTTTGTAGATGCTTTGTTCCTTTTCTCTTATCCTCCTGTCTTTTTGTGTGTGTGTTGATGTCATGTTATCAGTATGCTTTTACTTCTTTATCGTGTTCATTTGTGTAATTACTCAGGTTTTCCCCTATGGTTACCATAAGGCTTACATAATATATCCTAAAATTATAACATTCCATTTAAAATTAATAACAATTTAACATCAATAGAATTTCTAAGCTTTATTTCTCCCCCTAACATTTTAGGGTATTGATGTCATAATTTACATATATTTTTATATTATGTAACTAATATCAGATTATTGTATTACTACATTTCTTAAACTTTTAAACTAGAGTTGTATGTGAATTATGTACTACATTCCCCCTGTACAGAATCCAAATTTGTCTATATGTTTGTCATTGCCAGTGAGTTTTACACTGCCTTCTCATTTTTTTTATGAGGTTAATTGGCATCCTTTTATTTCCACTCAAAGAACTTCCTTTAGCGTTTCTTCTAAGGCAGGTCTATTGGTGATGAATTCCCTCAGCTTTTGTTTGTCTAGGAAAGTTGTTATCCCTCCCTTATTTCTGAGCTTCACCAGATATAGTATTCTTGGTCAACAGTTTTTTGTTTTCTTTTCTTTTCTTTTCTTTCTTTCAGTATTTTTAATGTGCCATCCCATTCTCTTCTGGCCTGAAAATCTCTGTTGAGAATTTCACTGAGAGTCTTATGAGGGTTCCCTTGCAGGTAACTTCTCCCTCTTCTCTTGCTGCTTTTTAAATTCTTTCTTTGTCTTTGACTATTGACAATTTAATTGTAATGTGTCTTATGGTCAAACTATTTGGGAGCTTTTGGGCCTTTTGGATCTGGATTGTGACATTTTCAGCTGTTATTTCTTTAGATATGTTTTCTGTGCCTTTCTCTTTCACTTCTCCTTCTAGAATTTCCATGATGTGAATATTGTTTCTTTTCACTGTGTCCCATAAGCGCATAGGTTTTCTTCACTCTTCTTTATTATTTTTTTCCTTTTCCTCCTCTGGCTGGGTAATTTCAATTGTCCTGTCTTCCAGGTGGCTGACCTTTTCTCCTGAATGGTCAAGTGTGCTTTTGAAGTTATCTATTGAATTTTTCAGTTCAGTTATTGTATTTTTCATCTCTAGGATTTTTTTAATCATTTCTATTTCTTTGCTGTTTTGTTTATGCACCATTTTCCTAATTTTGTTTAGCTGTATGTGTTTTTGTAGTTCACTAAACTTCTTTAAGAGAATTATTCTGATTTTTTTTTTTTTTTTGGCTGACAGTTCATAGAGCTCTATTTCTTTAGGAGCAATTATTTGAGCCTTATTTGATGGTGTCATATTTACCTGATTTTTTATGATTCTTGATTCATTTTGTTGGTATTTGTACATTTGAGTAAATGGTCTCCTCTTCCAGACTTTGTGAGTTTTCTTTGGCAGTGACAGTTCTTCACCAGTCAGCTCTGCTTAGGTTTCTGGACATGTCTGCTGGTAACATCCTTGGACAGGTGGAGCCTGTTAATAGAGTCTATTTTTGGAAGAAGCAACCACTTGAGCTCTGAGTTGAGGGTGGGGTGTGCCACTGTCTGAGAACAGCTGGATAAGACTTCTGGCTTGGTTCCCTGGCCAAGTGAGGCAGTAGTATGGGTTTCACAGTTACCTGGATTCTCTGGTCAGGCTTGCTAGATGGTTGGCACTGGGTGCTGTACTTAGCAGTAACTGAGGTTATGGATTAGATTCCCTGCCCTGACAGGGCAACAGAATGAGACCTAGGGCCTCCATGACTTACTGTCTGTGGGCCCAAATAAGGCATGGTGTGCACTGAAAATCCTGGTTATGTGAAGTTTTGCTTTCCGACAGGGGAAGCCATGGGCTGTGCTCTCTGTTCAAGTGTCACTGTAACAGGGCTGTTGGATGGGCTATGCAGTTTCCTGTGTGCCCTGGTAAGTTTCCTTGGTTGGGCAAGCTGAACTCACTTATTGCAGGACTGTGAATAAGTTTTCCTACTTGAGCTCAGCAGGAAAATCAGCTTCAAGACCATCACTCTGTGGTCTTGACTCAAGTTCCCTGGCTGGACAGGGCCACTGGATTTGTTCTGGGGGCAAATAGCTCTGCTCACTTGCCCCTCAGCTCAAGGGTTTCTAGATTATACGGTTACAGATGTTCTTACCAGCCCTTCCTTCAAGTCAGGCTGGGGACCATGCTCTGCAGCAAGTTGGGCTATGTGTCTGGCTTCTGCCTGGGCAGAGCTGAGAGGGCCCACTTAAGGCAACTCCTAAATTCTCTCCAAGAGGCTTTCTGGTTAGGAGGGGTCAGTAACCATAATCTGTAGTGGGTGGGGCTGTGACTCAGCTCTTTTGCCTGGGAGTGGACAGACCAGGCTGCAGAGCCAGAAGAACTCCTCCTTTGAGTACCCAAATTAGACCAACCCACACCTTGCCAAACCCCCTGGCCATACTGTGCCAAGGACATGGTTTTGCAAATGAGCAAACCCTCTGATTGGGACTCCTATTTGAACTCTGCAGGCAGGAGTTGGTCTGTCAAGATCTGAGTGCTGTTTGTTGGAAACTTCTGCCTCCTTCTCCTTCTCAATTATTGGATTCCCATTGGATGAGCCCCACAGATTCTCCTGCAAGTGACCCACAATTGTGGGTGGCTGGATATCACTCTGGGCTCTTTTTTTCCCACTGGAAGAACCACTGTGGCTTCAGGGGAGACCTCTCAGCAAGGTGCCACACAAGCCTGTGAGAGGGGCAGTGCAGTCAGTGAGTAGGCCTTCCTCTTACACTTCAAATGTAATCTGTCTTCTCTCTGTGGTACAGGAGGGTGCTTTAGCCTCACTCCTGAATTCTAGGATTCTCTTAGTGGTGTCTTGTTCATGAATAGTTGTTAGGTGTTTTGCTTGTGATGGGGTAGTAAGGTCAGGAATGACCTAAGTCACCATCTTGGTGACATCATTCTCTCTAATCCTCTTAAGATATCCCTTATATCTCTTCCTCTTTCTCACCTTTCAAATCTCACCAAATCCATCACTAATCCTATTTTACCTCCATATTTTCTTTTACTCTATCTACCTCTCTTCCTTTCTTTTCATTTATTTATGTTAAGCTGCCATTGTCATACACATGAACTAATCTAGCAGCTTCCTAACTATTTCCCTTAGTTTTCCCCTGTCTTCAGACGTTTCCTTTTGTATACTGAAAATTGAATTTTCCAAAAGACAAATCTGATCTTTCACTGATTTTCCACTCCATCCCTGGCTTGAAACATTTCAATATCTTCTACTGACTTAACATAGAATGGGCATTGTAACATGGTCCCCAGTTTGATCATGGCCTCACTTCTCCACCTCACCTCAAACAGCTGCTAGCTCTCTCTCACTTCCTTCAACATACTATGAACTTGAGGGCTTGTTAAGATTGTTTTTTTCTGATTGTGTTGGCCTCCTCATACCACCCTTTCTCTAAGTCTATACCTAATAGAGTAACTAGGATGCTTCATAACTATCCTCAGAGAGATTAATTAGAATAAGTTCCTTCATTTTGGGTCTATGGTACCATCTAGCTATTCTTCTTTCTTCTTAACCACAGTTATTCTGTTTATTCATTTGGGTCATTATTTGCTTGATGCTTATCTTCTTACCTGAACGTTTAATTCTATGAAGTCAGAGTTCAAAAGACATTTTTGATCTCCTTCATCCATGTATCCTGATGGCACATACATGGTGCTCAATAAAATTGTGTTGAAGTAATGAAAAAATACATTATTGTTTTGATATTTGTGTGTCTGGTAACACACTGTGATGTTTGCTGTTTTGATATAGATATGTCTTTAGGATATTTATTTTCCATCTTGTATGTTAAAGATATTCTTTGCCATTTGACTTTAATTCTGCTTACCACATTTTTGTGTTAATACAGTAAGTTTATCTCCTGAAATATGGCAGATGTATGATAAATATTATAGCATGCTAAAATACTGCTTTTCTGAATATTTTCATGGTAAACTACAAGTTTTTTTTTAAGTAACTCAGGTATTTCTATGATTAGAGAAATAATTCTAACTATAATAAAATGCTTGCAATATAGATGAAAACATTTCATTAAATTAAATATTAAACATAAAGAGATATTTTTTAAATGCTTGAAACTTTTTTAAAGTAGATGCTTGTAGCTTTCAGTCTGACTTGCACCATGTTAATAATCTACTTCAATTAAAAATGTCAAATACAGTTGACTTATTACTACTTGCCAATTTATAATCTTTAAGAAAGTTCATTCTTATTTAATTATACATTACTGTAAATCTATATTACCTAATAATTTTATATGCATCTAATTTACATATTTCCCTGTAGGTAACTTATTTAATTCATGATGAATACTTTAGTGGTCCAATTTTTCTAGTAACAGATAAAAATTGTTCAATGTACAGCATATATATACATACATGATTCTAGGAGAAGCCTGAATTAAAAGGAAATATTGACTTGTCTTTATTTTATAGTTCTAGTGCTAATGAATGAATTGCTTAGAACACGTATCTATGTATTTATGAAATTTAATATTTACATTAAGTTCACATGTAAAAGATTCAAAGTATATTTGTGATAGATCATGTATTATGAAAGTGTTAAAACAAGTTCATGAGAGTCTGTTGCTGGTCCACAATTTCCAAATAGTTAAAGCCGATTTTAGAGTAACTAAGAAATATCAGACAATTTGCATTTACAAAGCTCTTTTCCAGCAAGCATCCCAGAGATCTGTGTATAATCAAATAAAATCACAATGAATGGTTAGCACTAAAATTCCAGATCAAACAAAATTACAAATAACAATTAGTGCCAAAATACCAAATTAAACAGCCAAACACTGATTCTAGGTTTTTTTGTTTGTTTGTTTGGTTTTTTTTTTAATGAGTGAGATATGCCACTTTAATTTTAACTAACATGCAATTTAAAAGTCTTGGAATCTTTCTGATGAAAAATTTTATGCTAAACTCTGCAATATTTTGGAATAGCTTGAGAAAAATAGGTATTGACTCTTCTTTAAATGTTCGGTAGAATTCATCTGTGAAGGCATCTGGTCTTGGACTTTTGTTTGTTGGGAAAGTTTATATTGTCACTTTAATTTCATTACTGGTAATTGATCACTTCATCTTTTGTATTTCTTCCTGATTCAGTCTTGGGAGATTGTACATTTATAGGATTTTTTCAATTTCTTCTACATTGTCTATATTATTGGCATATAATCATTCATAGTAATCTTTTAGGATTGTATTTCTGTGGTGTCAGTGGTAATGTCACCTTATTCATTTCTGAATTTATTTATTTGGGACCTCTCTCTTTTTCCTGATGAATCTGGCTGAAGGTTTATCAATTTTGTTTATCTTTTCAAAGAGCCAGCTCTTAGTTTTGCTGATCTTTTGCATTATATTTTTTAGTCTCTATTTCATTTATTTCAACTATGATCTTTATTATTTCTTTCCTTTTTCTAACTTTCAGTTTTGTTTGTTCTTTTTTTCCAATTCCTTTTGATGTAAGGATAGGTTTTTTGTTTGTTTGTTTTGTTTTGTGTTTTTTTTTCTTTTGAGATTATTCTTGTTCCTTGAGGTAGGCTTGCATTGCCATAAACTTCTCTCTTAGAAGAGGTTTTTTTTTTTTTTTTTTTCTCATCTCATAGGTTTTGGATCATTGTGTTTTGTTTTCATTTGTCTCCAAGCGTTTTTTAATCTTTTCTTTCATTTCATCGGTGGCCCATTGGCTGCATAGTAGCAAATTGTTTAGCTCTGCTAAACATGTATTTGTTTTTTTGGCATTTTTTTTCTTATAGTTGATTTCAAATCTTATAGCATTGTGTTTGGAAAAGTTATTTGATATGATTTCAATCTTCTTTACTTTACTGAGACTTGTTTTGTGACCTAGCATGTGATCTATCCTGAAAAATGTTCCACGTGAACTTGAAAAGAATGTGTATTCTATTGCTTCTGGATGGAATGTTCTACATATATTAACTCCATCTGAGGTACTGTGTCTTTTAAGGTCAATGTTTCCTTATTGATTTTCTTTCTGGATGATCTGTCCATGATGTAAGTGGGGTGTTAAAATCCTCTACTATTTTTGTGTTACTGTCAATTTCTCCCTTTATGTCTGTTAATACTTGCTTTATGTATTTACATGCTCCTATTTTAGGTATATATATATATATATATATATATATATATATATATATATATATATATATATATATATATATATATATACTTACAATTGTTATACCTTCTTCTTGGATTTATCCTTTGATCATTGTGTAGTGCCCTTTTTGTCTCTTGTTACAGTCTTTTTATTTTAAAGTCTATTTTGTCTGATATAAGTATTGAAACCCTAGCTTTCTTTTCACTTCCATTTGCATAGAATAACTTTTTCCATTTCTTCACTTTCAGTCTGTGTGTGTCTTCAGACCTGAAGTAAGTCTTCTGTAGAGCGCCTATAGATAGGTCTTATTTTGTATCATTTAGCTACTCTATGTCTTTGATTGGACCATTTAGTCAATTTACATTTAAAGTAAATTTGATAAGTATGTACATATTTCCATTTTAACTGTTTTTGCAGGGGTTTTTTTCCAAAATTTTTTCATGTTTATTTATTTATTTATTTGGCTGTGTTAGGTCTTAGTTGCAACACATGGGATCTTCATTGCAGTATGTGGGATCTAGTTCCCTGGCCAGAGATCAAACCCAGACCCCTGTTTGGGAACATGGAGTCTTAGCCTCTGGACAAACAGGGAAGTCCTTGGCCATCTTTAGTTTTATGTTTACATTCCTTTATTTTCTTGTGACTATGTGTATCTCTTATAGATTTTTTGTTTGTGGTTACCATGTGATTTATATATAGTCAGCTAGTTAGCTAGCTAGATATACACATGCTTACTTAAATTGATGATTTCTTAAATTTGAGCACATTTTAACAAAACTACATATTTACACCTCCACTTTTAATGTTTTTGACATCATATTTACAATTTTTTGTTTTGTGTATCCCTTAACTACTAATTGTGGATATAGATGATTTTACTACTTTTGTCTTTTAACCTTCTTACTTGTTTTATAATTGGTGATCTACTTTACTGTATATTTCCCTTAACTATGAGAATTCTTCATTCATAATTTTTATATTTCTATTTGTAGATTTTTTTTCCACATAGAAAATTTCTCTCAAGGTTTCTTTTAGAGCCAATTTTGTGGTGCTGAACTATTTTAGTTTTTGCTTATTTGTAAATCTCTTTATTTTTCATTCAAATCTGAATGATAGTCTTGCTGGGTAGAGTATTCTTAGTTGTCGGGTTTATTTTTTCCTTTCATCACTTTAAATATATGTTACGACTCCCTCTGTCTTGCAGAAAATTTCTGCTGAAAGTCAGCTGAGAGTCTATGGGAGTTTTTTGCACATACTTATCTGCTTTATCCTTACACTTTTCAGGATTCTCTTTCAATTTGCCATTTTAGTTAACATGTGTCTTGGTGTTGAACTCTTTTGGTTGATCTTGTTTGGAACTCTGTTATTCCTGTACTTGGATGTTTGTTTCCTTTCCCAGGTTAGGAAAGCTTTCAGTTATAATCCTTTCATACAAGTTTTCTGTCCCTTTTTATCTATCTTCTCCTTCTGGAGCCCTACAATGCAAATGGTTATAAGCTTGATATTGTCCCTCAGGTCTCTTAAACTGCCTTCATTTTAATGTTTTTTTTTAAACATTTTTTTCTGTTATGCTTGGTTGATTTCCACTACTCTGTCTTCCACTTTGATCACCTAGTCTATCTGTATGATCTAAGCCAGACTGATTGGCTGTGGGTCCTGTAGGGCCTGGGGCTGGTCCAGCATGCCGCTGGACAGAGCTGGGGTTCCTGGTGGAGCACAAGACTGTGCCAATTCCTTCTAGTGTATTTTTTATTTCCGTTATTGTATTCTTGAACTTCATTTGGTGCATCTTTATATTTTCTAAAATATTGTTAAACTTTTTACTCTGTACATTCATTCTTCTCCCAAGTTTTAACCATCTTTATACTCCTTATGTTGAAATATTTTCTGGGTGGATTGCTTATCTCCATTTCACTTTGTTCTTCTTCTGGGGTTTTATCTTGTTCTTACATTTGGAACATTTTCATTTCTCACATAATTTTGCTTAATTCTCTGTGGTTATTTTATATATTATGTTACATTTCCCAAACTTGGAGAAGTGGACTTATGTAGGAGATATCCTACAGGTCCCAACAGCACACTCCCTTCTGGTCATCAGAACGTCATATTCTAGGGGATACCCCTATGTGGGTTGCATGGGCCCCACTGTGGGTTCATTGTTAAGCAGGGCTGGTTCCTGGCCCAGGTGTCTGTTTGGTCCGCCTAATGTAGATATGGCCAGGGCTGGTTCCAGCAGGCTTGCTGCAGGTCTCAGGTGGTCCTGGGTTGTTCCTGGCACACTTGAATGACATTGGGTGTCTGTACAGCTGGCTGTGGGGTGTATGGGGCCTGGGACTTGTCTTGGTTGCTGTTAGATGGTGCTGAGTCCTGGAGTGGCTGAATGTGGGGCCAGTGGTCTCTGTTTTGGTTTCAGCCCACTGATCAGCAGTAATGTGGGACCTGGTGGACCTGGGGCTGGGGCCAGCTGGCTGATGGATGGGGCTGGTTCCCAGCACTAATAGTATAGAGGGAGGACTCCAAAATGATGTTTGCCAGCTCCGATGTCCTTATAGTAGGAGAAGCTCTCCAACATGGCTGCAGCTAACATCTCTGTCCCAGTAGCTTCTTGCCTTTCCAGGCAGCTTCTCCAAGATCAGCAGGTGGATCTGATCCAGGCTACTTACTGCCTCTGTACTGGCTCTTGTAGTGTGTGAGATTTTACATGTGGCCTTTAAGAGCAGATTCTCTGTTTCTTCCAGCCTTCCAGGTCTTCAAAGCCAGATGTTTGAAGGACTCTTCTTTCTGATGCAGGACCCACAGGCTGGGGAAACCAGTGAGGGGTTCTGACCCCATGTTCCTTGTTGAGGATCTTTATAATCGTGATTATCTTCTCGTTTGTGGGTGTGCCTACCCAGGGGTGTGGGTCCTGATTATACCATGTCTCTGCCCCTCCTACCCAACTTGTTGTGGTTCCTTCTTTGTATTTTTAGTTGTGGAAAAATATTTTCTGCTAGTCCTCAGGTTGTTCTCATCTATGGTTGTAAAATTTGTAATTTTGATGTGCCCATGGGAAGTGGTGAGCTCAAGGTCTTCTTACTTCAACATTTTGGCCACTACCCCATATATATATATATATATATATATATATATATATTAATTTTGCTTTTAACATTTATTTTTCTCTAATTTGATGTCTCTTGCTCTTCCTTTGGATCATATTTCTGTGAACATATAAAATGTATTATTTCATTATTTAAAACTCTTATAATATGATTTTATATATATGTACATATATATCTAAATTATATATATATATATATATATATATATATATATATATATATATATATATATATATAAATCATATATAGTGGAGTTCTGAATGGAAAATATATTCTGTATTTTCTTCCAATATCCCTTCCTTGATTGGACTAGACACATTCTTTATGTATGACTCTATGGACCTTTCTTAATGGAAGTAAACTTTATACATTGAAAAAAGTTTTACCTCACTAATTATTAGGAGTTTAACATGTGGTGCCTAATTTATAAATAATTATATAAGACATACCATTAATCATGCTGTTATATAATTAGCAAGACCAGTGCATATTTTTAGATGGATAATGCTAAAATCATTTAGCGTTCTTCAATTTATAATTACATGTAGATTGAAAACATTGCAAATGATTACTGTATTGATTATCTGCTCTCTTGTGTGATTTACTGATTGTACATTTGGATTACATTTAAAATTTAACAGATGTTAGATGTTAGTTTTCTTTCATTTTTTTCTGAAAATGCACAAATGGAAGAAAATTTTATGTTGATTAAAGGAAGATAGTTTGTGAAGTCTTAATTTTATTTGTAATATGTAAGTAAATACAAATATTATTTCTGGAAATTCAAATAGTCTTCTACTTAGTGTACTATCTAGCTTATATAATCCCAATGTTGTTTTGTGAAAAATCTGTTAAATTACTGAATATTTTTTTCTGCCGAATGACTTAAGTAGAACTATGTTGAGTAGCTTTTCACATTATCATACACAACAGAATTTACTGATATTGTGATGGTTCTAGAACTAAGAACAATAGTATAAAGCAACATTTGGGGAAATGTTCCATTGTGTGAGACTTCCCCTGGCACAATATTCCTTCCATCAATTGCCAAGACCAGGTGCATAGCTAACAGCCTCAGGTCAGGATTCTCCAGAGTGACAGATCATAATTCATCCTTGCTAAAATCCAAAAGAGCCTCAATCCAAAAGAGCCTGTTAGCTAAATGTTGTGGGTTGAGAGAACCCAATCCAGCTCCTGCAGGGGATTCCTGAGCATCATCCCCCAGGCTTTTTGCAGTGGCAGCACCTTTTCATCAGTTGACATGATGTGCTACACTGGTAGGAGAGAAAATTTGGCACAATAAGTGATAGCTTCTCACTCTAAAGGTCCTGAGGCTCTGAATATATCCATTACTAGTACTTCTATACTTGACTGATTCCAAAGGAATCTTAAAGGGGTGCTTCTTTAAAATAGTTATTTGTGTGTTACACCCCAGACTTACCATGGAATGGGCTCAGAAATCTGTATTTGAATACTCCTTTTTGTGTTGCTGATGTGGTCAGCCAGATGCCAGTCGATTAACAAGCCCTTGGATGCTGTATGCAAGAGAGAATTAGATATGATGGAAAATTCAAGCAGCCTATGGGGATCCATTTCTAACTCTGGTTAGAAACCAGACATTTGTCGAGTCTAATAAAAATTGACATAAGAGACCAGGATGATATTTTGTGTTTATTATTGTTACTAATAACTTTCACATTTTGTTTCATTATTTCTAAAATAGAAACAAATTGAGCACATTGTGCTACAAGTCTTGTTGATGATGAAGATAGAAATGTTGAAGCCATAGAGAAGAGTGTCAGCATAACACATAAGTTAGAGCAAACCTTCGGGGGGAGAGTAAATGAGTTTACCCAAGGAAGAGTATAAAATTCTGTTTCTTAAATTCTGGTATATGTAGGAGAGCTTGTAAAAATTTGTGAATTTCTCAGTGTCTCACTAGTCTCACAAACCTGAGTCAGGTATAGTAATCAATATTTTATCATTTCACTGGGTACTTCCTATGCATACTTTTAAATTATAAAGCTATTGTAGATAATCTGCAGATGCAGTATGAACACCCCACCCCCACTCCAAATGTGATTCACATGTAGAGACTGATGAAGTCACACACATACCATGAGAGGATGAGAAGGTTTCTTACTTACACAATGGGGCTTTTCTGGGGAGAGAAGGGCAGGCCTCCTAAACAGATTAAAAAATGGATTAAGAGAGTAAGAAAAGAGGATTTCCTGTGGGTTTTCTTGTTGTTAGGGATGGAGTGGAGCTAGACTGTTTCTTGCATGGGAAGGGGCTTGCATGGCTTGAGCTTCTCACCTGTGTCAAAGGAGAGGATACTCAGGCTTCCTTATGAGCTTTCCAAGATGTGAGCAGAAACGGGACAGGGAAGACAAGGCTTAAAAGCAGTCAGAGGGCTTCCCTGGTGGCACAGTGGTTGAGAGTCCACCTGCCGATGCAGGGGACACGGGTTCGTGCCCCGGTCTGGGAAGATACCACATGCCACGGAGTGGCTGGGCCCATGAGCCATGGTCGTTAAGCCTGTGCATCCAGAGCCTGTGCTCCACAAAGGGAGAGGCCACAACAGTGAGAGGCCCATGTATCGGAGAAAAAAAAAGTCAGCAGTCAACCATCAAAAACTGGAGACAGAATCTTTATTACAAAAGTGTTAGTCTATAGTATTAAACAATTTAGTATAGAAATAATAGACATTATTCTTAAATTACATTAGTAAAATTAAAATGGAATTATATAATTAAGATGCCCATCATTTCTGTCATTAATATCTTAAACACAGATGCATATTCACTTAGAAGAATGAGTATGCATCATTCTTCTAGACAGAGGAAACATTATACTAAACAACCACAGAATTGGGCATAGGGAATGTCCATGATGCATTAAGTCATTTGAAACAGGCAGATCATCAACCATTTTTATTATCACTATATAGATGGACTATCTACCTTGGAAAATTATAATGCTATTCACTTTTCTTCATGTTTGTAAACATAATGTATTTTTCTACTTAAAAATATATATTTCTACTTAAAAAGGGCAAACAACCCAATCAAAAAATGGGCAGAAGACCTAAATAGACATTTCTCCAAAGAAGACATACAGATGGCCAAGAAGCACATGAAAAGCTTCTCAAAATCACTAATCATTAGAGAAATGCAAATCAAAACTACAATGAGGTATCACCTCACACCAGTTAGAATGGCCATCATCAGAAAATCTACAAACAACAAATGATGGAGAGGGTGTGGAGAAAAGGGTATGATCTTGCACTGTTGGTGGGAATGTAAATTGATACAGCCACTATGGAGAACAGTATGGAGGTTCCTTAAAAAAATAAAAATAGAATTACTATATGACCTAGCAATCTTACTACTGGGCATACACCTAGAGAAAACCATAATTCAAAAAGACACAGGCACCCCAATGTTCATTGCAGCACTATTTACAATAGCCAGGTCATGGAAGCAACCTAAATAGCCATCAACAGATGAATGGATAAAGAAGATGTGGTACATATATACAGTGGAATATTACTCAGGCCATAAAATGGAACAAAATTGGGTCATTTGTAGAGACGTGGATGGATCTACAGACTGTCATAGAGAGTGAAATAAGTCAGAAAGAGGAAAACAAATATATATTAACACATATATGTGGAACATAGATAAATTGTACAGATGAACTTGTTTTCAGGGCAAAAATAGAGACACAGATGTAGTGAACAAACGTATGGACACCAAGCGGGGAATGTGGCGGGGAGGGGGATGCTGGTCTTGGAATGAATTGGGAGATTGGGATTAACATGTATACACAAACATGTGTAAAATAGATAACTAATAACAACCTTCTGTATAAAATATAAATAAAATAAAATTCAAAAAGAATATGAAGGGGATAAAGGAGGCTGATAAACCCCAAATAAAATATGTTTAATTGTGACCCCTTTGGAACATTTTCTATTGTTTGAAAGTCAAGATTAATGCATTGCAAGAAATACTATGTCCTTTCTGCCCCTTAGGTTTTGCCCCAACTTAGACAAATGACCCTTCACAATTGTCCAAAGTGTTAATGCTTTTCTGCTGTTGTGGTGGAGGAGTGTGGATTCACTGAGATTTTAACAGATGGACAACCTCTTGTCTGATGGTGCACGCATACTTTATGATGGCAGAGAATATGATTTTCCCTCCACTGTGACTATTTGTGTTTTTAATTGGCTTGGACCAGTTTTGTACAAGAAACCTTTAAATCATAGTTGAATACAAAGGAGGTGTGTGATGCAGAGAGCATCTGTGTTGGTGATTTCTAAGTAAATAAATTACACCTATTCAAACACTTCACAGAACATTTACAGGAACACTTAATTTCTTGGTCAGTGTTATTTTCTGAAGCTGTACTAGGTTTGTGTGATTCTGATTCACAAAATCATTGTTCCTTTGGGCAAGATAGACTTTATGTTTAGCTATTAATTTAATATGAATGTCACTATGATTTAACATAGAGCAACATAGTCAAGATAAGTAATACATATGTTATTTATTAGACATGTGGATGTTTCAGTTATGATAAAACGTTATAAAACCTCAAATATAAATGCAACTTACAATTCTCTTTTTTAATTAGGTTGAATAGATATTAAATATACACAATTATCCTATGTGACAAATTTCTAAAAACTAAGTCCAACTCACATTCTTTCTTTAGCGTACCAGAGCTTTTTAATGTATCAAATTCATCCTGCTGGAAATAATGATTTGTAACTTTTTTGAATGTGACATATAAAAGGAACATCTATCTTGATCATAAATGCTTATATGTCTATACACATAGATGGTCCATGAAGTCCCCTTTGCTCCCAATGTAAAATTTAACATTACAAACATACTTCTGATAAAGTAAAAGTTTTTATCAGTTTAGAATTTATGAAACATCTTGGTTAAAAGTCATGAGAAACTTCTTTCTCCTTGCCAGAATGAATCTGTTGTGTGTGCATATGTGTGTGTGTGTGTGTGTGTGTGTGTGTCTTAAGTCAGTTAGTAAAAAGTTAAGAAAGCCAGGAGACAGTCATTAATTGCAAGCCTTTCACAAAAGCTTCTTCTACTTTATAAGACATAACATTAAGTAATGATTACATGTTAATCATTACTGGTTTGTCAATCCCTTGCTCTTGTATTTTTCCCCTATCCCCCAATTATTCACAGGTTAGAACAGGAAATCCATACCACAATCTGTCTTAGAGGGTCAAGCTCTGTGGAAAGGAGTCTTCAATTCCTTGTTTTCTTGGTGGAAAGTGAAGTACCTTTATATATCTATATGGCCAACTTAATTCAATTAATTGCATGTATTTACAACTTTCCTCATTATGGTATTTTGAGGTGACCTTCTCTATTTTCTAATATGCTATATTAAAATTAGCAAAACTAAAGTTAAGACAACAAAGTAAAAATTGTTTTATAAGATATATTATGCTTTCATTCTTACCCTTTTGTAATTTTTTAAAAAAACTTTAGGTAAATTTTTAGGTAAACAATATCTCATTCTTTGCATTGGGATAGAACATTGGGAAGCATGATTGTTTAAGGTTCCTTTGAGTCATGCAACCTTTTTACTTAAATTAAATAGACATAGCATAGTTTCAAGTGATCGTAATCATTTTTATATGCATTCAATACATTTTTTAGGAATCACAGTACATTATTGTGTATTTATTTTATCATGTGTCCATAATGTCTATAATATAGTACATATTCAAATTTTGTTGAATGAACGAATGAATGACTGAATAGGTGAATACTCTATGTCAGGTACTGAAGTCAACGCTTTATTGTGTAATTATTAAATTAATCCTTGTTAAGTATGCAGGCAAAATATTACCACTATAAGTTTACTCTTGCTAAAATTTAGAAATTTTATTGCTTAAAGATTTTAATTGATTTATTCAACTTTAAATAGCAAGGGAAGGGAAGAAATAATTTTAATTTTTGAAAGCCTCACTCAAACATAATTTTATTTATATTTTTCTCATTGGCTATAAGTCGAAATAAATATTTTAAAAATCGGTCCACATTTTATAATTTCAAATTTTGGTATCAAAATATGACTCAGTAATGTGTGAATACTAAAATCAACATAATTTTCTTTCTTAGCCAATGCTGGGGCAAAACATATTTTATTTTCCTATGATAAATAGTTCTGATTTCAAGCCAAAATAAGGTAGTTACTTGCTTCTGTGAGATAATATTGCATACAAACTAACATAGCTTACTTACCAAGAAGAACTGATCAAAATGTTCTCATTGACTTGCTTCAAGATTCTCGCCTTATTATGTCTACCATACAAACTATGAAGTCATCATTGTTGCCCAAGTTCCCTGCCTCGGAAGAGCTACCTCAAAACCATCCAGCAAAGGCCTTGGTATATTTTTATGCTAGTATATAGTTGTGTATTTATATCCTAAATATTCCCTCCCCTGCCTTTTCCCATCTGAAAAGGCACCACTAATGCTCTGCCAAAGCAGAGCCATCCCAGCTGCAATAGTTGTAATAAAGCTGGTTGTGTTTCGATCAGCAGTATTTTTCTAGTGTTTTTGGAGGAGATTTGACAGCAACATGAAACCTAATGATATTAATTAGTGGAAGTCTGTTCAAACAAAGAGGAAAATCAGGTAAAATAGAAGAATAATTATTAAGAAAAATAGAATAGGAAAGACTCTACTAGAAATGTATTGAAAGTTACAGGGTGTTGTCTAGTTGGGTGTAGACAAGACAGTTATCACAAAGCCTTTAAACACACATTTTTATTTAGCTCCTTCCCATGGCAAAGAGGGGAAATCGAGGAATGCAGTACTTCTGGTAGTGTTTAAAATGGAAGCAATTTCAAAATCAAAATTGAGTAAAAATGGTAAAAAACAGTTTTGGGGTGGACTCTACCTCTCACAAACTTAAGCATGAATTCTTTCAAAATAATGCGTTTTAGGTAAACTATAGACTAACCCTTTCCAAAGTGTTTCTGTGAAAATAAAATACTATTTTTTACTAAAATTATTATATTTGGAAATTACTTTAAACATTAACAAGATTAAATTATCTTCCTTCTCATATTTACCTAAATTATTGAATATCACACTTATAAGAAGAACTATCCATATGTTAGCTCAGTCCACATTTACTGATCATCAGTATCCATAAATACGGTTTTCTGTGAAATAATATAAAACCAAACATGTTTCTTCTCTCTTGTGTCAAAAATTACACAGAAGTAGGGTAGCTAGATGTGCCTTGCCATGTTTAATGAAAGGTCATACAGCTAGTAGAAAAAAGTGGTTTGTGCATTTCTCCTTCTGTTTAAGGAACAAAAAATGCAATGCAGTATTTATCTCAAGGAATCAAAGTACCAAGTTATTATTAATCATTTTAAGGGTGCCTTATCAATGATTTCAAAATGAACATATGTCAATAGTATGATCAGTGCAAGGTTGTGTATTATAGAAGGCCCACATGCACATATAGAAAAAGATTAGTTAGATCCTGACACTGAAGGATCTATAGCTTATCCACATTCAATATGTGTTCACTTTTCTAGGTGATTTATATTTTCAAACCTCATGTGAAGAAGGCTAATTTAATCAGACCTCTCAGTATTTGGGACTATATTTTCACTGGTTAATGTAACACTTTTTTGATTGTCAATTTTACTTTCACCCTAACTCGATTACCAGTAATTTTGACATCATATCATATTCTAATAGGCCTTAGGAGTTTGCATCCTGTAAGCTATCTGTTCCTATCTTTGCCTGTTTTTACATTGAGGTTCCTGCCTTTTATTTTTTGTTTCTAATTGTGCTTTGCATATTAATATGTTAATTCAGAAATGGAATGTTCTATCACAATCAGTGATGGTGTCCTTTATCCAATGTGGTCCTTTATTGGTTAACATATTCTTAATGCTGGTATAATCAAATTCAAATTATTTTAGAAATTCTTCTATGTCCCAAGTAAAATGAATACTTTATTATTTTTAATTAGATTTATAATTTTATATTTATTAAATATAATAAATAAAATTTACATTTATAAATTTACATTTTATACAATTTATAATTTTAACTTTCTAATCTTAAATATTTAATACATTTTTCTTTTATCGTTTATACATTGTTGGGTAGGGACCCAATTTTCCTCCATAGAGTGAGCCAGTTTTTCAGTAACATCTACTGAAATGCAGGTTTTCTTTATTGCTATGGAACCACCTTTATCTTATACTAAGTTATTATACATTTATAGGTCTGTATCTAAGCTCCACATTTTCTTTGCTTATTCTTGAGACAATACTATACTTTTATTGTATCACTATATAGTTTTAATGTGTCTTAATATTTGCTAGGTTAAATTCTCCCTCATGCACTCTTATTTAAGTTGCTTTGCTTACTCATAAACTTTTAAGGCTCTATATACATTTTAGACTAGATTCAGTGATCCTCAGAAAAATCTAACTATAATTCTAATCAGCATTGATTAAAATGCAGTGACTTCTGGTGTGGGGCATTTATGACAGTAAGAAATCCTATCCATGAGCATAAAATGTCTCTCAATGTACTCAAATCATCTCTGTATCTTATAAGAGTTTCAATGTTTTTCTCATTTGGCTTTCATATATTCGAAGTTAATTCCTAGAAAATTTATAGTTGTTGTTATATGGGTACATGTATAGGTATAGAAGTCCAATCTTCTGCCCCTGGCACCTCAGACTCTATAACTAGGCAATATAACAGTCCTGATCATTATTACATAAGAGATCTTGAAACTGTGTCAAAGAATGACTTTTAGAGAACAAAGAGCAAAAGAAATTGTGTGCCAAGAGTAAGGAGACAATTTACAATCCAGGAACCATAGCAAGCAGCTAGGGAGCTATGAGAATGAATTAATTAAGTGGTGCATGTGGATCTAATAAAACCAAACATGTAAACAAAGCCAATGAGACAGCAGCACAGGAAATAATCGAGGATTGGAAACATGGTAACAAGGGAAAAGGCATGAACAAGTTCCTCAAGCATCGGTACCCCACTTGTGATCTTACATAAGCCAAGTTACTCTGGACTAAGTTTGAACTACCTGCTTTTCTACTAGATACATTCTATGCTGTATTGTTCTATTTAAATAAAGATTCATTTACTGTTTTACTTGTTAGAGCATTCTTCTTTTTGGCATACTGACATTTAAATACCTGTACCAATTCAAATTTGAATATTAGAAGTCTTTAAAAACATCTTTTAACTTCATATGAAAGATTTGCTTTCAAATTCTTTGTAACTGAAATGTAGGAGGTTAATTTTCTCCTAAGGATATTTGTAGTGGAGTAAACCATTTTAAGTGTATTAGACAAAAGATATGATGTAAGAAATTTTATTACTATTCTTTTCAAATTTGGTTTTACTGTTTTGTTTTGGTTGTTTTTGAGGTTACAAGCAAAAATAAAATAGCTAAATTGAACAATAGGAAGACTAAGAAATGAGTAAAGGTGAAACTAAGCAGAAAGTGAAAATAACCTAAGGAGATTGTGCTCTGCTTTTAATTTTTGCTAGGGTCTTTGAGATACATTTACTACAACCTGAATTCCTTCTCACATTCCAAGTCATCACAGCAATTTATTATACCTTTATAGATGCAGAGCTGTAGAACACAGTGAGAAAAATAAATGTACTCAGAAACATGTAAGTCACTGTGTATTAGATCCTAGTGAAGACAATATGCTCCAGAGCTGGTTGCTTTTAGTGTACATGTAAGTGTGCTCTAATCACTCACTCCCTAAAAATATCCTCCATTATTTTGAACTTCTACATTAAAATCATATCTCACTAGCATTGATATGATTTTCCCCCAAATTTCCAATAAAATATCCATGAAAATACAGTAAGTGGTGAAAATAAACAGTACATGAGAACTTAGTAATAAGCCTCATACCAGAATTAGGATTTTATTGAATAAAGCTGGAAATTTAAGTAACAGAGTACTTACACCCATCTTAATGAAAATAGACACAAGCATCCCTCACTCTTTGTCTACACTTGTTTCTTGTTTCAGGAATACAAGCCCTACACCAATCTCCAAACAGAGCAGATTGTTTTTGTGCAGTTGTGGAGTCAGTCAGGTTTGATGTGCACAGGTATCCTGGTCCCTGACAAGAGTCATAGGAAATATACTCAGTGGTTATTGGGCTGACTGTTTGCCATAGGGACCAGACAGGATCGTTTATTTCCCTGCTTCTACTATCCATCAAGATTGACAACAGGGACAGTGAATCTGTAAGGTGAGCTTCTGAGAAATCTCGTTGCTCAGGGTCTTGATGAATTCAAGGAATAATGGCAGTGAAAATACAAATCAGGAGAACTGTAAAATCATTATGGGTATAGGGTGATGCAGCAAAAGGGCAGAAAAGGAGAGGCAAATATATAAAATGGAGATATTACCTGTAGTCTTGTTATAATGGATAAGGTTTAAAGCATTGAGTTGGAGAGGAGAAAAGCATCATTGAATGTAAGATGATGAAGACATAAAGAGCCCAGGTGGAGATTATTTCATTAATAGAGATACTGATATCACTAGGACCAATGAAAGGAGAAGGGGAAGAAAGAAACTCTGTGAACCAGAGGCTAAAATCTCCTAAGAAAAGAATGGGAGAGAGAGCAAGCAAGTCAGCGCAAGAGAGGATGCTGTTGCTGTGAGAGTCCCAGGTGTGTTCCACGGACCAGCAAGCTCTGGAGTCCCTGGCCGTTTTACAAATGCAGAATCTCAGGTACTATTCCAGACCTGCCTATCTCATCAGAGTCTGCATTGCATTTTCACAAGAATCCTATATGATTCACGTTAAAATTTGAGGCACACTGGTACAGGGAGACAGTATGCACCTCAAAGAGCATAAGATTATTTCTTCTTTTCAAAGGAGAGAGAAGGAGTGATGTCTGGAAGCATTGATGAAGAGCCAGGATAACAGTTACATGACATTCTGTCTCTGACATAAGCAACGTGTAAGAAAAGAACTTTGGCTTAGAAGGTGGCATGGGAAGCTGGTTCTCTGCAGAAAATTAGTTTTCCTTTAAAGCTGTTTTCCTGGAAGCATGTTATACTCACTTGAGGAGCTTTAAAAAATGCTAATATTCAGGTCTCCTAGATTTTCGGGTTTCAACTGGTCTGCACACAGAGCAGAGATAGAGTTTTATTCGTTTGCTTGTTTTTTTGTTTTGTTGTGATTACAATATGCATCCAGGGTGGAGAACAACTGTTTTAAGATCCAGGGAAATACATGAAAGGCTAAGAAATTGAGAACATGGGATTTTCTTCTTAGCAGGAAGCAGATCTCAGGGAGCACCCTGGAAGTGTTTGGGTGCCTATGTTGACTGGGAGCGTCTGAGGACTATGGGGTGTCTCTGTGGGTGACCAATGACTGGTAATGTTTGCTCGTGACTCAGGTCTAACAAGAATTGAACCATGACAGTGCAACCACAACATGTATCGCCATCCCTCTCCATGATGAAATTTAGGGTTGGTGGCTCCTTGTGTCTTTTACTGGAAATAACTCACAGGTGTTTAGCTTTGAGCTTCCCTAGTGTTCTCCCAGGTAGACGTATTCCCAAACAGACTGCACTCCCGGAGCCTCAAGCAGTACAGCAGAGTTCACGGGCAGTGGCTCATTAAGACTTGGAGAAGAACTTTCTTAACTGGGGATTTAAATATATATATAGATATATAGATATATAGATTATATTATATATAAATTTTTATATATAATATAAATAAATAATATTATATTATTTACAATAGACTTTTTCTTTAAGAATTTTAAGATTCCACTTAATTTCTACCTTAACACATCTTCTGGTATCTTTAGCTCAATGACAACTTGGTTCCTTTTCCCTTAGAGCCCCTGTAAGACTTGATTATTTGTAATCCTTTATAACAGTCTCCAAGCTAGTCGCCCTGCTGTGACTTTGCCTTCTAGTAACCCATTTATCACAAAGTAGCCAGAGTAGTCCCACTAAAATATGGATGCATTTGTTACTCACTAGCTTAAAACTCTCCTGTGGCTCTCCATCTGTCAGAATAAAATACAGACTGCTCCATTTAGCCTTGCTAGTCTATCAGAGGCTGGTTATTGAACTGTGTGCACATGACACAATTCACAGAGATCATAGGTACAGAGATGGAGCTGTAGGACGTATCCAGTTAGCTTGAAGAACTGGGAACACGTGATACCAAATGCACTGGGACTCCTTACACAAGTCAACACAGACCATTTAATAATAGTTCAGGGGCTTCCCTGGTGGCGCAGTGGTTGAGAATATGCCTGCTAATGTAGGGGGCACGGGTTCAAGCCCTTGTCTGGGAGGATCCCACATCCCATGGAGCAACTAGGCCCGTGAGCCACAACTACTGAGCCTGCGTGTCTGGAGTCTGTGCTCCACAACAAGAGAGGCTGCGATAGTGAGAGGCCCGTGCACCGCGATGAAGAGTGATCCCCTGCTTGCCACAACTAGAGAAAGCCCTCGCACAGAAACGAAGACCCAATACAGCAAAAATAAATCAATAAATTACTAAAATCCTACCCCCAACATCTTCTTAAAAAAATAAAATGTTCAGAGGGCCAACCACAGTGTCTCTTATTTATTAACACACCTAACTAAAAAGATCTGTATTTAGCTTTACAACATACACCTGGCTCTTTTACACTTATTTTGCTCAGTAGAGAGTTCACAACTGAGTTGTTTCTCTAAATGAAACCTCACTGGACTCATCATGTGGCCACCAGGGCCCCCTTCCACATCTCTCTCAACATCTCATGCAATTCTTTCCAAGTTCAGAACACTTCAGGTGCACTAGAATATTTCCTGTGACTCAAGTGAAACCAACCAATCTCATATAGAGAACAAAAATTCCAAACACTGAATTCTTCATATCATTCAAGTCTCAGTGAACTTTCTCCTGTTCCAACCACTCAGTCTCAATCGCTCACAACACTGATTCTTCTGCATTCTTCCTCATATTACTAGTTTCATTTCTTCTTGTAGTTATCATTGTCTGTGGTTATCAAGCTCATGTTTTTTGTTTTGCTTTGTCTTTTATTCATTGTTTTGCCCCCTTCCACCTTCTCAATGCCACAGTCTCCCACCTTTCCTGTCCCCCAAAATATGTTGCATAAGATAGGAGAAAAGAGATCTGGTGTTACTCTATCTCTAGCACCAACATCAGTGCCTTAACATTAACAAGACATTTAAAAATTATTTTGTTTTGTCAGACTCTTCCTTGGAAATTCTTTACATTGCCCCTCTGTTTTTGCTTTTTATTTTCTTTAATTGAATGTTGAATACCATTATTTCCTATAAACATATAAACATATTATTTTTTGTTGTTAAACTCTCATATATTTAATGGAAAATATGTTGGTGCTTAAATTCCCTGGCCAAATTCCCCTTGATGCTATTTATTTCCTCTTGTGGTTCATGTGGACAGAGGAGGAACTCCTTGGAAAGCCCTGCTCAATTGTCTGAGCAGTGAGGTGGAGATCTGGGGGTCGTCTGAAGCAGTCTGTAGATTACTCCCTTCCATAGTGAGTGGGTGAAAGGCTGCAGTGCTCAGCATTCTGTGAAGACATTGCCCCACTATAGCAAATACCATAACTTACCCACGTTTTACCTACCCTGGCTTTAACTCTGGATTGGCAACACCCAAAAGAGCTTCTGAAGTCACATGGTCTAATTTGGATGATGTTGGAAAGAGCTCTGGCTGTAAAGAAAGCAGGTTTCACAAGAGCGTTCTAGCCTGTGGGTCACTTGGGTTAGGTTAAGTAATAGTACAGTAACAACCCACAGCCTCAGGAGCTTAAAGCAGCAAAGATTGACTCCTCACCCATAGGAATTCCATGTGGGTTCAGATGATCCTTGGGGATGCTGTCACGTGTGTAGGCTTTGCAATGCTCCTTTGCACGGCCCATATTTCCACTCTGGCCATTGATTTGGAAAAGGAATCCCAAGAAAGCCTTGGCCTGGCAATTACTGGTTTCTGTCTGAAAGTGATTCATATCACTCTCCTCACCCTTGGCCCTTGTCTGGCCAAGGATGCATAATGACCACACCTGACTCTAAAGGAGGGTAGGGAGGTTCCCTGGGAGGAAGGAGGCCTGGGTGGTGGTGGGGGCTGAACTGCTCATGGCAGCCCTGGAACACTGAGGCGGGCACACACATACAGGACTGCAGGAAATATCTCCTGTGTAATAGATCCAGATGTAACAAACACAAACTCAGATTTGCAAAAGTGTAGCTTTCATGTTTGTATAACAGCTTCAGTCACCAGCCCAATTCTGCTTGATGTAGATACAAAACATACTGTCTTAGTGATAAATCCAGTCATCTTTTGTTTTCTTTTTATGGAATTGGAATCAACTTGAATTCAGTCACACTCCTATGACTCAAAACCGTTTCCCTCCTATCTCCTCAAGGGCTTAGGTGTACAACGACGCTTGGTGGGGGAAGGGGCAGCCATAAGCAGACCCTCTGTGCTTCGAAGCACCACATCACGGTCCAGGTGCCAGTCATTGCCCTTGTGCAGAGAGCGCCCCACTGATGTGCGGCACCCACTGAGAGGCGGTCACCGCTCCATGCAGTCCCCTTACCGCAGCTGCTACTCCCCGTCTCCCATTATTCTTGTCACGAGACACCTATGGGACTAAAATTATTCATCTTCCATAAATCTTTCTTTCCTTCTTCGACCCAATACACTACATAACATTGAAATAGAAACAGCTCTATACATCGGAAGATAGAATGGCAACTTCTCATTTTATTATTCATGGAGAGGGTCTTGTCCTTTTCCTAAATTTCAGAAGCTGTAAGGCAACAGAGGTAGATTTAACTGAGATGAATATTTTGTTCTTTGAATCTGCAAATATTGTTTTGGCAAGCAGTATTATCATTCTGATCCCTAGAGAGAAAGGCCATTTTCAAAGGAGGGAGAACATTTAGTACTTCAAATGTCTGCTTCTGTGCCCAACCAAGAAGAGGCTTGCAACAGCAAGATTGAGGTTTTTAAATCCTCTGAAAGGAAAGCTGTATTATGTGAGCAATATTGTGGCATTCCATATTAATACTGTGTGCTATCACAATTCATTTTCACCCATTTAGAAGGTGTAGAAACATGCTAAGCACTTTGGTAAAATGATTGTATTTGCATGCCATAAGGGTGGAAGCAAATACTAAAAATATACAGCTCCAGGACTTTATGAAGGACAACTTTAATCTCATACAAATGACTACTTACTGTAAAGTATTTTATTATCTGCAACTGGTAGAGAGATAGCTGCTTCACTGAACGTCTGCTTGCTTCTTACTGCAAAACTAGTAAAGCAATATCCACTGAAGTTAGTAGAGGTTTGAATAAATAACCATAAAATCTATCATATATTTTAACCAGAAACTGCACTGTTACATTATTAAGGGAATCTATCCTCTTAAATTGTATTCATTTAATTGAATTACTGGGAATTAACTTGATGTAAGCATACAGGAATTCACAATGTAATGTATGCTATTCATTGAATCATATTTATAACATTACCTGAGTTTATGGGCCATTCCAGTATTTTTGGATGAGGTTATAATTTTTCATATAAGTTTTCATTATTTTTCAGTTAGTCTTAGAATTACTCATTTCGGGTAGTGAGAGAGTCTTAGGCTCAGTACTATTGTTGATAGACCTGTTTCTTACTCAGATTCCCCCCCCACACACACACACACAAGAAAAAAGCAGAGGGATTTGAATTTTTTTCATTTGTTTTTATTTTTAACATTCTCATAGTTTTACAATATATGTTGATGAGGTATAATTGCAGATTGAAAATTACAAGATAGAAGTTTCATCTCTTCTACTTTCTTTTTAGGTGATTGTGATATGAGAATTTATTAAGGTAGCTCATCATTATGGTAAATAAGTTGATGTCTGTCCTTCCTAGATAGCTTTGAAAATCTATCATAAAGATGGCCTAAAATATTACGTTTAACTTACTTTATTTAAAGGGATGACTATGACATAAATATCAACTCACAATGTAGGGTTAACATTTTTCATAACCAGGGAGTTTCATGATTATTAGTATCCAGGTTTAAAGAAAAAAACATGATAAAATGCTAAGCATAATCAAATATTTGACCTGAGAATAGGTACAATGGAATGAAAGTCACATTAATGTGTTTGTCAGAAAATCTGTTGTTCTAGACCTATCTTTAACAAATTGCTCTAATGCTGAATCTCTTATTCCATACATGAAGTGGAGGTGAAAAATATCTCACACTGATAATGTAACAAATAAGATTGAATTTGAAAATGAGTTGTGCTTTTTGGTAGATGAAAATATAATGAACACTGGGGCTATAGAATAAATAGTGTAAGCAACCACAGTAGCTATAGAAACCACCTTTGCCAAACCAAACTTTAGCAACCAAAATTAATGTGTGAAACATGTGCAAATTATGTAGATGTCTCTGAGAAAATAGTTGGTGAACCAAAAAAAAGAAAAAAAAAGATAACGTGGTTTGTTTCCACACTGCTAGGAGGTTTTCTCAACAATTTGGGGAGAAAAGCAACACATAACAGGAGCTATTAAACACTTGAATAATTAAGGTAGAAATAGGAAAATAATAATGGTGATGAAATTTCCAACACAATCAAAAGTAAAAAAGCAGGTATTATTTTGTTCTCTACTTAGTGTTTCTAATGATATCAAAAGTCATAAATTAGAGCACATACATAAAACTCAACAAAGACCAAATGTAACTCATTATTCCTTTATTATGAAAAATTTTCCTTCTCTCTATTTAAATAAATTACAAAAAAAATCTAATATTGGATTTTTATGTTACCGAACTCAGGTCTGGCTGCTCGCCGCTCAAAAATCAATAGAGACAGAGGCAAATGTTGGTAGAAAGGAAAGTTGCTTTTAATCAGAATGCCAGTGATACGGGGATATTGTGGACTCAGGGTCTCCCAAAAACCAACTCTGAAGATTCTACTTGGTCGTGAAATTTTTTAAATGGAAAAAGAGAAGTAGGCTCAGTTAATCACTGAGATGTGGATCAGACTTGTCACCACCCACCACTGCTGGCAAGCTTGTCAACTCCTCTGACTCCTCGTGAAGTCTAGATGTTATCTTGCTCACAGTTTGGACACACAGTGTGTTCGTGAGATTACTGAAGGGAAAGCTAGGGAAGAGATCCAGTCATCTGTGGATTACTTATTCTTTATTTCTACTTCTTTGATCTGCAGAAAAAAACAACAGAATAGGCAAGGTATTGTGTGATCAAATATTTGAAAGGTATGCTTGGGCCACAGATGAGTAGAGCATGGGGGTGCCGGGTTTAAGGTTAGTTACACGGTAACTTTTCTTCAGTTGAAAAGAAAATTAGTTTCTTACTCGTGGGCAGCTTCCTGCAAAGAGCCACACAAAATATTTTAGTAACATTTTCTTCCCACCCCTGGTTTAGCTTACAATTAACTACTAAGTCCAGTAATTCCATCTACTCCATTTTCCCAATCCAATCTCAAAATTTAATACGCACTTTTCTTAAGTATTAGATGATCTTCTTTGATTCAATTTTCCCAACCCAAATTTACTCTCAATGCTATGACCAGGGCTATCTTTCTAAAATATACATTTTATCATGACATTATTCTATCAACTCTTCCATAATTCTTCCCACTGCACAGTTAAGTATAGAGCCTTTTTATCTAATTACCATCACACATCCTGACACAATGGATATCCACTCCATGTACCTTATATGTCAGATACATGCAGAAACATCTATTTTGTGAGTAAGATAAGTCTTTTTCAAAATATACATTTTAAGAGGCTGCAATTTGCTTTAAGTTGACCAAAGCAGTGTGTCAACAGATCATATTATTTTCAGATCCATGATTTTTCAAATTCTTTTAATATTCTCAGCAAATATTCACATCACCTACATATACTAAATAAGGACATTTTTCATGTTTAATTTTTATCTAATAAGTGTTCCATTCCACAATTGACTGAGTAGGTAGCCCATTTCCATGATGTTTCAGTTCATGATGATATGATCAGGTTGCTGTATGGTCTGTAAGAACTAAGACCTTGGTCGCTATTACCAGTTTCACTCTCCTTGTCTCATAGTCATCTATGAATAAATTTTTAAATTTTTTTGTTTTGTTTTCTTAGCTACTAAAGGAAAGTCACTGTTCCCTCATTTATGAGCAAAGACATTCTTTAGTTAATCTCTCCAAAGATGATAATTTCCCAGCTCTCACAGTAGCATGTCAAATAGCCCACACTTGTAGGTACATGGTGTCCTATAGAGGAATCACATGCTCATGTAGTTTCTTTGAATCTCCACGGCTTCAGGAAACCCAGGAGCAAGGGATTCATTCACAGGTAAGAGAGCAACTCTCACCCCATCGTTCTTGCCTTTGTAGAGGGTGCTGTAGTGTTTCATAGACATTGTTAGGGCATGTTTTAAAATAAGAATAAATTGGCATATAAAAATGTAAGACTACTTCCTCCAAATAAAATAAGAAGGGTAAACTTTAAATGTAACTATACATATATATTTATATAGGTATCTATGTATAGATTATACATCATCTATATCATATATGTATGTTTATACAGGTATAAATATACACATAAATATGTATGTTCTTAAATTTCCCACCAAACACACTGTCAAAGAATATTTAAATAAGTAGTTAACTAAAGAAAATCAAAGAATTCTTTATAAAAGAAAGTGTAAGTAGATTTTCATAGACACAAGAAATAGTGTATGTGTGTGCCTTGTACAATATCAAAACAAGTACACTACAAATATAGACTCTTTGCTTAATATAATTATTACTCAGAAATACTTTTCAAAGTTTTCCTAAATAACTAACATACAAGAGTATGAAAATATGATCAACAGAAAGAGTGAGCAAACTTTGTTTCAGCAGACACAAGGCTGATTTCTGGCAGATAAACTGTTATTGAAATTGTTAGATATAAGTTTAACAATTATTGTATTTGATAAAATGCGTACAAACCTACATCACATATAAATTCTGTATGCAATTATCCAAATATATTTCTTCAAAACAATGATTAAAACGAAATATTTTATATAAAAGTGCACTATGTATATGCTCTAAACCAAAATATAATGCAAATACTGAAATTTGTTTGCCTGTAGACATGGTTTCATGTTATGTTTATGTTCTTATTCCTGTTTCTGGAACATTTACATCTCACACAAAATTAGTATTTATTTTTTAAACATATTCAGAGATGAATAATATTTGTATTTGAAGAAATATTATTTTAATCCACAGATTTTCAAATAGAAAAATGTATTATTCTCAAATTCTTAAAGAGAAAATAAAGATGATCTTATAGGCTGCATGATTCATGATTTTATGCTGATAAGTAAACACACATTTTTGTAATATTTTTAGTCAACTCAGACCTCTGAGGAGAGGTCATAATATTATACAAGGTGAGACTGTGACATGCATTTTAGGAGAAGAAGAAAGTAAAGGAATAAGAAGAAGTGAGTTGATGAGAAACGAACTGGTACTGGGCATTGAACTAATGTGGGTGTACACCTGAAGATAGGTGTAACACAGCTTTCTTTTTGTTTATTTCATGATGGGAAACATTCTTACTTTTTAAAATTATGTCACATCACTATTTAGGACACCTGAGAGAAACCAGAAGCAGGACAATGTGTTAGTACTGAATTGAATTGTGGACATAATGCTATGAGTCTTGCAATAAATAAAGGTTATTTATGAGAGATATTCCATAGAAAACTATCAGTGGTTGGTATTGTATTGAATATAGTAAAGAAAGAAGGAAGAAACAATATAGATTCTAAAATTTGAAGGACACATTGGAAGAATTTTGTAAAACAATCTATTATTCAAACCAAGCATAAATTCATTTTATACAACATTCAAAAAAGTATTGTCTATTTTTGCTTTAGAACAACATTGGGGATTATTACAATGTTTCAAACTCTTAACTCAGGATTGAACATTGTAAACATGAAATTCTTTGAAAAAACTATCTACTTGCCAAATAAATTGTTGTATTCATAATTTTGTAGAATACAAACCCATCCCTTAATTCTTAAGATAGGACACTTTTTTTTTTTTTTTTGAGAAACATTGAGCTTGGAGCAATGAATAACACAATTGCTAAAAGAAACCTGTTACTTAAAATGTCTGGACATTCAAACTTTTCAAATGTCTAACAAATCCCTGGCATGACTGGGAGTTTGTCAGATTGTCCTAAAGTATTACTGTTTGCCTGCAGTTCTATGTCAGTTTTAAATTTCTATAATCTCAATATAGATTAGCTTTATTTCTGAAGGTAAAGATTAATGCTGTAGCATAGTAGTATAGTTGGAAATAGCTAAGTTCTTAAATGAACAGCAAATAAAGTGTATTTATGACAAACCTCCATATGTGGATTATATGATTAATATAATCATATAGTCATAATGTGATTAACTCCACGTAAATATGTATTAGGAAGCTGATCTTATGGGATAAGATGGATAGTCTAGAGGAGCAATGAAACTTGCATCACACATTTATATTTGCTAGGAATTACTAGTAAGATGTTATATGTGTACTAAATTGGTATAGCAATTATAATGCAAAAATAAGTCAATGGTATGGGTCCCATCAGGAAGTCAGACAAAAATGGGAAAGATTGGTATTAGATATTAAAGTTTTCTCATCAGGCAGTAATATTTTAATCAAAATGTCAATGAAAGGACAGGCATGCCTTCAGGTCCAGAGAAGTGAAAGAGGAATGAAATAAGCTCTCTTGGGTGTTAGGTGGGACCAGTAGTTCTCAATTCTGGCTACACATTAAAATCAGGTGCTTTAACAAATGCTGGACTTATTGCTAGATTATGTATTTTAATTGTTATAGGAGGAGATTTATGCATCTACTTATTTTAACTCATCTGATAATTCTAATATTTCACCACATTTGAGAACTCCTAGGTTAGTTAATCTCAATCTTTAGTATGTTATCAAAATCATCCAGTGGACTTGTTAAAACATCCATTACTTGACCTCACTCCAGAGTTACTGATTTTAAGTCTAAGATAAAGTCAAAGGTTTTGCTTTTCTCACAAGTATTTTGCTTTCCTTACATCTAGGTGATGTTGATGCTACTGGTCCCAAAGACCATACTTTGAGAAACATTTCTTATGTTAAAACAACAATGACACCATCAACAACAATAGTACTGTGCCTAATAATCTGTGTATCTAATGCTTAAACTACACGTATTTAGATATTTTTGTCACACCTACAGTTGCATAAGTTTACAGAAAAAATAATTTATAAACAGAGTCCTGTTTAAGCAATCATATCCTAATAAAACAATTTAGACCCATATAATTAATAGCATTTTTAAAAGTAAAATATATCATGGTAATTTGACAACATACTTTAATTTTTATAATCTTATTAAAGGAAAATATCCTTTCTTAAAGGCTGTCATCATTTGCCAGCAATCATAATTTTAAACTTCAACATACTAGCTCAAATTTTTATTCATCTATGGGAAATTAATCAAACAAGCTTAAATTAGTCTTATTAAACTTTCATTAAAAGTTTAGTATTAAAGTTTTAAAGACATTTTGTATATTTATCTTATTTTTACACATAAATTATGGCCTTGAAGTGAATTTAATTAAAAAACATAAAATATGCATGTTAATTATTGGGTATTGTTTATAGCTATATTAAAAAGTAGAAAAGACAATGATGTCCTTAAACTTCTTTGGTTGAGAAAAAATGAAAATGAGCATCTTGTTTGACGAATATTCTTTCACTAAATTTAAATCACTAATTGATTTTAGAGTATGTGTTGTAATTTATTTAATCATCTGTGAATAAACATGATGATAGTGCATAATACTGTATTGAAAATGAATAACCTGCTTCAGGAGATACAAATTAATATTAATAAAAGTCACCTTACTTTTAAATTGTTCAAATGCAAGCTACATATATTTTCTCAAGGTCATTAAAGATATAGAAAAAATTGAATACCTTCAAAACTCTTCTAGATCTATTTATGTAATTCTCATTGTACTGCAGTGTTTGAAGATAGTTTTTTTGGTTTTATTTCTATGCATCACATTGTCATTTACTCTTGTAAACACAATAAAATGTAATGGATTTTTCTTTTCTCTTTTGAAAGAAAATGTCATATTTTAATGAGAAAATAGCATGTATGCAAATAAAGATTTGCAGTATAATTTTAGATGAAGCAATTACTTCTCTAGTGAATTGCTTTGAGTTCCTAAGAATTTCATAGCACAATGTGTCTGGGAGACCTGGAGGATTTACTTTAGACCATGAGTTCAGACAGAGGGAGAGAGAAAGGGCACTAATGCTAATGAGTAACATATAGTATAGTCTGGGGAATATGTCAGCTCCAGGCTATAAATGGAAATGTGACCATAAATGCCAAGTGGATAACTAGGGACTGAAATATAGTGACAAATAAGGTCATTATCTGATACTTATACAAATAGAAAGGTCAAGATGAACTGTGACTCCAAGCTAGAAGGCAGACAGTTTGGTACAGGACAGTCTACTTTAGAGGTGAGTCATCATCTCAAAGACCAAGAAGTCAGTAAATGCAAGAAGATCAAACAGAACATCGTGAATACGTAGTATTTGCTGTCTGAGGTAATTTACTGCTTAAGATTTAGCTGTTCCTACCTTTCTTAATAGCATATATAAACCAAACTCTGTAGAACTGAGTTTTAGATTTTAAGTGAAGGAATGAAAAGGAAAATCAATCAGTCAATCAATGACCTGTTGGAAAATTTAGAATGAGGAACTGAGTACTTTGAAAGGACCAGTCTTCTTAACTCTTTTTGCTAGAAGCTAGATTTACTCTGCCTTGCATTTATTTAGCACTCACTTTCTGAATACATACCACAGTATCAGATACACAGTGGTTTATCATTTCTATTTTCTTAACTCATTAAAAGGAAATAGAAATATTTTAAAATATATGTTGTCTCATCCTTCAACCTTAACACAAAGTCTTATTTGAACAGCTCCCTAAATCGTAAAGAATTCAACTATAAAGTAATCGAGCCAATGGATGCTTTCCATTTCCTAAAAGTTGATCACTTTCAGCATGCAGTTTTAATTAGACTTGTAAAAAATAAAATTTCACTTAGTCTAACTATCCCAGTGACTTTTGAATATCAACTCCAGCACTTCTGCTTATGTTTGTCCCCCTTAAACACAAGAATGTCCTCTGATGAGTAATCCAATACTTCCCAAGGTGCCGCATTTCATCTTTGAATAATAATTTTGAAAATTCACTCATATTTGGAATGAATATCTAGGTTCCCCTAATTTCATCTTTTGATTCCACCCCTGTAATTACATTCCTTGAGTGATTAAAAACAAGATCAAATAACATTGCTTCCTCTCATCAACCTTCAGCTATTTTAAGATTCGTATAATATGCCCTGGGCTCTTTTTAATTTTTCTTTTCCACCTTGGGACTCTTTTAGAAGCAGTGCTAATTTGGTGAAAGAAATAAGGTCAGCAATGGATTTCCAACTCTGTCCCCAAACAATCCTGTGACTATTCACTTACAATTTCCTCACATCTCAAAATAAGTAAAACAAAACCCAAAAACCTCTCCAGTTTTGGACTCTAGGACTTTCTTTTCTGTTTTGACAGCAACATACTTTTGTTGCCCTTTTTGTCATCCTTTGCAGTTTTTGCAAACCTCTTTGTATTTGATGCATCAATTATGCAATCATTCAAATCATATTATTTGGTGCAAAACTCGAGGTTGACTCTTGAACGTGACAGTGAGCACAGTGGAAAATCCATGTATAATGTATAGTCAGCTTTCCTATACCAGGTTCTTACACAGCCTTTGTTCGTCCATGTCCCTGGTTCTGCATCCTTGGATTCAAATAACTGCAGACAGTGTGGCATTGCAGTATTTACTACTGAAATTTACTACTGAAATTTACTATTGAAAAAAATCTCTTACTGAGTCCAAGCTCACTCTGTTCACTGCATGACAGGCCAATGAATCAGATATGAGGTGCTGAGGCAAGGAATAGGACTTTATCCAGAAAGATGGCAGAATGAGAAGATGGCAGACTAGTGTCCCTGATAAACCATCTTATCGGGGCTTGGATGCCAGTTTCTTTTATAGCACAGAGAGGAGGAGGAGATGAGGAAGTAAAGTAAAAAGTCCATACGTTTTGCAAATATCCACTGGAATGGCCAGCCTCGTGTAGGGGATGTGTTAATTTCTTTTCTTGCAGCCATCCACAGGTGGACAGGGTGGGCAGGATGCTTCCCTGAACAAAGGCACTTTGGTCTAACATTCAGGCAGAGGGGCAGGGTTCCCTGAGGCAGGCCATTATGTAGAGACGGTATCCTTTTAGAGAACAAACACAGAGGGAAACGTTTGTTTAAAGTAAAAGAAACAGATCCAACATGTAATCAGATTTGGCTCTTCTCTGTTACAAATCCACATGTAGGTGGAGCCTCACAGTTTAAACCTGTGTTGCTCAAGGGCCAACTGTGTAGCAATATGCAGCACTGACTCAACATTTTTCTTCTTTTATCTTTTGAATGTGTCATTTTAAACCTGCATTTATCCTAGAGCACCCGACGGATAACTATTTTATTTATTTATTTATTTATTTATTTATTTATTTTTCTTCATTGAAATAACCTCTAATTTAATAATCAGAGATTTTAGTGTTTATAGACAACAAAATGTTGCATCATTATTTTTAAATTCATTTATTAAACAAGAAAATGAAGAGAATGTGAAACTGACACATAACTGACTTCATAAAATCAGCAATCTTGTGCCTTGAAATTCTCGTGTTTTTAATCCCTATGTTGCAGAACTCTGCTATACCATTATTTGGGTCATATCTGGCTTTATCAAATTGTTCTCACTTGAGATGGTATGGCTGTGTTTTTCCTTAGGTGTTCTCCATATCAGATTCACTGTAAATAATTCCTACTTAGCTGCAATTAAATCTAAAGTTTCTGCTCTATTTGGAAGGGTGGATGGCATATATTAAAAAAAGTATTGCATGTTTTTTATGAAATGAGAATTCCAACAGATAATTGGACACCCACATGTTTTGGTAACTACATCTTCCTTTGCCTGTTTTTCCCCTTTGTCATGAAGCTTTTTTGTTTGTTTGTTTTTTGTTTTATTTTGTTTTGTTTTGAGGTATGCGGGCCTCTCACTGTTGTGGCCTCTCCCGTTGCAGAGCACAGGCTCCAGATGCACAGGCTCAGTGGCCATGGCTCACCCACATTTTCCCTTTTTTAATCTTGATAAAATAATTGTTGTAGTAATTGTTGAAATAATAATTGTTGAAAATTATCTAAATATCTGATTAATAGTTGTTTAGAAATATTTCAGTATGCAGGAATATTTCATCTTCTATAGTAAAGACCCATTTCCTTTGAATAGGTTCCTGTTCATTCAATTCATCTAATAGCACTCTTATATTCCATGCTCATGCAACATATTTAACTACCTGAAAATTCTTATAATTTGACATTTTATTTCTCATGGTCCTAGCTTTTTCCTCTTAGTACGTCAGTTGAATCTATTGTCTTAAGCCAAAACTCTTTAATGGTCAATACTTTATATCTCCATCTTTTAAATGAGGGGTCCCCAACCCCTGGCTGCAGACCCATACTGGTTCTGTTAGGAGCTGTGCTGCACAGCAGTAGTTGAGTGGCAGGAGAGCAAGCAAAGCTTCATCTGCTGCTCCCCATTGCTCCCTATAGCTTGCATTACTGCCTGAGCCATCTTCCCCCACCCCATCCATGAAAAAAATTGTCTTCCATAAAACCGGTACCTGGTGCCAAAAAGTTGGGGATTGCTGTTTTAAACTATAATTGTACCATTATCTCTACCTTTTTGGTATTTTATACTTCTTGTTGGTAATGTTTATAGTCAACTTTAGCATGTTACCTCTTTTTTTTAAATTCTTCTCTATATTTGAATCATCTATACAGATATTTTCTAGACATTATAGAATGTAGTTTCTTAGTCCTAGCTACCTATCTAAGCACAGAATAATTCTCAATATATGATCTTGGTGACAGTTTCTATTTTATCCAGAAATGTAAATTACCACTAGTATACATCTTTTCAGGAAATTATACTCTACTGTATTTATAGGCATTTAATCAGTTCAGAGTAGTTATTGTATATTCATAATTTACTGAGACCTGCATCACATCATAATTCATAATTACAGATTCTTTGAAGGTGTTTGAGTTTGTTGAATGCACCTTTTTTCTCGCTTCTAATCAAGTAAATATGTACTTAACTGATGCTATCCTCTATTTGAACTAAATAATTTTGATTTCCTATTGAGTCTATCCAACATTTAGATTAAAACTAACATGGTAAATGACTTAGCTGATGGTGTTTAAAAAATATGGCTTCTGCTACTAATTGAACATATGAATAAATTCATATCTTTTTTAACCTTCATTATAATTCTGTTACAGATTTTAATTTTAGTTTCTTTATGTTTGTGGGAGTTTTGTCTTTAGCTCTTCCTCCACTTAGAAATTCAAAAAGGAGAACTGACAGAAGAGGTGGAAATAATATTCCACTATTCCTCAGCTTAAGAGTAGAAAAGGATTTTGATCAAAGCAAAACAAACATTTTTTGTAATATAAACACCATTTCACCTAATGGTGTAATATAAAGATGTTTTGAACACTAAAAGTGAACTTGACTTCTTGTGACTGATGTTTATTTCATGAGCTGGCAAAGTTTGCTTTTAACTTTCATTTATAGTATCACTTCTGGTCCAAGACATAAGTCCGTTCACCACTGGTACCAAGTGTCATTTATCCTCTGGAACTGGAAAACATTCTGGCAGTGAGAGTTTACTAGGCGAGATGGGAGTTTTGTTTCAGCTTGACCACTTCAAAGCTGACTGAAGTACTTTAAATCTTCATTTATAAGTCATTTTTTCTCATATTAGGGAAACAGAACCTCAGCCACCTTCATCTTGAAACACAGAAATCCCTTTCTAAGACCCTGAAGCTATAGAAGTGACATCTCTAAAGCTACAAATATCTGTGTGATAACCCTGTTACTCAAAGAAAATGCATTTACTGACTTTAATATATTTCTTTTATTCCTCTAAAAAGAGGCAGTTCTATCCAGTTATATATTCTTTACTAGGACATTGGAAAAAGGAAGCATTCTTATATTGTGCCTCTTCTTTATGATCTTTTTCATCACAATTTATTTGCATTTTGCAAAGGAATGATGCCTCACAGAGCGAATATGTAGCATGTTTTCAGATGTAACACAGCACTACCTGGGATTGGTGAGAATTCTGTTTAAAAGCAGATATTAAAAACAAAAGCAAAAACATATGCTTGTGTTAACATCACATATGACATAACACAGGAACAATTTTATTTGAAAAAATTATGATGTATTTGACCTAACTGTTGCCTTTTCTTTAATCATTAAAAATAAACTTATTTCTAAATTAAGGAGTATTTTGCAAAATTCTTGGTAAAATATAAGTAAAGTACATTAGGTTGCCAATAGATTTAAAGTCTTGAGAAAGTAATAGACTTGTCTCTCTTGTACATGTGTTTATCCTAAGCATCTGGCATTGTGCTAACTGAATAAATGCCTGACTGCAGTAAAGAGTAGTTGTTAAATAATATTTGATGAATGAATGAATCACTGCTGGATTTTATGCATGATGAATATAAAATATTTGAATTGTATTAACTAAAAAGATCACAACTTGTGAAGGTTAGCTCCTTGGATAATGTCACATAACATGGGAATTTTAAGTTAATTGCTTTATACATACATCCTTATCAAATAAATACTGTCTTCAAAGAAACAATTCTGAAATGTATTTTATAGTTAAATGACTAGAAAAGGAAAATATAAAATATGTGGATATTACTCCAGTTTCTGTCTTTATAATGCAATCAAATTCTGAAACTTCAGAAAGCTGTTTCACCAGTTTATTGGTCATGTTTAGTTTAACCATGTTTTGGTTCTTTATAGAAGTTTGCCTTGCATACATAGAAATACTTTATTTTATGAACTGATGCCACAAGTATGTGTGAAAGTTTGAGCACTGTAGCTTTTTCAGAAATAGAAAACACTTATGGGATTATATCATCATAAATTGGAAATATAAAATGTATAGTAAAGAAAGCATTTAAAGAAAACACAGACAATTTTTGTTCTAAATTTATACCTGCCAATCATCAACCTTGTGAACTTGGATAAGAAAATATATCTCCTTAGGGAACTGTTTTCTCATCTATTTAAATGTGGGCATAGTATTATTGCCCATTTTATAAAATTGTGAAAAGCCTTTATTAATGAAGCAGTTATTTTTGAGCACATGACATGCCTTCATTATGAACTTGCAACAATAGCTACAACAATTCTATTACTACTGATGATAGTATTTGAATGCACTAAACACTTTATATGGTATCTACTTTAACCATACTATCAGTAGAAATATATGTATCAATGTCTTCATTTTTTGCTTGACAACTAATGTTCAGAAAGTTTAGGAAAATTTCAGAAGTAAATAGCTTATAGTTGTCAAAGCCTGGATTTGAACTAAGGTGTCTCTGAGGCTCTTAATCATTATAATACAAGCCCTTCAAGAAGTTTAGAGTCTAGTATGAGAGGTACAATTACATGAAGGTAAATTACAGCATGGTTGGCAATTCGCTGACAGAGAAAGAAGAAAAGAGCTGCAGGAACACCAAGGGCAAATGAACATCTCTCTCTAGGGAAGAATTGCATGTCTTCACTGAAGAGGTTATACATGAGGTGATAGTGGAAAGATGAATAAGAACTTTCACCCAGGAAAAAGGGAGTAAAAAGTAGGTGGTAGGGGGAAAAAGGGAACTGAAGTAGAAAGGGTATTCCTCAGCAGAGGGAATATTTATACATACCCAAAATAATGAAGTGCAAAAATGATTTGACAAAGCTGGATGAGGCAGAAAAGTGGGGACTTCAAAGGTAGGTAGAAGCAGATTGTGAAATTATTTGTATGACACAATTAATAGTTTTAAATCGACCAATTAAGCATTGGATAATCAAAATACATTTGCAAATATAAAGAATGGCTAGCTTTCTTGGAAAATAATAGATTAACAAGAGGTAAGGCAGTAATACCTTTGAGGAAACTAGCTAATGGCTGAAGGGGAGAAGTAAAGGTTAGAATTAAGGAAGAAATAATGTGATTAGAGGGGTGAGCTAAATGTGGGAAACACCTTAATATGATGTCAACCAAATATTTTGACCAGTGTGGGTGAAGAGAGAGATAAATTAATGATATAAAACTTTCAAATACAGTGACTAGGTAATCATGATGTATTTGACTGAATTATATTCCCATTTGGGTTTCTTAAGTTTGAGAAGCTTATAAAACAGATAGATATATTCCATAGGCAATTAAATTTTAATATTTGTGGCTTGAAGTCAGAGGTATGAATTAGTATATATAACAAATGAATTCTTTAGAAAGAACCAAGGCTTTCTTTTGGGAAAATGTATGTTACCCTATGGGCAGCAGAAGGAAGTCAATGAAGGAGACAGTGAAGGGACAGAGAAGAGGAGAGTTGAGGAACAGGTGGCAGAATGAAGCCTGATTCACAGAATATGAAAACATATAACATGTAATATTCTATATATTGAAGGTAGTATCCTCATTATGAAGAAACATTTATTTATCAGATAACAAAGGACAAAATGGTCAGTGAAATGAAAGATAAGATTGATATGCTTGGTGTTAGGGGTTGAATTGAGTTCCTACAGAACTTATACATTGAAATCTTAAGCCCTAGTACCACAGAATGTGACTATTTTAAGGGACTTTTCAGAGTTAGCCAATTAAAATGAGGTCATTAGGTTGGGCCCCAATCCAGTATTACTGGTGTCCTTTTAAGAAAGGGAACTCTGAGCACAGAGACAAGAGGAGAGGGAATGAATGTGTAGAGACACAGGGAGAAGACAGCTAACTGAAAGTCAAGATCCTTCCCTGAAAGAGATCCTTCCCTCACAACCCAAAAAGAAACCAACCTTTCCTACCCCTCGATTTTGCTTCTATCTTCCATAACTGTGACACAACTAATTTCCATTTTTTAAGCCTCTCAGTTTGTGGTACTTTGTTATGGTGGGCTAGGAAATTAATACACTTGGTCTTAAAAGATCTCAAGGTAAACCTAAATTAATATTGAACTTTGTGTACTTTGAATAAATTGAATTAACCTCTTTCATTTATATAATTAGCAATAAATTCCATAAGGAATATAAATAATAAGAAAATCTATTAACTTTTGTTTTATATGAATATCTTGCTGATTAAAATATAATAACAGGTTACTATAATGCTTTTTGAGTAACACAGGTGACATACACTGAGCTTAGCATTTATGTAGATTGTCTAATTATTATTTACAATAACATAACAGATTAAGTATTACTGTCTATTCAAGTTACAAGTGAGAAAATGGATGCACAGAGAATTTAAATAAGTGGTCTATTCTTACTTTGCTAGAATGCGTCATACTTAGACAATCCTAGAACTTAGATTTAAGAATCAGAGTTCTTATACACTTCACCGTCAATTATTCATAAAAAGTAAAGTATTCATAAAAAGTTATGCAAATGGGGCTTCCCTGGTCGTGCAGTGGTTGAGAGTCCGCTGCTGATGTAGGGGACATGGGTTCATGCCCCAGTCCAGGAAGATACCACATGCCGTGGAGCGGCTATGCCTGTGACCCATGGCTGCTGAGCCTGAACGTCCAGAGCCTGTGCTCCACAATGGGAGAGGCCACAAGAGTGAGAGGCCTGCATACTGCAAAAAAAAAAAAAAAAAAAAAAAAAATAAGAAGAAGAAGAAGAAAAGAAAAGAAAAAGAAAATAAAAGTTATGCAAATGATTTTCGAAGTATTTTCATATATCTCAATGTATAGTATAATAACAGAGCAGTAATTACTGGTCTCTTCAGCCAGAAAGATCATTGCATATGTGCTTGACTATACAAAGCAAAATGTACAGGCTGAAGATAACTGTATGATACCTCATGATTAAGAAAACATGCCTGGCTGTATTTCAAAAGTTTAATTATTCAATATCTAATTAAAGAGATTAGCAAAGATAGGATTCAAAGAAATAACTGAAGTGAAAAAATGGAAGTAAAATTATTATGATTTTATAAAAAGTGTGTTGTATGATTTTTTGTGTTTGCCTTTGCATAGTTATATATACTCTGATGATAATATATGTTATAAAATACTTATTTTTCAGGTAATTGTAAATATACAAGCAGATAATACTTCATTGTACAACAAATAATAAAGTTAGAATAGCTTAAGAAATAAAGCAGGACAGAGATTTTTTCAAGATGACAGAGTAGAAGGATGTGCACTAACCTCCTCCTGCAAGAGCACTGATATAACAACTAGCTGCTGAACGGCCACTGACAGGAAGACACTGGAACCCACCAAGGAGGATACTGCACATTCAAAGACAAAGGAGATGTGGCAATGAGATGGTATGAGGGGCTCAATCACAACAAAATCAAACCTCATACTCACTGGATGGGTGACCCACAAACTGGAGAACAACTTTACCACAGAAGTTCTCTCACTGAAGTGAAGGTTCTGAGCCCCATGTTGGGCTTCCCAGCCTGGAGGTCCAGCGACAGAACTGGGAATCCCCAGTGAATCTAGAGTTGAAGGCCAGTGGGATATGATTGCCAGAGTTAGAGGGCACATGCAGAGTTTTGTGCACATCAGAATCCAGAGGAAAGAAGCAGTGACCCCACAGGAGTCTGAACCAAACTTACCTGCTAGGGTTAGAAGGTGTCCTTCAGAGGTCAGGGTGGGGGGTGGTGTGTGGCTATGGCTCACCATGGAAACAGGAGAACTAGCAGTGGCAGTTATGGGAAATGTCCCTTTGCATGAGCCCTCCCAGAGGCTGCCATTAGTCCCAACATACAACCTGTTAGTGGGTGGGTGCCTCAGGCCAAACAACTAACAGGGAGGGAACACAGCCTCCCCCATCAGCAGACAAGTGGATTAAAGTTTTACTGAGCACAGCCCTGCCCACCAGAGCAAGACCCTGTTCTACACACCATCAGTGCCTCTAATCAGGAAGATTGCACAAACCTCTTAGATAGCCTCATTCACCAGAGGGAAGACAGCAGAAGCAATAAGAACTACAATCCTGCAGCCTGTGGAATGGAAACCACAGTCACAGAAAGTTAGACAAAATGAGAAGGCAGAGGATTATGTTGCAGATGAAGGAAGAAGATAAAACCCCAGGGAAACATCTAAATGAAGTGGAGATAGGCAAACTTCCAGAAAAAGAATTCAGAATAATGATAGTGAAGATGATCCAGAATCTCAGAAAACGAATTGAGTTAAAGATTGAGAAGATGCAAGAAATGTTTAAGAAAGACCTAGAAGAACTAAAGAACAAACAGAGATGGAAAATACAATAACTGAAATGAAAAGTACAGTAGAAGGAATCAATAGCAGTATAATTGAGGCAGAAGAATGGAGAAGGGACATGGAAGATAGAATGGTGGAAAGCACTGCTGCAGAACAGAATAAAGAAAAAAAGAATGAAAAGAAATGAAGACAACCTAAGAGACCTCTGGGACAACATTTAATGTGCCAACATTTGCATTATAGGGGTCCCAGAAGGAGAAAAGTGAGAGAAATGGCCTGAGAAAATATTTGAAGAGAAAATAGCTGTAAAATTCCTTAACATGGGAAAGGAAACAGTCAACCAGGTCCAGGAAACACAAAGAGTCCCAGACAGGATAAACCCAAGAAGGAGCACGCCAAGACACATAGTAATCAAATTCACAAAAATTAAAGACATAGAAAAAATATTAAATGCAATGAGGGAAAAAATGACAAATAACATACAAGGGAACTCCCATAAGGTCATCAGCTGATTTCTCAGCAGAAACTCTGCAAGCCAGAAGGGAGTGGCACAATATATTTAAAGTGATGAAAGGGAAGAACTTACAACCAAGAATACTCTACCCAGTAAGGCTCTTATTCAGATTTGAAGGAGAAATCAAAAGCTTTACAAAACAAGCAAAAGCTAAGAGAATTCAGCCTCAACAGACTGACTTTTCAACAAATGCTAAAGGAACTCCTCTAGGTGGGAAAGAGATGAGCAACTTGAAAAAAAAAAAAAAGTTGTACATATATAGACTGTTATATCAAAACCCCATGGGATCAGCCAATCAAAAAACTACAATAGATATACACACACAGAAGGAAAAGTGATCCAAACACAACACTAAAAATGGTCATCAAGCCAAAAAGAAGAGAACAAAAGAGAAAGGGAAGAAAAAAGACCTATAAGAACAAACCCAGAAAAATTAAGGAAATAGCAATAGGAATAGACATATCAACAATTACCTTAAATATAAACGGATTAAATGCAACAACCAAAAGACATAGACTGGCTGAGTGTGTACAAAACTGAGACCCATATATATGCTGTCTACAAGAGACCCACCTGAAACCTAGGGACACATACAGACTGAAAGTGAGGGGATGGAAAATGTTATTCCATGCAAATGGAAATCAAAAGAAAGCTGGAGTAGCAATACTCATATCAGAAAAAATAGACTGTAAAATAAAGACTGTTATGAGACAAAGAAGGACACTACATAATGATCAAGGGATCAATGAAAGAAGAAGCTATAACAATTGTAAATATAAATGCAACCAACTTAGGGGTACCTCAATATATAAGGCAAATACTAACAGTCATTAAGGAAAAAATTGACACAGTAATATTGAAGGACTTTAAAACCCCACTTTCTACAATGGACAGATCATCTAGGCAGAAAATCAATATGGAAACACAGACCCTAAATGACACATTAGAACAGATGGACTTTATTGATATTTATTGAACATTCCAACCAAAAGCAGCAAAATACACATTCTTCTCAAGTGGACATGAAACATTCTCCAGGATTGACCACATACTGGGCCACAAGGTGAGCCTCAGTAAATTTAAGAAAATTGAAATCACATCGAGCATCACTTCTGATCACAACGTTATGAGATTGGATATAAACTACAAGAAAAAAACTATAAAAAACACAAATACGTGCAGGCTAAACAATATGCTACTAAACAACTAATGGATCACTGAAGAAATCAAAGAGGAAATCAGAAAATACCTAGAGACAAACAAAAATGAAAACACAATGTTCCAAAACCTATGGGATGCAGCAAAAGCTGTTCTAAGAGAGAAGTTTATAGCAATACAATCTTACCCAAGGAAATAAGAAAAATCTCAAATAAACAACCTAACCTTACACTTAAAGCAGCTAGAGAAAGAAAAACAAACAAAACCTAAAGTTAGTAGAAGGAAAGAAATCATAAAGATCAGAGGAGAAAAAATGAAATAAAGACAAAGAAAACAATAACAATGATCAATAAAACTAAAAGCTGGTTCTTTGAAAAGATAAACTAAATTGATAAACCTTTAGCCAGACTCATAGAGAAAAAAAGGGAGAGGACTCAAATCAATAAAATTAGAAATGAAAAAGGAGAAGTTACAACTAACACCACAGAAATACAAAGGATCATAAGAGACTACTATAGGCAACTGTATGCCAATAAAATGGGTACCCTGGAAGAAATGAACAAATTCTAATAAAGCTACCATCTCGCAAGACTGAACCAAGAAGAAATAGAAAATATGAACCAACCAGTTAGAAGCACTGAAGTTGAAACTGTGATTAAAAATCTTCCAACAAAAAAAAGTCCAGGACCAGATGGCTTCACAGGGAAATTCTACCAAATGTTTAGAGAAGAGTTAACATTTCTCCTCTGAAACTGTTCAAAAAAATTGAAGAGGGAGGAAAACTCCCAAACTCATTCTTTGTGGCTACCATCTCCGTGATACCCATACCAAACAAAGATACCACAAATAAAGAATATTACAGGCCTATATCACTGATAAAGATAGACACAAAAATCCTCAACAAAATACTAGCAAACTGAATCCAACAATACCTTAAAAAGAGCATGCACCATGATCAAGTGGTATTTATTACAAGGATGAAAGGATTTTTCAATATGCAGAAATCAATCAGTGTGATACTCCACATCAACAAATTGAAGAATAAAAGCTTATGATCATCTCAATAGATGCATGAAAACTTTTGACAAAATTCAGCACCCATTTATGATAAAAAATCTCCAGAAAGTTTGCATAGAGGGGACATGCTTCAACACAGTAAAGGTCATATACAACAAACCTACAACTAACATCATACTCAATGGTGAAAAGCTGAAAGCTTTTCCTCTAAGATCAGGAAAAAGACAAGCATGTCCACTATTGCCAACTTTTATTCAACATAGTTTTGGAAGTCCTAGCTATGGCAGTCAGAGAAGAAAAAGAAATAAAAGGAATCCAAATTGGAAAAGAAGAAATAGAACTGTCACAGTTTTCAGATGACATGGTACTATACATAGAATATCCTAAAGAGGCCACCAGAAAACTACTATAACTCATCGATGATTTTGGCAAAGTTGCAGGTTACAAAATTAATACACAGAAATCTGTTGCATTTCTATACATTAACAATGAAAGATCACAAAGAGAATTTCAAATAATAGTCCCATTTACTATCTCATCAAAAAGAATAAAATACCTAGGAATAAACCTACCTAAGGAGACAAAAGAACTGTACTCATAATACTATAAGATGCTGATGAACGAAACTGAAAAAGGCACCAACAGATGGAAAGTTATACCATGTTTGTGGATAGGAAGAATCAATACTGCCAAAATGACTATACTACCCAAGGCAATCTACAGATTCAATGCAATCCTTATCAAATTACCAATGGCATTTTTCACAGAACTAGAACAAAATCTTAAAATTTGTATAGAGATACAAAAGACCCTGAATAGCCAAAGCAATCTTGAGAAAGGAAAACAGAGCTGGAGGTATCAGGCTCCCTGACTTCAGACTATACTACAAAGCTATAGTCATCAAAACAGTATGGTACTGGGACAAAAACAAATATAGTTCAATGGAACAGGATAGAAAACCCAGAAATAACCTCACCCACCTATGGTCACTTAATCTACAACAAAGGAGGCAAGACTACACAATGGTGGAAAGATAGTCTCTTCAACAAATGGTGCTGGGAAAACTGGAGAGCTACATGTAAAAAAATAAAATTTAAATACTTTTTAACACCATACACACAAATAAGCTCAAAATGGATTAAATAACTAAATGTGAGACCAGACACTATAAAGTTCCTAGAGGAAAACATAGGCAGAACACTCTCTGACATAAATCTCCGCAATGTCTTTTTCAATCCGTCTCCCAGAGCAATGGAAATGAAAACAAAAATAAGTAAATTGCACCTAATTAGACTCAAAAGCTTTGCACAGAAAAGGAAACCATAAACAAGATGAAAGGCAGCCCACAGATTGGGAGAAAATATTTGCAAATGATGTGATTAGTCTTCAAAATTTACACTGTGTGTGCCCTGTGCCCTGTGTTATTACTTTCTGGAAATTTCATTATTAGGTCTCTTCTACAACTTTGTTTTAACAGTACAAATCTTTGCAATTATCTTCAATACTACAAATTTTACTTTAAGGCTGACTAGATTGTATATAGTTTTATTAATTTTATTTCTAGAGTTTGCATACTATATTTAAGAGCAAAATATTATATTCTTTTCTGCTGGTAATTGTAATTGTATTTTTGTATTCTAATGTGTATGTTCTTATACAAAATTGATCAATCAATCTACACCAAATAAAAATGAGCTAGTAACCATAATAATGACATTTCTTACATAAGAACTTGCATTATCTAACCAAAAGGGAAAAATCAGATAAAATGAACTCAAATTGTGAAAATGAACCTTAGTGTTTCAAGAAACTATGAAATTGAGCCCATATTTACTATATGCAATTCAACTGCCCTCAGATTATTTTTTGATCATAACAAAATATATTTTGAATTATCTAACCATTTTTATTATTAAGTAGTTCTGCTTGATTCATAATGCAAACTAGAGAAATAAAAAAAGTTGAATTTTTACTAATCCAGAATATGACAAATGAACTATTATTTAAAAATAACGTTCATTTATTTTTTATATCCTAGAAAATACATGTTTAATCATGTACAGTTTATTTTTAAGGATAAGACATGAGCACAGAATATTGAATATGAAGCAACAATGTGTGTTAACAATAGTGAGATGAATAAATGCTATTGAATACTTACTCTTTGCTAGGCCCTATGCTATGTTTGGTATCTATTAGAGCATTTTATTTTTCTGTGTAATTTAGAAGGGTTAATACTACTATCCCCAATTCACAAACCAATAAACAACAGCAGAGATGTTAAGCTAATCACCAACGTTTGAGATTAGGTAGAAGAAAAGGATCTTGGGGACAACAGCTTCATGTTCTGGATTCATACACTATAATAATTTGGAGTTAGGATGTACTTTCAGAGACTCTATCAGTTTTTCCCATGATTTATCTTTTTACTTGTCATTTATTTCCATTCATTTAGTATGTTTTTACTTAATATTTCTTATTTGAAAGGCCCTCTGCTTTTCACAACAGAGAACATAAAATCAAATCTAATACATTTCTGATCCACAAAGAACTTACTGTGCCTGTGGTGAGCTAAAATGTGTATGGAATGTTACAACATATAGAAGAATATACACAGAAAACCAAAGATGAAAACTTTTGGGAGTTCATTTATTAATTCAGCAAATATGCAAAGCTCATTTACTGAGTCTCGGGATTTAGTGTGAGCTATGGAGAAACCTCTAATTCACCCAGCTCCCAAAAGTACTGATATGTGTTAGCACTCAGCACACTTCCATGGGTTAGGAAGGGAAGGCAAGCCAACAAGAGACACTGGGAAGGAGGAATCATTTAGGTGAGATGCACTGTGAAATGCATGGAAATAATTGGGAACAGATGATAATTTGAATTATTCTTATAAGTAAACAAAGATTAGAAATTAAAAGTATATGTTGGATTTGTCAATAATAAAGTCATCAATGACCTAATAAATAATTTCCAGTGAACAATGGTGAAAGAAGCCAAATTGAAGTTAATTAAGAAGTCAGTGGGATGAGTAATTAAAGACAATTGATGTGTCTACTTTCAAGATCTGCAATAATAAAATGGGAGAAGTATGGTGGCAGTTGAAGGGGTATATGGGACCTAGTGTTTGAGGAGAGTATTTTAGATTGGGACATTTAAAAATATATGCACCCTTCACTCTTTACTGGAAATTATTATTAGATCAAGAAAATAACATACTTATCTGTTTCTTTATTTGTGTGTGTGTGTGTTTATGTTCACATACATGTGACAGAAGTTTATAAAACAATAGATTTTAAGAAAGATTTCATAACTCAAGCAAAGCCTCCATTCACAGTTCAGTACTCTGAACTAAATTCCATTGTTGTGAGTTGATTTCTCAATAGGCTCACACTTTCTCATTGCCCTTTCAGTATCAATGCTGTGTCCATCAGTCCCAAAATAATTCAGTCCTTGGAGTGTCTGTCCAAAGAACTGATTTCTTTTAAGCTTTTGAAAAAAAATCTCTGCCTTTGTTCTTTTTCATTGTCACATGTTTTTCCTGTTTTTCACTTGTTTCCATATGTGATCTATGATAAACAAAAAAGGAAGTAAAAAGGAAAAAAGAGAACAACTGAATTTAAATCAAATGTATATACAGTATAACTTGAAGAACAGATGAAGGTGCTTGTGCCTTAGAAAAAAAAGGAAGCTGTAGACCTTCTCCTGTGAGGCTTGAGTATTTAAAAAAATAAATAAATAAATAAAAAAGAATGGAAGATGTATGGAGTCAGTTGCTCCATAAGATATAGAAAAGCTTAGATCCAGAGGTCAGAGGAGAGAGGAATTTCATTCATCTGGAAAGTGGGACAAAGGAGAGAGGTACAGAACGTTATTGAAAATACATAGAAAACTGGTCCTTGAAGAGAGTAGATATGTGTGTTTAGAGCTAGGAAGAAAAGCAGGAGCAAAGGCAGACACACCATAAGAAAAATGAACAAAGTAGTTCAACGTGACTACACCAAAAGTTACACAAAGGGGTGCAGTGAGAAGAGGAACTGGAAAGGAAGATGTAGGAGAAACTAATGGAAGGATTTGAATCCCTATTTGAGGAATCTGAAGTGTGTCCTGGGAGTATGAAAGAATCATCAAACAAATTTGATCAAAGGAGCAGTAATGTTACTGAACTCAGGTTTGGCTGCTTGCTGCTCAAAAGAAAAAAAAAAAAAAAAACTAAGAGGCAAATGTTGGTAGAAAGGAAAATTGCTTTAATCAGAAAGCTGGCAATCTGAGGAGAAGGTGGACTCATGTCCTGAGACCAACTCAGAAGATTCTGTTCAAACATGATGGTTCTTAAAGGGAAAAAGGGAAAACAATCTCAGTTAATCATTAAGGTAGGAGGTCAGACTATTCAACATTTTTCCAAAGTGGGCAGACTTGTTGACTTCTCCTGATCTTCCTTTGGATGCTATCTTGCCTTCATTGTCTGCCTGCAAATTTGCTAAGGAGGAAGGTAGGGGTAGAGAGTCAGTCATTCTTTACTTAATTCTTCATTCTTACTCCTTTTAATCCAGGAAAGGAATCAACAATTTAGGCAAGACATTGTGTGCATTCAGTAAAGCAAAAATCAGGAGTTAGATTAAATGTTACCTAGTGATAACAGTTTTTTTATTATTAAGGTCTAAGGGGAACAGAAATAGGAAAGCAGCAAAAGGGTAAAAAAGCTTCTTACAGTAAGATGGAGCTATGCTATCCCATTGAATTGTCCTGGGCACATTTTAATCATCTTAGCTGATCCTCTTGCTTTCAGAAAGTGGGATTTTGCATTATTCCATTTTAAGCAACCTGTTCATAATCACACAGAAAGTGATGAATCTTTGCCCTGGCTGGCTTAAAACACAGTGATTGTTCATTTGTATATTCCTTTCAGGTTGGAAAATTGCTGGGACTATGGGTGCTATTTCCACTGAAAGAAAATTCAAAGATTAAATAAAGGGTACATTTTTAAAAACAATTAGGTTAATAAGAATGTTGAGAAATAGATGTAGATCCACATTTGAGATCACTCACAGACTCTCTGAGTTGCAAATACCCTCTTATTGAATGTTGTAATTATAGCAAGAAGACCCTGGCTGAACTTAAATGTAACCTCAGCAACAGAGTTATGTCAGTGTCTGGGGATGCCTGGTGTCCCAGGGAATTTCCAGTTCTTCTTGGGTTTATCTTTAGTCTTTGTCATGACTTCCAGCTTCACTCACAACTCTGGTAATTAGTTATTTACTACTGTCTCTGTGCATCAATTGAAAAGTCAAATAGCATTTCCTACAGTAACTTCTCTAATATTAGATTCTAATATTCTCGGAATCCTAAGGGTAGAACCCCTGTATGCATTATCCTGGGAACGTAGCCTGAGATTTGTGTAGCATTATGAGTCATTTCCCTGGTCCCATCAACCTACACTCTTTTATTCTTCCAGAATGTGTTTATTTATTTATATTCCTTCCAATCTTTAGAGTGCTGGGTGCTGTAGTTTTTTATCCTAAAATACTAATTTTATTTTGAGAAATTTTCTTAAGCTTTCACAACACTCAATGAGATAATTAAAGACATTTATCTACAATAATGTTATGGAAATGCTGACAAATTTAAAGCAGAAAATTTGTATTTAAGTTACAGATGTTTGAAGAGAAGTAAAACTTTATATATTTACAGAAGTTTGAAGAATTTGATCCAAATTATGATTTTCCCTATGTATATTCCCTGTCTAATATAAATGACATTTATATTATAGAGGCATTAGTTTATATAAGAAAAGGACCTAGTACACTGATTATAAGCCAGTTAAGAGGTGTTAGGCTTAAAACTGCATGCTAGACACTAGAATACACTAGAATGAAGGGAATATGTTGACAAAATAGCTTATAGGGCAGATCTTGTTATATTTTAAAATGTGACATTAATGAAATCTCACTCCCAGGTCTAATTTCCTAGACCAGGAAGAAACTCACACTTATGTGGATAATCTGATGAAAGTTGTTTTCCATTCTGAGGGAAAGGAGGTGAATTCTAAGGGCAGCCTTCATCTAATAATTGCAATCATTGCATCTCTAACATCGAGCACAACTCAATATTGGAATTTATATTCTTATATCTTTAATTCATAGGAAGCTCACTTCAATAGTCATAACAAATGGGCCTGCCTTGCACTGAGAAAGAACTCTTGACCGTGACTCAGTCTGAGATGTTACAGTCTACTGAGCAATTCTACAGGAGAAGAACAGCATAGAATAGTTTCACCATTTCCCCTGCTGCTGGGATAATGTGTTAGTCATTTGGGCTGAGCCCTGGATTAACCATAAAATATTAACTGATCTTTACAAATGATGAACCAAGGTTTAGAAATATGCTTTTCTTGTACATACTTTTAATTTAAAAACAATGATATGTTTAATAGTATGCAGTCTTTTATTAAAGAATTCCAATATATATGCATCATTTATATTTGAGGAATATAATATATATCAGCATGTGTCTTTTAGTAATACACACATTTGATAAGTTATTTATGAAATAGCCTTATAATAAATGCTAGGAATAGAAGACTTACTGGCATATATTACACAAATATACAGAACTATCATTATATTATGAAACATGTTTTCAATAAAGTCCCCCAAAGAAAGCATAATTAGAGACAAAGCTCAATGACAACAACAAAAAATAGTTTATTGGTTATTTATTATTTGGATTCTGCACCCAACTCTAATGTGCGTGTGGGTTTTCCCCACACACCACCATGCCATTCTCTGACACCATCTGAATGCCCTAGAATTGTCCACCGAGAAAAGCAGAAGGCTGCAAATAGGACGCGAGTTCATAGGCCCAATGCACAGTGAGGCCAAACAAACTGAAGTTGGAGTGGAGTTTGAACCAAAGAAATGTTTATTGCAGAACCAAGCAAGGAGAAAGACCAAAGGGTGTGTGGCTTTCTTCTGATTGGTTGGTGGTGAGGTAACAGGGCAGTGCTCCAGGAATCTTGTGCTCAGCCTGAAGCTATCATCCTCCCCACCTCCCCCGTGGGAGTTAGTTCCCAGAGAAGAACTCAAGTATATTGTTATGTCTATTCCTTGAGGAGGAACCAGGACCCTGTCCCAAAGCTGCACAATTGTTTCTTGACTACTGCTCCTTTTTTTCTGTATTCCCTCAATTCCATGATTAGCAACTGTTTGAATCTGCCCTGTGGTATTTAGGAATGTCTAGGAGGCCTATTTCCTACAAACAAGAAATCACAGGCACTGGAAGGATTTGTACCTGGGAGGGCCTCACATAGTCCTTCTTGGTAACATTTTTCTGGGGGTATTAAGAATTGCAATTCCAGAGGCACAGATTCTAGTGGCAAATCAAATGTGCTCCTAGAGAAGTAAAAATGGAGAAAGTTTATGACAAAAACAATAAGCAAAGACATTCCAGAGAAGTGACATAGGTTTTGCAGGAGTAAAAACTTAAATTCTGGGTTAACTCATACTGATTTACCTGATGAAATCGTTAAAAGAAAAAAAGAAAACAAAACAAAAGAAAAATAAACAGAGTACATTTGAAGATGTAATTGACTTTATTCAAGGATTCCTGAACCAGAAGTATCTCACGTAGCAGCTAGGAGAGCAGGTGTTCTGAGGAGTGGTACAAAAAGGCAAGGTTGTTATAGGAAGAGGAGTGGGGCAAGGAAGCATTAGCAAAAGAAAGGTTTACTTTGTTTGGGTTGGGACATCTTCCTTTTCCAGGGAAGTCCCTGCTAGGGTCATGCAGATGGCCTCTTCTTCCTCCCTCTGGGGTGAGAGGGGACATGGAGAGAGCCACGTGGCCCATTACCTGAATTATGCTGACCAGAAGATTCCAAACTAGTTGATTAAGATTACATTTCTGGTGAAGGTTGAAGCTGTTATTAAGTTAGATATTAAATCTAGGTTTGGTGTCATTGAGCTTTAGCACAAAGTGACACTGTTTTGGGACTGTGGTTTTTCTCTTTAACAAAGTAATAAATTATAAAATGCTGATATTTTTTCTTGTTCTAATTATCTATTCAAAAGGGTTTTCCCATCTTTTAAAGGTTTGTGAGTCTAATACTATGGAAGTTGAATAAATGAATGCAATTCTGTTCCCTGCTTCAGTGGAGCTGTCAGAATTTTGTCAACAATTTTGTCTGTTTATGCCCAGAAGGGAAGCTACTCTAAACAATGTGTTTCTATTAAGACAGACGGTATATAAATATTGGCAGAAGATATTAAAATTCTTCACTAGCAAGCTTGAAAGATAGTTTAGTATTTCCCTATCAATATGTTGTTTCTGAAATCTCATCTGCATTTGTTTATCCTTTATCTATTTATCTCTTTACCTCTATCAATCTTCCCAAAGCAAATAAACTACACTCTTGCATACATTTTCTTAAATTGATAAATATTTATGTAATTAATGATCTAATGTGTTACCTTTCCAGAAAACTAAGAATTCACATATTTATAATGGGGAGAAGTCCTGTATTTTTTCAGTTATAACATAATAACACATCAAGGATGGGTACAGAGTAATTTAACAATGAAGAGACAGCTGCAGGAACTCAGAAACTATTTATTACATATATCTTTCATTAGTAAAATAACAAATACTTTTATTCACAGAACATGGGCAAAATGCAGTGTAGAGGCAAGATTATGTTTATTTTCCAGTTCAGGTACATTTTAAAAGAGTGTCTCAACACATAATTTCCTATTTGAAATTATTCTGAAATTCTGTCCTTGAAGTGGAAATTGGTGATTGTGATTTTGGCTAAGATGGCAGCCTGAGATATCTATAACTAAAATTACTTTTATCATACTTTTCCTTCTTAGTATTTATCTCATTGGCATGAAATACATGAAACCATTTGGTTTTAGGCATATTACCAGTAATAAGAAATATTATATGTATTTATGGTTCTGTGTTTTTAATATAAAAATGAACATGATTCATATAAACTGGTTAATTTATGTAGAGCCTATTTATAACATCTACCTTTAGAGAGGTTGAGATATAAGGCCAAAATGCGTATGACAATCGGGTGAATGGTAGTCTCAAAAAGAGTGATTTTATCATTAACTATGCTTGACTAGGTTAGATCATTTATGTTAGGAAAATAAATCTTGACATGTATATGGATAATTTTGTGGTTTACTTGTCAACCTTTCTGTGAGACATGGGTCTGATTAAACTCTGATTGAGAATGAGAACTGTAATACATTATTAATCAGCTCAGTGAAATTGTAAAGTTTTATGACTTAGGGATGAGTGGAAATTGGTTCCATGGTCAGTTTGAGAAATTATGAGTATACACCTTGCACTGTCAGTGCTGATAGCTTGACATTAGTCATGGTCCTCTCTCGGCCATGGCCTGTGACAGCACTAATGATAGTCATTTTGTAGTGTGACCATCCTTTAGAATACATTTAGAGGAGCATAAAATGTTGAATACTGGAGTAAAGATTTTTCAGCAGTTTTTGGCACAAAGAGCTTTATATTCCCAGAAGTTTAATTTTCTTGAAATTGTGACCCATATATAAAAATCTTCAGATTAATAGGAAAATGTTGATTAAAATTAATTAAATTTATTTTTAAAAGCAAGTATCACTTTGGTCAGTAAAACCATACTGGCAAAGCCAAAGAAAACAATGTGAAAGTTTGTTCTTTGAAAATTCTCTTTATGTGATATTTATATCAATTAATTTGTTTTATTCATTTTTTAACTGAACATAGGGTAGGGTAAAAGCAAATATAAATCTGACGTTTGCTGAATGAGTTTTTTAAATAACCAAGTAATACTGAGTTTTCAGTTTTAAATAATAAATAATATTTTGTATGATGAAACAAAATATTTATTATAAATTTACAATAAAAATATCAAATGATGACTATAACCTAATGGCTAAAGGCTTGGACTTGGATACAAGGCTTGGAAGAGTCCAGTCTCTGATATGTCCCAGTTGTTGCCTTAGATTATTTATTTATCCTCACTAAGACTGCTTTTGTTACCTTTGAAGTAGAAATGATAGTGATTTTCCTAAAAGGATTGTTCTAAGGAGTCACTGAGATATAGACCATGGTCTTTTTGGTACCTGATACACAATAAGCACATAAAGTATCCCTATTATTATCATTTCAACCCAGTAATGTTACTTAATAAAAATGCATTGACCATTTAAAGTAGTGCTTTATGATGAAGCAAATATTGAAATTACTACATTACACTTTGCTATTAAAATGGAAGCATTTAAGGATCATAATTGTGAGACCAGCTTGAGAACAGACTATGGTTTCAGTTAAAATAATTTCTACCTGTTTAGACTCTAATGCAGTCAGTGTTTCTATTTGCCCTTTAATCCATGATTAGATATTTGTAAATGTAGATGAAAGACCTATGTTATTTATAAAATTCAAATAAAATCTTAGACACTAAGGTATCAGTGAATATTAAAAAAAAATTCAAATGATGTAAAAGTTGATATTTTATGAACTATCAGAGCATATCACCATTCATCCTGAGATGGCATATTTCATTTCAGTCAACTAGTTAAAAGTTTAGTGACTTGATGGTTTTTCTTTCTTTATATTTTAAAATCAATAAACCACAACAACTCCACCATTACCCATTTTGGTAAAAATAATTTGAGATTTGTGTGTGTGTGTGTGACTTACAGACCCAAACAAAAATCAGTTCTTCACTCTCTCAAAATTACCTCTCATGCAGCCCACAGATTCTTTGTCCATCATAAGCCCCAGTCTCCTGAGGCATTGACAAATTACCCTGCCTAGTTAACAGCCAAGTCCTAGGAATGAGCAGATGGAAACTATTACATATATAAAATTAATAAACAACCAAGTCCTTCTACATAGCACAGGGAACTATATTTAATATTCTATGGCAAACCATAATGGAAAATAATATGAAAATGAATGTGTATATATATATATATATATATATATATATATATATATATATATATGTATATGTGTGTGTGTGTGTGTGTGTGTGTGTATATATATATATATGCACATATATATAACTGAAACACTGTGCTGTACAGCAGAAATTAATACAACATTGTAAATCAATTATACTTTGAAAAAATAAATTTAAAAGAATAACTAAGTTCTAGAAGCTGTTCTTTCAACCATAAAAGGGAAGTTGTAAAAGTTATGTACTTTTGAGTAAATTTATAGGGAGTTAGTCCTATCCATAAGACTGTAATTGAATAGGAAACCATTATTGATGAAATAAGTATTCAATTAAAAATTCACATTAAAAATGACCTTGGATAGGGCTTCTCTGGTGGCACAGTGGCTGAGAGTCCACCTGCTGATGCAGGGGACACAGGTTCGTGCCCCGTTCCAGGAAGTTTCCACATGCCGTGGAGTGGCTGGGCCTGTGAGCCATGGCTGCTGAGCCTGCACGTCCGGAGCCTGTGCTCCACAACAGGAGAAGTCACAACAGTGAGAGGCCCGCATAACACACACACACACACACACACACACACACACACACACACACACACACACAAAGAATGACCTTGGATAAACTCCAGCAGAACCATCAGTGAGGTGATCTCACAACTTTCTTGGAAGAAACGTGGATAATGCAGTGATGGTTGGGGAACAGGAGGGTTACAGACAAGTGGGCCTTCACCGCTGTGTTCCCACATCCCCCCTTTGATTCTTTAGTTGTTCCAGTTTCAAAAACTATTTTTCTTCTTGCCATTCCACCTTAATCATAAGAATAAAAGTAGACCAATATACGGTGACAAAAACAAGTCTAAGATATCTGTCTCTTCCTCTTTTCTCTGTTATCATCCCAATTATGCATTTCTACCCCCATCAAAATAACGCTAATATTTCAGAATTTTTGTTGGGGAACAATGTTCTCTGCTGTTCTCATTTTTGGAATTTGTTTACCATAAATGGTGAAATAACATTATGGGGTAAAATTCCATGTTTAACTGCAAACATCAAGGAAGGAAATTAGATGAATAAAAAGACAAGAGAAAAATAAAAGTAAATTTAAAGTAAATTATTGTAAAATATACTCCTAGCAATATATTTAAATTAAATTATCTGTAGATTTCTATTCCCTCTTAGTGCTGTCCAACAGAAATATAATTTGAGTCACATATACAATTCTGATATTTTCAGAGCTACATTAAAATTTACTTTTAAAAAAAGTAAATAATTGAAGTTAATATTGTTTTATTTAACCAAGTATATCCAAAACATTATTTTTATACATAATCAGTATTAAAACATTATTAAAATTATATTCACTTTTTTCTACTTAGCCTTTGAAATTGAATATGTATTTTGAATTTACAGGGCATCTTAATTTAAATGCTGATTTTTCATTGGAATTGCTTGATCTGTATTCACTTTTTATAAAATTAAAGGTTGAAAGTATAGATTTATATACATCAAGCTGACAAAAATATTAAAATTTTTTGAGTAAAATTGATCAGTTTCTTAATTTAAATTATTTTAAATTAAATTAAATAAAAAATTCCCTTCTTCCACTAGCCACATTTCTAGTGCTCAGTAGCCACATGTGGCTAGTGGCTACCATGTTGAATATCACTTCCATGAATATTTCTATTAAATAAAGTGCATTTCTCATAAGAAAACAAATCCCTTGATTTCAGATCAATTTATCGCACTACCTTCTGACCACTCTAATATATCAAATTCACTGATTTTCTTTGCAATTAGTTTTTACTTACAAGAACAAAAATTACCAACACTTGCCTCTTCAGTCATTTTTAATTTTTACCAATTACCCTGCTTTACATGTGTTACACAAACAACATGATTATCACTTTGGGTTTTTAACCAGTCCACACTTGGAACTTTATTCATATACATACAAATATTCTCAGTGGCTGAAGTCAAGTTAAGTATCAGATATTAGTCACACTCCCTGGACCTCCAATTTGCTTTCAAGGTATCATTATAAACCTTTTTTGTTTTGTTTTTCTTTTGTTTGAGTTTTTCCTCTTTGCAATCTTACTTTGTTTCTCCATCTCCTATCTTGCTGTTGTGTTCTATAACTTTTGCAACAACTGAGTTGTAGGGAAAATATCTTAAATTAAGAAAGATGGTCTAACAAATAAACCTTTATTCAATATATATTCTAATATTTCTATCCTGCTGCTGTTCTCATTTTTGGAATTTGTTTACCATAAATGGTGAAATAACATTATGGGGTAAAATTCCATGTTTAACTGCAAACATCAAATTGCATGATGACAAATAAATATGTGGGACTGCTAGAATACAAGGCTGTTTAGATTCCAAAAATTAAATTAAGGCATCCTCTTACAGTAACATACTGCACAAAACATCCACTAGGCTGCATAAAGTAGTAAAGAGAAAATCAATTATGGTTCAATAATGCCACTTTCCCAATCAGTTAGAAATTAACAAAAGTGCCTTGTTTACAGGAAGTCTGATGGCATAATATTCTGACAGTTTTTCATCTGTGAATATTAAGCATTTCTTTTTTAATTATGAAGGAAAGCACAACAATTGGAATTATCTGAGGGAGAAACCAACTTATTTTTTTCAAGAAATATTAAAATGATCTCAAAGCTTTTTAAAAATTATTTTGAGGTTGTTCTCTTGTAAATATAGAATTACCCATTTCAAAACGTTCTGTAAACACTTTAAGTTTAAGATGAAATTAAGTAAATAAAAATAATTGCCATGATTGTTGTGACTTTCAGAAAAATGTGTTCATAAGAAATTGTTATCTCTGTGACATTAATCTAGAAAAGAATACAGCCTCATCTAAGAGAAAGATTTTGTTCAACAAGCCTCTTCTCTAATGGAATGTCAGTGCTATTTTTTATTTTAATTTATTTTTTTAGTTTGAGAAGTAATTAAGAAAGTTATGTTATAATTCTGTTTGAAATTTTCATAAAATATTTTTCTGTTGTACACTTAATTATGAATTTAATTGATTATTTTTTTGGGTTTATATTAGCTACTTTTACATTTTTCTCCTTATACCATGTGTTTTATTATAAACCTAGAACATTTTCTTCTGTGTGTGGTTATCTTAGCTGGTTAAATCAGAGTACTAATGCAACCAATAACATTGATTTGGATATTTTATTTCCACTTGGTCTCTCTTTAACGGTGACAGACTGAAACTTTAATTGAAGCAGCTAACTTGGAAATGCACCCTGTGACTAACAGTATGGACTTTAGTGAAAATGGCATTTTGCAGAGCTATGACCACCTAAGGTTGACTGTTACAGTTTTCAGTCACCAGTAGGTTTGTTCACACCCAGACCGAGGGCTAACAGATCCTGGTGTTTAGTGGTACCTGGGATGCTCTGAAGGAGCAGTGAGAATCTACTCCATGCTTGGCATCATTTACATTAATTGATGAGTATGGGTGACCCATATCCTCCCTGATCATTGTGGTTTCACCTCTCCATCTACCCCAGTTTAGTGCGGATTATATTACTCTTTTTTCTAAGTCTCTTGTTTCCCGACTCCTGTTCCCAGTTTAATTTACTGCCTGGTTTGGAGCTGAGCCCCAAATAGCAGTCTGAATATCTGGGAAGTGTATCTTGGATGGGGAAACCTGTTTCTGGTAGTTAGTTTCAATGCACACCTGTTTATTCAGATGTGTCCAACAGCTGTCTCTCCTCTGTATCCACCTACTGATTCCCAGGCCCATGTTGCCAGAAGTGCCCAGCACACATTTTAGCCAGACCACCCTCAGAGGGAGAATACATGTAGATTAGCAATTCACTCTAACAGTGAAGAGGATAAATCTCATAAACTTTGGATTCAGACAAAATAAAATTGAAACACAAATTCATTGCTTTCCATGTATGTATACTTGAGCAGGTAAGCTACTTCTCTGAGTCTCAATTTCCCATCTCCAAAATAGCTATTCCAAAATATCTATTCACAAAGAGAGAATATCTATGAAGCAATTAAAGTAGTTTGTCACACATTGTAAAGATTCAATTAATGGTAGATAATATTGTTATTACTACCATCTGTAAAAAAAAAATCATTTTCTATGGGAAAACAAGTGATTGGACTGGTCCTCTCTCATGAATTGTTTTTGTTTGTTTGTTTGTTTGTTTTTTGTGGTACGTGGGCCTCTCACTGTTGTGGCCCCTCCCGTTGTGGAGCACAGGCTCCGGATGTGCAGGCTCAGTGGCCATGGCAAACGGGCCCAGCCACTCTGTGGCATGCGGGACCCTCCCGGACCAGGGCATGAACCTGCATCCCCTGCATTGGCAGGTGGACTCTCAACCACTGTGCCACCAGGGAAGCCCCGAAGTGTTTTAATAAGTTTGTATATAAAACGTTCCAAGTAAGTTTATAGGTAAGATCAGAACTGTGTCATTCTATTTTAGCTGTTCTATATAGTTGTTTTTTATTTTTTACTCACAAAGATAATATATTTTTTTTAATTTAGGACCTAATGTTGACTTAATACTAATAAATTAGCCATATTATATTAGAGGTTTACTCTCTGTACCTAATATCATTTAAGAATATGTGATCCGTGCATACTCAGTTATTTCAGGAATAAATTATTTGACTGTAGTGAGACATATGTAATGTTGACTCAGATGGTCTGTTTTTCATCATTACTCAATCCATATTTATAAGAAAAGCAAAATAGTACCTTATACTTTGGTATTTTCAAAAGATGACAGAAATATAATATAAACATATTTGAGTTCATTTATTTCCTAATTTTGAGTAGCAAGAAAAAATGAGCCTCTTAAAACGCCACTATAAAAATATTTATTTCTGAATTTATTTCAAATTTTTAGAGACATTTTTCTTTGGAGAATTTAATTTGTATAAATAACAGTTATGATCGATTATCCCTACTTTTAAAACCATCCAGAAAAAATAAAATGTGGTGCTACCAGCTTCTCACAGTTAAATTATGGAGTTGTCACTTGGACTATAAAGTAACTTTCTGTTTCCTCAAATCCAACGTGATTTACTGTTTTAATGTTTGATTTTCTTTTCTGTCAGATAAAAACTGCAGTAGACATTGATGAATGCACTTCCAAGCCCTGTAAAAATTGAAGTGTGGGATTTCACTATAGTTGCCTGCCAGATAAATATTCAGATATTTATATATTTTAGGCCTATCAAGTGAATTTCATTTCAAATGAAATTTTTCAATTCACTAGAGGTTAGACCTGACGTGTTAACAATTCTCCAAGAATTGATATGATTCTCACTATGAATATTAGACTCTAGAAAACTCAAATTCTACCTTCCCATGTGTTTTTACAAGCATATATCATAGATGCAGCAACTAAAGTTCTCTGCAGGTGGAGTCATAAGAAACTTTAGAATTAAAACAAATACTTACACAATAACATTTAGAAAATTCACAGTATATACCTGAGAATGTAATCCTCCAAGTTCATCTAAACATTAATTAAGCTGAAATTCCTCAGAGATTATTAATACAAAATTTCCTTCTCCTTTTTTCTCATAAATTTTTTTAGTAAAGCTAAGACTATTAAAAACACATAAATTATTAACTAATACAGTAATGAATTACTTAAAAGTTAGTTAAAATATATAGATAAAACTTAGATTTTTATATAATGTTTCCATCATGTAAACAATATTTACTGCTTTCAAAATGTGAAGTTTTATTTTTAATTTCTTATTAAGCTGTTGGTGACACTAAAACTATTTAATGCATAAGAATGCAGGCAGGCAGTGTTTTGCTAAATCATGCAATCATTGAACTGTAGAAGTGGGTAGATTATTAAGCTCTTGGTATTCAACAAAAATACCGAAACTCCTGGTGGCATACAAACATAGTATAAGAGAAACAAGAATGTTTATATCAGTGACCAAGAACTCATGTTTGCCACTTCTAATTCTTCATACAGATATATTGAAGATAACAAGATGACTGGGTGAGAACCCATAACATGAAATGAAAATTAGATACATTTTATTAGGCAGTGATTTTTAGTGTAATTATACACAGTGACTACTTACTATCATGTGATTTTAATACCACTTCAATTAGTTCCTCCATAAAAAAATGACTGCAACTCTTAGCCCATGTGTTTTAGTTATTATTTTTTTCTGAATATTTCTTTTGTTTTCATATGCTCTGAAGCCCCACCAACATTTTTGGTGAAGCACACATCAGTCTACCTGGTCACATTTTTCTGTTGAAATAAATGTATATTTTTACCTGGCCTAACAGTCAATTAGATTCCTAAAAACTTCTCATTTAAAACCTTTTACAGTAGCTACTGAAAACGTCACCTCTCTCTTGTGTCGTTAATTCCTTTGTTCTGATCTGATGCTCTGTTTGCTGTTGCTACACTGCTTTTCTCCCATTTTGAGCCCACCTCATCACTATTGCTTAGGAATGATGCAATCTCTTCTCCTGGTGGGAAGTATACATTCTTGGTTGAAATGTAACCTGAGAATGGAAATCATAATTCAACAATGTAATTTGTAAAATTGATAAACATCTCCTTTGTAGTAGCCACTAAGAGATGTTTGTATTTAATAAAAATTTGCCACAAATTTTCACGGAAGCCTCAAGTGGAAGTGGACATGGCAGGGCAGCACCAAGGACAGAGCTGTGTGCACTTCACTCAGGAAGGTCATTTTTGAGGTGCAATGCAATAAGTGAAAAAAAAAAAAAAAGTCCGTGCTACACTTGCAATGATCCCGTGACTCCTGTGTTGGCTAAAAAGTGAGCTGAAGCAAGGAATAATTGCAGAATTCAGGATCAGTTCTTGCCATGGGATCAACATATTATAGTATCAAAGTCTCAGTACACACGTATTGTGTATCTCTCATTTTGTTTGGTTTTCAGAGTTTGAAAAGAACTCTAACACTTTACTTTTTATTGTCAAGTTACATTAAATGACACAAAATAAATACATATTTTAACCAGTGAACAAGGTGACACACCCTGATAACTACCACCCATTTAGAAGAACTGAAGTTCATAGATAGCCCTGAAGACACCCCCAGTATCATTGTGAACCCTTCTGTCACTACAAAATAACCACTCTCCTGACTTTTACAGAATCACTTTCTTGATTTTTTATTTCAAATTTTTATCATTCAGGTGGGTATTCCTAGACAACATTGTTTAGTCGTGCCCATTTATAAAATGTGCTTTTAAATATCTGGCAAAATTCAATTTATTCATTACACCTTGAATCTTATACTTAACATCTACTGTGTAATATCTGCATATCATTTCTTCCATATTAACATCTTAGTCTCCAGAACACAAGGTATTAAACAACCCAGAATTTCTCAGTATTAGTCATTTACTTTATTCCACAGTATAGACATAAAATAACAGAAAAAAAAAACAAGAAAACCAACCATGATCAACTTAAATACATATAATATTTTAATTTTTGTTCATGAGCTCTCCTTATTCTCCTCTAATTTTTTGTATTATATCTTTATATTCTGGGCCTATTGACAATACATACAAGGCATATTCCTTCTTATCCTTCATTTACTTTACTCCTACAAGTAAATGCATGTATTATGCTTACTACCTCTTCTTATGTTGACATCTCAACAGGTATTTCAGTAGTCTAAACCTGAGACTCTGGGAGATTCCTCAGGGAGGGCTCTGGGAATAATAATCCTTTCATTCTTGTGTATTGATAATTATAGATCTGTGCCTTTTATACTTGAAAACACATTTTGTTTGGTACAAAATATTCTCACATTTTCTTTAATACTAGAAATTTTCTTAAGTGTTTAGAATATTTAATATATGGCTGGCATAATGCTGCTATTAAAAAATATGATATTAATCTAATTTTATTTGCATTATAGATCACTTTCTGCTTTTTTGTCCTTACATGCCAGAAGGTACTTTTCCTCTTAAAAGTGTAGTAATTTTACTAGATTATATCTTGGTAGTTGATCATTTTGTCCATATATTCTGTGATCTTTCCATGTAGTTTCAAAACATTATTTTTTTCAGTAAAGATTTCTTGAATTACAGTTTTTATGTTTGTTTTCCTTAATTTTGTTTTCTATTTCAGAGAATCTTAATTCATACACTGATTCTGCTTTGCCCAATTTCAATATTTGTCAATTTCTGTGAAGTCCTTTGTATCTTTCTTAATTTCCTTTCATTTAATTTTTCCTTCTTCTAAATAGCCTAAGTAATTATCTGTTGTGTTCATTCTTTGTTTTATTCATTTTGGAAATGTTTTCTTTTACTGATTCTTTTCTGAATTCTGTGATCTCATTATTGAGTGTTTCTAAATTGTGTATATTTTATTCATTCATATCTTATGTTATTTTATTTATGTCTTTAGTTAATTCTGAAATAATACATTGCAAATTTGATCTGATTTTTTGTTTTCATTATTTTGGCAATTTTCATTGTCTATAATGATATTATTATATTTTTCATTCCTTTTCTTTTAATAACTTTATATTGGAGTTAACCTTGATACTTTCTTTTGCTCATTTTCATGTGTTAGTCTTTTTGGATATTTTGAAAGACAAGTGATTCAGAGTACTTTCCTCACTTCCCTGGGCTCTCTCTTTGCTTTTCATTTGTTTGTTTATAATTCTAGTATATGGTGGCTTGCCCCCGAGATGTACTAGTCCTGTCCCCCCCTTCCAAGTATATCTGTTCTTTTATTTCCTTCACCTCTACTCTGTCCTTATCCTGCTCAATTTCTATTCCACTTGGAACAGTTTCTCCCAAGTCTGGGGCTCTGTGCAGGAAAAAACCTGTGGCACTTCAGTTTTATCAGTTTACGTGGCTAAACTTCTCTGAAGACATTTTGACTGTTCATCCTTTGTACTACTCATTCTAGGAGTAGATAAACACTTCTAGGCACCACTGTTGTTCTGAATTTGGCCATTGTGCTTTCCACAGAATGCATGATAACTATTATGTGATTATCTTCTCTTAACATCCATAATATGTCCTATTACTTCCCTTGGTTACCACTTGACCAGATGCACATGACACATAGTTCTTATGGATTTTTTTGAACAGATGTTGGTGGTGGTGGTAGTGATGGTGTGTGTGTGCGTGTGTGTGTGTTTGTTTTGTGTGTGTTCATGGGAATACTGTATCACCAAACTTTGTTGTAAATGCTGTACATGAGTTTTGGTGTCATTATCTAGTTTGCTTGTCTGATTTTAGGTGGCAATTCAAAGAATATCACAACATTATTATTATTTTTTCAAGAATCACATTTCTGATGAACTGTAATCCTACCCTGATTATTTAGAAGGATCTTCATGTTCTTTTAATTTTGTGAGCATATTCTAAACAAATTTCCTGATATTAAATAGCTGAAAGTAAAAATTTCTATCTGGTAGTTTATATAGTAATAACTTTTTTGACTTCTAGAGTGACTTTCTTTTTTTTTTAGAATTCTATTATGTATTTTTTTCTTTCTACATTATATTATTTTATACATTTTAAGCCAATGATAACTATTTTATATATTTAGCCATTATCCCTTATAAATATATTCCTTTCATGTGGCTTTGATAAAGATTTTGTTATATGAAAAAAGTAAAAATAATGTGTCCAACAGAGATAAATGAATGATTTTCCATTATAAATCACTTGTTGCTATTTTTTTGTGCCTACATGTCCAAAAGGTACTTTTTCCCTTAAAGTGCAATAATTTTCATAGACTAGGTCTTGGTATTGATCATTTTACAATAAAAATAATAAAAACTGACACTATATATATATATATATATATATATATATATATATATATATATAATAAATTTTCTCAGGGAATGTGTACAGATTAAGAAGAGAAAGAGGGCCCATTACAAAAGCTGAGGCTTGTCAATGTTTATGATATGAGTAAAAAAGGGGGAGCTACATTAGGAGACACATAAAACAAAGGATAAAAACAGTGAGAAATCTAACAAAGACTTCACTTAAAAGAGGAGACAATCTACACTAACAAATGCAACCTGAAGATTGTGTAAAATGAGGACTCAAAAATGACAAATGGGATTTATCTCTAATGAAGCAAAGAGCAATTTCTATATAGAGAGAGTTTACTTGTGTGACTGAAATTGAGTAGAATGAGGAAATGGGTATAGATAAATATTTTTAAGTAGGTCAGAAGAAAAGGGTGAGAGAAGAAAAAATCAAAGATGATGTTCAATGGAGAGTTTCTGTTTTGTTTTGTTTTCTTTTTAAGCAGGACATTTTAAAAATGCTGATAAGGAAAAACAGTAAAAAGGGGAATTTTGAAGAATCAAGAGATGAGGGAAGGGATAAGAGAGAAAGACCTCTCAGAACTGTAGGAAAGGCTAACAGCCACGTGATACTACTTCCTTTAGGGGGGGAAAATATGTGAAAAATAATAGGAGTAAATGTGATTAAATATGGGGATTAAAAGTCTTGAATTTGATGGAGTTCTCCTGTGGCTGCTGTTCTCTCTGTTTGGTAAAACGTTAAGTCTTCTCTGAAAAGGTATAATGTTAGCAATATTAGAGATTTAAGAGTATAGAGAAGTTTTAAAGTATTCTGTGGTATCTAAGAAGAGTTCATAAATAGCATCAGAATTTTACAGATACCAGGTGACATGGTTTACTAGCAGAGTTTAGCACCAGCAAATTGATTATTGCACTAATTCAAAGCAATGCTTACCAATATATATATATTTTTTCACATCAGAGTACACATAAAAATCGGTAACAGCTTAAGACACTTGATATATACCAATAAGGCTCCTAGAAGCCAGAGGTAGCTGGCCTACGATATCTGACTATTCTGGAAATAGCCACCTGGACTTAAGCTAAAGGGATCAATATCTAGGCCAATCAAGAACTTATGTGTTGGCACACTGACACACAGTTGGGAAGCTCTGACCAAACTTTACTGGTGAATCTCACTAAAAAGATAATTGAAATATTTTCAAGAGAATGGTTTTATTGGATGAAAGAAAAAGGTATAAAAGCCTGGGAGCCAAAGCAAAAGTGTACTGGGAGAAACAGAATAGGTAACAAGGGTAGGTGATGGACATCACATCATTAACTGATTAACGTTATGTCATCAGAACACCTGAGTTTATCATTTGAGAGATGGAGCAGTTTGATGTTGAGGACAACAGCCATGACTTAGCCAAGAGAGTGTGCAACTAATGTGAATAAGGTATGAAGGTTACTGGAGAAGAGAATGTTAAGGAAACAAGGTATGCACTGATATGAGGGTGGTCGAAATAGATGTTGTCATCATCCAAGATGATGGAATCAGGATTGAAAGAAGACTTCTCATGAAATTACCTCTTCAGTACAAGAGGAATGGTTTCTAAGAGCATGAATAAAGTTAGCAATAGGATTAGAAGATAGTGTTACTAATTACCATTAAGCTTAACAGTGCAATGGCTTTTACACAAATTAGACTAAGAGCCAGAAAGTAGCAACGTGACTGAGGATTTTAACCCTACCTTCACACAGCTAACTTCCTAGCATGTGGTAGAATGGAGAACTGCCTCTTTCAGAGGAAACTGCCTTACTGAAACTTTGATTACATTATTATTTGGCTCTATACTAATTCCATGGCATGTAACACAAGGTATTAAAGGTATCAAAAACTGGTAATAATTGAGACTTCCCTGAGGGTCCAGTGATTAACTCTCCATGTTTCCAATGCAGGGGGTGTGAGATCAATTCCTGGTCAGGGACTAAGCTCCCACATACTGAAATAAATAAAATAGCATAACTTTGGGAGAGGAGAGTCTTCTCTCTGCCTTGGGACTCTTCTAGCATTATTTTGTGCATGTATTTGAGTATGTTTCCTGCCATAGTTGATATGATAGATCCTAGGAATGCATCAATGGTGCTAGTTTTCAGAAATCTCTTTAATCATATTAGTAATCAATTTTCTAGTTAATTCTTTATATTAAAAGTCCCCTGTATAAATAACAAATGTGGTTACTTTCTCCTGTCTGGACTCTGACAAATTCATCCAGAATAGCAGTCATTTATTTGTGGTTGCAAAATATATCATGCATTTTAAAGAACATTTTTGCTTTTCTTCATATTTTACCATTTCTAAAACCCAAAAATCAGTGGTGTGTTTATCAATCTGTGGTCCATTTAGCAATCTGTGGCATCTTAGATTTCATTAAATATGGTGGCACTTTTTCTGCTTTAATCTCTCTCCTGGACACCAATTATTTGGAGACTATAGAAGTAAAATCATTTTTGTATATATAGATATTCAGAAGGAATATCTTGTCCTTGGTTTACAAATATGTATTTTAAACCTGATCTTAAAAACTATTTGCTGGGGGACTTTGCCTTAGGATAGAAATTTAAATGGCTAACTGAATTCTTTATGCATATATCTATTTGTTCCTTTTTGGTTATACTTAATTTTCTCTCATTGGTTACATTTTTTTTCCTTCCTTCACTCTGATACAACAGACACAGATCATTAGGATTAGTGATAATGGAAGTAGATATCTTAATTCTTGGAAAATACATGGTCTTTTTCTTCCTGACAAGGCCATTTTCAGGTACTACTTAAAAGTAGAATTAGGAAATAGATCACTAACTTTCTGTACTATGTCCTTTCAAGAATAAGAATTCTAAATGCTAAATATGACTTGTCATATTTAATGACCAATCCCTTTGCTATTCCACTCTAGTTAAAAAGACATTGCACAGCCCATCTTCCAACTGTTGTGTGCACAGTATCTCATTAGTATCCCCATAGTGCTCTGTGCAGCTCTTTGTGAATAAATAAATATTGTCACTGCAGTGAGATTAGTGTATGATTATGAAGTGTCTACAAAGAAAGGGACTGATTTGAAAGCATAAAATCTAACGAATTTAGATAATTTCCCTGACGAATTCAAGCTTGAATCAATTTGTTCTCAGACTTTTGAATGTGTTGTAATTTTGACTAAAAACTGAAACAAGATTATTTCTGTAAATCTAATATCTCCTTTCTGAAGTGCTCTGTGATATAAACTCTACTGTACCATGAAATATTTCTACTGTACTTTTCCTTTCAACTCTGATGGCATGCCTAATAAACTTCTACTTCATTATACAGAAAACGGATTCATTTCTAAGACTGAGCATTATAGGAAAATGGGTTTCAATATTGTTATTCCACCTGATAGACTATTAGGAAATCTGCAAGTGTATAATTACCAAGGGTAATCTTGTTATTACCAATCGTTCATGACCGAAAATAGGTTCAAAATTGCTGAAGGTAAAATCAGAGATAATTTCCAACATTTATGTGGCTCACAGCTTTAAGAAATTTACATCAACTTGGTATAAGTTCACCAACTTCATCTAAATTCTAATGATATTTATGTTTGTACATTGAGAAATATTGACATTTAATTAAGAAACAGATTATTTAATTAACTATCCATTAATTATGAGGAGCCTCTGAGGGAACAAGATTAAAATAAAATAAAACTTGATATTGACCCAAGCTAAAATTCCATGGTTTTGAAAATGCCCTACTATCAACAATCACCACTGTCCTTAGTTGCTTTATTTTTTCTGGTTGTCATTGAATTAATTAAACTGAGACATTATAACAAAAACTAAAGATAGCCAATAAGCTTACTCTTTAGAAATGTCATTAAATTGTATGTATTTTTAAATATCCCAAAGAGCAAATGCAGTTCATATTTATGGTCTTGGTCTCTTTTAGCAATGGCCATGGTGGAGGGAGGTGGAGAGAGGAAGAGTGGGGTTTGAAAATTAATACAGATGACTCATATTCTTCTGTACACCATCAAAAATATGGGTTTCAAGGCCAATTGACACTTCTAAAAGTTTCCTAGAGATATGTGACAACACTGTAAAGAGGAATCACTATAAATCTGATTTTGTGAATTTCTATTTAAAAGTTTGTGCTTTCCCAGATAAGTGACATTTAAGTAAGTATATATTGTGATTTAATAATTGTAATGCTGTAATTTAATAATTTGGCAATAATTCTGATCTGGGCTGTAAATGAACAAGCTATAATTCTGACTTGATTTGAAATTAAATGACTCTTCCCCCAGACCTTCTGGCAAGACTGTGCCCCACTACCCACATAGAAGCAGTACTGAGTGCCTTAACTCTTTCTTTTCTACCTAAGAAGAAACATAACACACCAGGCTATACAGTGAAATCTTTCTTTATAATAAATTTATCATTAAAAAAAATTACTAACCATACACAAAGCCAAATACACCTAAAAAGGAATTTAATCAAAACAAATTCAGTAGGGTAAAGAGTAGCTTTAGCCTCCACACAGATAATTACTAGATTAACCAGTGAGTTTTTCTGAGGATTAAAAGCCTTTTATGTATAATTTCAGAAAGATAAATTCTAAAATAGATGAATTAATTTCTTTTCATTCTAAAATTCTCTTTTTTATATATTATCATGTGATTTTATTTCTATGAATTTTTATATATTAATATACTTAGCCTTCCAGGAAATCATTAACTCACTTAAAATTTTTAATGAGGTTTAATTTTGTACCAAATACTGTCTTGTTGATTAGAAAACATTTAATGATAGGACAAAGTTCTTGCCTTATGTAGTTAATTTTCCATTGGGAGAAAAAACAAACAAAAAAGAAATATACAAGCATTCATATGCACTCATGTGTCTGTGTGTGTATGTATAATAAAATCTAAATAACAAATAGTTATAAAGAGAAGAGCATCAAGATGGGGGAGGAGTAAGACATGGAGATCACCTTCCTTTCCACAAATACATCAAAAATACATCTACATGTGGAACAACTCCTACAGAAAATCTGCAGAATGCTGGCAGAGGACCTCGGTCTTCCCAAAAGGCAAGAAACTACCCACATACATGGGTAGGGGAAAAGAAAAAAAGGAAAAACAGAGACAAAAGAATAGGGATGGGACATGCACTTCTAGGAGTGAGCTGTGAAGGAGGAAAAGTTTCCACACATTAGGAAGCCCCTTCACTGGTGGAGACAGAGGCTGGCGTGGAGGAAGCTTCATAGCCACGGAAGAGAGAGCAGCAACAGAGATGCAGATGGCAAAGTGAAGAGATTCCCACACAGAGACTCGGTGCTGACCAGCATTCACCAGCCTGAGAGGCTTGTCTGCTCACCTGCCAGGGTGGGTGGGGGCTGGGGCCTGAGGCTTGGGCTTTGGAATCAGCTCCCAGGGAGAAGACTGTGGTTGGCAGCGTGAACACAGCCTGAAGTGGGCTAGTGCACAACAGCTAGCCAGGAAGGAGTCCAGGAATAAGTCTGGAACTACCTAAGAGGCAAGAGACCATTGTTTTGTGGTTCATGAGGAGAGGGGATTCAGAGCACCACGTAAACAAGTTCCAGAGATGTGCACGAGCCACAGCTATCAGCACAAGCTCCAGAGACAGGCATGAAATGCTAAGGCTGCTGCAGCCACCAAGAAGCCTGTGTGCAAGCACAGGTCACTATACACACCTCCCTTCCTGGGAGCCTGTGCAGCCTGCCACTGCCATGGTCCTGTGATCCAAGGACAACTTCCCCGGGAGAACACACAGCATGCCTCAGGCTGGTGCAATGTCACTCCGGCCTCTGCCACCACAAGCTAGCCCTGCATTCTGTACCCCTCACTCTCCCTGGCCTGAGTGAGCCAGAGCCCCTGGATCAACTGCTCCTTTAACTCCCTCCTGTCTGAGTGAAGAAAAGATGCCAGAGGGTGACCTACATGCAGAGGTGGGGCCAAATCCAAAGCTGACCCCTAAGGGCTGTGGGAACAAAGAAGAGAAAGGAAAATTTCTCTGTGCAGCCTCAGGAGCACCAGATTAAATTTCCACAATCAACTTGATGTACCCTGCAACTGTGGAATACATGAATAGACAACGAATCATTCTCAAATTGATGTGGTGGACTTTGGGAGCAACAGTAGACTTGGGGTTTGCTGTATGTGACTGATTAGTTTATGATTTTTATGTTTCTAATAGTATAGATTACATTGCTCGTTATCATTGGTAGATTGTTTGTTTGCTTTCTTCCTTGTTTTCTATTACTTTTCTATTTTTTCATTTTAATACTATATTGTTTAAATTTTTATTTTAATAAGTTTATTTTATTTTACTTATTTTATTTTATTTTTCTTTCTTTCTTTTCTTTTCTCCCTTTTCTTCTGAGCTGTGTGAATAACAGTCTTGGTGATCCACCAGGTGTCAGGCCAGAAATTCAGAGGTGGGAGAACTGAGTTCAGGACATGAGACTTCAAGAAACTTCCTGGCCCCACCTAATATCAATTGGTGAGAGGTTTTCCGGAGATCTCCATCTCAACACTAAGATCCAGCTCCATTCAATGACCAACAATCTCCAGTGCTGGACGCCCCATGACAAACAATTAGCAAGACAGGAACACAACCCCACCCATTAGCAGAGAGGCTGCCTAAAATCATAATAAGTTCACAGACATCACAAAACACACCACTGAACCTGGTCCTGCCTAAAAAATAGACAAGATCCAGCTTCATCCTCCAAGACACAGACACAAATCCACTCCACCAGGAAGCCTACACAACCCACTGAACCAAAGTTACCCACTGGGGGCAGACACAAAAAAACAATGGGAACTACAAATCTGCAGCCTGTGAAAAGGAGTCCCCAAACACAGTAAGTTAAGAAAAATTAGAAGATAGAGAAATATGCAGCAGATGAATGAGCAAAGTAAAAACCCACCAGACCAAACAATGAAGAGGAAATAGGCAGTTTACCTGAAAAAGAATTCAGAGTAATGATAGTAAAGATGATCCAAAATTATGGAAATAGAATGGAGAAAATACAAGAAAAGTTTAACAAGGACCTAGAATACCTAAAGAAACATTTTACAAGGACCTAGAATACCTAAAGAGCAAACAAATGATGATGAATGACATAATAAATAAAATTTAAATATCTCTAGAAGGAATCAATAGCAGAATAACTGAGGCAGAAGAACAGATAAGTGACCTGGAAGATGAAATATTGGAAATAACTACCACAGAGAAGAATAATGAAAAAAGAATGAAAAGAATTGAGGACAGTTTCAGAGACCTCTGGGACAACATTAAACTCACGAACAAAAGCATTCAAATTATAGAGGTCCCAGAAGAAGAAGAGGAAAAGAAAGGAACTGAGGAAATATTTGAAGAGGTTATGGTTGAAAACTTTCCTAATATGTGAAAGGAAATACTCAATCTAGTCCAGGAAGTGCAGAGAGTCCCTTAAATGATAAATTGGAGGAGAAACATGCCAAGACACATATTAATCAACATATCAAAAATTAAATACAAAGAAAAAATATTAAAATCAGCAAAGGAAAAGCAACAAATAACATACAATGGAATCCCCATAAGGTTAACAGCTGATCTTTCAAAAGGAATTCTGCAAGCCAGAAGGGACTGGAAGGACATATTTAAACTGATGAAAGGGAATATCCTACAACCAAGATTACTGTACCCAGGAAGGATCTCATTCAGATTTGATGGAGAAATTAAACTCTTTACAGACAAGCAAAAGCTAAGATAATTCAGCACCACAAAACCAGCTTTACCACAAATGCTAAAGGAACTTCTCTAGGCAAAAAAAAAAAACAAGAGAAGGAAAAAACATACAATAACAAACCCAAAACATTTACAAAAATGGTAAGGGGAACATACATACTGATAATTACCTTAAATGTGAATACATTAAATGCTCCAATGGGCAGCTATAGACTGGATGAATAGACACAAAAACAATACCCTTATATAGGTTGTCTACAAGAGACACAATTCAGACCTAGGGACACATACAGATTGAAAGTGAGGAGATGCAAAAAAACATTCCATGCAAATGGAAATCAAAAGAAAGCTAGAGTAGCAATTCTCATATCAGACAAAAATACACTTTAAGATAAAGACTATTACAAGAGACAAAGAAGGACACTACATAATGATCAAGGGATCAATACAAGAAGAAGATATAACAACTGTAAATATTTATGCACCCAACATTGGGGCACCTCAATATATAAGACAAATGCTAAAAGCCATAAAAGGGGAAATTAACAGTAACACAATCATAGTAGAGGATTTTAACACTCCTCTTTCACCCATGGACAGATCATCCAAAATGAAAATAAGTAAAGAAACACAAGCTTTAAATGATACATTAAACAAGATGGACTTAACTGATATTTATAGGACATTCCATCCAAAAACAACAGAATACACTTTCTTCTCAAGTGCTCATGGAACATTCTCCAGGATAAATCATATCATGGGTCACAAATCAAGCCTTGGTAAATTTAAGAAAATTGAAATTGTATCAAGTATCTTTTCTGACCACAACACTGTGAGACTAGATATAAATTACAGGAAAAAAAACTGTAAAAAATAGAAACCGATGGAAGCTAAGCAGTACACTACTAAATAAACAAGAGATCACTGAAGAAATCAAAGAGGAAATCAAATAATACTTAGATACAAATGACAATGTAAACATGGTGACACAAAACCTATAGAATGCAGCAAAAGCAGTTTTAAGAGGGAAATTTACAGCAATACAATCCTACCTCAAGAGACAAGAAAAAACTCAAATAAACTGCCTAAATTTACACCTAAAGCAATTAGAGAAAGAGGAACAAAAAACCCCAAAGTTAGCAGAAGGAAATAAATCATAAAAATCAGATCAGAAATAAATTAAAAAGAAATGAAGGAAACAATATCAAAGATCAATAAAACTAAAAGCTGGTTCTTTAAGAAGGTAAACAATATTGATAAACCATTAACAAGACTCATGAAGAAAAAAAGGGAAAAGACTCAAATCTACACAATTAGAAATGAAAAAGGAGAAGTAAAAACTGACACTGCAGAAATACAAAGGATTATGAGAAATTACTACAAGCAACTATATGCCAATATCATGGACAACCTGGAAGACACATGAAAGGATGCTCAACATCACTAATCATTAGAGAAATGCAAATCAAAACTACAATGAGGTATCACCTCACACCAGTCAGAATGGCCATCATCAAAAAATCTACAAACAATAATTGCTGGAGAAGGTGTGGAGAAAAGGAAACTCTCTTGCACTGTTGGTGGGAATGTAAATTGATACAGCCACTATGGAGAACAGTATGGAGGTTACTTAAAAACTAAATATAGAACTACCATATGACCCAGCAATCCCACTATTGGGCAAATACCCTGTGTAACCATAATTCAAATAGAGTCATGTAGCACAATGTTCACTGCAGCTCTATTTACAATAGCCAGGACATGGAAGCAACCTAAGTGTCCATTGACAGATGAATGGATAAAGAAGATGTGACACATATATACAATGGAATATTACTCCACCATAAAAGGAAATGAAACTGAGTTATGTGTAGTGAGGTAGATGGATGTAGAGTCTGTCATACAGAATAAAGTAATTCTGAAAGAGAAAAACAAATACCCTATGCTAACACACATATATATATGGAATCTAAAAGAAAGAAAAATATGGTTCTGAAGAACCTACGGGCAGGTCAGGAATAAAGACTCAGATGTAGAAAATGGACTTGGGGATTGGGCAGGGGAAAGGTAAGCTGTGACGAAGTGAGTGAGTGTCATGGACATATATACACTACAAAATGTAAAATAGATAGCTAGTGGGAAGCAGCTGCATAGCACAGGGAGATCAGCTCGGTGCTTTGTAATCACTAAGAGGGGTGGGATAGGGAGGGTGAGAGGGAGACACAAGAGGGAGGGTATATGAGTATATATGTATACATATAGCTGATTCACTTTGTTATACAGCAGAAAGTAACACACCATTGTAAAGCAATTATACTCCAATAAAGAAGTTAAAATCAATCAATCAATCAAGTAAGACATCAAAATCATAAAATGTTGTTGAGGAGAGCAAGAAAATGTAGAATTTTTTAGAATGTGTTTGAGCTGGGGGGAGGCAGGATAAATTAGGAGCTTGGGATTTACAGGTACACACTACTATATGTAAAATAGAGAAACAACCAGGTCTTACTGTATAGCACAGGGAACTATATTCAATACCTTTTAATAGCCTATAATGGAAAATAGTCTGAAAAAGAATATCTATGTTATATAACTGAGTCACCTTGCTGTACACCAGAAACTACCACAACATTGTAAATCAACTATACTTCAATAAAGAAAATAAAAATAAAAGAACTAAAAAAGAGTTATCCCAGGGTGAGCATTCCAGGTTTAGAAGTCTGCTGGTACAAAACCCTCAGGTTAAAGTGAGTTTGGTATGTTAAGAACCTGAAGATGTCCAATGTACCTGGAAACTAATTAAGCTAGAAAGGAGTGGTGTGGGTTGTTAGGTGACACCACATCATATAAGGCGAAGATGTTGGAGTTTATTTGAAGTACTGCCAGAAGCTGTCATATGGGATTTATATATTGTAAACATACTATATTTTCAAAAATCACTCTGGGTGTGATGTCTACAATAGTAGAGTGAGTATTAGAATAAAGAAACCAGTTAAAATATTATTCTCATTTTGGGAATGAAATAATTATGACATACTTTGATGTTAGTAACTGAGATAGAGATAAGTAGACACATTTGAGATATTTTTCAAGGAAAAGTACCCAGGACTTGCTGATCATTTCAATGAAGGTAAGGAGGAATAAACGACTCTTAGGTTTTGTAATTTTTTCATAGTAAATAAGGAAAAATAAAGGTAGAACTGCTTAGAGAGAGTTTTGTTTTGCCCATGTTACTTTCGTGATGCCTAATAGATATCCAAGTGCTGTTACCAGCTGGTATTTAATTAGTTATTCAGTCCTGGAGTTCAGTCAGGAAAGGAAATTTTGACTTGTGAGTCTTTGTCATGTAGACGTCATTGTATGGTTGAGGTTTTCTATATGTCAATTGATGGTCTCAATTATGTGACCTGGAAATAGTAGACAGAAAAATGGATGCTTCAATAAAAGAATGAGTAAATAAAAGACGACAGCAACAACCAATGGGCAGGAGAGAATAGGAAAGAATTTTAGGATCTGGGCAAGCCACAAAATAAATAAAGGCTATGAAGGAACTGAAGAGACAGTGTAAAGAAAGCACAGACTGTTTGAGGTACTGTGTGTGAAACGGGAATCTGGTTATTAGATTTGCTTCTTTGTCCCTGGCTCATTCGTCCTTTATGGTTTCTGTGAAGAGAAACCTAACACAGTCTGAGTTAGCCTAGAGGGAGCAAGCAATTGAAGAAATCTTGTTGAAGAAAATACCACTAAGAAACAGATAAAAAGAAACTGTGTGTGTTTTAGCCAGAATTGAATACAGACCTGGAAATATATTAGGAAGAAAAATTAAGATTATTAGAAATTAACCTCTAAAACATGTTTTAAAATAAGATGCAGAATGCTTGATTATTTGCATTCTAGAAATTCAAAACCTAAAAGGATGCATGACTGCTATCTTATTGAATGTATTCTAACTGGTTATGCTTCATAATTTATTTGTCAAACAAGAGGAGACTTTACAACAGCTCACTGAATCAAATTAGAAATCTCATTTAAATTCCATCTACATTTTGGCAATGAAAGCTCTAAAATCATATACACGTACACCTTAAACGCAGCCTATTTTTGTCAAATCATGTGGAACATAATCAGAAATTGAAGAGTCAATCATAAATTCTGTTTCTGACAATCTTTATGATATTCATTATATCACTTGGAATGTTAGTGTTTTGTTAATGATTTGCCCTAAACAGGACTGGGAATGATTTTCTGTCCTTTAGAGATATAATACCACCATTGCCATTTATATGCATTCAGTCACTGATACATTTTCATTCATTTAACACATAGTTTTTGAGCACCAATATGTGTCAGTAACTATTCCAAGGGCCAGAGATACCGAATGGATACATAAGCACCTGCCTGCAGAGGAAGGTGTAAATGCTATAGAAGGTGGAAGTAACTGCCCATGCCTGGATAAAATAGGCAGAGGCTTCATGAGATGGCTTTTGATCAAGGTTTTAAAAAGAAACCAAGCAAGACTGCAGGCACTTAAACAGTCATTGTTGCTTGGAGCATTGGATGCATGAGAAAAGGATCAGGGTGAGAGAGATATTGCCAGGAAGGTATCCCAGACACAGATTCTGAAGTACTCGGGGATTTTTACTTTATCCTCTAAATCCAGACTTCTCAGGTAGAGCTCTATACTCTGGGGAAGCATGTAAGGCTTAGTGAACATCGCAAAAGTAATTGAAGCTTCATCTTGGACTGTCAAGTTTCCCTACAGATTTGTGTGCATTGTGGTATTGAATGAATGATATCTTAAGAGGGAAAAACATATGGTGTAAAATTCAAGATTTACATAACTTTAAAATCAAAGAGTCAAATCTGAAAAAAAGAAAACAAATATTTGTAGCTTATTTGTAGCTATCTTGTCAAACCCTCCTGATGTTTGAGATCATAAATTCCCTCTTTTCATCAGTTAAAACTGTTTAATAGATGAGCTTCAACATACGGATGAGGGGTGGGGAATCAGTTAAAGGCTGAAATTATAGGGTATTTCATGACAGTTTTCTTTTAGAAATATAAGTTGGTAGCAGCAAGCATTCAGTTTGATTAGAGGAAGCTGGGGTCAGACAACTTAGAGATATATTTAGGGATCAGGACCCGAGGGAGGAGGTGCTGATCTAATTCACTTAATGTGGAGAGGAAAGCCATGTTTCACAGACTTCACCAGAGAGTGAGAAGAGAATCATATTAAGAATATAAATTGATGTTTTATTATGTCCTTCCACTCTTTGGGAACTCCAGGGCTGTAGGAATCTTCACCAAGTGTCTTATCCATCACAAGACTTTAGCCTTGGTGTTGCCCTCAGGTTGACTGAAGTTTAGACAGTGTCTTCTCCTTTCTCTCTCTCCCCTTCTCACCCTTATCCCTTTATAGAATCCAACAGATCTAAACACAGACATCCCTCTCCTCCCTTTTCTTGAAGCATTTAGTTCAGAAAAACTTGTAATTTCTTCCCCTGCCCCTTTGAAGACATCTTTTTAAAGGCCTCTTGAAGATTCCACAGCTCAGGGCTATCTCTCTCAAGGATCTGAGTGCCACCCTCTTGTAACGCGATCACTGGGGAAGATAGCTCCCTGCTTCCTGGCCTCTGTGGGTAGGCAGGAGCCCAACTTTGGCAAATATCTTGATCTAAGTTGTAAAACTGCCTCGCATCTTGAAGACTAAGAAAGTTTCCTTCCTTTTGGGTAAGGCCAATTAGCAAACACATATAGCCTACGATCACAGGCCTTAGTATTAAAAACTCTCTCATCCTTTGTCACAGTGGAGTCAAGCTCTCCTCTATTACCATAACCTTAAATAAGGTCGGTCTTCCTTGCTTAACTTTAGTGAAACTTTTGCTTTGACAATAGGCTTCTCAATTTCTAGAAAATTATGTCACCCTGGCCTGAATACTTGTAAAAAAGCAATTGGTTGCTGAAGTATGTAGTTTTTATTTTGTAGTGAAAGCAACAAACCACCGGCCCCGATATTTATTACTCAGTATAATCTAAAACTTATTTCCTTATCAAAAATTAAACTGGAGGAAAACAATTGCCTGTAAGGAAGATCTGAATATACTTGTGACCGGTGGTTAAGAATCTGCCTGTCAAGGCAGGGGACACGGGTTCAGGAAGATCCCACATGCCGTGGAACAACTAAGCCTATGCACCACAACTACTGAGCATGTGTTCTAGAGCCCTTGAGCCACAACTACTGAGCCCAAATGCCACAACTACTGAAGCCCGTGTGCCTAGAACCCATGCTCCACAACAAGAGAAGCTACAACAATGAGAATCCCGCACACTGCAACAAAGAGAAGTCCCTGCTCACTGCAACTAGAGAAAGCCCACACACGGCAATGAAGACCCAATGTAGCCAAAAATAAATAAATTAACTAATAAATAAATAAATAAATAAATATACTTGTGCCTCAAATATCCCATAATCCATTTTTAAATGTAGTTAAGAAGAAAAATGTACTAAATTTCTACAGAATTTCTTACTGGTTTGAACTTTGATGGGCATAAAAATAGATCATATTGATGGAAACTTTAAGAAACAGCTATGAAACTCATCTTGTGTCATCTGCAAGAATGTCTTGGAAATGCCCTCCCTAAGAGGACCATCTAGTGACATTTCTGTCTGGCCTTAGTATCAATTGTTCTTTCTCTTGAGTCAATAATGTATTGTTATGTAATGAACACTGCAATGCTTTTCCTCTATACTGCCTGCTACAAATTTAGGATGAAGTTAGTCAAATCTTTAAGATATGGCATTTTTAGCCATATTTTCAAATTCATGTTATAAACCTACTATATTTTTTTCTCTCACTCTTCAACTTTAAGACTAATTTCCTGTATTCTATTTCACTTGTTCTAAAATCTTCCGCAGGACAGGCCTGATTGTTATGCACAGATGAGTGGATGGATAATGAAATAGATCAATAGATCTTTTGGTGTGATTATAGGAAACCAGGACTGGTTTGCTTTAGAACTCCTGCCTCAGGTTTTTGGGGTGATTTTTGATAAGGCCCCTTCATTGAGATTTTAGGGATCCAAAATCCTTGGCAGGAGACAGTACAACAGACAGCATTTTGATAGGGCAATCCAGAACAGAAGATGAGGGGAGAATCACATGTCATTTGGTAATCAAATGAGTTATATTATGAGCATGAATAACCAGAAATATATGGGGTGATTATATGAAGTAAGGGATCACATTAAAATGAATGCAGTATAAAGAACAAATACATCTGACAGCAGATTGCTTGAATTTAAATTACAGCTCATCACTGACCAGGTGAGGGGCATAAGCAAGTTATATAACCTCTATTCACACAAATCCCACACATTTAAGTGGAAATAAGAGCAGTACCTGCCTAGTAAGGTTGTTATGGGGATTGCAGAAGTGAGTGGATGTAAGGATAGTAAATACTGGGTAATTCTGATCCAGCTGGTCTGACCTGGAGATAGATAGATAAACCACCCAACAAAATAGGTGATTTTAGAGAACTTCAAGCTTTTTTTCTGAAAATCCCTTGTATCTAAAGTAATAGTAAGAGAGATGCACAGAAACTCATAAAATGTTTTTCACAGTTAAAGAAAACTATCTTTTTTTTGTCATAAGGTGGAAATCTTGCTCTGTTTTGGCATATAAACTATTGTAGTTATAACTGAGTGGAATAGAAATGCCACCTTCAGGCTCTCAAACAGTTCAGTAACATTTTATTTTTTTTACTTTGCAAGAAGTTGATAAAGATATTTCATAATCCATCAGCTATTAACTTTTCTTTTCTTTTTTTTTTTTTTTTTTTTTTTTGTGGTACATGGGCCTCTCACTGTTGTGGCCTCTCCCATTGTGGAGCACAGGCTCCGGATGCACAGGCTCAGTGGCCATGGCTTACCGGCTTAGCCACTCCGTGACATGTGGTATCTTCCTGGACTGGGGCACGAACCCATGTCCTCTGCATCGGCAGGTGGACTCTCAACCACTGCACCACCAGGGAAGCCCTATTAACTTTACTTAAAGTAGTTCTTTACATTATTTCTCTTACTAAATCCACATTCCTGTTGTTATATAATTCTTTATTTTTATAGAAAACACTATTATCTTATTCAAATATCTTATTCAATTAGAGATACTGATTATAAATTAACTAAAATATAGTGAAATGTGTTTATTCTAGTTAACCATAAAATTTGCTTTGCATAATTTAATAATTTATGAATCATGGGTAAATGTGTCACAGAAAGCTTTATATATAGCAAGATAGAAAACTGAGATTTAAAGGTAACTTTAAATTTTTTGTTGTTGTTATAAAATTAAGAATCTTGAATCCTAGTTTACCTAATGATAGTCACAAAACTAGGCATTTTTATGAACTTCATACTAGTCTTGTATACTCATCCCTTTAAATTCAAGTATCTCATAAGGGATGAGATATTTTCACAAAATGTTATTGAAACTGTTACAGTATTTAAAAACAAACAAGAAATCAAATTGAGCAATGAACATGGTAGATGAAATCAAAAGAACGTCCAATAAAAAAGCAACAGATTCTCAAAACAATTCTTACCTTCAAGGCTGAAATGCAGACAAACATATTTAAATAGTTTCTTACTTTATTTCTTCTGTTAGTGCCTTAATCTGCTCATATAAAATTTTATTTTTCCTTTTGAGTTTTGTGATTTAATTACAGACTTTATTGGTTCTCCATTGTCTGTATGAATCTTATTCTCATTAATTCCCTGATCCACCTTTCCTCTACGTCTTTCTCTCAATAAATATTACTTTTAGCTCTTATGTTGACCATGTCAAATAATACCTTTAAGCTTCTATTTCTTAATCAAATTTAGATAACTTATCCTGACTTTTATTAAATTTAAGGATATACTGCCCTTATTCTTCACTTTCCCAGTTAACCCTTTTCACCTCCAAAATTTTGTGTTTACATTGTCATTATTTGAATACATTAATGTAAGTATAATTAAACCATCGGTGCTTGCTTGAAAAAAGTTGAAAACAAGTCACCAACATTTACTTTATTATGAATATGCAAATACTCTTCACTGAAGAAGTGACACTTGAATTATATTTCTTTTCTGAAGTTTCCTATGTTGCAACCAAAATCCACTTGAAGGACAATATTTCTACCTTTGAGATCACATAGCTTTTTCTTTTTTTTTTCTTTTTTACACTGAATCAATTGTTCAAACCAAGTCAAAGTTTTGTTTATTCATACCATGACCTTCTTTGTACATTTTAAAATGTCTGCTCAAATTTCTCATTGACTTCTTCCTTTGTATATAAAAAATAAATTAATTTATTAGTAAGTTTTACAAATGTAGTACAGCTTCACATCCACTTTATGTGTGGAATGGAGCCGCAAAACTATCCTTGAAAAAATAATTTCTTCAGCACTCACTGATTTCATGTTCTAATTTAGACAATGATTTTTCCCAGCCATTATCATTTGATATCTTGTCACTGAATTCCCAAATTAGTTTCATATAGCATTTCTATTTTTTCCTTATTGCTCTGATTTATCAGTAGTACAACTTAAAGTAACTTCCTGAGAATGTTTGAGGGAAGGATGTTTTTATTATTTTCATTACTCCAAGTGTTTTTTTTTCTTTTTTTTTCCTCCAGAAACATTTAAAATTTTCTTTCTATCCTTGATGTTTTGAAATTTTGTGGAAATGAAACAACAAGACTAGATCTTTTATTGCTCCTAAATAACAACTCATGTTTCATAAACTGTAGCATATTTCTTCTATCAACTAGCTGACCTTTCTTTTATCCCTGTACTTCCTTTGAATGATGGCATACTTGAATTGGTTTTATATATGACTTCATTTTTCTCTCAGATTTTCCTTTACTACAGTTTTGTAATATAGTTTTTAGAGACTCACTGTATTTCCCTACTTTTATAATATATTTTATTTTCACAATAATACTGTCAATACTAATGAGTCTTTTAAGCTTTTTTGATTATTTCCTTTATGTATCATCTTATTCTCATTTTGTGGATGTAATATTTGTCCATATTTCCCTGAGGAAAATAAGCATAATTTTAAAAAAAGTTCTCTATTGTTCATTGAATTTCCCCAGGAATGTAACGGAGTTGTTTACCTGTTTCTAGGACTTAACCCTGTAAAACCTCCTCAGTTTTGTCCATGTTTCATCATTACCTGACTCATATTAACTTTCATTAATGTAAAATTCATGAAATAGCCATTCCATGCAAGACAACTTCCCTTAATCAATCTCTTTCCTCTTGAAGATTATTTTATTTTTTTAATTCCTTACTTTACAGAACTTTCCAGAGGGTAGAAAAATAAATGTTTAGGTTAATTGTGCAATATGGAGCCATTAGTCAGAATATGTAATTAAATACCTTTAGATATGAAAATCAGAAATTTTTGGACTGATAAAGAAAATAGTAAACTATTATGCAACAATTGTATGTAAAAATAATGTACATATATATGCATATGAATGGGAAACCTTTCAAAAATTTTCATGAAATTTGTTATAAAATATATAACACTCAGTATATAATATATATATAAATATAAAAAAATCAAATTTTGAATTTTAAATTTTCATCCAGATATTGGAATGCATAGAAAAATACACAGTATTTTCCTCATTATACTGGGATTATATAGTTCTGTTGTCTTTAATATAGTAGACAAACTAAATAAACAACTTTTTATAAAAACTACACTTGTTAAATTCCCTGTTTCAATTATTATTTTATTTTAATGACATTAATAACATAAACATGTTCATAATATGATGACTTTATTTTCCTCATTTGTTTTTAAATAATACTGAAAACAGTATTACTTTCCTTATGTGCAAGCACATACCATCTAACTGCCATCATTACAAGTTAAAATGTTGCTCAATATCCAACTCCCACGAACTGTTTCTAATTCTACTCCTATGAGAATGATTGAAAAATAAAAGTACTGCATAACTTTTAGGCAATGAGAAAGTCATATTTATTTTGAAAACCATAAATCCAACATTTTTTTTTCCTATTAAACCTAAGATACTGGTTTTATGTGGTTAACCTTCTTAAGAATAATAATCTTCAGGAAATATGTGGCCACTTATATAAACTTAATGTACTATTTATCATGAACAAAAACTTGAGAAGATTTAAAATTACATGACAGATAGCCAGGTCCCCCAGGGTGAAATACTCTTTATAAAGGCACAGCTGTCAAATGATACTTACCAATAAAACCAGTGGGACAGATGCATTTGAATTTATCCATGAATTCATTATTAACTATGTATAAACAGTCTGTTATACATATCGACATCCTTGTTTCTTTAAATTACTGTTGGTTCACAAATTGGCCCCAGTACACAGAGGGCAAGGAGAGATCAAAGAAAGAGGCAGATCTTTCCAGATTGGAAGGCAGCAGGTTTCATACGCAAGGGAACTCACTTATGAGGCTTGTCTTGTGTGCCACAAGATTACTAGATTTCACTTATTATTCATTTTAATTTCATGTTAATTATTAATCAATGGAGTTAAATTCACTTTTAGTGTTAATGTTCACCTTTTTTTCACATTAACTTGATGTTCTAATGTCATATTGTCACTTAATATTTTATTTTGTCAGTGAAAATAGTAATGCAAATAGATTTTCAATTTAATTATGCATGCTCTTTCCTGTTCAGATATATGTTACATTAATTTTTCTCCAGTCCAGATTCATTTCACCATATTAGAGAAAATAATTTAATAATATTAGAAAGATTTTCACTCATCTAATTTATAAGTACAATGTGTTATGTGTCAATGTCATTTTTTTTCTATTTTTGTTAAATATTGGCAAAAATTAGTTGTCAGAAGTCAATAATCAATTCAGTGTCAGTTTAGGGTACATTTTTTAACTCTCTGCAAACTGACAAACAATGCAAGAGATATAATATGAAAATTCAGTTTTTGCAACACAGTTCTAGGTGGAGCACTAATGAGAAATCTGCACTGCAAAATAGTTAAAAGGAAATATTAGGACTATATAGTGACTGGACATTTCTGTTTTCCTTTCTTTCCATATAGTCCTGCTTTATAAAATTAATGGAAAGAAATATGATTCATCACCTTGCCTTCAGAGCACTACATCTACAGAATTCATGGATAAATTCAAATGCATCTGTCCTACTGGTTTTATTGGTAAGTACCATTTGGCAGCTGTGCCTTTATAAAGAACATTTCACCCTGAGGGACATATGTCAGGATGTTATTGATTCACTAGTATTTCCTTTTTGTTCCTCTTTAAATTTCCTTTAGCCTAACATTTGATTTGCATTTCAATAACCTGAAACATCTATTCTACCTCTAGACTCCAAATCAGAAGATAAATTAGTTCACATCTAAGCAGTCTTTATCCACCAACTCAAAGATTAGTCTGCATTTAGTAATTCCAAGAGAAGTTGTTGCAGTCTGTAGTTAGGTGAGCCCTGACGCTAATATATGTGGCATTCTTATCTGATGAATTTCATCTCAAACATCATCTCCTTTAGGGTTAAAATGCTTGAGCAAATTGAAGAATTATAACCTGGCACCTGTTTGACTTATTGAAACTTAAAATATGTTAACTTTTTTTCGAAGGTACAAGATATGAAATAGATAGATGTAGATGAGTGTGCTTCACATCCCTGGAAGAATGGAGCCACCTGCATTGACCATGCTGGTAATCATCCCTGCCAATGCGTGGCTCCATTTAAAGGTAATGACCACTGAGAGAGGAGAAAAAGCAAACATAATTAACTTTAAAGAGCATTTCTGTCTCTTGTCTGATCTCATTTCAGTCTCCCAACAACATTATGGGTCCTTCATTGCATTAAAGTCAGCTTCTAAAGTGACCAACCAATTATCCCTTAGGCAGAAATGACAGTGAAATGAGCTTTGTTTATATACCCACTAAAACAGTCAAGTTTCTTAGTTTTCTATTAGAAAGACCACCTTACAAGCAAATGGTAAAATAAAAAAGTAAGGAAGAAAATAACCAGGCTATCATGTTATATCTGAAATATTGTTCTTATTATTCAATTTCTCATGAAATTGTCAATGTTTTATTTTTCTTTCTTTCTAAAGTAACCATTTATCTATTTTTTGAATATTGCTATATTGTGCTTAACATAGAGTAAGCCATTAACTGATACTTCTAATTTGGTTTCAATGTTGATTATACTTTTTAGCTTCAGCTAAGGAATTATATTTTTTTTCAAAAACTAAAATGTATGGTTTGCCCTGTAAAATATATGTTTTGATAAATTGTTGTGCAAACTAATATACAGAAAGTCAATCACTGGATACTTCCTTGAACTTTAGTATATTTTTCTATGCCATGGAATTTAAAAACTGTGTCATTCAGGGGTCTCCAGAGAAACAGAACCAATGGGAGTTATATCTATATATCTATAACTATATACTTACTCAGACAGACAGCTTTCATCCTTCATTACTGTGCGGGACACTTCCTCATAATGAATCTCCATTGTAAGATATAGTGCCATGATCTGCTGTCTGTCTGTGAGCTGAGACTCAGGAAAGTGGTGGTGAAATTGCAGTCTGATTTGAAGCCCTGAGAATCAGGGGAGCCAGTGGTGTGAATCCCAGTCCAAGGGCAGGAGAAAACCAATGTCCTAGCTCAAGGAGGCAGGCAGAAAAGGAACACATTTTCCCTTCCTTCATTTTTTGTTCTACTCAGACCCTCAGCAGATTGAATAATGCTCACTCAGTAGATGGGAGGATCACCTACTTTACTGGGCCCACTGATTCAAATGCTAATCTCATCAGGGAGCACCCTCACAGACACACCAGAAAAAACATTTAATCTGGTCAGCCTATGACCCAGTGAAGTTAACACATACAATTAACCACCATGTTGCTCAACTTAATATAATCAACTGAGATATTCTTATATGTTGTACCTAATTTTCTTAGAGAGTATCTTCTATAATTATTAATCAAAAATATGATTGTTTGACTAACTTCAAATATTTAGCATACATTTAAACTCACTAAATTACAGCATTCTTATCTGTTAAATGGAGATTAAAAATATTTACCTCGTTGATTTGAATGTGAATTAAATGAGATAAATCATATAAATACCACATTGACTGCTGGAAATTAACATTCTTCAAGTGTTTAATTGTAATTTTTAAATAATATTCTAACATATATATGTAAAATCTATACAGTAGGTAATATTTTATAATGTTTGGGTAGTAGAATTCTTTACATATTTTTTATATATCTTTAAAGATGCATAGAGAATAGTCTAAACAATCCAAATCAATAAGAAACTTAGATTTTATTTTAAAAATAACAAAGTTTTCCCCGTGCTTAAATATTTGATTCTTATACCACTCTCAGTGAAAGGAACCAGATCTCCTTAGAGACCTAGCTGATTCTGGGACTATGACACGGAATGTACAAATCGGCGTGGATAATTTTATAATACTAGAAAGCAATGAAGTACTCAGAAAACAAAACCATGAGAGTATCTCAAAGGAACACAGGAGCCAACTGAAGATACTCTTAATGACCAGAATCATTTGAGCAGTGAAATAGAGGAGTAATGGTTTACTATCCAAAATATAAAATAAATACTCATGAGTCCACACTGATAAAAGTAAATGATAGAATATATAAGTGAATAAATAGGAATAATAGACACATCTTCTAAACAAAATTATTCCAAATAATTTGGCCAGATACTTTGCACTCAAGGAGGTTGAACATAACTTCCCACCCCTTAAGTTTGTGCTGTAACCAGTGACTACCTTCCAAAGAGTACAGTATGGAAATGAGGTGTAGGGGGAGAGTAACTTCTCAGGGCAGAAATCTGACAAAAACTTCCTAAGCTAAGTGATCAAAGTTAATATCAACAGTGATAAGTCATGTTAATAGCAAAACTTTCAATATGAGGTAATGAGAATGTCACTTTATCTTTATGATCTTCAGCTTGAAATCATACTGCCCCAGTCTAACCATGGGAAAACCATCAGACAAGTCCCAATTGAGGAACACTCTACAAAATTCCTGGTTAATACTCCTTACAACTGTTAAGGTGTCAAAAATAAGGAAAGTATGAGGAACTCTCAGGAGACATGATGACTGAAAGTAGTGAGGTATTCTGGATTGAATCCTGGAAAGGAAAACAGCATTAGGTCAAAACTAAGGAAATCCAAAAAAAAAAAAAAAAAAACGGGCTTCAATTAAAAATTATGTATCAATGTCAGTTCATTAGTTGTGAAAAACATAGCATAATAACACAAGATGTTTATAGTAGTGGAAACTGGTTGCAGTGTCCAGTTTCTCTTCATTATTTTTGTGACATTTAAGTAAATCTAAAACTATTATAAAATAAAGAAGTTTAATGAAGAAATGAATGATTGCAAATAAATGATTTTTAATTCAAAATAATTTACACTTGAAGAAAACAGAAAATATGTAATATATAGTCATTTTTGGTAATCCTAAATGGTTTAACATTTTATATACATAATTTTATTTTGATTAATATCTGTGACTATTATAGAAGTGACTACAGTCATACCTTGTTTTATTGCTATTCACAGATATTGCATTTTTCACAAAATGAAGGTTTGTGACATCCCTGTGTAAGCAAGTCTATAGGCACCATTTTTCTAACAGCATTTGCTCACTTTGTGACTCTGTGTCACAATTTGGTAGTTCTGGAAATATTTCAAGATTTTCATTTTTATTATATTTGTTGTGGTGAGCTGTGATTAATGATCTTTGATGTTACTATTATCATTGTTTTGGGGCTCCAAGAATTGCACAAATATAAGAAGGTGAACTTAATCAGTAAATATCATGTGTGTTCTGATTATTCCACTGACTAGCCATTCCCTAGTTTCTCTCCCTCTCCTCAGGCCTCCCTATACCCTGAGCCACAACAATATTGAAATTAGGCCAATTAATAACCTCTAAGTGTTCAAGTGAAAGGAAGAGTCATATGTCTCTTCCTTTAAATCAAAAACTAGAAATAATTAACCTTAGTGAGGAAGGCATGTTGAAAACTGAGAAAGGCTGAAAGCTTGTCCTCTTACACTAAAAATCCAAGTTGTGGATGCAAAGGAAAAGTTCTTGCAGGAAGTTAAATGTGCTACTCCAGTGAACACACAAATAATAAAGTGAAACAGCCTTATTGCTGATATGGGGAAAGTTTTAGTAGTCTGATACAAGATCAAACCAGCCACAACATTCTCATAAGCCAAAGTCTAATCCAAAACAAGGCCTTATTAACTCTCTTCTATTTTGTGAAGGCTGATAGAGGTGGGAAGATACAGAAGGAAAGCTTGAAGTTAGAAGAGGTTCGTTCATGTGGTTAAAGGAAAGACGTCATCTCCATAACATAAAAGTGCAAGGTGAAGCAGCAAGTGCTGATGTAGAAGCTGCAGCAAGTTATCCAGAAGATTTAGCTAAGATAATTCATGAGGGTGGCTACCCCAAACAACAGGTTTTCAATTTTGTCAATACAGCCTTCTTTTGGAAGATGCCATCTAGGACATTCATAGCTAGAGAGGAGAAGTCAGTGCCTGGTTTCAAAGCTTCAAAGGACAGGCTGATACTCTTGTTAGGGGCTAATGTAGCTTGTGACTTAACTGGTAGCCAATGCTCATTCACCATTCTGAAAATCCTAGGGCCCTTGAGAATTATGCTAAATCTCTTCTGCCTGTGCTCTATAAATGGAACAACAAAGATTTCATGACAGTACGTCTATTTACAACATGGTTTACTGAATATTTTAAGCTCACTGTTGAGGACTACTGCTCAGGAAAAAAAAAAAAAAGATCTCTTTCAAAATATCACTGTTCGTTGACAGTGCACCTGGTCACCCAAGAGCTCTGATGGAGATGGACAGTGGGATGAATGGTTTTCATGCCTGCTTACACAAAATCCATTCTGCAGTCCATGGATCAAGGAGTTATTTTGACTTTCAGGTATCATGATTTAAGGCATACATTTTTGTAAGACTATAGTTGCCATAGATAGTGATCCCTCTGATGGGTTTGGGCAGAGTTAATTGAAAACCTTCTGGAAAGAATTCACCATTCTAGATGTCACTGAGACCATTCATGATTCATGGGAAGAGGTCAAACATTAACATTAATAGGAGTTTGGAAGAGGTCAATTCCAACCCTCCTGGGTGACTTTGAAGGGATCAAGACTTCAGTGGAGAAAGGAACTGCAGATTCGGTGGAAACAGCAAGATAATTAGAATTAGAAGATGTGGAGCCTGAAGATGTGACTGAATTGCTGCAATCTCATGATAAAACTTGAATAGATGAGGAGTTGCTTCTTATGGATGAGAAAAAAAAAAGTGTTCTTGAGATGGAATCTACTCCTGGTGAAGACACTGTGAAGATTGTTGAAGACAACAAAAGATTTAGAATATTATGTAAACCTAGTTGATAAAAATAGCAGCAAGTTTTGAGAGATTTGACTCCAGTTTTGAAAGAAGTTCTACTGTGGGGAAACTGCTATCAAACAGAATTATATGCTACAGAGAAATAGCTCAGAAAAGAAAGTCAGTTGATGTGGTAAACTTCATTGTCCTGTTTTAAGAAATTGCTGCAGCCACCCCAATCTTCAGCAGCCACGGCCCTGATCAGTCAGCAGCCATCAGGATTGAGGCAAAACCCTCCACCAGCAGAAAGATTATAACCTGTTAAATGCTCAGATGTTGGTTTGCATTTTTTAGAAATAAAGTATATTTTAATTAAGGTAAGCATGTACTTTTTTAGACATAATGCTATTGCACAATTAATAGTCTACAGTATCATGTAAACATAACTTTTATGTGCATTGGGAAACCAAAAAATATTGTGTGAACATGCTTTATTGTGATTTACACTTATTGTGGTGGTCTGGAACTAAACCCACAATATCTCAGAGGTCTGCCTGTACTAAATGTTTTAATTCACTAATTATAGTGAAGAAAATAATTTTTCAGTTAATGTCAGTGACTTACATTGTAAAATACAGTAAAATGTTTAATGAGCTTTCACATAAAGCCATAAATATAACAGGACAAAACAAAAAAGCAAAAACAAAGTTAAACTATTATAAAACAAATATGCCTAATAATGTATATAATATTTTTCTTATAACCATTTAATGTGGTAACATTTATACTAGAAATAGATTATAATATATAAAACGATAATTTTGATAATTTCTAAATCATTTTATAGTTTTATACATCTGTCAGCTAGGAAACTTGTATCAGAATCTGTCTGCTTGGCTCTTACTTTCCTTTTCTGGCACAAGCTTAATTATCCTGTATATACATGAGATCATGTGAATGAGTTCTGAACAATAGAAAATGGAAGTTTTTATCTTGCAGTCTGATCCATAAAAATGTCCTATAAATCTTTCACTCCCTTTTTTTAAAAAAATATTAAAGTATAGTTGCTTTACAGTATTGCATTTAATTTCTGCTGTATAACAAGTGACTCAGTCATATATATATATATATATATATATATATATATATATATATATATATATATATATATATTCTTTTTCATTTTCTTTCCCATTATGGTTTATCACAGGATACTGAATATAGTTCCCAGTGCTATACAGTAAGGCCTTACTGTTTATCCATTCTCTATATAATAGTTTGTATCTTTTAATCCCAAATTCCTAATCTTTCCCTCCCCTACCCCATCACTCTTGGCACCCATAAGTCTGTTCTCTATATCTGTGAGCCTGTTCTTGTTTTGTAAATATATTCATATGTATCATATTTTAGAGTCCACAAATAATATCATATGATATTTGTCTTTCCCTTTCTGACTTACTTCACTTAGCATGATAATCTTAGGGTCATCCATGTTGCTGCAAATGGCATTAATTCATTCTTTTTATGGCTGAGTAATATTCCATAGTGTATATGTACCACATCTTCTTTATCCATTCCTCTGTCAGTGGACATTTAGGTCATTTCCATGGCTTGACTGTTGTAAATAATGCTGCAATGAACAAAACAGTGTCTTTCATTCCCTTTTTTCTTCTTCATTCTTGTTGGAAGTGAGATGTCTGAAAAACTAGAGAGAAGAGCCAGAAGGCCATAGGTCCCTAAATAAATTCTCATGTAGAAAGACATCCATGGGCCAAGAACATTCCCATGCACTGAGTGAAAAAACAACAAAGAAACAGAAAAGTTTGTTTCGTGTTAGGCCACTAAGATTAAAAAGGGTTTCTCCTTCATAGCAGCTAACATCCTTTACTCTAAGAATTACTCCTTTAATGAACATAAAGTAGTCCTTGAAAATATCATCAAAATTAATTTTTAAAAATCCCATGGATAAACATATTTTTTTCAATAAATGTGTGTAATGTAGTTATAAATTCAGTTTCTATGTGACATTTTTTGTATTTTTTTTAAATTTAGTAATTATTCTCTGATTGTTCTAAGTCTGTTAGCAATTGCACAATCTATTTCAAAAAGAAATGAAAAGAGCATATACAAAAAAAAATAAAACCAGCAAAAACACTAAAATAGTGAGATTAAGTTTAGTAAATATTTAGTTGAGTCAATAATTTGGCAAGGTTAGTTTTGTGTATTGACTAGACCCAGTTAACAAACTGTCCCATGGGGGATGTTCAAACCCCTCCCTGTTTATACATCTCATGACCACCACTCACATCCTTTTGTGTACTGTTATTGGCTGTTTCAAGCAGGATTTAGACTGCATTTAACTGCAAAACGTTAATTATTAATTATCTGGCTCTTTCAGAAAATGTTTGCTGACACTTGGTATAGAAAAATATTAAAATAACCTATCTTGTAAGCTATATGTTGTGGCTTTCTGTTGGTATAGTCCACGTTTCATCTATTGTTCTTTACCTGTGGTAACATATATTTTGTTAAAGTAATGTATGAGGTCTTTTTTTATAGGAAATATATAATTCTACTCCACTGTACTAGATTAATATTATAATTATTCCATTCTGAGTCAAATTTATGCCAGAAAAAATAATACATATAAATGTGAATTTATAAATGTATACGATTTTTTTAAATCTAAAAAATATGTATAGTTACTGTTTACCACATATGTGAATTTGTAAGGTATAGTTTATTTTAAGATAATATCCTAGTTCAAACATTTTGCCCTTTAGAGAGGTTATATTTCATTGTTAGTCATAACTTATTAAAACACACACTTAGAAAAAGGAATTTATCCAAAAAGTCAATTGTGATTATATAGTCCCTTTATGGGGACAATGGAAAAGAATTAGAAAAATTTTTATATAATTACTCTGGAGAACTGAATAATGAAGTGCTTTTATGTGTGTTATTTTCTAGCATTATAATTACAGATCCTTCACAAATAGTATAGCTTTCACTCATAATGTTTAATGTTGTATATCTCTTTTGAAATCTGTAGATTTTTTTTTACAAAGCACAATAAACAGGGGAAATAAATTCCTCTATACAATCCTTCTTCCATGAGGGGTTCATCTGCTGGTTAATGAGTTGTTAGTTTTGATTTAATCTAGGCTCCCTGGCAAGTTCTAGCCTTAAAAACTGAACCTAACAAATAAATATTAAAAAAAATGAATTTCCTTCTGAAGTAAAGATCTTTATTATTTTGTTTTCTGTTTACTCTGAACTGATTTTTTCTTCAGCAATGAACAGAGAATTTTAATAAATACCAAGGGCTTTTCACCTTCCCAATAGAGGTAATTGTTATGATTTTCCTGAAGAGAACCTCATGATTGTCATTTAAGAGAGAAGGATATAGACTACATACATGTTTTACAAGTTTGGAAAGCAAAATTTTCTATTTTAATTAAAGCACAAAGATATAAATCAGTCATTTCCAATGATCACTACTGTCCTTCACCAGTTTACTGTCATGGCCAATCACTGCTCCCCAGTGCCCTCTACTGAACCTTCTGTGCCCAACACTTCCAAACAATGCAGTGATAGTAATTTATCTTTCTATGCAAAATGTATATTAAGTGGGCATTTTTATGTTTCCATGTGTGGAATAAATAGGGATAAATCGTGCCTCAATGTGTAAATTTTCCTTTTACATATGAAATGAAAAATAAAATTATCATTACACACACACACACACACACACACACATCTGGAGCTAAGTATACTTGTTCATCTTCCATCTAGAATTAAATGCAATTGTTCATGTAGTCATGTTTTACAAATGCTAGTTATTACTCTTTGTTTAAAAGCCATAATCATTGCTAAATAGTAAGACAGCTCTTGTCCAATCAGCAGTTTTAAATTCTAAAGCTAATGTCCATGAAATATGATGGAAGTAAAGGAAAGTTGTGAAGATGACTACATATAATGAAATTGCTGCTCCTGGTAGAATTAGCTTGAGAAACACTTAAAGAGGCAAAGCCTATTTCAGAATTTGAAGTATTTTCTTAGTAGATGAAGATGGCCACAACTCTCAAATTGTTTACATTGAACATTGAGTGACACTAAGTTAATGTGATTCTCTGTAGAAAATTATGACTGATAAATCCAAAATTTTAAGTGTATATTTACTGGGAACTAAACTATTGATAATTTTATAATTCTTAAAATGATCCATTTGCATATTAAATTTCATTAAATGAAGGAATTCTATAAGAAAATAATGTTGCATATATCATTCTTAAAGCAATAGTCTTTCTATATCCATCACGTATTGGTGGTGAGAAATAAGTTGTTACCCTTTTTTTCTAGAATATAAAATTTTCCAATATCTAACACAAAGAAGACAGGGCTTTGATGTAAATTCTTGTTTAGTTCACAAGTAAGTAAGCTTAAACTAATAGGAATGCCATTTTAATAAGACTAGGTGTGAGCAAGTGGAATAGAAATATTGTCTGAGCAAATGTCTGCTAAAGCTTTAATGACACCTGTCCCTAAATATGTAGCAATTAAGATAAAAAAGCAGAAATGGTAATCAGACATTAACCATGTTTGCAAAAGAAAGTAAACCAAAAAGAGTGAAAACTCAGCACAACAAAAATGCTTTAAATGTGTTGAAAGTCAGAATAATAATGCTGTTTTGTGGATAGGACATTCTGTGATGGGAACTTGTAATTAGAAAGTAGATTTAAGTACATACTTTTAAGTGTTTGTATAGTAAAAAATCCACAGCAAGACTAAACATTCCTGGAGGACAACATATTCCAGCAGGACTATACAGGCAACAATCTCTAATGTTTTGAAGATTTCTTAAAGGCAACTACAGACAATTTGACCACACTAACAAAAAGTCAATTTGCTTTAATTCTTTTAATGAAAGTAATAATATGAGTATTATTTTGGAGCAGTCAGATAAATGGGATGAACTATAAAGTACTGAGTTCATAATAAGAATCCAATAGAAAATAATATTCATTTAATAGTTGATGTCCCTCCCCTCCCCCCCAAAAATTAAAGGAACATATCAAGCACCATAAAAATAATTTAAAATTTGTACCCAAATTTCAACAGAAGAATAAAAGCTGAATCAACAAGATGGTTTTGCTATGCCATTAAATGCACCAATAATCAAAATCAACCTCCAGATTGAATAACATGTGTGGGTCTGTAAATTACAGTTCATCACTTCAATGGAATATTACAAGATCAAAATTAACTTCAAGATAATTTTCAGATACTTCAAAACATTAATAAACTGTGATACAATTTTAAGTTCCAAAGAAGTACAAAATTTTACATTATTTTTACAGCTTTGTAAAACATTGATGTCATTAAACCAAAAATAAATAATGCACCCTGGGACCCAAAAAAAGGCCAGTGGTTTTGTGAAACTTAGCTTTGTTTTTCAAAATTCCTTTTACTATTATTTTTTAAATGTAGAAAATAGAGACTATCAGAACTGAGAGGCCCAGAGGAAACAAGTAGAGATTTTCTTAGAGAAAACCCAACTGAAAACGCCCATTGAATCAATCTTGTGTATCCTGCCATGGGGAGAGGAATATAAAGTAAAATCACAAGTTTGAAAAAAAATAGTTGATGTTGATGATCTTGTATCCCATTTGTTCTGTGTAGATTCAATTAAAACAAGAAACATGAAGTACATATTGGTTTGACAATCAGTATCAGACACCTTCCTGGTGATGACATCATAATGTTTAGTTTGATATAAATACTTAGATGCTGAGGCCATTTAGACAGCAAGAATAAAGGGAACCTAAGTCGAGGATGGGTACTAGTTATAAAAATAATTGATTATTTTGGCTTCATTTATTAATTTATTTCTCTGTTTTTAGAATTCAGAGGTATTTCATACCTTGGTCAAATATTTATTTAATTATATGATTTCAATTGTATTTCTTATTAATAGATCAGAACTATTATTTATCAGTTTGACACTCCCTATCCTTTTTCTTTATAACCTATATACTATTTCATTTGTATGGGTAATTACATTTGACTACATCTTCTGTAAAATAGCATACCAAGTGAAAAAATATTGTCAATAACTATAAGTATGAACATATTATATTCAAAGTGCTATGGAGTTCAACTGATAAGACATTGTAGATTTCATACCATCTTGGTAACCTAATATATGCAATGACAGAAAGGCAGCCTTGTCAGATTTAGAGACAGGCCTAAATATAACCTACATTTTATACTAATCACTTTTGATTTGAATTACCAATTGGAAATTGGTAATTCCTAGGATTAAATTACCAATTACCAACACACCTTTGACTCTAACAACTAGGGAAAATTATGACTAAGTTGAAAATTACAAATAAAGAATGGTTTGCAACGTATTTATAATAATTTGAAGTGTTTGCAAAATTAGAAAGTCATGGTATTGCTATTTTAAAAATTATTCCCTTCTTTGGATTTCAGGATATTACTCACACTAATTTTTGGTATTATTCAGCACCCTGTCCTCAATCCTTTCACCTTTTCACTATATATTCTTTTCAGATTGATCAAATCTATCCACATGAGTTGACAAATTAATTTTCAGTATGTGGAAAATTGACTTTTCCCTTCAAATTGAAAGAACTACATGTTGATGATTTATAAACTGTCATGCATATCTTAATACTATGAATGCTTCAGGAAGAAAATTCAAATAAAGTAACATAGAGTGACAAGAGAAAGAAAGTATGGGAATTCAAAGTGCTCAAAGATGTTCAGTGAAGCCAAAAGTTACCCTGAGAGCAATGAGGTTGGAGTATTAAGTACAGTCAAAATCAGAAATGCCATCTCAGGAATATTTGGGACAATGCGGTGACATTAAATCTTGGAGATTTAATCAAATGTACATTTTGAGAGGTCATCCTAAACTGTATTTCTTCTTTTTTCTTTTATAGAAGTGTTACATATGGAATAAAGAAAAAAGTTAAGTGCTTGCAATAATCAAGCTGTTGTCTACAGTATAGATATGAAAACTAGGTTTGAGGTAACTGGATGATTTCAGAAGATATTTAGGTAACAACCCAAACAGACTAGGCTTTTATGATGTTCAGAAATGTAAAGCAAGGAAGAGAAAAATTTGTGCTCAGACACCCAGGGTGGATAAGGGAGTTATTGCTCTGGGGCCACATGAGTAGAAGCAGTGTGTTTAATGAAGACACAAAGCAGCAGCACTTCGGACATACTGAGTGTGCAAGACTGTAAACTATTAAAGAAGTCTCCTTTGAATAATCCTAATCTGTGTGCCTGAAGCAGAGAGGAGAGTTCTGGAGGGCCTGTAGTTTCTAAGACATTATTTAGGAAGTGACAAAGGAAAGAATGACAAAGGAAAGACAGGCACTGAGGAAAATCAAAAATGTAGGGATGGATAGACAAGGAAATATACCATGAGAAGCAGAAGGAAAAGGAAGAGAAGAGAGGTTGTCAGTAAGAAGAAATGGTAAGAAAATGTCAAATATTTTTGGACAGTCCAGTACGATTTTGTGTGAAAATTGCCCAGAAAAAAAGTATTACTAGAGAAGCATTGAAGACTTTCATAAGAAAAGTTTCAGTGGAGTTTAGCATCGTTGGGGATGTTGGAGGGGGGCAGGGGAGGGGATATAGATGAAATGAGAAAGTGGAGGAAGCAAGATGAGATTACTCCCTGAGAATGTCTGCCAGGGTAGGGAGAAGGAGATATAAGTCTAAAGGGGAGGAGTATGAGACAAAGGAAACATTTTTTTTCTCTGAAATTTTAATTGGTTCATGGAGTGTATGGATATCTCCTGTTTGCTTTCCAGATCTACTCTGTGTCCAGGAAGTTAAACCATATTATGTATATTTCTCTTGCTTTCATCTGAGTTTCACAAATGAGAGCCCCTGTAAAGTAAGAAGAAAGGAGCAGGACACAGATGTTGATTCCCTCACTTCATTTGTGGGTTCCCATGAGCTGTTGTGTCCGTTCACTGACCACACCACATTGCTCCCAAGACTCAGTCTCCACAGAGCCTCCCTGGCTTGGGTTCAAGTACAATCCACTCATCCCCTCAGGCTGACTGGCAGAAAAGATCCTACTCTGTCCTTCGGGTTTTCGTATACCTACCCCCCATTTGTAAATAGTCTTCTATTAAAATAGCTTCAAATTTATTATTTTGAGTGGGCAATCTCATTCCTGCCAGGATCCAATCACACTTAGTAATCTTTGTGTACTCATGGGATGATCTTAATACAAGTGTAAAGAAAAAATCTATAGGAAAAAGAGAATAATCAACAGAGAGAGGGCAGTGTGGTAGGACAAAGATCTAGAAATCTAGTGGCAACATTAGCTTTAGACAGGAATAGGGACAGATCTGTCATTAAAAAATAAATTAACCAAATGGAGAGAACATGTGGAGATATTTGTCAGAGTAGAGACTGTGGTAGAAATTTGGGGGAGTTATCATCTGATGACATCTATTTTCTCTGGAATCAGAAGTATGGTTATTTTCTGTGAGTGATGGGATCAGTAATATGATTAAGAATTCAAGGAGAGTGTAAAATAGTTCACATTTAATTGAATATCTATTTTCCTGCATGCTGCTACATTGACTTTCATTGAAAAATGATCCTTGTAGCCATATTATTCTATAGGAGCTGCTATTTTGACTAGAGTTTTCATCTTCCTTAAACCAGAATCAGGGACCATTCTTAGGATTTAGATAGGGGACTTTGAGAAAATGCTGCTCAGAGTATGTTTGACATTGAAAATGTGAAATGTAATACACAAAAATTGGCAGAAAGTTTCTCAAATTGGGGGAAGAGGTTTGAAGAAAGATAAGAATTTGATGAAGGAGAGAAGAAGAAAGATAATGGAGGAGAGCTAAAGAGATAGTCAATTCAAAAGTGGCAGGGCTTCCCTGGTGGCGCAGTGGTTGAGAGTCCACCTGCTGCTGCAGGGAACACGGGTTCGTGCCCTGGTCTGGGAAGATCCCACATGCCGCAGAGCGGCTGGACCCATGAGCCATGGCCGCTGGGCCTGCGCATCCAGAGCCTGTGCTCTGCAACGGGAGAGGCCACAACAGTGAGAGGCCCGCATACCGCAAAAAAAAAAAAAAAAAAAAAAAAAAAAAGTGGCAGAGTTCCCATCCCTAATGTATCTGGGCCAATTGTATTTTTGCCACTCCCATGGTTTGCTGTTTAAAGGAATAAATTTGTCATTGTACTAGTGTTGATCCTACTGGGTTCTGCCTCTTTTCTCAAAAATAAAATAAAATAAAATAAAGTCTTCATTTGTGAAAACTTAGGCAGTATTGAAGTTCAGTCAAAGGTAGAGATCATAAATTTATGCTGGCATCAGTCTTCTGATATGTGTGATCTTCCTCCATCAGTGCTGAGCAGCTGAAGTAGAGAGAATAAGAGAGTTGTATTAACAAGGAATTGAGGAAATTAAGGGAAATTTACTTTATTGTGTGTGCCAGTGAATGATAAGTGGAATTCAGCACCACTTCTTGACCTTGAAGTTTCAGTGGTGTACACAAAATTGCTACCCTGAAGAGGGCTGGAAGCAGTATGGCATAACTACAATGGAGATGGTTTTAATGAAGCAAGAAGGTAAAGGCTACACTCAATAAATATATAGGAAGGTTGTTAATTGTACAAGGAATGCAATGACAATAGCAGTAGGAGGTTTGTTCATGAAAGAAGAATTATAATACTGAATAAAGGGATTAGAAAAAATGCACTGTAAAGATTTTATGTTGGCAATTATCAGAGTTTTCAGAGATAAACTAGACTTAAGAAGACAACACAAAAGGGGTACGATTAATCCTAGAGACTCTGGTAACAGTGGAATAGTATATAGACAAGCCATTCATCAGATGATAATTGTAAACTCTGACCAAATTACAAAAACAACTATCTGAAAGCACTAAAGAGTGATCAGTAGTAGGCAGACATTGGAGAGGAGGCAACCCATAAATGAAAGAAACTAACGATAAAATTTGTGCTTATATGGCTTCTCACCTGAGGGCACCTTCAGTCCGCTCTGTATGGGCAGTGGAAGCAATGGTAGAAAGCTACAATTTTTCAAGTGTGAAGAGTCAGAGGACAGTCTGAGACTTCCATAATAGCATAAAAGTGACCCAAGAAAAGAGGGAAGAAAATATAAAGGAGCACTAAGATCTCATACGACGGTACTAATCCTGGTTAATGCCTGAACAGCACACATGTAGGGAAATTCTAAGGTTCCCACTGAAAGCAACCAATAAAAATATGAAGAGCTAAGTAGTTTCAGCTACTTCCAAACCAGTGATGCAGAATTTGGAATTTTAGTTCAGCCATGCTAACATCATACCACAATTAATAACATCATTACTTAGAGGAAAAATACAGAATACAAGGGCAACACAGAATATCTTCACAATGCCAAGAATGAAATTAAATGTTACTAGAGAGATTTCATTATTAGAATACCTTCACTTTAAGACATCTTGAAGGAAGTTCTTTAAGCTGAAGGGAAATAACACCAAATGGAAACTCAGATTTATAAGCAGACATGAAGGCCTTGAAAATGGGAAATATCTAAGCAAATGTACTAGAATATATAATTTTTCTTCTCTTAATTTATTTAAAACACTACAACTGTTCCAAGTGAACTTTACAACACTGATTGTGGGAAATATAACATAAATATGTATAATGGATATAACAATAGTATAGAAAATGGGGCAAATGGAACTATATTGGTGTAATATTCGTATATCTTATGTGAAATAGCACAAATTAACTCTAAGTAGACTATACAAATGGGAACAATTTAAAAATAATATAAATAGGTATGGGTATGATTAAAACCAATAAATGCATTTAAATAAAAGTATTTAATAAAAAGGAAAACAGGAAAATATAGAGTAGAATAAAAATGAAACAAACAGTAGGACAAATCGAAAACAAAAGCCAAATGGTGGACAAAAATTCAATCACAGCTTAATTACATTGAATGATAATGAGTTAAAAACTCAAATGAGGTTCACACTGTCCAATTTATTTAGACTTTAGTCTCAAGAATGTTCATAAATATAAAGACATAGATAAGTTGAAAAAAGGATAGATGTATACTAATTTAAAACAGCATAAAAATTAATGAAGCTATATTTGTTACCAAAAGTGGGGTCAGACTGCTCCTCTCAAAAGCCAATAAAGGGGCAAGGTGGATAGAAAGAAAAGTTTGCTTTATTTCAGACTGCAACCAGTGCAGTCCTGTCCAAAGGCTGACACCCCTTCCCCACCATTGGCAATCAGTGAGCAAGAGCTTTTATAGGCAGAGGGAGGGGGGTTACATTCAGAAACAGCACAGTCAGCTCTGACAGTCATCTTGAAATTGGTCATGCAGTCGTCTGATCATCATCATCTTGATTAAGTACAATTAGTCTTCAGTTCCAGGGTTGATTTGTTCCCATTTCTCTGAGGCCAGTTCTCGGAATTGTGTCAGGTTATGTCATGGCTACAGTCTGGTCATCATGGAGTTAACTTCTTCCACCTGATGAGGATTTCAGCATCTACAAAACAGCTCAAAATATGTGGTTCAGAATTAGATCTATAGTCCTTGAGGAGAAGATAAAGGTCCTTGACTTTGCTTACTGAGTACACTATTATTATTTGGTTTCGCTGGACTGTTTTCCTTGTTTCTGCATTTTCTCACTTTTCTGATCAAACTTACTCTTTGACTAAAATTTTTGCACAGACAAAAAGCAGGCGGAGGACACTGGCGGGAGGGAGGGGTGGGGACAAGGACCACAGGGACCTGTTCGGTGTCATATTCATCTTAGAATAAATACATTCAGGACCAGAAGTAGAATGTGAATATCACAGTAATAAAAGATTGATTCATCAGTGATTCCAGCAAGCAACATGTAGAGTGGGGACCACCCATCAATTGCACAGGTTGTTGTAAGTCTCTATGTGGATCAGTGATCTGTTCCGTAGGTAAAGATAATAGAAACAGAAATTCCTATCTAGAAGTGCTCTCATAACTAACACCTAATAAATGTGGCATTGGGGCGATTTGGGGAAGAGGATGAAAGGACGGTGAGGCAATTCTAATGACGTCCAGAAGAGCAGTGAGGAAACTATCAGAGGCTCGACAAGGAGAGGGATATCACGTATGGCCACAAGCTCGCAAGATCCTTACCCGTGTTAAAGTGACAGATAGAAAATATGCACAATGACCTCATAGACTTGGCAAAGAAGATTCCAGGGCACAATGTTGAAATTACCCAATAGTTTAGTTTAATGGCCTTTGATAAACTAGGAGGGGAAGGAGATGAGCTAACGATGAGCCTGTTTTCAACCAGATTTTAGAAAAACTATTTTTAACCGAGGACTGCTGTGGTGGAAAATAAATATGATTGTTATTTCCAGGCTCTCCATCTGGCAAAGATTTTCAAAATGGGTTCAGGATAATGATCAAATCTAGGATATTGCCAGTAAAATTGGGCTTCACAGGCGAGATCAAGCGTGCATGGCTTTAAAACCCTTTGTTAAGACTATAGAGTAAGTTAAGGCAGAGGTACATAGACCCCCCTCAGCTAGAAAGAAAAACACTTCTAAACACCTTGAGGACAATGCCTAACTCTCACCCCAAGGTAGAGAGGAACTAATTCAAAGCAGTTTATGGGTCTGACAGGAAGGAAGCTGAGAAAGTCATTTCTTAGGGCTTAGGGCAGAGCAGGGCTCACAGAAGGACTGGGGACCAGGCTGTACCTTCCTCCTCTCCTCCCCCCTTGAAAGAGGGCTCACTGCACTGCCTCAGCTTTGTATATTGACAGTGTGGGCAAGCAGATAACTTTTCTTTTAATCAAATTGTCTCCAAGTCAAGACAAGCCAAATGCAAGCACTAAACCAGAGAAAATATATTCAAGTAGCTTCTTTGACATGTGAGCTTAAATGATGGCCTAGATTGCAAGCTAGTGTTGCCAGCTAATTCCAATGGGGCAGAGTATTTGTGAATGAAAATAATATATCTTTCACATCAGAGGTGTGAGTTATAGTTTCCAGAGATTGGATTGTGGTATTTAATTTCTTAAAATGGCTACTGATTATCCCTTTGGTCAACTGGGGCTGATTGACCAGCCTTCTATCCATGTGGCCCTCCATATAAAAGAAGCTTAGGCTTCTTTACAACATGGTAGTCCAAGGGTAATCATATATATATATATATATGTATATATATTTTAACTGTGGAACTCAGATAGTGATGATTTGCCCTTCCAGAGGACCTTTGGCAAATCCTAGAAATATTTTTGTTTGTCAGGACTGGAGGGGTGAGAGGGGTATCTAGTGGTTATGTTATGGGTAGAACCGTGTCCTCCTCAAATTTATATGTTGAAGTCCTAACCCCTAGTACCTCAGAATGTGACTTTGTTTGGAAATAGGGTCCTCTCGGGTGTAAGTAGTTAAGATGAAGTCACATTGGTGTAGGATTGACCTTAATCCATATGACTGTTGTCTTTATCAAAACGGAAAATTTAAACAGACACACACTCTATGAGATCCCCAGCTGAACATGAAGGCAGAGATTTGGGTTATGTACCTACAAACCATGGAACACCAAAGACTACTAGCAATCTGAATATTGAACGAGAGAGAGGCATGGAACAGATTCTCTTTCAAAACCCTCAGAAAGAACCTACCCTGTCAACACCTTGATCTTGGATTTTTTGCCCCTCCAAAACGTGAGATAATAAATTTCTGCTTTTTAAAAGTCCCCCAAGCTGTGGTGAAGCCCTAGTAAACTGTACAGGTGGAGGCAAAGGACACCATATAACACCTTATAACAGACAACAACAAAGGATTTGGTGAAAATATCAGTACTGTTGATACTGAGAAACCTTGTTCTTAGAGCAAATGTTTGGGGGAAGAAACAAGAAACTACCAGCCTCTTAAGAACTTTGCTGCAAAATTAATAAGTAACACTTGTGTAGGGCAGACCACTCCCAGAGCTCATCCAGATTCAGGAAGAGGGCACAGTCCTACCCTGCTCAGTCTGCACATGGCCACAGAGTAAGTACATGCCATCTACATGCAGAATCCACACTTTCCTCCAAGTCTTCTTCTGTCATAGCATCAGGCTTGTGTTGAGGTTAGAAAATAGAAATTTCTAAAAATCTCTTATACAAAAGCTACAAATGCATAGAAACTTAGGACTGAATTAAAATTAAGAATGTGTATGCAGAAAACTGTAAAATACTGCTGAGAAAAATTTAAAAATATTTACACAGATGGAGAAAATGTAACCTGATCATACCTTGGAAGAATATATCTATAAATGCAATGCAATGTGTACTATAATAAAAGTGTGTGTGTTATTTTTTAATTGACAACTTGATTTAAAATAGGGAAATGTATGGGCCTCCCTGGTGGCGCAGTGGTTGAGAGTCCGCCTGCCGATGCAGGGGATACGGGTTCGTGCCCCGGTCTGGGAGGATTCCATATGCCGCGGAGCGGCTGGGCCTGTGAGCCATGGCCGCTGAGCCTGCGCATCCGGAGCCTGTGCTCCGCAACGGGAGAGGCCACAACAGTGAGAGGCCCGCATACCGCAAAAAAAAAAAAAAAAAAAATAGGGAAATGTATGAACTTACAATGGCAAAACAATCTACTGAATAAAAGAACAAGTCTTTTGGAAGTTATAATATCTGACTTCATGACTTACTATCAAAAGAATATTTTACCAGAAAGAAAGGAAGAAAGGAAGAGAAGGAGGGAGGGAGGAAAATTGATCAATGAAAGTGAAATGAGATTCCAGAAATAGAATCACACTTATACAATTAGTTCATTTTCAACAAAGGATCTGAAGCAATTCAACAGGAAAATGCAAGCTTTTTTCAGCAAATTGTAATGGAAAAAGTAGGTATTTATGTGGGAAAAAAATGGCATTGACTTCTACTTTGTACCCTACATGCACATATTTATTATACTATACTAGAATATGGCCAGTGGTGTTAGCTGATTGGATGAAATTACTAGGGTTGAACAAGTAAGTAAAAAAATTGTAGATAATGGGAACCAAGCTGCTTACTGTCAGAGAAGAACTTTGTAAATAAATAAGTGAGGAAGGCTGGAGCAATCCATGTGGTGATGGCTTAGTCAGAGATATCTGAATGGGTACTTGGTTCCTGACAGCATTTCCAAAGTGTTAGGTAGACTTTTGGACTGTGCTCTCTCTTCTATGTGTTTGAACAAATGTATTCAGCATTAAAGTATCATACAGAGTATTTTCATTGCCTGAAAAATCCTCTGTGCTCTGCCTATTAGTCCTTCTCTCCTCATTAATCTCTGGCAACTGCTAATAATTTTATTGTCTCCATATAGTTTTCTCTCTTCCAGAGTCTCATATAGTTGGAATCACACAGTATGTAGATTTTTCAGGTTGACTTCTTTCACTATGTAATATGCATTCAAGCTTTCTCCAAATCGTTTTATGGCTTGAGAGCTCATTTCTCTATAGTGATGCATAATATTCCATTGCCTGGATGTATCATTATATTAAATCATTCACCTAATCAAGGACATCTTGAGTTGCTTTCAAGTTTTGGCAATTATGAATATAGCTGCTATAAACATCTGTATGAAGGTTTTCATATGGACATAAGTTTTCATTTCCTTTAGGTAAATACCAAGGAAATTGATTACTGGGTCATATGACAAAAGTATGTTTATTTAAACTGCCAAGCTGTCTAGCAAGTAGCTGTGCCATTTTTCATTCTCACCAGCAGTGAATGAGAGTTCCTGTTCTTCAACATCCTCACCAGCATTTGGTGTTGTTAGTGTTTTTGTATTTTGGCCATTTTAATACGTTTTAAGTGGTATCTCATGGTTGTTTTAATTTGCCTGTCCTGGATGACATGTGATGTACAGCATCTTTTCATATGTTTGTTTGCCATCTGTATATCTTCTCTGGTGTGGTTTAATTATTATCATTTTTCTTAGTGAAGAAGCACAGTCTGAGGAAGATACTAGGGCAAAGATATCAGTTGCTGGCCAGGATCTATTATTTCTTAATTTTTTAGTTAAGAATTACTAAGAATTGCTGGATGGGATTCCAGGGATATTCCTTAAAGGTAGCTGACCCAATTGGGAGATGTGTTATTTCTGCCCTTCAACTTTGCTTTTTCTGCTGCCTGGAACTTGGATATGATGGCTGAGCACCAGCAACAATATTAGACCATGAGGAGTCTTTAAAGATGGAAACTGTGCCTCAGAATGGTAGAGCAGATGAACTGAAGAAGGAAGAAGGTTTCGAGCAAAGCCCCATAATAGCCACAGCTTACTTACCCCCAGACTTCTTTTATGAGAAAGAGAAAGAAACATCTGTGCTGTATAACAGGGGTCCCCAACAGGTATACACGTGGCCTGTTAGGAACCGGGCTACACAGCAGGAAGTGAGTGGTGACTGAGTGAGCAAAGCTTCATCTGCCACTCCCCATCGCTCCCCATCATTCACATTACCTCCTGAACTGTACCCCTCTACCCACCCCTGTCCGTGGAAAAATTGTATTCAAGAAACTGGTCCCTGGTTCCAAAAATGTGGGGACCGCTGCTGTATAAGACACACTAGTTTTGGACATTTTATTATAAATAAATATACTTCTGTCTGAAAGAGATGTAGTAACAGCAAGACCTCAACATCTGGTGATTTTCCATGCCTATAAAATGTCCTGTCAAGTGAGGGCTAGGGCATATAGCATGGACTTAGCATTCTTCCTGGACCGTGACCTTATATTATAGACCTATAAAAGAAATGAGAAAACACCTGTCCTACCTATGAGTGAGTGGTTCCTTGATGGGCCAACCGGTGCTATATAGCTCATACAGGGGAGGGGGCAACACTTCGGAAAACATAGGAGGAGTTACAGTAAAATTATGTTATGAAATGTGATACTAAATAAAGCATGTATTTGGGATCCTCAGAAATATTCAGTAACAACTCTCTTGTGGGACAAGGGTGGAAACTGCTGACTCATTTGATTGAATAAATTGATACATTTGTTCTAAAAAGGAATCATGTTAATTTATAGTTAGTAATATTTGATATATTCTAATCATGCAGATTTTAATGATTTTCTAATGATAGATTCTAATGATGATTCTAATAGTATTTTCTAATCGTATTACCCAGGGTGTGAGATGTCCTGTGGAAGCATCCTTGATTGCTCTTCCTATCTCTGGTAACTAACTTGGGTCATTAATAGGTCTTCAATAGAATGGTCACCACAAGATGCAGCTCTGAAACAGGCTCAGGCAACTCAGACCCAGCTCTGGGGCATCCTAAGCTACGTGTTTCCACAGGCATTGTATTAACAATGGGTGCTCTCGGCACTGACCAGAACCCCAGCATGACCTCTGGACCTCTCAGGGATGGGATGTTGATCCATTCTTAACAAGAGTGTGCCTGGCTCCACTCAGCCTTCTTTGGACTCCACTCAGCCTCCTTGGGTTTCTACTCCCTAACAGTGAAGGATAATGTGTCCATTGCTACTTTAAATCACTCTCTCCAGGACCTACATCTCCCTGAATGTTGGATGCTCATCTTCATGGAGTCATGAACTCTCAGGACTGCTGGAGAGCCTACAAGATCATTTATTTCATTAAGGCCTCTCTGAAGGAAGTTTGTGGCTTCACAATAACCTACACTCCACCCAGATGGTAGCAACCAAACTTACTAGATGTAAAAAAGTAAGCAAATAAGTTATTTACTGTTTAGGGTTGAGGGTTGAATTGCATCCCCCCCCCAAAATATATGATGAAGTTCTAACCCCTGGTACCTGTCAATGTGCCCTTATTTGGGAAGAGGGTCTTTGCAGATGCAGTTACTGAACACAAGGTCATAGTGGAGTAGTGTGGGTACCAATCCAAAGACTGGTGCCCTTATAAGAAGAGAAAACAGACACACAGCAGAGAAGGCCCTGTGAAGACAGAGACAGAGATTGGAGAGATGCAGCCACAAGCCAAGGAATGCCAATTATTGACAGCAACCATCAAAGCCAGAAAAGAAGGATCCTCCACTAGAGCCTTCAGAGAGAACAGAGCCTACTCACACCTTGATTTCAGACTTCTAGTCTCCAGAAGTATGAGAGAACATGTAGCAACTGCTGTCTTGTTTGTAGCCCATCCTTCGGTGCACAAATGCCTTACCACACGTGAACCTGTAATTTGCTCATGAGCCTCCTCTACCTGGAAACTCCAAACACTTTTTTCTGGAGAATGCCTACTGCAGAATTCAAGCTTATGACATTTAATACCTGAATGAGTTATATATTTCCTAATAATAGCCTTGTTCTGTTTATTAAACCAACAGTAGATAGCATTAGCAAATATAAATCAAGTCATAGTAGAAAACATATGTTAAGACTTTATGAATGAAATAATTGACAGCAGAAGTCTCTTTCAATCTTTGTAAAGAGAGATACTGAAGAATTACTAAATGGTCACAGAAAGGTAATGGCTGATGAAAAATTAGAGGCAGTAACACAGGACTGCATAATAAAAATACATTGGCAATTTAAAGTAATGTTGGTATAACTTAACTATCAGAAATGTTGTATTTATGAACTGAGTCTCAAAGTATACCTTGTATATGAGTGACTTGTACTAATCTTGAGATGCTTGTGTTGGAGGACCATTACAATGAGCAGGCTTTTATAATGACCCTTCCTTTGTGCTCCAGCATACATTTACTAAGGTTTAATTTAAACAAACCTTGCATTCAGACACACATCTCTTTGTTATCTAACGTTCAAGATCCATGAGGCCTGGAATTATTTTGTTTTTCTCATTTTCTTTACATAATTGTTCTACAATGCTCTGTGAGTGTCTGCTTTATAACAAAGTGAATCAGCTATATGTATACATATATCCCCATATTACCTCCCTCTTATGTCTCCCTAACACCCTCCTTATCCCAGTCCTCTAGGTGGACACAAAGCACCGAGCTGATCTCCCTGTGCTATGTGGTTGCTTCCTACTAATTATCTATTTTACATTTGGTTGTGTATATATGTCCATGCCATTCTCTCACTTCGTTCCAGCTTACCCTTCCCCCTCCCCATGTCCTCAAGTCCATTCTCTACATCTGCATCTTTATTCCTGTCCTACCCCTAGGTTCTTCAGAAAAACTTTTTTTCTTTTCTTTAGATTCTATATATATGTGTTAGCATACAGTATTTGTTTTTCTCTTTCTGACTTACTTCACTCTGTATGACAGACTCTAAGTCCATCCACCTCACTACAAATAATTCAATTTCATTTCTTTTTATGGCAGAATAATAGTCCATTATATATATGTGCCACATCTTCTTTATCCATTCATCTCTCAATGGACACTTAGGTTGCTTCCATGTGCTGGCTATTCTAAATAGAGATGAAATAAACATTGTGGTACATGACTCTTTTTGAACTATGGTTTTCTCAGGGTATATGCCCAGTAGAGGGATTGCTGGGTCATATGGTAGTTCTCTTTGTAGTTTTTTAAGGAACCTCCATACTGTTCTCCATAGTGGCTGTACCAATTCACATTCCCACCAGCAGTGCAAGAGTGTTCCCTTTTCTCCACATGCTCTCCAGCATTTATTGTTTGTAGATTTTTTAGTGATGGCCATTCTGAGCAGTGTGAGGTGATACCTCATTTTAGTTTTGATTTGCACTTCTCTCATAATTAGTGATGTTGAGCATCCTTTCATGCGTTTGTGGGCAATCTGTATATCTTCCTTGGAAAAATGTCGATTTAGGTCTTCTGTCCATTTTTGTATTTTTTTTTAATATATTGAGCTGCGTGAGCTACTTATATATTTTGGAGATTAATCCTTTGTCAATTGCTTTGTGTGCAAATATTTTAGCCCATTCTGAGGGTTGTCTTTGCATCTTTTTTTGGTTTCCTTTGCTGTGCAAAACCTTTTAAGTTTCATTAGGTCCTATTTGTTTATTTTTGTTTTTATTTCCATTTTTCTAGGAGGTGAGTCAAGAAGGATCTTGCTGTAATTTATGTCATAGAGTGTTTTCCCTATGTTTTCCTCTAAGAGTTTTATAGTGTCTGACATTACATTTAGGTCTTTAATCCATTATGAGTTTATTTTTGTGTATGGTGTTAGGGAGTGTTCGAATTTCATTCTTTTACATGTAGCTGTCAAGTTTCCCAGCACCACTTATTGAAGAGGATGGCTTTTCTCAATTGTATATTCTTGCCTCCTTTATCAAAAATAAGGGGACCATATGTGCGTTGGTTTATCTCTGGGCTTTCTATCCTGTTCCATTGATCTATATTTCTGTTTTTGTGCCAGTATCATACACTCTTGATTTCTGTAGCTTTGTAGTATAGCCTGAAGTCAGGGAGCCTGATTCATCCAGCTCTGTTTTTCTTTCTCAAGATTGCTTTGGTCATTCAACGTCTTTTGTGTTTCCATACAAATTGTGATTTTTTTTGTTCTAGTTCTGGGAAAAATGTCAATGGTAGTTTTAAGCATTGCATTGAATCTGGAGATTACTTTGTGTAGTATAGTCATTTTGACAGTGTTGATTCTTCCAATCCAAGAACATGGTATATCTGTCCATCAGATTGTATCATCTTTTATTTCTTTCATCTGTGTCTTCTAGTTTTCTTCATACAGGTATTTTGTCTCCTTAGGTAGGTTTATCCCTAGGTATTTTATTCTTTTTGTCACAATGGTAAATAAGAGTGTTTCCTTAATTTCTCTTTCAGATTTTTCATCATTAATGTATAGGTATGCAATAGACTTCTGTGCATTAATTTTGTATCCTTCTACTTTATCAAATTCATTGATTAGCTCTATTAGTTTTCTGGTAACGTCTTTGGGATTCCCTATGTATTGCATCAAGTCATCTGCAAAAATTGACAGTTCTACTTCTTTTCTGATTTGGATTCCTTGTATTTCTTTTTTATCTCTGATTGCTGTGGTTAAAACTTCCAAAACTATTTTAATTAATAGTGGTGATAGTGGTGAACCTTGTATTGTTCCTGCTCTTAGTGGAAATGATTTCATTTTTCACCGTTTAGAATGATGTTGGCTGTGGGTTTTTCATATATGGTCTTTATTATGTTGAGGTAACTTCCCTCTATGTCTACTTTCTGGAAGGTTTTACTATAAATGGATATTGAATTATTTTGAAAGTTTTTCTGCATGTCTGCAGATGATCATATGCTTTTTCTACTTCAATTTGTTAATATGGTGTATCACATTGATTGATTTGGGTATGTTGAAAAATCTTTACATTCCTATGATAAACCTCACTTTATCATGGTGTATGATCCTTTTAAAGTGCTGTTGGATTCTGCTTGCTAGTATTTTGTTGAGGATTTTTGCATCTATTTTCATCAGTGATATTGTCCTATAGCTTTCTTTCTTTGTGTCATCTTTGTCTGATTTTGAATCAGGGTGATTGTGACCTCGTAGAATGAGTTTCGGAGTGTTCCTTTCTCTGCTATATTTTGCAAGATTTTAAGAACAATAGCTGTTAGCTCTTCTCTAAATGTTTGATAGAATTCTCCTATGAAGCCATCTGGTCCTGGGTTTTTGTTTGTTGGAGTATATTTAGTCACTGTTTCAATTTCAGTGCTTGTGATTGGTTTGTTTATATTTTCTATTTCTTCCTGGTTCAGTCTCATCAGGTTGTGCTTTTCTAAGAATTGGTCCATTTTTTCCAGGTTGTCTAATTGATTGGCATATACTTGCTGGTAGTAATCTCTTATGATCCCTTGTATTTTTGCAATGTCATTTGTTAATTCTCCTTTTTTGTTTCAAATTCTATTGATTCGAAACTTCTTTTATTTCTTGATGAGTCTGGTTAATAGTTTATCAATTTTGTTTATCTTCTCAAAGAACAAGCTTTTTTTAAATTGATATTTGCTATCATTTCCTTCATTTTTTCTCATTTATTTCTGATCTGATCTTTATGATTTCTTTCCTTCTGCTAACTTTTTTTCTTTTTTCTCTAATTGCTTTAGGTGTAAGGTTACATTGTTTATTTGAGATATTTCTTGTTTCTTGAGGTAGGATTGTATTTCTATAAACCTCCCTCTTAGAACTGCTTTTTGCTGCATCCCATAGGTTTTGGGTCCTCGTGTTTTCATTTTCATTTGTTTCTAGGTTTTTGATTTCCTCTTTGATTTCTTCAGTGATCTGTTGGTTATTTAGTAGTGTATTGTTTAGCCTCCATGTGTTTGTATTTTTTGTAGTTTTTTTTTTCTGTAATTCATATCTAGTCTTATAGCACTGTTGTCAGAAAAGCTACTTGATATGATTTCAATTTTCTTATATTTACCAAGGCTTGATTTGTGACCCAAGATATGATCTATCCTGGAGAATGTTCCATGAGCACTTGAGAAGAAAATGTATTCTGTTGTTTAGGATGGAATATTGTATAAATATTAAATCCATCTTGTTCAATGTATCATTTAAAGCTTGTATTTTCTTATTTATTTTCATTTTGGATGATATATGAAAGTGGGATGTTAAAGTGTCCTACTATTGTGTTACTGGTGGTTTCCTCTTTTATGGCTGTTGGCATTTGTCTTATATATTGAGGTGCGTCTATGTTAGGTGCATAAATATTTACAATTGTTATGTCTTCTCCTCGGATTGATTCCTTGACCATTATGTAGTGTCCTTCTTTCTCTCTTGTAATAGTCATTATTTTAATGTCTATTTTGTCTGATATGAGAACTGCTTCTCCAGCTTTTTTCTGATTTCCATTTGCATGGAATATCTTTTTGCATCCCCTCACATTCAGTCTGTTTGTGTCCCTTGGTCTGAAGTGGGTGTCTTGTGGACAGTATATATATGTGTCTTGTTTTTGTATCCATTCAGCCAGTCTATGTCTTTTGGCTGGAGCATTTAATCAATTTACATTTAAGGTAGTTATCAATATGTATGTTACTATAACCATTTTCTTAATTGCTTTGGGTTTGTTTTTGAAGGTCTTTCCCTTCTCTTTTGTTTCCTGCCTAGAGATGTTCCTTTAGCATTTTCTGTAAAGCTAGTTTGGTGGTGCTGTATTCTCTTAGCTCTTTCTTGTCTGTAAAGATTTTAATTTCTCCACTGAATCTGATTGAGATCCTTCCTGGTAATCTTGGTTGTAGGTTTTTCTGTTTCATCACTTTAAATAGGTCCTGCCACTCCCTTCTGGCTTGCAGAGTTCCTGCTTAAAGATCAGCTGTTAAGCTTATTGCAATTTCCTTGTATGATATTTGTTGCTTTTCCCTTGCATCTTTTAATATATTTTCTTTGTTTTTAATTTTTGGTAGTTTGATTAATATATGCCTTGATGTGTTTCTCTTTGGATTTATCCTGTATTGGACTCTCTGCACTTCCTGTACTTGATTGACTATTTCCTTTCCCATATTAGGGAAGTTTTTAAATCTCTTCAAATATTTAATTAGTCCCTTTCTTTTTCTCTTCTTCTTCTGGGATCCCTAAAATTCTAATGCTGGTGAGTTTAATATGGTCCCAGAGGTCTCTGACACTGTCCTCAATTCTTTTTATTCTTTTTTCTTTATTCTTCTCTGTGGTAGTTATTTCCAATATTTTATCTTCCAGGTCACTTATCTGTTCTCCTGCCTCAGTTATTCTGCTATTGATTCCTTTTAAAGGATTTTAAATTTCATTTATTGTGTTGTTCATCATAGCTTGTTTACTCTTTAGTTATTCTAAGCCCTTGTTAAACGTTTCTTGTAATATCTCCATTCTATTTCCAGGATTTTAGATCATCTTTACTATCATTACTCTGAATTTTTCTTCAGGTAGACTGCCTATTTCCTCTTCATTTATTTGGTCTAGTGGGTTTTTATGTTGCTCATTCAGCTGCTATGTATTTTTCTGTCTTCTATTTTTGCTTAACTTACTGTGTTTGGGCTCTCCTTTTCACAGGTGCAGGTTTGTAGTTCCCGTTGTCTTTGGTGTCTCCCACAGTTGGTAAAGTTTGTTCAGTGGATTATGTAGACTTCCTGGTGGAGGGAACTTGTGCTTGTGTTTTGGTAAATGAGGTTGGATGATGTCTTTCTGGTGGGCAGGACCACACCCGGTGGAGTGTCTTGGGGTGTCTGTGAATTTAGTATGATTTTAGGCAGCCTCTCTGCTAATGGGTGGGGTTGTGTTCCTGTCTTGCTAGTTGTTTGGCATAGGGTGTCCAGCACTGGGGTTTGCTGATCATTGAATGGAGCTGGGTCTTAGCATTGAGACAGAGATCTCTGGGAGAGCATTCGGTGATTGATATTACATGGGCCGTGACATCTTTGGTGGGCCAGTTGTCCTGAACTAGGCTCTCCCACCTCAGAGGCTCAGGCCTGACACCCGGCCAGAGCACTAAGACCCTGTCATACACGTGGCTCAGAAGAAAAAGGAAAAAAAAAAGAATGAAAGAAATAAAAAATAATAAAATAAATGAAGTTATTAAAATAATAAAAAAATATTACAATATAAAAACAGAAAAGTAATTTAAAAAAGAAAGAAGAGAGCAACCAAGACAGTAAACAAATCCACCAATGATAACAAGTGCTAAAAACTACACACACACACAAAATGGACAAACAGAACCCTATGGCAAATGGTAAAAGCAAACCTATGCAGACAGAATCACACAAAGAAGCATAAATATACACACTCACCAAAAGAAAAAAAGGAAAAAATATTATATATATATATATATATATATATATATATATATATATGAAAAAAATAAAGGAAGAGATCAACAAATGAATAAACAAATATACCAGTGACAATAAGCTCTAAATACTAAACTGAGATAAACATAAAACCAGAAACAAATTAGATACAGAAAGCAAACTCCAAGTCTACAGTTGCTCCCAAAGTCCACTGCCTCAATTTTGGGATGGTTCGTTGTCTAATCAGGTAGTTCAGAGATGCAGGACACATCAAGTTGATTGTGGAGATTTAATCTGCTCCTCTTGAGGCTGCTGGGGAAATTTCCCTTTCTCTTCTTTGTTCTCCCAGCTCCTGAGTTTAAGATTTGGATATGGCCTTGCCTCTGCATGTAGGTTGCCCTCTGGCATCTGTTCTTCACCCAGAAAGGAGAGGATTAAAGGAGTGGCCGATTAGGGGGCTCTGGATCACTCAGGCTGGGGGGAGGGAGGAGTATGGAATGTGGGGCGAGCCTGCGGCAGCAGAGGCCAGTGTGACATCACACTAGCCTAAGGCACCCTGGGTGTTCTCTGGGGAAGTTGTCCTTAGATCACAGGACCCTGGCAGTGGCAGGCTGCACAGGATCCCGGGAGGGGAGGTGTGTGTGGATAGTGACCTGTGCTTGCACACAGGCTTCTTGGTAGCAGTGTTAGCATTTCATACCCATCTCTGCTATCCACGCTGATAGCTGTGGCTTGTGCATGTCTTTGGAGCTCGTTTAGGTGGTGCCCTGAATCCCCTCTCCTCGTGCACGCCAAAACAATGGTCTGTTGCCTCTTAGACAGGTCCAGACATTTTCCTGGACCCCCTCCTGGCTAGCTGTGGTGCACTAACCCCCTTCAGACTGTGTTCACACAGCCAAACCCAGTCTTCTCCCTGGGATCTGACCTCTGAAGCTCAAGCCTTACTTCCCAGCCCCCACCTGCCCCGGTGTGTGTGCAGACAAGCCTCTCAGGCTGGTGAGTGCTGGGTCTGCACTGAACCTCTTTGAAGGAATCTCTCTGCTTTGCCCTCTGCACCCTTATTGCTGTGTTCCCCTCCGTAGCTCTGAAGCTTCCCCCCCACCAACCCCATCTCCGCCAGTGAAGGGGCTTCCTAGTGTGTGGAAACTTTTCCTCCTTCACAGCTCCCTCTCAGATGTGCATGTCCAATCCCTATTCTTTTGTCTCTTTTTTCCTTTTTGCTTTTGCCCTACCCAGATACGTGGAGAGTTTCTTGCCTTTTGGGAGGTCTGAGGTCTTCTGCCAGCATTCAGTAGGAGTTCTATAGGAGTGGTTCCACATATAGAAGTATTTTTTGATGTATTTGTGGGGAGGAAGATGACCTCCATGTCTTACTCTTATGCCATCTTGAAGGTCCCCTCCCTGTTTTTCTTTTTATCTGCTTGAACACTTATCTCCACCCAACTACCAATTCTATATCATGTGCATTCACTGTGTAAATGCTGAAAGAATTAATTCTTACTTTTTACTTTCTTGAATAGCTAATATTCTCTAAATTTATAATAGTTAAATAGATAAGAAGCCCAGATTCATATATCATGTATATCTTAATAGAGAAATGATCCAGATTTATACATTCATTAAGACCCATTTATTTAAAAACAATTCACTTTCTCTGCTTCAGAGATTTTAGTAGATATGATACATGCCTTTCCCCATGTTGTTTTAAGTAGGTAACATGTAATTGCTTCATATTTGACATTTGATTGTTTACATGTTTGATATAATAAATTTAAGAGAACTCAGTACTCTTAAAATTTGCTGTGGCCAAATATGTTTAACAAATATATATTTTGTGGATGATGCATATTGATTTTCCACGTTATTATGGACAGAAATATACTCTGTAAAGTCTACTGAATAATTTAATCTCTAAGATATTCAGAAGAATATCATTTTTTGGAAATTTAAATATGACAAAATTTCTCATAAATAGTGATATTTTTTAGCATACAAGAAGAGTTTTATGGTATAGGAATAAGATATAGGAATTCATCTGTTTCTATTCAATTCAATTTTAGGCTTCATCCTAAATTCACTGCCCTAAATCACCCTAGTTATGCATTTATGCCATGAAATTGCTGAAGTCATTTGACTGGTAATACTCAATGAATGCCTAGAGGTTTAGTTAACTTTTTTCAAGGTTATTTAAAAAGTCATTTCAGAACACTCTCAAACAAGAGTGAATGTTTGTCCCTAGAACTTAATATCTGGGATATTTTTTTTTTAAAGCCATGTATATATGCTGCTTGCATAGAATCACAAGAATTAAATAAAGTAATAATGTTCACCAAAGCCTATTATGCTCAACTGGTGGGCAACTCAGAGACTAAATATGAAACAAAAATATATTTGTAATTTAAAATTATTAACATGAAAATACCTGAAATTTCTTAGATTAAAAAAAAAAGCAGATTTGAGAAACAGGAGGATCAGCACTGCCTTATGACTGAATTCACAACCTTGGGGCTGGGTGGCTGTGGTCGAAGCATGGATCCCCTAAGAATGGGGATAATAACACCTACTCACAGATTCCTTGTTAGGATAAAATGAGTCAGCATATGTAAATTACTTAAAATAGTACATGGTCTGCTCTCAGGTCCAAGTGGTTTTCGTTATTATATTACCCAAATCCTGTGTCAGGGTTTGCCTTATACAGACTCATTAGTGAATCAAAGCTCCCTAAACATACAAGCCCCAGAAATACTTCTATGACATTGTCGTCTTTATTCTGTATTAATTTACTCTGAGTAGGAATTTACAGAAGATACCGCTTCACATTTATTTTCCAAAGTAAAATTAGTTTTTAAAATCTCATGACAAAACAAGCCCACTTGGGATACTAAATTTTATGTTAAAGAAGATGGCTGAGGGATGTGACAATAGGAGCCTCTTTTAGTCTCAGCCAGAATTGTTCTGTTTTTCAAACTTACCCTCACTAATTATTTTTACTTAAGATTGCTTAATTTATTGAATCATTGTGTCCCATATCTTAATCTGGAATCCAAATTTAAATTGCTTGTCCCAGGAAAAATATTCTTGAAAACTTTAATCCTGTCAGTGGTACTAGGATATGGGAGTGGGAAAACGACAAGGCAAGGACCTAGTTGAACTATTAGAATGTGTTCCCTGATAAATACTACTGTTCTGCTTACAGAGCAAAGATTTTCTATTAATTTTAAGTGAATCCTATTTCCCACATTGTGCAACATATCACAGCACTGGGATGTAAGAGGTTGTTGGGTCCAAGCTCACCTGCTCCTCATCAGACTGAGAGCCAGCATCTTGAAGTTTGTATCCTGGGATCAAAATAAGCAGTACTAAAAATGTAAATTTGCAGGCAAGCAACTTCCTTTTCTATTTACTCTAAATATACCATTGAAGGTCCTATTAACTGTTGAGGACATAAAATAAGCTTGATTATTAATGGTGTTGTGGTCATTGTTGATATAAGGCAGTTGGTTATTTCCAGGTAAATGTCAACTGCTTTTGTGTTAAAGATCTATGTTTTGGGAGTTTTCTCATTTTGGGATGTTTCTCTCCCTTTAATGTGGCATCTGGGTTTCAAGGTGGCTTATGTAATATCATGACTTGGAGAAAACTGTTTTATTTGTATGTTTCTATTAAGTTTCTCATAATGCTTGGTCTGTTTGCCCTCTTCTGCCATTTTAGCATCTTCTGCTAAGAGACCAGGATTGATGTAAATTGCAGTTTATTCTCTTCTCTTGTTCATTTTAACTTGACTCTCTTGCTCACTAAAGCTTACATCGCAGCCCTTCACTTCAGGGATTCTGTTCTTCGTTTAACTTTCACTGTTGCTAAATTTAGCATGCAAATTCCCTTGGCTGTCAAGATCAGAGGTTTAGCCCTTCAGATCTCTGCTAAGGAATCATTTCACCCATGCCCACAGAAAGCCACATAGGATGATCATTAAAGACTACTGTGAACAATTATATGCCAACAAATTGTATAACCTAAAAGAAATGAATTAATTCCTAGAAACACACAATCTACAAGAGACTGAATCAAGAAGAAATAGACATCAGAATAGACCAATGAGTGAGGAGACTGAATCAGTAATCAAAAACTCCCACAAAAAAACCCCAGGACCAGACGTTTTCACTGGTGAATTCTACCAAATATTTAAAGAAGAATTAACACCAATCCCTCTCAAACTCTTTAATGAATTGAAGAGGAGGGAACAATCTCCAATTCATTTTACAAGGCAAGCATTACCCTAATGTCAAAGCCAGAGAAGGACACTAAAGAAAATTAAAATTACAGGTCAATTACCCTGGTCAATTTAATTCTTAGTTGCATATAATATCTAAGATTCCCTTCCATTTGGGATGAACTGAGACCAACCAAAGTATAGCAGGAATATCAGTTAAAATTATTTTAAAAATAAGTATTATCTTTCTATAATTTAATAACATTATTGAGATATAATTCATATACCATGAAATTTACCTGCTTCATGTGAACAAATCAGCAGATTTTAGCATATTTACAGATATGAGCAACATCACTGAAAACTAATATAAGAACACTTCGTTGCCCCTAAAAGAGACCCTGTACCCATTAGCAGTCTCTCCTCATCTTCCCCCCTGCCCCCAAGCCTAGGCAGCCACCAACCTGCTCTTCTCCTCTAGAGATTTGCTTATTCTGGACATTTAATATAAATGGAATTATACAATATATGATCTTTTGTAACTGGCTTCTTTCACTCAGCATAATTACTTATGATGTAGGATTTATACCTGTAATTTTGCTATTTTTCTATGTGTTTGATCTTTTTTTTGTTCCACTATCCTCAATCATTGTCTTCTCTTTGTATAAAATAGATATTTTCTAGTATACAATTTCGATTCCTGTGTTCACCCTTTTAACCACAGACTATATTGTGTGGATGGAGGAACTTTTTGTAAAATAGATGGAACAAAAAATATATATAACAGGACAAATGTAATGAAAGTGGTGGTGAGACTGGCTTAAGGGAGATGATGTTCAATTATATTTCTTTAGAAACACAAGTGATGAAGAAGGGGAAGGGGTATGAATATTTCATCCATGCTTCTATGGGGTATCTAGCTTCATAAAAATGTATTATAAAGGATTAAAAATATTCCCATTAGACTGACATTATTATCAATGGATTTGTCTTAATCTAAAATTTACATTGTTTTAAAATAAAATCTTAAAAAATCAAGACTTTCTTGCTTTGTCTCATATTGTCATACATCTCTGCCATTTATTCTGTTCCTCAATCTGTATGCATTGAGAAAATCTAATAAGATTTCTTTTTTTTTATTTCCAGAATTCAAAATGATACACAAAAAGATAATTTTTTTACCTATGATTCTTTTAAAAAATAAAACTTAAGCTAAGATGGCAAAACGAAAAAAAAATACAATTTTTAAAAACAAAAAAGAATCAGAACTAATAAATAACAAACATATGTATGCAGGGTTAAACAAATTTTTTTTTGTCAGGATGTGAGTAACAAAAGAAGCCTTGAATAGAAAATATCAGGTAGAATTTATTAAAGAAGAATTTAGAGAACTTACATCCTCTATGGTGCAGTTTCAGTGAAGGATCAGAATGTGGTCTTTAAAAAAGCTTATAAAAAAAGCGCCTTATGCCTCATTGACATCAAAGCACATTGTTGTTGGTTGACTTGTGTTCCCTAAATTCATGTATTAACATCCTAACTCCCTAGTAACTTAGGATGTGACCTGATTTGGAAATAGAATTAATTCCTAAAGAATTAGTTAAGATACTCTGAGGTTTTACTGGAGTATGGAAAGCCCTAATCCAATATTAATGGTGTGCTTATAAAAAGAGGAAATTTGGACATATGCTCATAGAGAGATGGACATGTAAAGATGAAGGCAGACATCAGGTGATGCTTCTGTGAGACTTCAAGAACCAAAGATGGACAGCAGACCACCAGAAGCTGGGGGAGGCCTGGGACAGACTCCCCCTCACAGCCTCAGAAGGAACCAACTCTGCTGACACCATGATCTTGGACTTCTTGCCTACAGAAATGTGAGAACAATAAATTTCTGTTGTTTAAGCCACCAAGTTTCCCATACTTTGTTATGGTATCCCTAGCAAATTAATGCACCCTGTATTATACATTTGTGGTAACATTGTAGATTTTTTCAAATATGAGACAGTAGACATAAGTGGTCTCTTATTTTTAATTTTAAGTAAAAGTATCTTTTATTGAGACCCTCACAGCAAAAGACCACCAGAAACTCAACTGTAGTTGAACAGAATTGAGTTTCTTGGCTCCACACAGTGGGAAAAGAGCATGCCATGGACCATTTGGGAGCATTTTAGTGCTAGGGTTTATTACAGCATTTGGGCTTGTGTTTAGTAAATTTGGAGATGGTTCCAGGAAGTTTGGTTTTTACTCTACATTGAGTGTTGTTAGAAGGTGGAGTATTTTTAAAATACTTAACTTGAAGATAGGAAGAACAGATCAGGCTAAAGCTGTAATTGGTTAGAGAAGCAACAGAAGGACTTCCCTGGTTGTGCAGTGGTTAAGAATCCGCCTGCCAATGCAGGGGACACAGGTTCAAGCCCTGGTCCAGGAAGATCCCACATGCTGTGGAGCAACTAAGCCCATGAGCCACAACTACTGAAGCCCATGCACCTAGAACCCATGCTCTGCAACAAGAGAAGCCACTGTAATGAGAAGCCTGTGCACCACAACCAAGAGTAGTCCCCACTCGCAACACTAGAGAAAGCCCACACACAGCAATGAAGACCCAATGCAGCCAAAAATAAAAAATATAAATAAATAAATAAATAAATATTTAAAAAGTATTTTTTAAAAAAGAAGAAGCAGCAGAAAAAGCAGGAAGGAGGAGTGTTGAGACATTTTGTGGTTGGGCAAAATTCTTGCTTTGTGATTGGACAGACATGGGCATGGATGGATCTTATTTTTATCTCATAGACACAGAGAAACCTTGTCTGATAATGGTGTTCCATGAAATGATTTACCTTCAGCAGGAGAATAGCACAGCCAGATTTTAGAGCCAGTTCAGCTCAGCCAGCCCCAGGAAGGGGCCACTTTGTTCTCTCTCACTTTAAATACTTTATTCATTCTTACTTGAAGGTATGTTGTTTCTAAAGAATAATAAAAATTCTCTGAAGAGAGTAAATTATAAAGTTAAGCAGAAAATAATTGAATTGATATGCTTGAATTCAGCCTGAAGTGGCAACCTGTTTTGTTAAGTAAAAAATAAAATAAAATTAAAAAACTCGGGCAACAAAAGCAAAAATAAACAAGTGGACTACCTCAAACTAAAAAGCTTCTGCACAGCAAAGAAGACATGCAACATATGAAAAAGCAAGCTACAGATTTGGATAAATATTTTTGTAAGCCATGCATCTGAAAAATTAGCATCCAGACTTTATAAGGAAGTCATATATTCATTAGCAAGAAAAAACAAACTATCCAATTAAAAATGGGAAAAGGAAGAGATGTTTTTCCAAAGAGGACATACAAGTGGCCAATAGGTATACATAAAAAGGTGTTTAATGTTACTAATCATCAGGGAAATGCAAATTAAAACTATGAGATATCACCCCACACCTGTTAAGGTGGTTGTTATCAAAAATAATAAAAAATAACCTGTTGGCAAGGACATTGAGAAAATGGAACTTACCCTCATACACTGTTGGTCATAATATAAATTGGCATATTTCCATTATGGAAAACAGTATGAATACCAAATGATCCAACAATCCTCTTCTGGGTACATAAGCAAGGGAAATGAAATCAGTACCTCAAAGAGATATCTGTACTCCCAGGTTCATTGCAGCATTATTCACAATAGCCAAGATATGGAAATAATCAAAGTGTCTGTGGAAAGATGGATGAATAAAGAAATTGTGGTTTGTATATGAATAATATTCAGCCTTAAAAAAAAAGAAGGTAATCCAGCCATTTGCTACAACATGGGTGAACCTTTCACATTATGCTAAGTGAAATAAGCCAGACACAGAAAGGAAAATACTACATGATCATTCTTATATATGGAATCTGTGAAGTAAGGTACAAAAAGTAGAGAATAGAACAGTAGTTACTAGGGGCCCTAAGGTGGGGTAAATGGGGCGATGTTGGTCAAAGGTCACTAAGCTGCAGTTCTGTAGGATGAATGAGTCCAGAGATCTATTAAACAGCATGATGATTGTAGTTAGTAATACTCTAGATTTCTGGAGTTCTCATCACACACACACAAAATGATAACCTTGTGAGAAGATATGTTAATTAGATGATCACAGTAATCATTTCACTGTGAATATGTACACCAAATCATGTTGCACACCCTGAATTACACAATTTTATTATTGTTTTTTAAAATTTATAAATTCTCATATACAATCATGATTTGTAAAATGCATCTTTATCACTTACTACGAGTAGATGAGGATTATGAGAGAAATCGTATCTCCCATAAAAATCATGGCTCAGTCTTTCTTGAACTGCATGAAATTTCTGGCTAATAGGTAACAGTAGCTTTCTTTGGGCATTTACAATGCACAACAAATACATTACCACCTAATATCCATCAAAGCCATATAGTATGATCTAGCTTTTCTGTTTATTAAAAAGCACTTTGGAATTTGGATAGTAGATTCATAATGGGTTTTAAGAGGATGTAAAGAGTAATTCTTTAATATTTTGAGGTACACTTCATTAGGAACTACTGTTTACTCAATCCATATATCACTTGCTCTCATTGCAGAGACAAAATTTATAATATCCAGTCTGATTCTTTCAAGTTTTTCTTGCAGATCACAGAAGTTGGATGACTTTATTTCTATGTCATTTATCTTTATAGTGGATGACATTGTGCCTTTATTACTGTCACACCTCCTATATGACTCCTATATGACAGAAAAATAACCCCTAACCTATTATTTACTAACTTATAACATGCCACATTTCTATAAATATCTGAATTCTACCATCACTATAAAATTTTAAACATCATTTTTCTTTGTTTACATAAATCATCATAAATTAAAATGCAAACTACTAGACTAATATGGACTCAGGTTTAGCATCTTCACATTTTTATAAACATATATATTCACTTAGACCTTTTAAAAATAGTATTTTTCTTTAAGAAGTTTAACAACATCATAAAGAACTTGATACTGAAAATGCACATACTCAAAAGTAACATACTAATTTGATTGATGCAAATTTCAGCCAGAGGAAAAATAGTTCAGTTAAATGCACATTACTACTAATAATACAATTTTGTGGAAAGCTCAGCATTTACGGTATTGCAAATTGAAGGCATAGTTGTAAAAAGCAACTAGTGAAAATAGGTTTTTAACTTTTCCTACCAACGATGTATGCACATAAAATGTATATTATCTTGGTTTCTCAATTGTAAATTGTGTCAACAGCATATAGTTTTCAGGAAATAAAACCTCAGGGGAAAAATAAACATTATATATATATATATTTAAATACAACTTGGAAGTACAATGTGATTCTCAGTATGAAAAGGCCAAGGATACTTCATTACCACTATTTAAGGTCATTTTTAAGGTTTTAAAAGCTTTTCAATGTATACAGATCCAAGTCCTGTGGATCATAAAGCATTTTATGATCTTCTCTCAAATTACAGAGTTATCATTTCAAATTAGTGAAGTTCATTTAACACATCCTCATTTTTCTCACATATTCACTAACATTATCACATAATGACATTAACATCTTTGAGGCTGGGATGCATTTTTACAATAATGATATATTTATCACTTTGTCAGAACTTAACTAGAAATTTTTACCCCCTTGTATTAGTTTCCTTTGAGTGCTGTAACTAGTCATCACAAACCTACAACAGTACAAAGTTTCTGTTTTATAGTTCTGGAGGCCTGGAGTCTACAATAAGACGTTGGCAAGGCTGGGCTCCTCTGAAGACTTTCTTACCTTTTCAGGTTCTAGAGATTCCTTGAATCCCTTGGCTGAGATGCCTTCCTTATATCAGCCCAACCTCTTGTTTTAATCATCCTATCTTTTTCTTTCTTTCAATTTCTTGCCTCTCTTTTGCAGGACCCTTGTGATTACTTCTGGAGCCTACCTGATAAACCAATATAATCTCATCATATCAAGATCCTTATTTTAACCACACCTGCAAATCATTGCTTACCATATAAGGCAACATTCACAGGCTCCAGGAATTAAGGCCCGGATACTTTTGAGGGGAAGTCATTTTTCAGTTTACTACACTACCCTTAATGGCACGTACAATAAAGTCTCTTAGTCAATGGTCTCTTATGATCAATGAAATACACTAAAACTCATCTCCTTCCTTGCTTTGTTTTCCCTTGAGAACTATTTGATTTCAATTCCCTGGACTTCTCATCTCTGGTCTTCATCTCTTTCTATAATGCCCTCCCTACCCCTCTATCCCACATACCTAGCCTTGATAATGTATGTCACTATTTTAGGACTCACTTTATTTTTTTAAAAAATTTTATTGGAGTATAGTTGATTTACAATGTTGAGTTAGTTCCAGGTGTACAGCAAAGTGAATCAGTTATACATATACATATATCTACCCTTTTATAGATTCTTTTCTCATATAGGCCATTACAGAGTATTGAGTAGAGTTCATTGTGCTGTACAGTAGGTCCTTATTAGTTATATATATATATATATATATATATATATATATATATATATATATATATATATATATATATATATATATATATAGTAGTGTGTATATGTCGATCCCCATCTTCCAATTTATCCCTCCCCCCACTTCTCACCCTTGGTAACCATAAGTTTGTTTTCTACATCTGTGACTCTATTTCCGTTTTGTAAATAAGTTCATTTGTAGCCTTATTTTTAGCTTCCACATATAAGAGATATCATATGATATTTGTCATTCTCTGTCTGACTTACTTCACTCAGTATGACAACCTCTAGGTCTATCCAATATTACCTCTTCAGGAAGCTTTCCAGTGTCACTTACAATGACTTAGTTACCATTATACGTGATTGGATTAGTTTTCTATTCTATATAACAAGTTATCAAAAACTTAGCAGTTTAAAACCACTCACATTTATCATCTCACAATTTCTGCAGGTCAGAAGTCTGGGTGTGACTTAGCTGAGTTTCTGTTCCTGGTCCTGCAAGGCTGAGATCAAATGTTTACCTGGGTTGTGAGCTGATCTGAGGCCCAGGTTCCTCTCCAAGCTCACTGGTTGTTGGTAGAACTTAGTTTCTTGCAGTTTTGAGGCCAGTTCTCTGGCCTCACTTTCTTACTGGCTGTTTACCTGAAGGTCCTCAGCTCCTGGGAACCACAGGCTCTTCCCTGCCATGTGGTACTGTCCAAAACACAGTCTTCATTCTGCTCCTTCCAGGCAAGCAGGAGAATGAATGCACTTTTTTTCAAGTCTTAAATGAAAGCCTTTTAAAGTCTTACCTGATTTGATGAGACTTACCCAAGATAATCTCTCTCTTGATTAACTCCAAGTTGTCTGATCAGTTGACAGTAATTATATCCACAAATCCCTTCCACAATATAATGTAATATAATCATTGGAGTGATGTTCCATCACACTGGCAAATCTCACCCAACTCAAAGGGAGAGGATTCTACAACCCAGTACGCTGTGGATGAGGATCTTGAGGGTTCTGTTAAGATTCTGCCAGCACAGAATCACAGTCACCATTGTGACTCCTTAGCATGAGAAACTGACCACGTGTACCCATCATGATGCTGCATTGATTTAAACCACTCATTGTTTATAACCCCAATATTTACCACACTGCTTGCCACATGGTAAGGACTCATTTAATATTTGTATAAGAAATTAATATACAAGTCAGTGTGGCATTGATAGTGCAGTGAATTCATGCATATTCTGTAAAAGAGATTCTTGTATGAGTGTTTTCTCACATATGAATATATTAGTCTTCAGTACTTGAATGGATTATATGCATGAAATTATTTATGAAAGAGACAAGCTAAATTAATTTCTTACTAGCAAAACAAAACACCTTTTCTCACAATTAAATATTTAGAAGTAGGTAATTAGAACAAAATGGTGTGCATGAGAGCTTAAGGATAATTCATTTTTTCACGTGTTTCTGGCAGATGTTTGTTCAATGCCATTTCTCTTATTTTACAAAGAAAAATACTTTCATTATTATAAAATAGTATCCAGAAATGTATCATTTGCAATACACTTCAATCTCATCAAAATGGTTTAAAGACAAAGAGCAGGCTTTTTTTCCTATTTTAATTCTCCATACTACCTACCATAGCTCTTGCAAAAAATATCCACTTAATGTATTTTTTTTATTGAAGGAAATTTTTATTTCTATGCTATTTGGAAGTAGTGTTGTATTTTTACTTCTTTTTACCATCCTTGGAAATTTGAAATCCTTCTATTCAACTTGGTCCAGTTTCTATTGCTCTTATTTTTTGGACATTAGCTATCATGTGGGTTTTTTCACTGTATATAGATCATTGTCTTTGGTAGTTTCTAGGGACCTTTGGGACTACCATAGTTTTTCCAATTGCCACTGTACTTTTAAGCTTTGAAAACTTTATCCCGTATCCCAATTCTTTTTATTATACCCTGATCCCTACAGTTGTGAAATTACTGATAAAAGCTGAGCAGTTAAAGGACATAATGATTACTGGACATTCTCTTCTCTGAGATATTCAGCCAGGCATTTTTAGAACCTATATGTGTACCTATATGCTACAATTTGGAGAAAAAATGTTATTATTTAAATACATTTCAAAATGTTAATATCTACATATATTAACTATATCTGGAAAACTGACACCCAAATAATGGTTTTGCTTTATGAACAATTTGATGATGTTTATGCCTCACATTTTGTTTCATCTGGATCTCCTTGGGTCAAGTCGGCTTATTTCTTATCTCCAAATACTTGTATGCATTTCATCTGACAATCACTTTTTCTCTATATATTATCTGAGCAAAACCTAAAATTTAGTTTCAGGACTGATATGTTGGTCTTAAGATTGAAGGCTTATTACAGTGACAGTTTTTCATTGTTTATTTGTTTTGAGAGTAGCAAGAAATCTATCAAGCAAAGCTTATAATGATTGCAACCTCCAGGGTACTAGAAAGAAAACATAAGGAAGCATCAAATCATTAATAATGTACTTTCTTAACTGCAATGTCTTCAGAGAACATTGTTGAACAAGAGGTGAGAAGTATGAAGAAACAAAATAGTATTTTACAAATGCTGTCATTTAACATTGTTGCCTGCTGGTACTTTGTTAGATGAAGCATAGAAATCATAAATAACATTTCTTTCTTAAATTGTAATGTAGAGAAAGAGAGAGGATTGCAATGATAATATGGAAGGTAATTATGAGTCATTGCCTAGAGACTAAATTGGATGCATTTATGCAGAAATATGCCAGAGGGAACTTGTTCATTGGATATGCACTGACACTGATTATTTCCTTTGAGTTTCTCATTGTGAATTTGGACCTTGTGAAACTAGTAATCCTTGTGAGAATGGAGCTGTGTGTAGAGAGAAAATGCATCTGGAAGCATTTCCCCTTGGGTGCCAGTGTCAGTGTGGGAGGGCTTTGCATGTCCTCAGGGTGAAATCACTGTCAGTCCTGCTTTCATGGACCTGGTTATGACCTTGAACTCACTTAGCCACAGAAATTCTTATAAAGCAGTCAACTAAGACTCTGATGGAGGAATGGAATAGTTCAGGATGCAACCATGGCTATCTAGTGAAGGTTATCTGCCGTCAATATCAAAACGAGTGCCAATTATTTACACAAAACACCCCAATTCTGACAAATTAATTTATATTTATGTGAGTCATAATGGTAACAAATGAGAAAATTTAATGAGATGTGACCTCTATGTTCTGGTGTCAGAATTAACCATTTTTCTTTGTTTTTTAATGGTAGAAGTTTTTGAAGTATTTATTTGTAGGTATGGGAAAGCACTATTTACAATGACTTAAAATTATTTTAGCCCATCTATTACACACACACACATACTTTTTCCTACTAAAATATGTATTCCTGAAGGAGTATAAATTTACAAAGGAAAAATAAGGAGTTAGGAAGAAAAGAAGAAAAAATGGAAGGAAAGGGGAAAAAGGAAAAAAGAAATATTGAATGTTGGAACATGGATTTTTCTGTGGAAGAGCATGCCAATAATGGATAATTTTATTAGGACACAGGAAAATCAACGCATAAAATAACCCTGTGAAGTGGATATGGCTAAGAGCCATGAGAGAGGGAAAAACAAATGAAAAAGAAAGAGACAGTGAGCTAGAAGGGGTTGGGAGAAAATTCCCATCTTATTTTGCCTTATTTAACCTCTTTTAAAATATATTTTTACAATTTGTACATAATCCCTCACTAAATGGATAAATGGTTAAAATAATGTAATGTATGAAAAAGCACATTTTGATAGAAAGTTATTTTGTTTTTAATGGTATCATTTAAATGAAAGTGAGATTTTAAACAAAATATCTTCAAATTCATGTCCTTAAGAAGTGTAATAATTTTTTAAATTGGGTGAAGAAGCCCAGGTTTAAAATAACAGGTAGAGGTGGGGCCCTAGCAAGCTAATATCTACATAGATATTAATATAGAATTAATTGTTCTAACACTGTTTCTTTTAAGCAAAACATATATTTTGGGGTTGTGGGCCACCTCTTTGCTACTCCTGATTTAAACCAGCAGTACTCTCTTTTATTTATTTATTTATTTATTTTTTAGATTTTGGTACTTAAAAGATTGTGTTTTAAAATGTGTGAAATTCTCAGATTACCTTGAAATAATTCACTGTTATCTTATTTCTGAGTTCAAACCCAAAGGCTTTTGGGGGTGTTGGGAATGGTTCTCAAATTTCTGGGGCTCACTAGAAATAAGGAAGGCACGGTTGTATGCCTGAGAGAGAGGTCAACAATTTTTTTTAGATCTAGATAGTCCTAGTATCAGGGTCATATAAGGTTATATATGGTCACTTCTTATATGTTCTCAGTGACATAAATATATATATATAATTTTATGTCTCTGTAAATATTTTAATTCTTAATTTCTTATACTATAAGAAAATACAATTTCCAAATATGCTACATATAATGCATTGCTACCTATTAAATTTTTGGAGATCATACATTATATACTATGGAAATGTAAATTTTGGATACCTGATATATTGATGTATTTTATAATAGCATTATCCATAATATATTTTGGACAATATCCAAGGAGATTTAACTACTAGAGAACTAAAACATTTATTAAAAATTATATCATACATGTAAGCTGATATCAGCATAAAACTATGACACTGTATTCTTAACACTTTCTCAAAGCTAAAATAGCATGGGAAGCCAAAATTTTGAATTCACATTAGTAGTAGTATTTTTACATGACTATATATGAGAAACAATTATTAATATGTATATTTCAATTTATAAATCTCAAACATTATGTGGTTATTCATCACATTGGCAGTACATTATTATAATACTCACCTCTGTATTTTAACCACAAAGTTTTATGTTACCAGAAACTTTGACTCAGTACAACTAATGTGTGATGTTTCATGTTTAAGTATAGAATGAATAATACATACAGATTAATAGAAGTATTATCCGATTAAAATTTCAATTCAAAATAGTAGTATGGAATATTTATAAACAAAGACTGATACAAATACAATGACTGTATTTTCTGGTAAAAATAATAACAACAAAACAAGACAATATGCTTAAAAAAGTATTTTCTGATAAAATGGTGATTAATCACATAGCCCATAGTTAACAAATTAGACGTGAGAAAAAAAAATTTGTTTAGTTGTTTTAAACTTCAAACAAATTATGTTTGTTTATTTTCCCTATGGTATCCAATTTAATTATCTAGGTTCTCATTGGTCCCATAGCTCATTTCTTAGATTCCTAACCCAGAATAGTTAACATTCAGAAAGTAAACTCTTTCAGACTCTTTGCTAATTTCAACTTATCTTTTGCTGTAAGTTTTCTTATAAAAGAGTTTATCATTTATCTACATGGAGAACATCTGCATCTATGCTAACATTAACTTGACTCCAGCTGTTTGTTACTTGCCAATTTGCATCAGTATCCAACATGACTTATAATCATGAACATTTAAAAAAATATCATTATGACTCATGGTACTCCACAATGTCTTAATTACATATTGCATTTCGGTTTAATTTGTTAACATACCTAATTCCCTATATACGATATAAAGATGCACCAACAGATACCATTTTATTTCATTAATTTATTTATAGCTATATCTGTATATTTATTAATCATTTATTTTCAATGAGATGCTAAAAACTAGGTTTCTTGATTTAAAAAAAGTAAAGTAAAACAAAAGTAAAGTCTTGTCTAAAGACCTGTCAACTCTGTGTCTTCCTTGACTCTGGCTGGTGGCCATGGGCTGTCTTGTTTTCCTTCAAGGTCACAGTTACATTTCTTGTGCAGAATCCTGGCTGCAGAAACCTAGAAGCCACACAGTGCATTGACAAAGCTGTTTCCACCCAGGACCTACTCGTTTAATGAGAGTAGGATCAGGAACACGCACATGGCACAGAGTCAGTGCGATTGTTTGGTGGATCTCAGGAATAGTGGGGACCCAGGCATCAATCCCACCTGCTGCAACCACGATCAAGCTGCAATAATGTCCTTGAGATGCTTCAGAGACTGTTCTTTTTCCATCATTAATGGTAAAATAGAGGACAGATTCTGATCATTACTTTTAAAAGATTATGGTGAAATGTGAAAGCTCTTTTAAACTAAAGTTTAGTAGTCCTATGTCAACTTTCAGATCACTTTGCACTTTAAAGTACCTTGTCACACAAAGAACTTTATAAACCAGTTAACTTCCTGTTTATTAAACCTAAAACAATCAGGTAAAAGGTAATTGATACAAAAGTGACCCATTGGGGCTTCCCTGGTGGCGCAGTGGTTGAGAGTCTGCCTGCCGATGCAGGGGACACGGGTCTGTGCCCCGGTCCGGGAAGATCCCACATGCCACGGAGTAGCTAGTCCCGTGAGCCATGGTGGCTGAACCTGCGCATCCGGAGCCTGTGTTCCACAATGGGAGAGGCCACAACAGTGAGAGGCCCACGTACGGCAAAAAAAAAAAAAAAAAAAATGACCCATTTACCATAGGCATTGTTTACTGACAAAACAAAAGAGATAGAGAGAGAGAAAAAGGAATATTTTCATTGTTGCTTTGAAATTGTTACCATATATTCATTGTGATTGTTTTCATTTCAAATAATTCAAGTTTTTAAGTTAACAGAACTGAGCAAGATAATTATTTAGAAACTGTTGTAGAAAATTGTGTAATAGAGTACAAAATATGAAAATTCACTTTCTTTGGTTAAAAGTGAAATGTTTTCAGATGAATACAACATTCTTTAGGGTAATTAACATTATACCATGATTAAAGGAATGTTAAGAGTGTTCTTTCTGTTGCTTTCAGTGGTTGATACCTTCTCCTGTTTATGCAGTCTGGACTCTGCTGGTCTGAGGTGTAAACAAGACTTTGATGACTGCATCCTAAATGTCCATGAGAACAATTCTACCTGCAAAGATCTGTGTCTGGTTAGTATCCATGAATATTATTAATACATCTGAATGTGGGCTAGCATAAATTAACCCTTACAGATATAGTTGACATTTGCCTTTGTTGTATGTTGGTATGTGTATATATACATGTGCATAGTTATAAAGATTAGAAAATAGAAACTCAAGCAATATTTTCTTAACCTAGTAGTAAAAGGATATTCTATTTACCATCATATATAGGTGAATGTAAATATTATAAAATGAGTAGTTTACTCTTTTGATTCACAACTCTTGGTGACATTGAATTTGTGTAAAATTTCAGAAATTATTCTAAAAATGTTGTCAATCTTATAGGAACCACTTTCATCTAACTCAAGGTATTGTACACACATATGTTATATATTTCATCATCATTTATAATCTTGCATTCTATTTTGATTTCCATCACTTGCTGTATCCCCATCATTTCCTTCATTCATCTGCGTTGGTGTTGTCCCTTCAGTACATATCCATTTGTCATCGCTTTTGTCACAAGCATGTGTCATTCTGCCTTAAACAGACTGTGACACAGTTGGCAAATCAATTGGATCCCCTCTGGCCCTCTGGCTCCTCATTTTTCAGGAAGCCTGACATAAAAAATGTCTACTCAACATGGATTCATGGACCAGCTTTAGAAAATATATGACAGGCAACACAAGTTAATGCTGTGACACCGGTGCAGGCTCAGAGCTGAGGCTGTAGCATCAGAGCTGGCTTTCACCAAAGGACTACACTAGTTGAAGTTAGGGAAAAACGCTTTGAAAAACCGATCTGTTTTCATCCATATTTCAACTATCAGTGTACTGACATTGTTTTAACAATAAAAAGATAATTTGTGGCAACTTGTTTCTTTGTACAAGGAAGGCAGACACCTAAATGAAGAATTATAACTAAGGTCTGGATAGCCGTGACCAGACGCATCGATGGTGCATGGGTTGTCTAGCCACTGTTAGGCATGTGTGTGGTCCAGTTGTTTTGTTTTTCTTCTTCCAGATTCTTTGTCTAAGTCTGTCAATCCCATCCCACTTTGGGGGGTTCCTGTAGGCCTGAGTGTGTCACCTTACACTGGTCTCTGAGGTAAGAGTGGAATTCTTTCCAGGAAAAGGTTTCCTCACCTGCATATAGGATGTATGTAAAATGTGTATACCTCCTCTAGACCCTCTTACATCTGTATTTTAGACATGTAATTGCAGTTGCTCTTTTCAGGCCCCAAGGAAGGGACAAGGTGCTGTCTAGTGATGAGTGACCTTTAAAGCAGCAGAGCTGAGAGACAGGAGATCATTGTTGATCTCCTGACTGAACCTCCATGTGCCTGCCTGACCCTTGGATCTAATTATGTGAGATCACTTATGATACATTTTTAAGTATAGCTTGAGTCAAATTTCCTTTGATTTACAGGTAAATCATCTAATTTCCATAATGTGATTAAACGTTATTTTTGTCTATGATTTCAGCCATAACTTCAGCAATAATAGAAGTTTATTGTAGTAGAAAGAGCTTCATACCCATAATCATAAGATTCCATTTCTACTCCTGACCTTGAGAGAAATTATCTGTGAGACACTAAGACAGCCTTTTGACAAGTCAGGAACTGCAACTTTAGGAGCTGCATCGTATCCAAGACCAGAACTTCTAAATAGAGTATTCTCTCATTTATCCATTTTATAAGTTGCCCGTAAGAAGCTATTCAGACTAAATCTAGACAAGTATTAGTTTAAAATCTTGACTCATACTTCCAGAAATTGTTATAATATAATAAAGAAGAATAAGAATTAAAAAAAAATTGGAACTCACAGAAACAGAGTAAAATGGTAGTTATCAGAAATTGGGGGTTGGGGGAAATTACGAGATGTTACTCAAAGGGTATAAGTCTTCAGTTATAAACTGAGTAAGTTCTAGGGATCTCATGTGACTATAATTTAATAATGACTCTAACTAATAATACTATATGTATACTTAAAATTTGTTAAGAGAGTATATCTTAAGCATTCTAATTACAAACACCAAAAAGGTAGCTTTGTGAGGTGATCAATGTGTTAATTAACTTTATTGTGTTAATAATTTCACAATGTATACATATATCAAGCAATCACATTATACACTTCATTTGTCAATTATACTTCAATAAAGACTGGGGGCAGGGAAGAATAAAAAACAAGCAAACAGAATGCAGCAGGGTTGAAAAGGAAATAAAATTATCAAACTACATAAAGTTTGCTATCATATTTTATTAATTGATTTAAATGTACTAGAATATATAAGGAGATCATTAAAATTAGCTAATTCCTAACTATAATTTATATATCAGTTATAAGAAGAAAAATACCATTGGATTGGTGATATCCTTCCAAGAGAAGCTGTTATGGAGACAACAGACGTTTTAAAAAATGAAAGAATGTTCAAAGCATTTGATAGCTTTTAGATATTGTGTCTGGGCCCCAAGGTTATCCTCAGATTTGATAGGTGACTAGAAAGGCTCAGAAAATCTGATTTATTCCTGGTAAGAGATTATTACAGTGAAAACTTATAGATTAAAAATAGCAGAAGGAAAGGCAAAGTGGCAAAGTCCAGGAGAAACCAGGCACAAGCTTTCAGGTGTCTTCTCCCAGTGGAGCTTGGTGGACAACACTTAATTCTCTGAGAAATGATGTGTGACAAGATGAATGAAGTGTCACCAACCAGGGAAGCTCACTCAAGCCTTGGTGTACAGGGTTTTAATTCAGGTCAGTCACAAGGTATGGACTTTAGCTAACCAGGCTCCACCTCCTGCAATGTTCAAATTGATACAGTTTGGTCCAAAGCCCCAGGTTTAAAACAAAGCTTTCGTCATAAATCACATCATTAACAAAACTGTTGGGACTAACCCAAGGTGTCAGGTATCAAACACATTATTACCAGGCAGGGTATCCCAAGGCCCAGAGGTGATCTTCCAGGAGCCAGTAAAGGGCCTGGCCTTCATTTGGAATATATAGCGTTTGAGCACCCAAGCCTGCTAAGTTAAGTATGGCACCAATATTATGCTAAATATTGAATTTTTTTGTGTAGGAATAAAGAGTACATAATAGTATAATAATAAATTGAAACAAAAAATCATTGCAAAGAACTAAGTCAGGCAAAAAGAGCTAAAAACTCATAATTCTGAAATGAAACCTGGCTAAAACAGACAACAGAAGTAATCAAAATAAAGCAAGGTCCAAATTGAGTTTCATATTTTCTTACTTTCACTGACTGATTAGTAAAGACAATTGTGAAATGTTCTTTGAAGGCTTTAAAGTGGAAGAGAAATAGAATACGTAGTTTCTACAAAATGTTTAATAATTGTAATAAACAGAAGAATGACTTTATTCAGTCTAAGGTCTTCATCTGAGTATAAGAGTCAGCAGCCGGGCTTCCCTGGTGGCACAGTGGTTAAGAGTCCGCCTGCCGATGCAGGGAACACGGGTTCGTGCCCTGGTCCGGGAAGATCCCACATGCCACGGAGTGGCTGGGCCCGTGAGTCATGGCCACTGAGCCTGCGTGTCCAGCCTGTGCTCCACAACGAGAGAGGCCACAACAGTGAGGGGCCCGTGTACCACAAAAAAAAAAAAAAAAAAAAAAGAGTCAGCAGCCTACTTGTGGTGTGGCTGTAACTCCCCAAAGCAACCCAGGCAATGCCATTGACATGAGGCGTGTTTCTTCTTTGAACTTGATTTGGCTGTAGCTTCAAATGAACATTTTCAAAACGGCAGCATTTCCTTATGATTATATGTAGCATCATGGATGTGATGTTAGATAAAAAGTAGAAAATCCGAAGACTTTTAAACCAAGATGAGAAGTATTTTGTAACAACAAGACGTTTTCTTATTTCCCTTTCTTTAAGGTTAGGTAAACCTACAAAAATCAGTTGGAGGAAAATAAGAAAATTTTGAATACATAGCACATAATAAGATACAAATGTTAAGTTTGGGTAGAGTAAAATTTATTCCCTCGTGTAACTTTCTTAGATGTGTATTTGAGAATGACTATTTCCTTATGCTTATTTAAATATGTATAATCAAACTATTCTAGCATTTTCCCTCTCATTTTACTTTCATTTTCCTCTGTACCTTATATGAATAATGAATACGTAATTTTGATTACAGCAGGAGAAACAAAAATAATGCAGTAGAACCAACATGTGGAAAGAACAAAGATTTTGTTCATATACAACTATTTTAAAACTTATGCATATTATATATACTGGCATATTACAGATATAAATTTTCTCCCAGTCAGGTGCAAAAAACAAACTGAATTTATGTGTTTTCTAGTGAAAAATAAAATTCTCTCTACCTTCCCCACCATATGCTTGCAAAACCCATGTCAGTCATTTGAGAGTTGCCTATGTCCTCCCTTTTGTTTAATACAGTCAAAGCTGGGGCTGGCAGAGCCAGTAGGGCAATAGCCCTGCTTTGCAGTTCATATTGGCTGCCACTGAAATGCCCATTGTGACAACCCCATGCCCTTTTCAAAAACAGGTTAAGCTGCCAACTGACTCTAATCCTTTCCTACCAAATCTGGCTCCTGGTACCATCTCTGCACCCCTCAAGAGCAGGATGTTTAGTTAATTAGTGACCAGGTCCCAGCTGACACTTCAGCAAATCTATTGGAACCACTAAAACGTTCTGCTCTCTCTCAAGGATTGCAAACCCTCTATCAGAGTGGAATCGGTCCAACTGCTCTATGTCCAGATACAAAACCTTCATTTTTTTTGCTACCCACCCTCTCCATGAAGATTTGCTTTAATCTCATTTGATGGAAATTAACACCAAGACTCTGACTCAATGTCAGTGCTTAGAACTCCAGAATCGTCAGAACACAAAGAACTGCCCAAATACTCCTTGATGGAGAAAAGAAAAATTCTAATTTTGTAACAAAAGAAGACAGTTACACATTTCATTAGCAAAAAATTGCTCTGTTATATAGGAGTATGACAAAATTTGTCAAGTGTCAAATGTCTTAGCTCTCATGTGCCAACTTTACTATATCTATGTTGTATATTAATATTGCTTTTAAGTCATAGGTCCTATAAAATATCACCTAAACTATTAAACTTCCAAATAATGAGTTTGTTTCTTGTTCATTTTTAAACTTTATTAGGTTAAATATCTTGCAAGATTTTGGTAATTTAAAGAGTAAAGAGGAGGTTTGTAGATTGTCTGGCTTTGAGATGGATTTGTTCTATGATTTACCACAAGCCACTTAACTTATTAGATCCATAAAATTAAGAAGTGTTAGAACATTACTCAAATTCACTATATATGGAAAAAGAATTAAAGGCAATATAGTTCTCCATTTTATTTAAGTATCAGAATATACATAAGCAAGTATCTATTACTGGACTTTTTAGTTGGGTTATCAGTTTCTTCAATCAAATGAAAGAATTGGACTCAATTGTTCTTAACCAGGGAACAATTACTTAAAATTCTGATTCAGCTGCTGAATCCAGACACCTGGATAATTTGTGATTCCTTGTGATTTTGAGAATCACAAATTATTGAGAATCACTAGACTAGGTATCCAAATGGCACTTTCCAGCTCTAAACTTTTCTGATATTTAGGGTGGAGTACAGAGGTTACTATTTCATGTGTACTGATAACTCACAATTTAGCACCTTATATGAGAAATAAAGGACAGTGAAAAACAAAGGAGAGATTTATCCCCTGTGTTTTTAGCAGCATATTTCATTGCATCTTACATTTAATGTATGATTTCTCTTTTGGATTATTCCATCTGTTCCAGTGCTTTTGTTTTTTGGGGTGTTTTGTTTGTTTGTTTGTTTTGTTTTGTTTTCAATTATACATCACATTTATTAATTCCAACCCCAAGTTTTCCTTAAAAAAGTAATATTTCACTTTTACTGTTTCTACATCCATTAAAGCCACCCCACCTTACTGCAAAATTACCCCTATGCAATTAAGTACTGGATCCGTGCACTTTTATTTTGTTAACAAGTGAATAGAAAAGATTATCTCATCTCATTGAGAAAACATTTTCCTCCGACACCTTGTTCTATCTTGGTTTTCTTTAAAAGAGTTCTAGCAAAGGGCTGTTTCAAAGGTTGATTCTCCTTTCACAATGTGCACTGGAAATTCCCAAACATCCTTCAGGCTGACGTCTTTCACTCCATAGATTTACTAACTAACCCTAAAACTTCCTTTCCAATGTTTTCTTAATTGGTGCTATTCACTTCGATGTAGTGGCGGTTGGCATGTGTGAAATGGTGGGAAATTGCCTTCCGGAATCCTTGACTTTTGTTCCGAACCAGATTCATGGACAAGCAAAGGATGAAAGAAAATGGTGTCTCTCTTCTCCTTCATGATGTGCACCCTGGTGTTATTTCTGTCATAGTCTTTGACCCCGTGGAACATGATGTTAAACCCTCCCTCTCAGTGGGGATAATCGTGTGGTTTCAAGGGACCTTTGTGTGTCCCTGGGAGCACAACCAGGCAGCCGTTGTTCTGGTCGATGTTCTCCATGGCCTTCCAGGAACAAGCGATGCTATTGCTGGGCCTTAAGGGGAAATAGTGAAGATCCTGGTGCAAAAGGTGACGGACGAGATGTCTTCTGCTTGAATCTGGAGGTTTATTTATCAACATTGCATGCATGGCCATAACATTGGGTCCAGTGAAACACTCCACATATTTCAGAATTTCAGGGAGGGTGCAATACCTGAAGAGTTCCTTATCTTCTTGGAAATCTTGGACCTTGGTAGTCACTTTCTCACTTGGCATATATTGTGATTTTGCAATGGTCACATATTTCATCATCATCAATCCCAGTGGTTTCACCTCCTTTTTGCAGATTCTATCAAACTCATCCCTCAAGTGTATCAGCATCAGTCATCAAAATTTTAATGAAAAGAAACCCATTTTCTTCATAAATTTCTCTGTTCTAGGCTTAGAACATTATTTTCATGAGTATACTGGAATTGTTGACTATGGAAACTGGCAGGAAAAACAGCACCTGAAGTGGGGTGAGCTATGATGGCTTCAGCCTGGCGGTGCCAAGGTATCACAACAAGATATGCAGACAAGGGAGGCGTGGTTCTTGTCCATGGCCTTCGGGGGAACACCGGTGGCTGGGCCTTGGCCCCACTTAACTCTGTGGACGGCCTCGCCTCCCCGAGGCTGGAGAGGCTTCAGTGCTTCTGTCTTTAAGACAAAGGGAATAAATCTAACTTTTTCATATCAATTCTTTTCTGAAGGACATAATAATATATTGTTTTTGCCTCACTTGCCATAGCTTAGTGAAGTGTCAATCTCTTTATGTACTGACATTTGCTAATCAGAAAACTTGTGCATGAAATTATAACTTTTCATAAAGGCTGGATAGAATGTTTCAAATCATTTTGAGAGCATTAAAAAATAATCAATGGCTAATTAATTGTAATGCTATCCCAAAATTCAATTAAGTATTTTGATTAAATTGATTAGTTACAAGGCCTTCAGTAATGAATATATAGCAAAAAAGTTTAATCTAAATCGTGATGCATCAGCTAACAACCAAACTCATGGTTAAACATGGCACTGTGGTGATTAGGTGACACAAAATGAAGTCCTTTGGGTATGTCCATTCTAAACAGCCTACTTTTGTTTATGTAGAATAAGAGCTGCCTAAAAAATTTTATTACTCAGATCTCTACTTTTCATTACACACATTTTAGGCTAAGAATTTATTGAGAATAATTTAACATTACATTTAGGAAAGTGGTTCAATGTGATGGGTGTCAGTTGTCTTTCCTTTCTACAATATGGTAGATTATAGAATTGTTTTCCTTGTATAATCCAAGAGGAATATAGAATTTTAGTTTATTCATCTGATGATTGCATAATTCTTTCAATGTGTTCCCCTCAGTTGTCAAGTTTGATCAGCTAATATGTCTGTCTGAAGCACCCCATTTCTTCACCTCTAATCTGTTGTTTTCAGTCCGTCATGGTAGTGAAACACATAACCAAATTTGTTAGGATTATATGCAAAGTAAAAACAAATGGATCCTGAAAAGTTTTGTTGATCCACCTGAGTAAAGAAATACATGAGCTTTAATACTTTGGACTTATGATATCTACTTTGGAAGCTCAGACATATTTTTTCCTTCTTTCTTATTCCAAGATTCATCACAGAGAAGTGAATTTTACAGATGGTTCAGTTTTGAGGCTTAGAAATATGTGGAGTAGTGTGAATTTCATAACTTGTCTAAGAATGTAACTAATCATGGAGAAATTTTCCATTTTCAGAGTCTGCAGTAAAAGTGCACAGTTCCTAGAAATAGTCCAGTTTAAAAAATGATTTAGAATTGGTTGAATACAATTTCCATTTCCAACATTAGCCAAAACACATCAATAAATAGGTTTATTTTCAAAGCATTGTCAGACAGATTATGCTTCAAAGTATTTCAATACCAGCATTGTACTTTTATATTATTGTTTGTTGTATTTATGTCACTATAACTAGGACTCATTTCTGGGCTTCACAATTTATTTCTGAGAATTTAGTGAATAGTTACACTGTAATTTATTTATTTTTCCTAAAAAATATTCTTTCTACCATTTACATGGATGCTATTTTTAAGTGGTTGAGTCTATCTAAAACTGTTTTTAGAAAGCTGTCATGTTGTGTTCAGATACTGTTTTTAAGATGATAATAAGAGAAAAAAAAAACACACATCTTCCTTAGAAGAACAGGTTGACTTAACAGTATATTATTAACTGAGAAGAGCAGCGACCAAAGAACTGTAAATCCTTCATCTCCATCAATGAAGAGCTCCATTGTGTTCTAACTCTGTGCCATCCCAATCCCCCATTTGTCTGTGAGGAGTTTATCAATTGTGAAGAGTGTAGGAAATTTTGAATAAGAGAGTGGATATGTATATGTGGAAACAAGCATATGCGCAAATGTGCATACACACAAAAGAGAATATGTCTTTGTTCTTTAGCCATTTGCCAGCCATCCTGATTTAAACAGATCGCAAGAGGTTTCCAACATCAAGTTCTGGAGTCCAGGTTAGTTACTTCGTATATGAACTTGTCTTGGTTATAATACATACAGATTAATTAGAGCTAGCAGATAAATAGCTTCTTTATGTAAACTGATGAAAAGCTTAGGTTAAGAATAACAGAGAATTGTCTTTGCATTTTCTCGATTATAATGTGTCAGGTTGTGCAGCATGCCTTTCACAACCAAAGGCTGCTTGCACATAGGGGACAGGCCTTTGAGGTCCCTAGCTTCACTTCCTAGCTGTGCCACCTCAAACAAGTCACTTATCCTTTCTAAGCCTCACTCAGCTCATTATAATAATGCACATATTAATAACAGTTACTTTTCAGGATTTTTATAAAGATTAAATAAGATACTGCATGTAAAATACTTAATACATTGCCTGCCATGTATAAAGCAATTAACAAATATAAATCATATTTTATGATGCTGAGGAGGAGGGGGGGTAATTTAATTGTGGCTATAGAAAAAGAGAGAGACGGAGGAAAGGAAGGAGGAAGGGAGAGAAGATGAGAGAGAGGATTAGAGAGACAGGGAGAGAGAGAGAAAATAAAGGATAATTGAATGAATGCATGAATGAATTGAATTGGCAGGTCTTTTTCTCTATCTCTTTAGCTAATTTTAGATTTCTCATAGACTAAGAATCCCATAGATTTCCACATCTGACTCTACTCCTGTTTGGTAAATAAGTTCATTTGTACCCTTTTATATGTGGAATTGTTTAGATTCCACATATAAGCAATATCATGTAAGAGGGGGGATGAATTGGGTGATTGGGATTGACATATACACACTACTATGTATAGAAAAGATAACTGACAAGGACCTACTGTATAGCAAAGGGAACTCTACTCAATACTCTGTAATGGCCTATATGGGAAAATAATCTTTAAAAAATAGTGAATATATGTATAACTGATTTACTTTGCTGTACACCTGAAACTAACACAACATTGTAAATCAACTATACTCCGATACAAATTTTAAATAAATAAATATAAAGCATATTACATACACACACACACAAAAGAATCTCATAGAGTCTGTATTCATCCCAAGATTCCAGGGATTTGGCAATTGCTGATAGCTTTTGTTCTACATGATCTAAGGCTGCTGGGGTTCTTGGGCAATCCTTTAAGACTTGATGTGAGATTGGTACATTTCTGATGAAATGCTCTGCATCTGATGGACACAAAGCAGAACACGTCCACCTGTCTCTCTTCAGACATCTGTCTCTCTTCAGACATGAAGCCTTTAATCTGGCTAACTCCACCTAAATTGTAGTGCCACAGACTTACAGGTTAGTTCCCCTGATTTAGTTGCTGGACTTCTCTGCCCTCTCAGAGCAAGAAGATCTCCTGTAATCTAAGTGCTGCACTTAAAAGACTAAGGTGAAAGATCCATCTTCTATACTTAAGAAAAAAATCTGGAACAAAAACTCAAGAGAATCCCATGTGATTGACATAGATGTAAGTGTGGATGAGTATATGAACATATACACAGACATGTAGGTCTAGAGTGTTATTACTTATCCTGACACTTTTAAAATATATATATATAATCGAGGGCTAATTGCATGCCAGAAAATGTAGATCCCACTATTTTCTGTGCTTTGGTGTGCCTTTCTAGGACTGCTTTTATAGTTTACTGGTATATCATAGTAGATGTATTTTACAAAGAAAAACACAAGCCTCTTGGAAATAAACCAGGTTTCTCATGGTCACACTGTGATTGATGTAAAGCAGAGTTAGAATGGTCTGCAGATCCCGTGCCTCTCCCACATTTTCCTTCTCTCCTAGACCTCGCTGAGCCTCTGCAAATATCAGAGCTTGAGTTCAGTTGCTCACAAGACTCACAAAACTAAAAAGAATGAGAATCCTGAGATCAAATCAGTATTTCAGAGGCTCCATAACACAACACAATCACCTGTACCATTTCTGAAAATACCTGCTAATTGGGACTCACTTCCTGGGGATTCTAATGAAGTAAATAGAAACGAGGTGTTAGCCTTTATGTTTTTAAAGTATATCACAGAAGATTCACATGCAGGGCCATAGTGCATAAATACAGGCTTCTGGTGGTCACTGGGCTGCCTATCCCAGCAGCAGCACTCAGCATCCAGCCAGTGCCCACCTGGATGGAAGCCTGCACTCAGAAGACAGACCCTTTCAGGGAATGGGCTGTTCACAGGTAATGCAGCCAGAGACTAAAATTAAAGTGCCAGCTTCTATTCTTCAGATTAACTGGAACTGAAAAGAATGTAGAGCTAGAATTATAAAAAGTAAATTTAGGATTAAAATAGAGACTTAGAACGCTAATCATTGCATTCTCTCTCAAGTAGGAACTTTCTACGGAAAAAGTGATCTCCTTAGCTGGTTTTGACAAGCAAGTCCAAAGGCCCTAGTCATCAAAGGAGTGGCTGCTAGATGACATTGGTTTGGAAGGAGTAGGCTGACCAGTTAAGAGATAAAATATTCAGAAAGGGAAATTCCAGAAAGTTCCAGAAAGCAAAAATTGAATTTACTTCCCAATGGCAACCATTTACATAGCATTTAGTATTTATAAATATTTTACCTAGCATTTTCATTTTATTAGGTATTATAAGTAATCTACATAGGATTTAAAATATACAGGAGGATGTGTGTAGGCTATATGCAAATACTACACCCTTTTATATAAGGGAGTTGAGCAACCAAGAATTTTTGATATCCTCAGGAGTCCTGGAACTAATCCCTGGAGGATGCCGAGGGTTGACTATACTCAGTTTCTACTAAATTATGATTTGATATTTGCAGGGTACTTGGAGTTTGAGAGTGTGAAGCCAACCTCTTGCTACCCAACTAAGATTTTCTTCCAAGATTTGAATGGGAGCTTCAGATACAAATCTTATATGATGTAAATTGGACCCTTAATTTTATAAGTAGCCTGGAGCAGACTGAGAACTGCTGTTCAGCTGTTCTTCTAAAGCTTGACAGAGAACCGGAACTGTAGAGGCAATATTGGTAAGAAAAGATACAGTCATTTCATCAGTAGTTGCAGTAAGGGAAACTTACAGCATCTGGATACAAGTGTCCTGGACATAAGAGAGGTAATGGAGCTCAAGAAAGTCAATCCCTAGGCTTACAAGCAGGTAACTAGAGCAGAATTTACTTCTGAACCAGAAATGTAGTATGGAAAACATTCACAATCTTATAAAAATCGACAGCTTTCCTCTTTGGTGGGATACTCAGCTGGCAAACTTATTTAATGGCTATAGTGACTGGAGTGAGATATAACCCCGTAATTGTGGTGCAATGCATTTTAGAACTTGGTATGATATTTTACATTTGGTAAGAGAGAGATGGGCTGTATCAGAATCAGCCAGGTCACGGAGCATGAAAAGCATTACTGGAATGGCGTGGAAAATTAAGGAGGAGTCTAGCAACAGGCACTGAGAGACAAGTGAGAGTTAGTGGTGGTATCATGAGGTGAGAGGAGTCTAAGAGGAAATATTCAGAGGACATTGCTGTTCCTCACGTCTTAAAGCAGGGGTTTATTGCCTTGCCACAGATTTTTGAAGTCCAATTTTCATTCTTCAGATGACTGGGAGTATGTCAAGTGGATGACTTCAATCCAGAAGTTACCCAAGGTGATAGCATAAAAATGTATTTATACAAATTAAAGCTTGAATACTAGAGCTATTTATTGAAGATGCGTTCTTACTAAAAAAGTTAAATTTAAATTTTGAAGTGTAAAATTTCTCAAAAATTGGCCTTTAAGATATTTTATTAAATGTTCTGTATACACATAAGAGTGAATGATTTTTATAACGGGAAGAGGTTTTAAGGTATTGTATTTTAATCCAGTTATACATATATTTTAATAAACTCAAAATTTACCAAAATAAATTAATTTTAATTACAAACCCCTCAATTTAATAAGAAAAATTCCTAAGAGGAAGGTAACTGCCCCATGGCTTCTTTTTCATTACTGAGGATTGGAATAATATACTGATCATCAGACATCAAAAAAGCCAAAGATTTTGAAAACATTTTCTAAGGATATGACCCCTGGTCACTCTGAAGTGGTACCAGTTACTGCACTTTAGCCACCAGGGAGTTTGTTCTTACTGTATTCTAGTGGACACAGAGAGAGGAAAATTTTTCTCTTAAAATTTGCCAATCTAACTAGCTAATCAATGGATTTCTGTCATGTGTCCTCTCAATTTTTTTCTTAAATTTTGTGTGATGAATTGTAATAAATATATCCACAATTACACTAACTCTTTGGTCTGACTTTTAAGTATATTTTGACATCCTAAGACAAACTAAACACTTTTAAAAATAAATTAATTTGAACCAAATTTAAAACAATATTAAAATTAATACTATAAAAATCCAAGGGAATATAATGTAGAAAAACATTTTCAATTTGTTACATATTGTCCAATTGTAATTTGGCCCTTTTTATTGTCTCTAAGGGGAAACAACTAAATGAATAACTCATGCAAATCAAAATTCAAAACCACACTATAATCAATGTTGTTATGATTTATGTATAGATGTCTGTAAAACCCTAATATAATCAGATCTTATTGTAGAGCAAGTTATGTATCAATCATTATATATGCCTATTGAGATGTTCCTGTAGAAAAATAAAAGTTTGTTTTTTATTCCTCCTTAGATAAAAAGTTTGACTTAATTTAGATAAAAGAAGACAAAATTGTTCCAAGTAAATTCTTCTAGAACTGCTTAGATTGTGGAGGGGAGCAGAGAACCATAAAGGGCAGGAATGAAATAAGGAGGACATCTCCCCGTTCCTCCAGACTGGTGACTTAACCAGACAAGTGGGGTCAGAGCCTGAGGTGCTTACTGAGAGGCTTAATTAGTCAGACCTGAAAATCATTTGTTACTTCTTGTTCATGAAATTAACAGGCATATGGAAGAGGAGAAGTTCTAGCCCTAAGCAAAGTCATAATATTTCTGTGGGTTAAGACCTTTTCACAGGCTCCTGGTGATTTTTTGACAAAAGCAGTCTTTAGTGGTCATCTGCTTTTGCTCTCAATGATGACCTGTGATTGCATCAATCTAACTGCCACCTACTGGACCAGTTTATACAAGGGCTGTCCTATATCTGTGTAGTCATAAAACAGGAGATACTCCTTGTCACATAAATGCAAAAGCTATACCAGAAAATTAATAAATGTGATGTCAAGGGAGGACCCAATATATATTCATTTTCTGATCTTGATCAAGAGTTATAGATCCCATGAATTTTATAAATAGTTTATCACTTCTTTGTTAAAGGGAGACAGAATCTGAAAAATTCTTGAAAACTCGAAATTTCCAGAAGCTAGGAAAGAAACTTATCTCTGCTAGCAGACACTTGTTTTCCTACAATTGGAGTGGTGTTGGTGGGGGTGGGCTGGGGGGACGAATGACACTAAAACCTGGATTACAGAGGGAGAAGCCCACCAGCAAAAGAGACCCTGGGCTGCACTGTAAGATGCAGAGGTAGTTCAGATTTCTTTACTGTGCAAAATGTCATAAATCCATTGTAAATAACTTTATAAGAAAGTATATATTTTCCAATTAAAAGTCATGTCTTATCTGACAATTATCTATACTAGCTAATATTTTTTTATGTTTTCAAATAATTCCATGGTCTTATTTTTCTTGTATACTAAGATTGATTACTATACAGAGTGCTGAGCTACCTTTTTAAATTCTCTAAGTAACTCTTTAATAACATTAAAATCCAATTGCAAAATTATTGCACATTCTTTTGTAGACAGTTTAGAAAAATAGGAAAAAAACCCAGCAAATTAAAAAAAAAAAGTTATTTTTAATTTTATTACTAAAAGAGCCATAACCAGTATATTCTGCTCCAGAAAGCTATATGGAAAATATTGTCTCATATCTTTTAGTTTTCAATTGATCATTCAATAACTTATCTGCTCCTTTAGAAGATAAGTCATCCAGTGGGATAATCAGTCCAGAATGGGGTCATCTCTTCTCCATCACTGGAAGAGTGAGAAGGAGGGTGGTTTATGTGGAGGCCTAGGGACTAAATCTGACCTGAGAGGACTGTAGTTTGGGTTCTGTTAGTTGTTCTGTAATGGGTTATGTTTGAATTACATTTCAAATTTAATATCAGGAAAATGTCATATTTGAATCAGAATGTCCATCTTCTTTTGAATAACCAGGGTATCTGGTAAGTCCAGGCCGGTTGTGACATAGAAAGCCTTCCTGGAGTTGGTGACCTCTCCGTGCTTTAGACACTGCTCTCCTTTGGTGCTTTCTCAGTTTACTAGTACCTGATGGTCTCCACCAAACATCTACAGTGCTGGTGTCTGAACCTTACAAACTAGTGAAAGCTTGTTCCAAACTGATCTTCCTCTGTTCCAGGGTTTTATGAGCTCTCCATTTAAAGACTGGGCTACAGGGTATTTTTCCACCAAGAATTAATCTGTGAAAGTTACCCTTACATAAATCAAAAACTTAGAAACAATAACAAAGAAAACATTCTTTGCCTGGTAGAGAATCAGCATGTCCATTTTAGAGTAACCTCATTAATGCAACTACAGGGGAAAGAAAAAAGGGTGGGATCTTTAAATAGGCTTCATAGTAGAATCACAATATCTTTTAAATAATGATTTAAAATTTGTGGCCAGCAATTTTTTTTTCATCTTATCCTTTTAATGTACTTGTCTGAACACAATTTTTGTGCATAGTGTGGGAACTTTAGTGTTGTAGTAGACTCAAATGTGTGTGTATGTTTTTATTATCTATCTGCTTATCCTGACCCAAATAGCTCATATACTTCCTCATTTCTTATATTCATGCTGAAGAATGAGTAGACTAATTGACACAATACAGTGATCTATCTTTTTTTATGTTTTCACTAGAGAAAAAGTACCCTCTGCTGAAACAGATTCAGGCAAGTAAGTCTCTCTTACTTCACAGTGTACCTTATTCTGTGTAGGCAGCAAAGTTTCCTGTTGACATCTGGTCTGTAGATGACCTCTTTCAGAGCTAATTCCTGTGTAGTTATATTCTACAAGTAAATCAAAAGATGAGGTGTAGTATGAATAATTTATCTTTTAAAGGATCCAGAATATCAATGTGAAGGAAAAATAAAACTGACATGAAGTTCATAATATGATATGATATCTATTTATGTAATAGATTTATGCTTGACAGCCATTTCTCTGGTACTGACAAGCATTACAAGTATTAAAAAACAAAAACAAACAAACAAAAAAACACTTCCTGGGCTTCCCTGGTGGCGCAGTCATTGAGAGTCCGCCTGCCGATGCAGGAGACGCGGGTTCGTGCCCCAGTCTGAGAGGATCCCCCATGCCATGGAGCGGCTAGGCCCGTGAGCCATGGCCACTGAGCCTGCGCGTCCAGAGCCTGTGCTCTGCAACGGGAGAGTCCACAACAGTGAGAGGCCCACGTACTACAAAAAAACAAACCATAAAAACACTTCCTAAATATATTTAGATCTTGTTAACAAAGAGCTGAAAAATAAAGATTCTATGTAAATCACATACAAACATATTCTAATTAGTTATTATTATCATATTAACATTAATTATTATATGTTATTTATTATACATTATTTTAAAGGTTATACATTATTAATAATTGCATCTGGGGTTTTGCTGTAAAACTCTAATTTATTAAGTGTAAATTCATCACAATGAAATTGTTGGAAAATTGTTGTATAAATTATATTTATACATTTTCTAAGATATCTACCATTAACTTTAAATAATGGTATCTACTTTAGGTTATTAGTATTTAATAAAATTAAGTTTTTAAAAGCTCTTCAAAATCATTTTAAAATTTTCTCTATATATCCATAGTGGTTGAATTCAATGACAGTAGATATCCATGGCACTATTGGGTCAAACTTTTGTAAACAGTCTCCAAACTTCTTTGATTTTGATTCCCTATTAATAAAATATTTTGTTCATATATTTCTAAAATATGAATTATTTGTAAACTACATGCTACATGACTTATTCCACTAATACAATTATAAAAACATGCACACAAAATATCAATAAAAATATAATACTGTAAATAAAAAATAATTTAAATGTTATATTGTTTATTATTAATCTGAAATGTTTGCTTATTTTAAATTTATTATAATTGACTCATGAGTGTAATGTAATTAAATGTACCATCACCTTTTTTTAATTGTTGAATTTTGGCATAGTCATTTGAGTCAGCTTCTAATTTCATTTGTGAAAATACTTGATTTTAAGAACTGACCAAGATGAAAAAGATACCATATGGTGGTACATGATCAAAAATAGAAAAAGTATAACATTAGTTGTGCTTCCTAAATCCTTATATTTACATTTCAACTACACCCATTAATTATGCAAACCCTACAGAGAGAAAGGGGAGATAGTGCTGCTGGCTTGGTCTTCTCTGCTCCCCATTTTTTGCTACAGGTACTACTGTGGCTGATATTCCTGAAATCTATGATTATCTGGTTTAAAAAAAAGTACCTCTTACTACAGTGAGGTGCTTTATTTATTGTTCTAATTCTTTGGAGTCACTGCAGCTGGTACCACCTGACAACCGCTTTGGCAGGGCAAGCTCTCTCCTTCATCTGTCACTTATTATGCCCTCCTTACTCCATGACACATCCCATCACTCTCTTCTAGCCCAAGAGGAAACCTTCTTGAGAGTATCCCTTTAAAAATGCTCAGGAATATTTCTTCCATTTCTTTGGATTCCACTACTATTGAGGCAATAAAATAAAGTAGCTGAGATCTCGGGTCTGAAGCCAGACTGCTGTGTTCAAATTGTGGCTCAACCACCTATAAACTGTAACTTTGGTCTAATTATGTCATTTTTCTGTGCTACAGTTTCCTGAGCAATATGAGGAAATATATGGGTAGAATATGGAAGTAATTGCTATTTTTGTGAGGTGATCAGGAAAAGTAAAAGGAGATATTGAAGTAAAGAGCTGAAAAAAGTGAGTGAGGGAGTGAGCCATATGGATGACCTTGGGAGAGTGCTCAAGGTGAAGGGAACAGCAGGTGTCAGATTCTCCAAGGAAGAGCATGTTTGGCCCGGCAAGAAATAGAAAGGGAGGTGAGTGTGGCTAGAGTGAGAAAGGATGGTTGAGAGTTAATGATTCAGAAAGAAGGAATGGAGACAGATGACCACAGACCTAGCAGGCTCTCACAAAGACTCCATTATTTTCTCTGAAAGAGGAGGGGAATCAATGAAGGACTTTGAATAGAAGTTTGACAAAGTCTGACTAAAGTTTTTTTTTTTTTTTTTTTTTTTTTTTTCCTTGCATTTAGTTCTTCTTTGCTCTGCCACACTACATTCTAATGCAGGGAGCTTGCCTGTCTTATTTCCCCACACAAGCTTCCTGAGAGCCAGGGTCATTAATCATTCATCTTTGAATCTACAGAACCTACTACACCACCTGGATTAAAATAGATGCTCAATAATTATGTGCTGAAGGGATGAATTCAAAAAGAAGGAAAATTAAGCTCTGAATTAGTCAGCTGAGCAAGTAGAAAGATCTGTGTTCTGAAATTCAGTACATATGGAGTTTTTGCTCAGAAATACTGGTTTTGTGACCTTAGGGCAATTCCGTAGTTAATGATTCACTAATCAAACCTTTTTGATTTGATTCTATGGACAAAGTATGACATCTCTTAAATTATCTGGGTCTGAGTTTTCTTGTTTTTACAGTGAGAGCTGTACCTATCTGTAAAGCCCTATGCTCTTTCAAGACCTATTCTCATTCTAAATTAAGGTTATCGTGAGCCTCAAGAAATTTTTGTCTTAACTCGCTCAAATGGACCATTTCCCAGGTACGTTTTAATGAAATTGGAGACTAGACACTATATCCCAGCTATTAAAGCCTTAGGCCTATTGAGAAGTCATTAGTTTTATAAAACTTTAAAATGCTTTCTCTCATTCAATTTGACATTGCTAATGATCTTGAGTCTACTTTTCCTCTTGATATTCTTATATTGTCTAATTCATAAAACTTAACAAAGCATATGTCACATATAAATTTACATCACTCTTTAACGTAAAAGAGATAGGGACACACTAAAATATGTGCATTAATGTAGCTGCATAAAAGCAACTATATTTGTTACCATCAGACATGCTGTGATATGAATTCAGCCACTGATTACTGAAATACACAGTTAATAATTCATGTTTCATTAATAATGTACCATATAAATACAGCATATAAAGGAATATATTATATATTTATTGTGGCATTCTAGAGAATTATCTTGAGGCTAAAGACTAATTTAAAAATATGATCATCCTTATCACACATTCTGGGCTATTTCATGAAACAGCCACATATTCTGTTTATGACCTAGTTTTAACTTGGCTCCTCTGAAATTTTTCTACACTATTTTTAGTGCCTTGAGGGAGTAGGGTGGGATTTAAACTAAGACCATTTTTCCATAATCATTGGACATTACTGTAACACATGGAAATAATAATAAAATTTAGCATTGTCATATTTTATGTGGAGGGAAAGAATAAGCTTGTAGTACATTTTCTGTTACTGCCCATTACAGGGTGCATATCCTGTCTCTATTTTTTTTATTGATTGGCAAAACCAAAAACAATGGAAACAAAATGTGTCATTTGTTTTACTTGACATGTGTTCTATTATATACGATTACCTGGGACCATAGTGTTTGGTGGTGTCCCCGAGGATTGCATGGCTCTTAAGTAGTGACATCTCAAGGAATGCGCACAATGGTATTGACTTCATCTTATATGGAAAATAACTTGAGATGGCCCAAGAATGGCAGCTTACAATTCTCAAAATTGTAATGCATGTTTGTTAATTAATCTAGGTAATTGTATATCTTTGAAAATATCCTTCATTGTTCATGTGACTGTATTGCTTAAACATATTTTTATTGCATATCAAAAGGAGTCATTTATTTTGATTATATATATATATATATATGGCCTGAGAAACATCCCTTATTTATGAACTCTCCTTTTAAATTCTTAGCCTTAAAAAACAAAGAAAAATAATACTAAGTGTAATGTATTTCCCAATTAGTTTTACACTATTAGATGTCATTAGGAAAGCGACTGTGATTTCTGTTATTTTCCATAGGAGATAGTCACATAACTTTCCCTAAGTCATCCTGCCAAATTTACCATGATTTTATCACTTGTAATATTAATAAACATGCTAATATAGTTTTATTTACATATTTTGGGAAATTTATTTCCATTTCATTTTAATTTCACATTGGCTGCTTCATAAAATTATTGAAACACATTTGAGATGGAATCATACCTCTTTTTTTCTCTACGTGAATGGAGATGGATCTCATAACATATAATAAATATTAGTTGATAAGATGGTTATACTAAAAATAGGTCTTTGCATTATGAAATAGGCTAATACTATAAAGTTATAAGCCATTCCACTTTGAGCATACCGTATTTTATATTCATCACATACTGATGTTAAAACTACTGACAAGAAATGTTTCCCAAAAAGCAACTGTGAAACATAACTGAACATGTCTAATTTGACAGCTTCTTTAGATCGCCACCTGCTTTTCAGCAATAATTATTTGTATTCTTAGTTCTTTTCCTTTTAATTTTAAAACGCACATGTTTCACTATAATGCATGCATTTAAAAGCAAATAATAAGTATAAAGATAGTCAAATACGATTTTCACTTTAAGTAGTTTATTTAAAAATGTTACTTGAACTTAATGCAATAATTAATCTATAGTTATTACTTAAAATATACCTTAAACTTTTTATCAAATCCATTTTTAAAAATTATAATAGCATATAAATATTCTCCAAATTTTAATACATATTTGGCTTTAAGTTATATTTCTTTAATATAAAGTTTATTTTCAATATAAGTATTACTGAATGATTATGCTTTGCTTAGTAAATTGAAGGAAAATTTATGAAGTAGGAAAACAAAAAGGAGGGATTTTTAGGAGTTTATAAAAGGTATAGAAATTTACTATGAGATCTCTCTGATTTTAATAACCCTTCATTTATATGCAACATCCACTTTAGCTATGTTTGCAGTAAATGACCATTTGTTAACAGTCAGTTCTTCTTCAGGGGTTTACTATTTTTTAAAGGACAACTATTTATGTGAATGTGATATATATGTGGAAGTTGGAATTGCAATATAGAAAGAAAAAAGCTTTTTAAAACAAACAAAAAATATATCCTAAGAGAGGTCTCCATCTCATATGTTGTAGACACATACATTTTCCTAATAACCAGAGGGCTTTCCTCTTGGGAAATACTCCTTATTTCACAGAGAGGATAAATTGTTGCTTTGAGTCCTGAATTAAACATTATTTATAATCATGCACTCTTTTGTAAGGAAAGCTAATTTCTGCATGCAAACTAATACAGATGGGCATTGTTGGAAGCAAAATCATCATTATTATGTCATTCAATAAACCAATAAACAGTACATTTTTTAATCAGCATTAGAAATTCTCAGATAGATGACAGGGTAAGCAGATAAATAATAATAAAATGTGTGCAGTTCCCAACCCAATCAATCTCAAATGCCATTTTCAGAGAAGTGAAAAGATTTAGGGACTTAGTATATTTTACTAAATATATATGAGAGACAAAATCATTGATTCTGCCTTTTATTCTTTGGGAAAATGTGGTTTCAAGTGAGTTTAACTATTACCTTGCCATGTATTTTTTCTCTTACATAAAATGGACTAAGAGCCTTTAGAATTAATTTTTTTAAAAACTTTATTATAGTAGATTTACAATGCTATGCTAGTTTCTGCTGTACAACATAAATCAGTTAAACATATACATATATACACTCTTTTTTAGATCATTTTCCCATTAAGGTCATTACAGTGTTGAGTAGAGTTCCCTGTGTTACACAGTAGGTCATTATTACTTATCTATTATATATATATATATATATATATATATATATATATATATATATATATATATATATATATATAAAAAGAATGGTACAAATAAACTTATTTACAAAACAGAAATAGAGTCACAGGTATAGAAAACAAACTTATGGTTATGGTGGGGGTGGGGAGAAGGTGGGGGAGGGATAAATTGGGAGATTGGAATTGACATATACACACTACTACATATAAAATATGATTAATTTTAAAAATTTTAAAGCCACACACACCAAAATATCCATTCAACATAGTGTTCTTACCCACAAAGCTACCACCCTTATGTGGGAAGTTAATTTCATTCAATTCAATTAATAATGTTTTAACGACTTATATGTTAAAAGTCTTCATTCTTTGTACTGTGAGATATACATAGACTAAAAAGATAATATTGCTGACCTCAGTACACTTATAAATTATGGGAAAAGTGAGAGAAAATGATGTTCACATACATAATAGCAATTTAAAGTAGAATGTAATATGTATAAGAAAAAAAGTGTATAGATTGTTTTTCAGGTTAGGGGAAGATTTTTCTCCCAGAAATATTTGACTTTTGAGGAAAAACAGCATATTGCAGCAGAGTCACTCTAACGATAAATAATAAAGAGCATAAGTACCCTTCATGATGGTGTTGAAAAGCAGATTCTCCGAGGTCATTTCCAGGTATTTTGATTTGGTATTTCTGGGCTGGGGCCCAAGAATCCGTCATTTTTAACAAGTACCTCAGGTGATTAGATCAAGCCACTAAAGTTAACCTTCTGAGATCATAGGAGTTGCCTTGAATTTTACATTATGGAGCTTTTGTTTTTCTTTACTTTATGTAAGTCTGCCCAATAATCTTTAAATAAATTCTCTCTTGTCATATTTTTTTCTTTCCTTTTGTTAACTTAGCCAGGATCTGTTTCTGTTGCTTAGGCTGCCTATACAACTTCTGAATCAATGTCTCTGGCAGTTCCTTAAGGCTATTTTTTAAATCAACATAAATATTTTTAAAAACCTAAATATTGTGTTAATGTACACATGAATTCTTATGGCTACTTAAAACGCTCATATATTTAATTTGATTATGTAATTAAATGCAAAATGTTTTTTCATGCTACTGTTAATATACTTTTCTCAATGTATGTTTGCTCACTACATTTTAGTTATATAAAACTTGATTTGGTTTTGAGAAGAAAAGGGGAATTTTTTAATATATTTTATTCTATCCTATATTTTAATTATATATATTAATATTTACACAAAAGGGAATTTTATCACTTTCAACTGGAAATGATAGTAAAGCTCATTTAAAAAATGAAAATCAATGTGCGTATTTATGAAAACAATTTAGGTAATATTGTGAAATAATAATTTTTCATCATTTGGTTTCTGCAATCATACTTAAGTATACAGTTTGAGTCTTCAAGACCTAGGGCAGAAGTTAGCACTGACTTCAGTTGATAAATGTTTCATGAATTGCTGACATCATTTGCTGACATCAAAACCAATTGCTTTTGGTTTATTTGCAAGATCAGCTTGTACACTGATTCAAATATAATCAAAGCTCAAAATGTTATGCTCTGAATTGAAGGTAGAATGGTAAGCAGTATGCAGGCCCTTCCCTCAGGACTCTTACACACACACACACACACACACACACACACACACATACAGAAAAACTCTTTACCATAAAATGTGATTAAAAAAATATCACCTTGGGGCTTCCCTGGTGGCGCAGTGGTTGAGAGTCCGCCTGCCGATGCAGGGGACACGGGTTCGTGCCCCGGTCCGGGAAGATCCCACATGCCGCGGAGCAGCTGGGCCCGTGAGCCATGGCCGCTGAGCCTGCGTGTCCAGAGCCTGTGCTCCGCAGCGGGAGAGGCCACAGCAGTGAGAGGCCCACGTACCGCAAAAAAAAAAAAAAAAAAAAAATCACCTAGGACTTCCCTGGTGGCGCAGTGGTTGAGGGTCCGCCTGCCGATGCAGGGGACACGGGTTCATGCCCTGGCCCGGGAAGATCCCACATGCCATGGAGTGGCTGGGCCCGTGAGCCATGGCTGCTGAGCCTGTGTCTCCGGAGCCTGTGCTCCACAACGGGAGAGGCCACAACAGTGAGAGGCCTGCGTACCACACACACACACACACAAAAATATATATATATATATGTATATATATGTATATATATATATATATATATATATATATATATATATATATATATATATATCACCTAACCCACCAAGCTAAATGATTTGTTTTTGTTAAGTATGTGTTGTAACACTCTCGGGGCCAGCTGTTATATCTCCTCATGGCAAAGACTGTGATGATTTTATACACAGTGTGTATGTGTGTGTGTGTTTACACATGTGTGTATGTGTGTGTGTTTTCCTCCTTCTCATTGTCATCCTAGTAGACAGTGAGCCTGAGGGTATTGTGACCTGAGATACCCTTTCTCTCTTATTGATTACTGTGTGCCTGGTGCTTAGAATGTGGAAGGGTGTCAGTAAGTATCTGTTAATTGACTGAACAAGATGCCTTTTATACTCGTGTTTTATGAAAGGCTGAGCTTCCCACAGGTGTATTTTGTCAAAGAAAACTGAGTTTTCAAACCTAACTACTCTTGCCTCTTATGAAAATAACTATAACTATATATATATATATATATATATATACATATATATATATATATATTTATAGGTATGCAAACATATATACATGTATATATGGCAGCATATAGTATATACTATATATAAAATATATACTATTATATACATATATAATATACATATATACATATATGTATATATTAATACATAGACATATATAATAGCAGTACAAAATAGTAGTGAAATCTGATCCATATTTATTACATAATGTCATGATTTTTGTTTGTTAGTTTGTTTTTGCGGTACACGGGACTCTCACTGCTGTGGCCTCTCCCGTTGCAGAGCACAGGCTCCGGATGCACAGGCTCAGTGGCCACGGCTCACGGGCCCAGCTGCTCCGTGGCATGTGGGATCTTCCTGGACTGGGGCACGAACCCGTGTCCCCTGCATCGGCAGGTGGACTCTCAACCACTGTGCCACCAGGGAAGCCCATAATATCATGTTTTTAAATGATATCTGATATAAGAAAAATATTTAGTAATTAAAATGTCTACAGATTTTTCAACCTGCAGTTCTGCTCAATCACTCATTTAATTTTGATTCATGTAAATTAGAGGTGAATTGGAAAAGTGGACTTTGACTATAAAGTAATTACATAGAAGATCTGGAATACTTAACATTACCATTCATAGTCAACATATATTGCATTCCTATGCAAATAGCTGCTGTACTAAAGTCACAGGGTCCCAAACTGAGTGCTGCCAAGGTGAGACTCCACTAGTCCTTTGAGGATCCACTGTTGGTATAATTGTGTATACTTTTCACTGCCTCTGTAAGTGTGGGGCTTGACCAGTGACCTCTATGTGGAGGAGGATGTGGTCTGGAAGTCTTGTCATGTGATCTTGACACCTCCAGCTAGGTGGGGCTAAGTCCTAGTGGAATGCAGGTGCATATTATCTTGCAAGACAGTGATCTTGGTGTCATCTTCCAACAAAGGGAGGGAGTGGCTCCTTCTACATTCCCACTGTGTTCTGGGGCATTTGGGCACCACTGCTTTCATAACTAAGTACTGGTCCTGCTCCTCAGTTTTACATCTCTCCAGCTGCAGGAGACGAGAGTCTCTTTATCAGCTTCCAAAGAAGTTTCCTGACTCTTATTCTTCAAAATAGTGAGATTATCCACCCTAATCTCACTCAGCAAGAGCCATCTGCTTCCACTGTTCTTATGATTTATCTTTCCACATCCTAATGGCCTGTGACCCCGCATTTGCCAGTGCATCTTCCTCCTCAAGTATCCCAATCCCTTTCCCAGCTGGTACAACATTTTAGTATCGGATTGTCCAAAAAGTTCCTTCAGGTTTTTCTGTAACATCTTACAGAATACTTGCACTAATACACTGGGTTCTGGGTTCATCCACACTACACCTACATCCACCACAGTCCTTTTTTTCCAGGTGACTCACAGACAGTCAGCTCCAAAATGCCATTTTTCAGTCCACACGCTAAACCACTTTGGCTCTACCTCTTTTAGATGGGACTACACAGGAAACTATTTAAGAGATGACATTTTTCAGGTAGAGAGTTTGTTGTGAAATCCTCTGGGAACAATATCTGTGACAGAGTAAAGGAAAGAGAAATGGACAGAAAGACAAGCTGAGCTGTGATACTGTAGCTGAGACCTCAGGCAATCCCACAGAAAGCACTCAAGCTTGGGTGCCCTTCAGATATGTCTCGAATTAAGGCCAAGGGGCTTGGTCTTGTACCTCTGTATAAACCAGTAATTGGATGTGGGCTGGCTTGGCGGTTGGAGGGTGTGACATAACATCGGTCAAAGCAGCTCTCATCATGCAAGGACAAAGCCTAAGGAAGGACCCAGCTGTAGATTATCACCTGGAAGCAGGGGTTAGAGGAGGGCTTCAGAGAGGAAGGGGGCTCTGAGTGGTCCACTACAGCACCCACAGCAACAGCCCCGGGGGCTGACCAGTAAGGTAAATAAACATTAACCAAGCAACCCAGTCTTTAGTAAGTAGAATGTGAGAAGCTAAATTGAGTAGCCTAGGTGACCTAGCTGATGTGATTATATTACTTTATTTTCTAGGAAAAAATACTGCTTTACGCCTCTGTGAAAAGCAAGCAGGCACCCTCTTTCTCTCTCATTGATAACTATAATTCAAAACCAGAAATTCTCTATGTCTGTGAGTCTGTTTCTGGGACTAGCAGATGAAAACTATTATATATAGAATGGATAAACAGCAAGGTCTTACTGTATAGCACAGGGAACAATATTCAATATTCTACAATAAACCATAATGGAAAAGAATATGAAAAAGAATATATATATATGAATCACTTTATTGTACACCAGAAACTAACACAACATTGTAAATCAACAATACTTCAATTAAGAAAAAAACTGATTGAGAGAGTTATATTTAAGTCAGTATACAGAAGTTTTAAAATTAGAGAAATTTGCAAATATATTTCTTTATTTAATGTGTGAATGGAAAAGTCATATAACTATATTTTGAAATAATAACAAGTATTAGCAGCATAATTACTCTTTTAAGAAAAGTAGGTTTTGAAAATATAAAATCTCCATAGTTGACAAGGCTGTGGAAACTTGCTACAACAACTGTATCACTAGGTAGTTTAAAAATTCCATTCAAGCAAACCTTAGTCAATTGTATGTTTCAGCAGATGTTATATATATATTATATATATATATATTATATATATATATTATATATATATATATAATTTTTTTTTGAGAAATAAGGAGTAAAAATCTATATTTAAAAAAAAAACAGAAATAGAAGTTAATTTCATGTTCAGTCAGTGACTATTTCTGGGAGAGATCTAGTTGAAAGTGCCACAGTATCTTGAGGAGAGGGAGAGAGCTCATCATTAGGCTGTTTTTATGGGCAGTAGTCTTCTCGCTTGCTCTTAAGGCCTCATTCCTTCAGCTAATCACCTTTGGGGAATCTGTGTTTCCTGCCAAGCTCTAGGCTCTAGGGGATGCAGAGATGAGCTGGGCATATTACTTCCCATACATCCAAATTCACATTGAAGAGATAGAGTGATAGTTTTAAAAAGTTAATAACACACAACGAGAGATACAACAGAGATATGAATGAGTGTAGAGACCCAAAGATGGAACAGCCATTGCTCCTGCATTGCAGAAGGGAAAGAAAGAAACAAACAAACAAAAACATCTTCATGAAGCTTAGCTTCTTCTTGAGGGATTCATAGGAGCTTGGCAAGAAGAGAATTAGAGTTAATTCTACAGTTCACATTTATAATAGTGGTAATTCTCAGGGTAGTTGGAGTGCCTGGTATACTGGGTGGAAAGTTGAGCAGTGGTAAAAAAAAGAGAATGGAGTTTTGGTGTCAGACTAGAAAGGACAATTTATTCCAAAACATAGAGTTTAAATTTTGTCCCATGAGTGGTAGCAGCTAACAGGGTCTTATTCAGAGCTGAGTAACATGCTTGTGTTTGATTTTTAGAAAGGTTACTCTGGGTGTTATGAAGTAGGAATGA